>NC_090927.1:1027758528-1028383528 GCF_040938575.1 Ambystoma mexicanum
ACGGGAATGTGAGATTGAGAAATGGAAACAGATTGCCCATCTAGTCCAATCGAATAATACCACTGACATCTGGCAAATATTATGGGAAGCAAAGAGATCTTCCAATTAATTGCATCCCAGAAGAACACACTTGCACGTGAGGAACAAGATGGTGTGACCTTTCCAATCCCTGAGGTGAAATGGGAATGCAAGGCATCAGTATTGGACATCATAGTTATTATTGAAAAGTTAAATAACTCACGAGCAGCTGGTCCAGACGGAAGTTGTAATGTGTTATTCAAACAAGCTCCTTCTGCTTGGGCAGCAGCTTTACACTTATTGTTTACTCATATAGGTGAACTTGGAGAAGTACCACAATCATGGCATACGAGTCATATATTGGTAGTACATAAAAAAGTTGCTTGGGATAACCCATTGAATTTCCGCATGTTAGCAATGTTGGATATATCCTCAAAAATGTTTGCATGTGTATTGCTAACTGAGCTTAACACCTGGATTACTGTAAAGAAAATATTGCCTTTAAATCAAATTGGGTTTTGGGCAAAGTCTAGCACCACCCACAATTTATTTCTGCAATAGATCATGGAAGAGACAATAGAGAATTGAATATCTATGGGGCATACATGGATTTCTCAGCTGCCTTTGATACGGTCTTGCTTAACCGACTTTGGCGGAAATTGAGTGATTGGGAGATACCACAGGGTCTTTTAAAATGCTGATGCTATTGTACAGCGACACAAATGTCCGTATTCGACTCGACGCTAAGGGGCGACTGTCAGGGCTAATGACAACAAGTATTGGAGTAAAACAGGGTTGCATATTTGCTGCAATACTGTTTAATCTTTACTTGGCAGATATGCAGGAAGCTTTTGCAACCACTGTAGCTAATCCCATCAAAATAAGCTCAGTGGTTATGGGCTGGTTGGCATATGCCGACGACCTACTAATTTTGGATTACACACCTAAAGGACTGCAAAATATGTTAGACACCCTGGCTAACTATTCTAGAGTTAATGGGCTTGGTATAAATATAACCAAAAGTAAAATAATGGTCTTCCCGGTAAATAAACATCCAAAGAAGTACATATGGGAAATAAATGACACCAGGTTAGAACAAGTAACATCATATAAATACCTAGGTATTATTATAGATCAGAGTTTGAACTGGGAAGCACAATGGGTGAATGTTAAAGATCGCTGTACAATAGCAAATAATGCACTAAGTATATACATTGGAAAAAACATTGGCCATTCGGTTAAGGCAATATTGATGCTGTATACGGCAAAAGTATGAGCAAGACTAATGTACGCCATTGCAATCTGGGGCCATAAGTATGGTAAACGTCTAGTTGCCTCTAAGGCTAAAATGTTACCTAAATTACTGAGACTCCCACAGAGTATTTCTATCGAATATATCTATTTAGAAATGGAACTCACCGGAGTAAATGAAGCCTATATTTGCCAATCGGTTATGTTATTTCATGACTTGTGTTTTCTTCAGACTGAGACTATCCTTGTACCCTATGTTCAAGCGCTGATGAGTTTGGAGGGCATACAACCATATGGCCTACTACGTACCTTCCACTATCTCTATATGCAATGGACGGTGGACTATACCAATCCCTTACCAAAGTTAAGGTTGAAATCCAAGCTAAAAGCGGAACTTAGTAGCTACGGCTATGAGAGATATTTGAATGCCTTAACTGCTAAGACATATAGCGGTACTTATTTCTCTATGAGAGCTATGTGTACGCATACACCTAAGTATTTTAAGGCTTACCCTAGTGTAAGAACCTTTCCTACAAAATTCAAAATGTGTTAGCAAACAGTATTTAATTCATAACTCCCAGGATATACTAATAATAATGAAATTTAATGTCTCAGAAGCATTAGAGACAAAGGGTGCATGGATGGGCCTTAGCCACGAACAACAATGTTGTCGATTGTGTGGTATTAATGCGACAAAATCACTCCAGCATTTGATCATAACATGCAAAAGTTTGATATTTCTTTGCTTTAAATATATGAAATCTTATTGTAATTTAGTAGATCTGAATAATTTAGCTGGTATCTGGGAGACTTTTCTCATAGGCAATGGTATCAATTTGATATATTTTATAGTCTCATTTTATTTGAAAATTATTAAGATTTTTAATTGTCTCGCATAGTGCACTTTATCCATTTCAGGCACTGTACCAATGTGATGTGATTGAATATGTATTTTAAACCTATTTTAAAATTGGTATAAATTTGATGTATTGTGCTCCATGTTATACAAAGCCAAGATTGGCTATAAGTATATCAATAAAATTCGAAATTCAAAAATGCCATGTAACAGAACTAAGAGGTTGTGGTGTTATCTTATAGTCCCTCCTTCCAGGTTAGTGTTTTTCTGATAGGCCCTAATCTCCCTCAATGATCTAGACTTGGTTAGGGTCTCTCCCCCTGGATGGCCTTCCCCTGCTTTCTCTGGTGTGGCTTCAGTATGAGAGCCAATCCTTTGGGAAGTTAGGACTTGCAGTATGAGCTGATATGTATTTCAGATTCAGATTTCACCAACTTGCACGGGTTGGTGAAGGGGATTTAGGTCTTGCTATTCCTCTGTGCACATGCCTACTGAACCCTATGGTGGCAGATCAAGAGTAAAAAAACTCTTAATTCTGCTGTGGCATTCTTTAAGCAGCTATCAAGTGCTTGACTGGATAGACCTGGGGGCTCTACCCATTTCGACTTCCCCACGACCTGGCTGAGTTTTTTCCCAGTCTTCTGTCTGCTCACACCCCTCTTGAGATATGTCTGGCTGCTCAGCCACTGCTACCACATAACTGTGTTGTACAGGCTTGTACAAAAGGTGAGATTGTGCTTATACCTGTAGCCTTAATTGTGTGTAGTTTTCCAAAAGGGTACCTCATGTAATTCTGCCTAACACAACATGCTTGACACTAGAATACAGTTTAATTCAGAAATTGGCAACCCAGGACTGCATTTTCTAGATGTACAAATAACACATATAGTACCAGGATTTGAAACTGATATATACCACAAACCAGTTGATAGAAACAAGAATGAGCTTTCATCCACCATCAACAATCAAAAGTGTAAAAAGGATTGTAAATTGTAAATACAGAAAGAGAATGGGAAACTGAATTCACAAAAATGAAGAACAAATTTCAAGGAAGAGGATACCAAGAACCTGAATTGACAGAAGCCAAAATTAAAGTCAATACCAAAGATCGACAAACATTATTGACACCAAAGACAGGAAATATGAACAATGAAAGACCAATGGTATTTGTAAGCAAGTATAGCATTCAATCAACCAAAATCAAACAATACTCAAACACTGGCCGCTACTCACCTGTGATAGCAATTTGCAAAACCTTTTTCTTGATAAACCAATTTTTGCATTTCAAAGATACAGTAATTTAAACAACCTTCTTGTTAGGACGCAACTGGACATATGCAAAAACCCAGAGACACATCCATGCTTGTCATGCAATAGCTGACAACGTAATTAAAGGTGATGCTATAACCCACTCCAGAACGGGAGAAAAGATAAAATTAAGAGACTATGCTACTTGCAACATCTAGAACGTGATATACGCAATCAAATGTCCTTGCGGGCTAACATATGTGGGACAAACAAGTTGCAAAGCGTGCATTAAACCCTCTGCATTGTCCACAAGGCTTTCTGGGGCCTGGGTCCAACATGCATTCAGCTATCCCTCCGCAAATACCTCCCATCTCGAGCACTCAGCTCCTCTACCTCTAACTCCCTCAGGGTCAGTTGTTTCTCAAAGAAACAAGTTGGGGGTAGATCTCTGTCTTCGGCTGGGGCCTCCCTCTGGAACAGCCTCCCTGCCACTCTAAGACCTGAGGAGAACCATCTCTGGTTCCGGAAGCACCTCAAAACCTTCCTCTTTGCTCCTGCCTTCTCCTCCCCTCTCCCCTGTTGATTCTGCTCTCCCTCGGCACCATGCACCTGGCCACTCTCTGTCCTCTGGGCCCAGGTAACTGCTTATCTTGCCACCCTCACGCACTGCCTCCGGGCCACCCCCTGCACTGGGTCTGTATCTGTACCCATACAGCCCTTCCCTTTTCTTCCTGCACTTTCAGACCTACACAGCCTTCTGCCATAAACCCAGCACTTGCCACTTGCAGGCTGCACTCCCATTGTTTGTTGCCTTTTTATTTATTATTTTATTATTATTTTTGTTTTTTTTCCTTCTCGGTCCTCACTCTCCTTTTGTTCCCCTTTCCATGCACTTCTCCCCCTTCTCCCTCTACCCTGCACTTGCACGTTCTCAATGTCACTGGACCTAATAAGATAGTTGTTTTTGTTCTCCCCTGTTCACTTTCCCTGCCTGGTCGCACTCTGAAACACTTGTGTATAAGCGCAATAGAAATAAAATATCAATCAATCAATCAATTTGATGGAATGAACATAAGTCTAACATCCATACCCTCTGCAAGCACACACTTGCTTGCGCTCAACAAAGCAGCCCGAGGCAGAGATCCCTGCACCTGTCAGCCTCACCACAGAAGGGTAGCTCATGTGGAAAAAAGGCACGAAAGTGATCCAGGTGCACATGTGCAGTGACACTGTAGCTCACTAATGGGTGTTGAGGGCTTGATGTGTTGGGGAGGGTTAGTTGGGGAAGGGGTGTTGGGGAGGTGGTTGTTGAGGGATATTTGGGAGGGTGGTGTGGGGGGAAAGTTGGAAGGGGCTGCTGGGGAGGGATAGTTGGGGAAGGGGTGGTGGGCCGCACTTTACTTGATCTTTGTACATACATACATTCACATGGTTCTGCATTATAATTGGTGTCCAGACATTCATTTTTTTTTTGGGGTGATTTGTTTTAGTGCAATGTCACATGCAGTGTGTGGCCTGTTTAATGTGCTGGTGCTGTGTGCTTAGAAGTAATTCTGTATTAGTTCCTGCCAGGCTACACAACCATCCCTATCATCCTTGTGACTGTGGATTTGCATGTCTGCATCTGCATCCACTTTGCTGTCATCGTCATCGTCCCGGAGGCATGTCCATGTCCGGGGGCAGGGGAATGTTCTGCCTGATGCACATGTTGTGCAACATGGCACAGGCCAGGCCTATCTTGCCAACTTTCAAAGGCCTGTAAATCAGCCATCCCCCGCCTCTCTGAGCGGTGATGGCAACAGAACCATGCCTTCAACAGGACAAAGGTCTTCTCAATTGTGTCCCTTGATGTCCAGTGATGTCCTCAATGATATTTGTGATGTCATCTTTGATGTCCTGTGTGTTAGTCTTAGAATTGCAGGGTTGTGGTGCGAGTTATGGTTGCTTAGCTTACCATAACTGGCGAATTTCTGGGGTTTTTCGATTTTACTTGTAACCATAATATCCTTTTAACAACATCTTTTTACTGAATTGCATAGGTTTCTAGTTGCACAACATAACTATAACATCCCTTTAACAAAGCTTTTTCATTGAATTTGATAGGTTTTTATTAGTGCAACTCAACCATAATATTCATGTAACAAAGTTTTTTCACTGAATCTACATATAAAGATAATGTAAATGTGATAAATGTTTACTAGTATGCCCTTAGTTTATATACATACAACATAGAACATACTGAACCCCCCACCTGTGCTAGTGCATCTGATATCCACGGACCATGTGCCTGTTCGCGGACGTACTCGGACAACATGAACACTACCCACAAACTCAGGGGGTATCTTACATTGTTATATCATCCAAAAATAACACTCAACATGTTCAAAAAGCAGCAAATAAATAAATGACATTCAATAATAAATAAGAAGTGACATTTTGTATGTAAGACACTAACAGTCCAATAACATAGCATAAGCAACATAGTGGAATATACCAAAACACACAATACATATGCCTCCTACAGAATTACCTCACAGAAATTGCACAGCAAAAATCAGCAGGACACCTACTCAGCAGTAACAGCAAAACATAGCAAGAAACTAGTGAATACACTACATTTATTGTATATATTTATACATTTTCTGTATTAGATACACTAAAACTAATATTTTTTTTACACAGAAATATCTAGTACTTTGGAATGGCTGGAAGAACATTTTCCACGAGATGAAATGAGTGAAGACAGTGATACTAATTGTAGACACTACACTTCTCTACATACGCTAATTAATAATCATTACTTTATGTGTACTTAGCAATTTGTTTTTTTTTAACAGTCCATACAGACATTAAACATAATATACCAAGAGGGACATTAGAAAATGCTCTGCAGCGAATGGAGCTAAAAATTGATCTCTTAATGAAAAATGTCATTCTTATAAAAAAACTTTGTGGAGAACCATATAGAAGAAAACATTAAACATCACTGTCCCACATATACCTGCACCCCCTCTCCATGTCCCAACCAACCATCCCCAAAAACTCCCCAGCTAGAAAAACTTTACAATGAGACTTCAATCTCTTCCTCCGCTACCACCATGTCCAAACCCCTAATTCCCCCGTTTTTGTATCAGTGTCTGCTTCCCCTTCTCTTTCATAATTTTTATACTTTTATACAATTATAAAATATTAAGTGTGTTGTTAGTGTATTCCTCTATCTTATTTTTTTTTAAAAGGCAGTTAGGGAGTCCGCGGACAGCGCAGCTGTCTGGGATGTCCTCAATTATCCAAAATGGGGGTGTCCTAAGGACACTATACCTGTTCATATTGTTGGCAATCAAAATGGAGGGGTCCTTAGGACACACAAGAAGTCCGCCTGTCCATAATTAACCAAAATGGGGGTGTTCTTAGGACCCTATACCTGTTTGTATGGTTGGCAATCAAAATGGAGGTGTCCTTAGGACACACAAGATGTTTGCCTGTCCGTAATTAACCAAAATGGGGGTGTCCTAAGGACACTATACCTGTTCGAAATTGGCCGTAGTCAAAATGGGGATGTCCGCAGAACACTAAAAATGTCCGCATGTTCGTATCTATGCAAAATAAAGTGTCCTAAGAACATTTCCCCTGTTCGTAATGTCCATAACCAGAATGAATATGTCCATAGAACACATAGCCCGTACCCCTGCCCACAAAGTTCTGACGCACATTTGTTTTGTTCGGGGACGGGAACACTGTCCGTAGAACACTTGCACGCATGCATAGACCCCACCCAGCTCATTTGGTGTCCTACGGACAACCGTCCCATTCACCAATGTGTCCGCGACGTCATCATGTGACCATACCCGCGTTAAGCGTAACAAACACTGTCCAGGCCCCCGGACACCTAAAAAGTGTTTTTCTCAGCAATCCAAGGTATTTTCCTGGGAATGTTCACCCTTGTACATGTCCCACACTATGTCCCTGGCGATCTGCATATGTTTTTGAATTTTTGGAGCCCTTTCTTGGTGTTCGAAATGTTCGGGAACATCACAGATGTCCGCAAACCTCTAAAATCTTTGCGGTGCTGCCCTGTCACAACCATTGCACTTTTTTCGCTGGGAGGAAGTGGTGGCTCTAAAAATAGCTTTTTTGTGGTGTTCATTTTGTGTTTTGAAAACTTCAAATGGTCAACACCTACTGCGGAATGGATTGCTGTAATTCCAAAAAAGGTTGCAATGCATTTTGTATATTTCGCAGAATATTCTGATTGCCGGCATAAGTAAGATGTACTCCATCTCTGAGAAAAATGTGTGTACTACGAAGCATAATGTTTTCATTGTGAAAAGAGGACATACCAACATCTCTCAATAAGGAACAGACAGCCTTGTTAACATTGCACCTTGCTTTCTCCAATTGTGGACCAAATGAAGAAGAACACAGCCACATTTGCTCTGCGCAATACAGGCAAAAATTTCTCTGTACATGGACTTAGCAAGAATACCACGACGTCTTCAGATCTGTATCTTCCCGTCTTTTGAGGAAGAGGATGCAGAAGCATTACAGGACTGGGAAACACTCCATACAGAGATCTCCACGGACATGATGATTAGAATCATTAATCATTCAGCGTTAGTACATGAGAAAGCACTAGAAAGAACTGAAAGAGACAATTGAAAAATTTAATCTTCCAGAAATAACATTTAAAAATGATCAGATTCTAGATGATTATCTAACAAAATTTACTGAAGAATTAAAATCCAAAAAACAGAAAGCTTTTCTAAGAGATGAAATCGACTACAAAAAAGAGTGTATATGTATCAGAGGAAATATGATATTAAAGGTAAAATCAGACCAATATCAAAAATATATTCAACAGCCAGTAAAGGTATCATATCACAATCATCAACAACACAATCATCAGATACAGAAACAAAAGTGAAGTGGAAAACGAAACTGAAGAATTACCAAGTACATCCAATAAAACGCAACAATTTAATTTTTTAGAGGAATTTCGTCGACACAAAACAATTACAACGTCAAACTTTCAACAAGGGATGATAAATATAAAAGGTAAGAGATCCAACGTAAACGAAAGTACATCATCCAATTTTCCAAAAACAAGAGAGGAAAAAGAGGAGGAACACAAAAACAAAGAAGGACAACAAAAAGGTATGCAAACCCGATCGCAAGGAAAAGAGACTAAGTGAATCTTCTACTGAATTTAACAGGACAACAAATAGACAAAACACCCAACACAGTACCTAATAAAGGCAAACAAAGCAGATTATTTTCAAACACAAGTGGATTTGTTCAAATTCTGCAGGAAATTAAAATTAAAAAAATATTTTGTTGAATCTACAAACAAAAAAGAAAAAAGAAGGAACAAGATATTTCACCACTTACAGTGGAAATTGTAGAAGGGACTCTCAACATTATGAACCTTACAGAGGAAAACTATGCAACAGAAATGTTTATGGAAGAGCAGAATATTAATCCCTTTCAAATGGAAGAATCAAACTTAAAACTTAAATCGAATTCATACCAAGAATGGAAGAAAATAATGTTATTGACATTTTTCAAAAATTGGTGAGTGAAGATTTAAGACGAAAGTACCTCAAAAATAAATCCTCCAAATTCAAACATAACCTCTCTTTAATGGAATCCAAAGCTATAAAATCTCTTGCAAGAAATCAACAATGGGTAACCAAATCAGCGGATAAAGGGGGAAATATTGTCCTCATGCAAAAAAAAGATTACATAGCAGAAGGAAACAAACATCTGAGTGATACCAATTGTTATTCAATACTTCAAAAGAATCCTGTGAAAGAACTTCAGACACAATGGCATTTAATGATCAAGAACTGGGAACAAAATGGGCCTACTCTCAGAAAGAGAATACAACTATTTAGACAACACTAATGCCCATCATATATTTTTTACCAAAAATTCATAAAAAATGTGATGACTTTCCATCATGCAGACCCATAATAAACGGGAGAGGCTCACTAACGGAGAGAGCCTCTCAATACATAGATCTCTATTTACAGCCTCCCACAACAAGCCTGGCATCATACTTGAGAGACAGCAAACATGTCATACAACAAATGGAAGAAATACCTTGGGAAAGAAATGTTCTCTTTGTGACTCTCGATGTGGTGTGTCTTTACACCACTATAGAGCACCTCAAAGGGATGGAAACAACAGATTTTTATTTATTTAAATCTAGGTCAATATAATTTCTGAAACAAAATAAAATGATTCTGGAAATGTTACATTTTGCACTAACAAACAATATTTTCATGTTCAACAAAACTATTTACAGACAAGAGCAGGGTACGGCGATGGGGGCAAAATGTGCGCCCCTTACGCCAACTTGTTCACTGGACATTTTGAGATTAATCATGCGTGGCAACACTCAGCATTCAAAGAAAGATATATTGTATACTGGGTTTGATACATTGACGATGTATTAATGATATTGAATGGCGATAAGTACAAACTGCAAGAATATATAAAGTATTTGAACACAAATAATTATAACATCAAATCCACAGATAAAATAAGCTCAGAGAGCATTGAGTTTTTGGATTTACAAATCTATACAGATGGAGAAGAAATATTGACAGATCTTTATATCAAACCTACTGCAGTAAATAAGGTTTTACATGCTGAAAGTAACCATGCCAGACACATAATTAAAAACATACCCTACGGGGAAATATTGAGAACAAAACAGAACTACAGCTCTAAAGACAAATATGAGGAACATGTGTTAAATCTCAAAGAAAAGTTTTTGAAGAGAGGCTACAAAACAGAAGAAGTGGATAGAGCAATAAGAAAAGCAGAAAAAATACCAAGAACAAATTTGTTAATAGACCAACCAAAATTGAAAAATACAGAGACAAAAGTAGACTTTCTCACCACGTATAATAGTGGAGCATTTGTTCTAAATACGCTCCTGAAAAAACTTTAGAATACTTTACTAACTGATGAAACCATTAAACAAAGCATAGAAGTCAAACCAAGGATAATCTATTGAAGAGCACCAACTCTGAAACAAAAAATCAGTCCAAGACATCTTAAAGAAGACAGAACTGAAAGTCTGAGTCAATTCCTAAATAGCCGGCACCAACAAGATCCCACAGCTGTGAAAATTGTGCAATTGTGCAATCTGTACTCTGAAAATGGAACAAAGGAAATCATGCTACCAAATGGAAGATCGCAAAAGATTAAAAAGTACATCAACTGCAATATGAAATATGTAATCTATATTATCACTTGTGCCTGTGGGAAAAGATATGTTGGAAGCACCATCAGATCATTGAAAATCAGACTTCAAGAACATCTGAGAGCCATCCAAAATAATGATATAAGATATCGGATGGCAATACATTTTAATCAAGAACAGCAAATAACTGAAATAAAAAAAATTACATTTCTTGACCTAGAAAGAGTTGACACCCCGGAAAGAGGAGGAAACAGAGAACTCCAGTTAAGAAGGAAAGAAGCGAAATATATATGTAATCTGGACTCGTACCACTCTGGCCTAAATTCAGAAAATGAGATGGCCTATTGGCTATAAAAGTGAAAAACTCTGCTCTAAAATGTCTTAAATGTGCACACTGTATATCTATATTGATTGTATCTGGAGAGAAATAGTTCATTTATGAATGTAGCAAAAGATCATATTGTGAATGTCTATCTATATTGGCTCACCTAACTGCTTTTGTCTTTACAGTCAAACTGAGAAAAAATATTTTTTATTTCACTGAGGTTCACATTATTTAGCCTGAGATTTATGGACTTTCGCACATCACATTGTATCATTATCCCTTATTTTTCTTTTCTTTAAAATCGCATTGTTTTTTAACCTTTCCTTTCACTTATCTTTTTCACCTATTATTTCACCATTTTTTAATTATTTTATTTATATTTATGGATATAAAATATCTGTATTTATGAATATAAAATAATTCTGGTCAACTGAAATACTTCTTTTTACCTCCGCCTGAAATCACTGATGAAATAGAACATAGTTCTCCAAATTATAATCCCCTTGACATTATAACAAGATTGAATGTAAAAGAAGGATTGCTCCAAAGTAGCCAAAGCAACCAGCCTTTAACTATAGGCTATATAAACAAAGGAAATTAGACAACAAAATAGTGCGGATCCTGGCATGCTCCGAAGGCAATCGAACCAAGGAACAACCAAGAAGCAAAAGGTAATTCTAATCAAGAACAGTTAGGAAATGGTTGACAATTTCTTTAACCTCCTGAAAATAGTGAGTCAGATTAGGAGACTACAGAAACTTTGTCACCTGAGATGAATAGCAGTAATATTAGAAAGAAAATGACACTCATGATAATTTTGGTGTTGCTAAAGTAGTATTTAAACTTCAAGCAAAATACAACACTCAAAGTATATAGACTTTAAGTATGGTTCATATTTTTTGCCTTAAACCTTTTTCAGATATAAGTACTCTGAATATCTTTGAATAAAAGCTAAAAAGAAAAATAAGAGAAACACAAATGGATATATATACTTAAAGATCTCAGGAAGAAACTATGTAACTACATGCAGAATAAGAAATCATTTCAATTTAGGTGAGTAAACAAAACATTTTATAAATCTATTCTCCCACCCCAAAACCTTAATTATTTACTTGGATCCATCTATTGATTTTTTCTATTCCTTTTTTCATACTTTTTCTTTAGCATCTCTCCTGAGGAACCACAAGCATATACCGTGGGGAAACACGTGTTGAGAGAAATTTAATACAAGGAAGTCAATGCATTTTGAAATAAATGACAAGTTTGTGAATTGAAAAACCAGAGTTGCATGAAAATAATGAAAATGAGACAAAGAGAGAAATTTAATATAAGGAATTCAATGCATTTTGAAATAAATTGAAAAGATCGATAAGTTTATGAATTGAAAAAACAGAGTTGCATGAAAATTAATGCAAATGGGACACATCTAAATTGGAATTGCATGAAAGCTAATGCAAGAAATTGACAATTGTGTAATGTAAATATGAGCAAGAATATATAAAAGAACAAACAAAATGTATGGATAAACAACAGAATTTGTGATTACTATGTCTATACCAGAAGCGCAACCCACAAAAGTGTCTTTCTAAAAAGAAAAGATTCCAGACACATGTCCTAAACTGTTCCCCCCACAATGAATAATAATAATGTCTGGATGACACTGTGTCACCAAAGAAGCACAAAGAGGTACCAAATTCAGCAACTTCATTCCAAGCACTCCATGCCAGGACACTTCCACATGAGGGAATCCAAGATGTACAGCAACTCTGCAGCGATCTGCATGCACCTCCAAACAATTTATCCACAAATCTCCCAAAATCCAGACAATCTGCTTTATGAAACACACAGCCATATCTATTTCCTCTGCTCTCAGGAAAAAGACTTTCTAACAAACTATCTGCTCACACATCACACCCAGTAAACCCTATTGAGCAATCCCGTGTTGTGCTACGTCTCATTTGCATCCCTATCAACCTCAAAAATCCAGCATGTAATACGCGCTGTCCACGGACAACCGTGGTGTCCGTGGACAAAACGAAAAATGTGAGTGTGGGGAATTAAAATGTAAATAGTGTACCCCATTGAGGTTGGCTCTAATAAGAGCCTTTTTTTTGTTTTTTTGCAGATGCTTCAGAAACACCTTTTAATTTGTATTTCTTTTTGTTTTTTTCCTTATTTTTCTCCAGAAATCTTCACATTAGCTTCTCCAAAGCAACCCTTATGTTCCAAAACAACATGTCATTTCCCATAAAATATAAAGACATGCCATCTTCTTTAAAGTAATCAACATTACCAGAGTCAATGTTCTCATTGTTGCAAAAGAACATGCCAGCTCTCGTCATAAAAGCAAACATGCCTCGGTTGATTAAGCACCTACCAACATTTGCTGAGGACTAAAAACAGAACTATTGTCCCATAATGCCCTAGGTACCAAAGCAGAAAAAATAACCTTCACATTTGGAAGCACTTTCATGACTGCCTGAACCAAGTTTTGCAGAAATTGCAACAAAGTAGGGGCACTGGCATAGCCCAAATGCAAAGCACCACAGTACAGAAAAAACACATGTGGACTATAATACCTTGCCATATCCTGACAAACTTATAGCATTGCCTGAAAATGAAAACCAGGCACAGTGCACCACACCACTTCCACTCCTTTTGTGTCAAAATGGTTAGCCACATTCCTAGATTTAGCATACTGCTCAAAACCATTCCCAAACATATCTCCAAGCACCACCACCCTGACTTTTTCCACCTCCGCCATCTTCACTAGACACAGCCTCTCTCAATACGAAGTAGAACCTCAATGCCTGATTGGCTAATCCTGAAAATACACTCCCACTTCATGCTTGGAAGCCCTGGGTGTGCATGTCCTGTCTGTGAATAGCCACACTGTCCGTGGAGCACGTAAGTAGCACTGGGGCAGCCCTTCTACCCTTTCCAATTCACTCTCTGCACCATTCCCTCATTGGCTACTGTTAAGAAGTCACACAACCAGTCACATGCAAGACCTCTACATCTAACTCCATCATCACAATTCAGCACTTTAGATGTACTGTTGATCACTCCGAGTAGAATTGCGCTGTAACTGCAAAGCACCTACAGCAACTACTAGTAAATTCTCCAACATTTCTACTTGCAGATTCATGCACATCCACATGCATGAACACAAAGTACAGGTATGACTATTTATTGCACAGTACATCATAGATGGCAACATTCAGACCCACCTGGAAGGGACATTTCCTCAGAAAAATCGGGAGACAACACTTGCGTCATAAGAATGCATTGGCAAAGATGTATTTTCATCGGGAGAACGTGAAAAAAATAAAAATATTTTCCACGGAAAAATCGGG
This sequence comes from Ambystoma mexicanum, assembly GCF_040938575.1. Classification (NCBI taxonomy): domain Eukaryota; kingdom Metazoa; phylum Chordata; class Amphibia; order Caudata; family Ambystomatidae; genus Ambystoma; species Ambystoma mexicanum. Next base: position 1,027,772,793 of record NC_090927.1, read on the forward strand.
AGTCTTGCGCTGAAATCGGGAGGATTGGCATGTATGGTACATGTATATTGCATCTATAAATGCATATAAACAGAGTAACCGCCACTTACCCTGTGCAACCCGTAAAACAAGCTTACTGTCATTTCTCCCATCTGCTATGATCAAGTGTCACTAGCAAAGTTGTCTGCTCTCCAAATTTTTATTTACCCATGTTATTTTATTATTAAATGCAATGTGCAAACTATTATTTTCTTCATTTATTCTATCATTTCTGGCATTCTGCATATTTCACATACATTCTATTATTTCAACTTCCTTTACACATGACTATATTAGTAATCACACACAACACACACATCTATCTAACAATGTGTCATTTCATGTTAAAAGATGGGAGAAATAACAGTATTATTATGGGAAAAGGCTTTCTAGTGTGTTATAAAATTACACGCAGCCAGGATTAGTACATGCATCTTTATTTATGCAGACAGATAGCAGATATAATTTCAAAGGCTCCCAGCTCAAACAACACCACTGCCTCTAAAACTGTTCTTCCAATCTAGACAGCTCTCTTGCCCATTCCGTTCTAGATTTCACAACAGCATTCAACTATGCACAGGTGCAGTCATATCTATCACATCATCTACAACTATGTTCATTGTTGTAAAGCAAGACATACAACATCTCCTCAATTCCCTTCAGTCTGCAACACAAGCACCAGGTCCTTCCTTGCAACCCTTACTTTATTTCAGACTCTCCAATCTCCAAGCACCACAGAAATCAGTACTCGCATTTTTGAAAACATATCCCCTAAGCAGCCCACATACCACAATCAAAATGTTTGGTAGCATTGTAGAGTTATGCTGCGGTGGTTATGATCAGGCCCTACAGTCTTGAGTGCATGTCGTATGGCCTACGGCCTTCGGCCATGCACCCAGGACTTTAGGCCCTGGCCACAACCACCGCAGCATAACACACCCATAGAAACAAAAACCTACCAAATGACCACAACCCAATAACATAATACATCCACCTCAAACCTGTTCACTTGAATTAACATTCTAAAAAATAATAACAACCAATGTGCAAACTCTTCAATACATATCCTCTTCACCCAATGCTCTTCTAACAACCCAAAACCAACATCATACCAAAGTAAAATAGCCAGTAATGTGCCCAGTCTTAGTATGTCCGAGTGTTGGTATGTTCGCGGACAACCACAGTGACCGTGGACATCGCAAACACATTACAGCCTTCTCCCACCTAAACAAATACAGCATTTGACCCATCTCTTACTCCCCCACCCTCTCCAAGCACTCTTACACACCAACACACTCCCCAAAATTGGATTTATGCTCACTTCCACCGCATGTCCGCGCATCCAATATGGCAGGTGCATCAAAACAATCTGACGCACCTCATGCCTCATCCCAGCCAATCATACAACATGTCACGTGTCCGCAGACATGACGCAAGCCGATTATCCAATCAGTGTCCTGTCCGTGCAGAGAACAGGGAAGTGTGTCCGCAGAGTGGACATAGATATCACTCATTTTTTTGCCTTATGTTTTGTTGCCGCAAATTGGGTGAAAATACATCCATTGGTTTGGGCTCTGGGCACGACAGAAATGTTTTCCCATTATGTCTATGGTAAAAAAATATATTTTGGGACCCCCCCTCAAACTTTGCCCCCCCTTTGACCAAACCTCACCAAACATTGCAAAAAAAAAATCAGAGTGGGCCATATACTGTTTTTTGCAAAATTTGGTGAAGATTCGTCTGGGGGAGCGAAGTTATAACACGTCCAAAAAGTGCTCTTCCTATGGGTTTAGCAACTTAACCATAACTACACGGCCACTACCGTGGCCCGTGTAATATATATATATATACATATATATATTATATTTTCACCAAATTCGGACCAGGAGCAGCGGCTTGGTCCTGAAAGCATGCTTTTGCAGATTTGGTGAAAAGCCGTCCAGTAGTTTTTTAAAAAATGACCAAAAAGTGGGTCACAACAAATTAGTTATATCGGTGTTCAGTCCGCGGACACACTTCCCTGTTCGCTCCCTGGACAGTGTCCTGATTGGCCGATCAGCTTACGTCATGTCCGCGGACATGCAACGTGTTCGCTGATTGGACGGTGTGGAGCGTGAAGCGCGTCAGATTTTCGGTGGCGTCCGCCATCTTGGATTAGCGGACGTCCGCGGACAGCGCAGTGAAACTTGGTTCAAAATTTGTATTTTGTAGAGTGTGTTGGTGTGTAGGAGTGTTTGGGGAGGTTGGGAGAGTATGAGATAGGTTGAAAGTTGTGTTTTTTCATGTGGTAGACGTTCTTGTTGTGTTCGATTTGACTGCGGACATCACGAGTGCTCTGAAATGTTCTAAATAAACTGAATGGGGGGTGTTCTGAGTACTCAATATGTGTCCGTTTTGTTCGTAAGCAAGCTGAAACTGTTCTAAGAACACTTGCGGTGTCTGGAAATGTTTGTAAATAAACAAAATGGGGGTGTCCTTGGGATGCTGTCCGTATTGTTCTCTGGCAAGTTGAATGTGTTCTAAGAACTCTCACGGTGTCCTTAAATGTTTGCAAATAAACAAAATGGGGGTGTTCTGAGGACGCTGTCCGTATTGTTCGTTGTGAAGTTGAATGTGTTCTAAGAACACTCGCGGTGTCCTGAAATGTTCGCAAATAAACAAAATGGGGGTGTCCTGAAGACGCTGTCCGTATTGTTCATTGTGAAGTTGAAAGTGTTCGAAGAACTCTCGCGTTGTCCTCAAATGTTCGTAGGGGGTGTCCTGAAGACGCTGTCCGTATTGTTCGATGGCAAGTTGAATGTGTTCTAAGAACACTCGCGGTGTCCTGAAATGTTCGTAGGGGGTGTTCTGAAGACGCTGTCCGTATTGTTCGATAGCAAGTTGAATGTGTTCTAAGAACACTCGTGGTGTCCGGAAATGTTCGAAGGGGGTGTTCTGATGACGCTGTTCATCCTGAGGACGCTGTCGGTATTCTTCTCTGGCAAGTTGAATGTGTTCTAAGAACACTCGCGGTGTCCTGAAATGTTCGCAAATAAACAAAATGTGGGTGTCCTGAGGACGCTGTCTGTATTGTTAGTTGTGAAGTCGAAAGTGTTCTAAGAACACTTGCGTTGTCCTGAAATGTTCGTAGGGGGTGTCCTGCAGATGCTGTCCGTATTGTTCGATGGCAAGTTGAATGTGTTCTAAGAACACTTGCGGTGTCCTAAAATGTTCATAGGGGGTGTTCTGAAGACACTGTCCGTATTGTTAGATAGCAAGATAAATGTGTTCTAAGAACACTCGTGGTGTCCTGAAATGTTCGTAGGGGGTGTTCTGATGACGCTGTCTGTCCTGAGGACGCTGTCCGTATTGTTCTCTGGCAAGTTGAATGTGTTCTAAGAACTCTCGCGGTGTCCTGAAATGTTCGCAAATAAACAAAATGGGGGTGTTCTGAGGACGCTGTCCATGGTGTTCTTTGTCAAGTTGATTGTGTTCTAAGAACACTCGTGGTGTCCTGAAATGTTTGCAAATAAACAAAATGGGGGTGTTCTGAGGACGCTGTACGTATTGTTCATTGTCAAGTTGGAAGTGTTCTAAGAACTCTCACAGTGTCCTGAAATGTCCGTAAATAAACAAAATGGGGGTGCTCTGAGGACGCTGTCCGTATTGTTCGTTGTCAAGTTGGAAGTGTTCTAAGAACTCTCACGTTGTCCTGAAATGTTCGTAGGGGGTGTCCTGAAGATGCTGTCCGTATTGTTCGCTGGCAAGTTGAAAGTGTTCTAAGAACACTCATAATGTCCGCGGACATTAAAAGTTTCCATAGGCCATAGTTGAAATGTTTGACTCTATAGGTGTGATATGCTGCGGTGGTTTTGGCCAGGGCATAGAGTGTTGGGTGCATGGCCATGCACCCAACACTCTATGCCCTGGCCAACACCACTGCAGCATATCACACTTATAGTTGCTTATAACTTTGGGTCAAAAACAAATTTATAAGGAACAAAGTTATAAGATACTATGGGTGTGATATGCTGTGATGGCTGTGGCCAGGGCATAGAGTGTATAATATCATTACTGTTTGGTTTAGTAACTGGAGTACATGTATTTTTTGTTAATTTCTGTGATAAAAGAAAATAGCATGTTAGTATTAGTATTTTGTAATGACTTATTACATTGTATAATCAACATTATTTTTTGGACCCTCATATTTAGTAGATTAGAAACCAGAGTACTGTGCAATTTGCTCAGTTTCTGTGTTCGTTGCTAAAATCATTGGGTCTGTGGGAGAAAAAAAAATCCATGTTGGATTAAAAAAAAACCTTTTTCTGTTATGCTACAGTTTATTTGTTTGTTTGTTTTCAGTGTTCACTTTTTGTTTCTGGGTAATGCTTTATACATTGGCTTGTTGCATTTTTTTGGAGCAGTAACATATTATTTATTTGTTTGGATATTATAAAATTTTGGAGCAGTTAGATACCAGTAGGTGTATTCTAACTGCCTATTTTTCTTATATATTTTAGTGGTATTGATTTATCTGTTTGGATATTGTTAAATATTGGGACAGTTAGATACCAATTGGCATATTCTAACTGTCTATTTGTTGCTCTAATTTGCTGGTATTCATTTATCTGATTAGCTGTTGTAAAATCTTTGGGCAGTTAGATAGCTTTTGGAATATTCTAACAGTTTACATTGTTTTACTACAAGTTTACTTAGGGTTTAAGTACAGTTTATTTATCAAATTTTGGTTTCAAGAACATTAAATAAGTGTTTGTAAGATTTGCTGGTAATCTCTGCTTTAGAGTAATGGTACTATCATTACATTGAAACCATCCACATTTCTTTTTTATATATGCAGTGTAGTGCCCTGAATTGGTTGTGGCTCCTGCGTGGTAGATTATACCTATTGTTGTGAAGGTTTTCTTACCAAGTGATATTTGACCATGTGTGAATCCAGTCAGCTTGCAGTTGTTTTTGGTACCATCTGCATTGTAACATAGAAGCATTAGTATTACGTATTTACTATGTGTTTGTATTAGTAACGTGGAGTGATTATCTGAATTGCAGGTAGAACATAATCTACCATGGTTTGCATTTTGTACAAGTTGCTGAAATGGAATGGATTCACAATTAGGTATTGATATATATATACAAAGCGTTGGGGATTTGTTCTTCTGTCACATTGTTTTAGAGAGTGCATGCATGTATGTTTCCACATATATGAAATCTTTAAGATTTCATTTATAGGTAGGTTTTTGGTTTCCAGTACATTAGAAATTCTTGTGGATCTTCCTGTGAGTTTATAGTGAATTTCACCATTCCAGCACAGTCGTCCAATTGTTGTCTTATTCCATAAACAATATATGTGTTATCAGGATCATTTGCTGCATTTCTGTGAAGTACTAACATTTGCAAACCCAATGGGTCTGTACTGTGTAAGTAAATGTTGTCAACAATCGGTGGTAAATGAAATAGAATATTCATTGCTACATTTGCGTAGCAACTTACACCAACTATATTTGAGAGTTTAAATGGACCAGGTAGTTCTGTATCTGACTGCTTTTTTTGGAGTTTGTCTTCCTTCTTTGAAGAAGTACCTGGTTTACTTTCCCTAATTGATTCTTTTTTGCTTGTGGTATTTGATGAGGTATTAGTTTCTTTTACTCTCTTTGGAGGATTTCCAGTGACATCCTGTTGCATTTCTGTTTGATTTATTTTTCTTTTATAACATTTTACTTTTTGTGGAACAGAATATGTGTTTAGATGGGGGGTGTATAGTGAGCGAAGTCTATTGTATTCTAAAATGCAAGGAATATCAGCGTTTACTTTACTTGCATCAAAGTTGATTAGAAATAGACTGTCAAGTGTACGTAAGCGTGATAGTGCTACGTAGGTAATGCCTTCTTTAAAGACTGTGTTACCAATATCTATCATTGCTTTGTCTAGGGTAAGACCTTGTGATTTATGAATTGTGACTGCGTATGCAAGAGTTAGAGAAAATTGTTCTCTGCGTACATACATGTCTTTGAAGAGAAGGAATCGAGCTGTTGAGCATCCTATCCTTTTTACTTCTGAAAGTTTGTCAAAGAGAATATTGACAAACTGAATTTTGTTGTCACGTGGGTATGTTTGAAAGCCAACAACTGTACTCAGTGCTCCATTAACTAGTCCTTGGTCCACGACAAGGTTACATTTAAGCATTACTCTGCAATTTAAGGATACTTTTAATATCTTTTCTAAGCCTGCTGTGTTTGAGATTGATTTTTCTAAACTATTTAGTCTTGTTGTGGCTTGGTCACACATAGGTAGTGTCATACCATGTACATCTAGTTTGTCTGTGGCATTAATTTCCATTATTGGTTGCATTTCTTTACTTAACATTATTTCATTGATTTTGAAACAGCTTGCAAGAGTTGGCATTAAGGCCATACAATTGACATTTTTGTGGGCTAATTGTTCCATAACATCTGTAGCACATGCATTATCGCCATAAAGTGCATTAATGTGCCGGGTTTTCAATATTGCTTCTGCTTCTTTAGAAAGTATACTAACTCTGATACTTTTTAAGATGTTGGCATAAGTGAGATCTGCAGATTGCTGCATGTTTTCTGTTAATTCTCTGCATTGGAAATGTTGCCAAAGGTTGACATTTCCAATGCTGCCAACAGTATTACAGCAGAGTTTGTGTCCTAATGTTTTAAAAATAGGCTCACCTTTTACTGGTGTCAATTGAAGAAGATCTCCGAAAACAATAATGTGTTTTCCTGCAAAGAGCTCTTCATAGTTTGTTTTGAGTACTTCTTGTAATCTGAGGTGAATCAAAGCCAACATTAGGTTGGAGACCATGCTCACTTCATCTATTAGTGGCATTTTCATTTGTTTCAATACTCTGCGTAGTTCCATTGCAGCTTCTGCAGAAAATTTGTAATAGTCTAATTTGTTCTGGTGTTCTACTGGCAATACTAGTAATCGGCGTAACGTGACACCACCTATGTTGTAGGCAGCTAAACCTGTTGGGGCAGTGACAACAGCTGACAGTTTGTTGTTTGTCAATTGTTGAATGACCTAACTGATGATTTTGATTAGGAATGTTTTGTCAGAACCAGCTTCACCACTGACGTACAGTAGTATAAGTTTATAAATATGGCAGGAACATTCTTCATTTTCATGTTGTACACCATGTGCAATTTGTTTTGTTACTTCTTGAAAAATGCTACGCTGCTCATTGTTTAGTTTTGATTGTAGTATAGTTAAGTCTTCTTTATCTTCATACTGACACATGGTGTTTTCTACTTCTATCATGTCTAATTCTGCCTCATGTATTATTAGTGGTTCTCCCAGTGGTTCTTGGCTTCCTGTTACAGAAGGTTGACTACTGTCAGGAGTTTCTTTATCTAGTTGGGAATGGAGTTCTTCTTCATGTTGCTGTTCATTGTGCAACATTGCTTTGTACTGTGTAAAGTTTACATCAGTTATAGTGCTTTAATTTGCTTTGAAAGCATCTTCATATGAGTCATAGCTATCTAGTTTTTCTTCTTCTTTTCTCCATGGTTTAAAGAGTTGCAGCAGGGACATATAATATACTACTTTATGTTGAGGAGTCTTTAATGACAATTTGATATGATTCATTAAATTTGGTTTAGTGAGTTTAACTAAGCTGCCTTCACAGTTTGTCACTCTGTATTTACCTTTTTTTTCATCAGGTTTTATATTATTTTTGTATATGTAGTTTTGGGCTATGTGGTATAGACATATGGTTTCCAAAGTATTACTTCTGTTTGGGTAGTATGTGTCCAATAAATTGTTTTTTAAAATGTCTTGGCTGTTGGGATCACATTTAGCTATTGTTTCTATATCTTCGTAGGATTTTAGAACTCTTTTTCTAGATTTAGCTGGACCAAGACTTAGCCATACTATATTTTCAGATTTACCATACAATGCAGTACCAGTTAAACGATCAGCTGCTTCATATGATCCACATTATCTATGGGAGAGCATTTTTATGCCCAAACTATATAATTTCTGAGACACTGTTTTATCTGATGACAGGTCTTTCCAGAGGTCTTGGAGCTCTGTCTTTTCTGCTTTGGTTAAGTATGCTGTGACATATCGTGTAACTACAGTAGAATTATCTGCAATGTACTGCACATCTATGTTTGCATTCCATAAGTGGGCAATGATTGCATTGTAATCATTGATATATTTTTCTTCTTCTTTTCTTTTTACATAATATGTATTTTTAGGTGACTTACCTTTAACACTATGTCTAACTGAAGACATGAGGTTGTTCACTCGACCTGTATTTGTAACTGGTCTAGGGAAACCAAATTGGCATTTGGTGTAGTATTTCCCTTTCTTTTTGTATTTGCGACAACAGTATTTGCCACATTTGTGTCTTTGAAATTGTAAAATGTGTGCATGAAGATCACTATTTGTTGCTTCCAATGGAATTTCACAAGTGACATATTTTTCAAAAAACTGTAAAACAGTGGCATCACTGTCTTGACCAAATTTAGGAGCATCTTTAATCCATAAAAGCATGTGTATATCTGGTGCTCCTCTGGCTTGGTATTCTTTGCTCCAAAAGAAGTGTTGCACTTCTCCAAGGGGAGGAAAAGTTTTATTACAAATAAAATGTAGCATAGCAATGAAGCGATGGTGAAAATATCTTGAAACATTAACAGGATCCAAAGAACAAAGTTCTCCAGGTGTTAGTATATCTATGTTTGTTTTGTTTTTGTTTGATATGCATAGGAAATCATGTAAATCTTCCCATGCATATTCTGCACAACTTAATGCAACAAACCAAGTCGGTGGCCCAAGGTTTCTGATCAACGTACATCTCCATGACGTCGAAACCAGTACTCTTTAGTACCACGCATATTTGCTAATAGATTTGTAATATTTGATTGTAAAACCTCATCCTTTTGTTGCACTTTTTGTAATAATTGTGTAGCTGTCATATTTTGAAAGTGTGATCCTGATTTTAATATGTGTGCAACTCCGTAACATAAAGTTGCTAGTTCACTTTCAAAGAGTAGGTGGAATATGTATTCCACATTTTGTCTAAATCTGGGATCTTCAGAATACATCCGTAATGAGCGGTATTCTGAAGCTGATATTTGAATAGGTCTATCATCATACCTTCCTCCTTTGCCTGTAGGAAAGAGTAGAGGAAAAGCACGTGCTTCTATACCTTTTTCCCATATGCTGATTGGTGATCCTTTTGTTTGACGCATTTGGTACGTTTCCAGTGCATCTTCTACGGTGTCATTAGAGTGTAAAGGATGAATTATATAATGGTCTAAAGTATTGGATATTGTAGCAGGATCTAGGAGCTCAAATTGACCAGCTTCTTGTGTTTCTTGAATTATTTCAGTTGTATCCTTCAAGTTTTCTTCAATATTAATTTCTTTGTAATATTAATTATTCTCTTTAAGATATTGCAAGGCATGTCTAACTTTATGTAAATCTACCAGCTGTTGCCATATTGTTTTGTCTTTTGTAGGTACTCCATTTACTAAGATAATTAAAGATTGCTGAATTGGAAGTTGAACTCCTAGAATATGCACATTTTCTTTTATATCTAATGGTAAATAAACTACTTTTCTACGAATGCCTTTTACCAATTCAGAGGGAGGTAATTTTGCTGTTTTTGGTTGAAGGCGTATTATTGCTTGAAATGGGTGCACTGTTTGAATTATGATGCTCTCATATAAATTAAGTTGTTGTAGGGGTTTTGGTAGTGGGTATAATTCCAAATTATTTGTGATAGCACGTGAAGGAGTTTGGTTGTTGTCAAGTTTTGTAGTGCAGTAACTGCAAAGTATTGAGGGGTCAGTTATTTCGTATTTGTTTTCTGCTACAAGGTAGAGAGCTAATTCAAACCATTTAGAATCGTCATTGTCTTCTATTTTGTATGATAGGTCTACAGTTTTTATGTTACTTTTATAAAAAGTTCTGCGGCAACCTACACACGCATGGTTTGGTACTTCAGCTGATGTACTTTTAAATTTTAGTATTTCTTTTTTGTATGTCTTTAGTAAAAGGTTGCCATGTGTAGAATGTTTGCTAATTTGGTTTAAAGCTATTTAATTATGTAAGTGGCTTTCACTTCCAAAATATTTTTTCTGTATATGGTCAATTTCTTCAAGTAGGTCTTTTGCTGTACCATGTAGAAGAATGTTATTTAAATTTGCTAGTGCTAAAGCAGGACTTTTAGCATAGTACAGTTTATAAACTAGATTTCTTATAGTTGAATGATGTGTTGATATCCTTTTGATATCATGGAAGGTGGTTTTACAAGTAGGTCCTGGAATGCAGGCCAATGAATGTCCTTGTAGTCCTGTGTACTTGTGCACTGGACAGGTATCCATATTTTGCAGTAGTTTAATTTTGATTTTGTGTTTACTTTTTACATATTGATTGAGGAATTGGCGTAAAGACTTGAAAAATTATTTGGGAATGTTACACATTGACGTGCATGGCCATTTGTACACTAGATGTTCTGATTCAGTTGAATGGAGGGGTAATTCTAAGTTTTCAGGGCATACTTTGTAAGGAGTACTTCTTGTTCCATTATGGTATTATTCACTTTTTCATAACCTTGGCGACTGCTATGTAGGGCAATTGTATTTGTTTGCTTTTGTTTGTACGCTTCTTCATTAAAATATGGTTCTGTGCTCGTAGTGTGATTCCATTCACCTCCGCAGATACTTAAGAAGTTCTTTCCGTTGACATTTAGTTTATTCAGAAGTCTTTTTTGTAATTTAGTTATTAGTTCTGTTAGTGGTTACATTTTGTTTAACACTGAAATAAATAACTTTCTTTTGAGAAGAATTGCACTATCTATCAATGCTTCTAAGATTAATTTCCTACGATAGGTTTTAAGGGATGAACCTGGTTTCTCTCCTGTTTTTATAAGATTTTGATGGAACATTTTGGCTAAAATACTTTTCTTGGTATGCTTACTTTGAACTTTATCAAGATTTATAGAAGCAGTTTTATCTGTAGTGATAGCTGATTTTTTGTTAATTGTTTTCTGGTTTGTTTTACATTTTGATAGAGGAGGCAAAGTTTTTCCACTTGAAACTTCTTTTGTTTCACTAAATGACTGTATTAGCTGTTTTGTTTCAACTTTTTTTTACAAATTCCGCTAGATATGCATGCTTATGTTGGACACTTTTATTTTCATTTGCTCTACTTCTGCGTTGCTTTCTACGGACTTGACTTTTGGTGGGCATTCTTTAGGGTCTTTTGAAAAAAATAAAGAAGGTATGGGTCGGGGTGTTCTGCAGTGTATGTGTGCTGTGTGCATGAGTGTTTGAGTAAGTTGATAAAGATGTATGTAATGGTGTGTGATTGTGCATTGGGAACTACAACTAGTAGGGATGGGTATTCTTGAATTTATATGCTACTAAACTGGGGTTCAGATGCCAGAAAAAAGTAAGCTAGTGTTGTGGAGAAGTACAAATAGTAAATCTGATATATACAATTAAAACAGTTGTTTTTTGTATAATATCCAAATTGTAGCGGTTGAGTTGGGTAATTTGTGTGTCCAAAAATAGGAATTTGTGGGCCATTCTGTCTGTAAATCGCTGTTTAAGACATGGTTTTTTTTGGACAGAATGGTGCACAATCTCTATTTTTAGACACAGAAATAGCATGAACTAACTTTACAGTGTGTTTCAGTAATAATACAAATATTATTGTGATATTCTACTTACTTTTTTTTCTAAAATGAACAGGTTACTTCTTAGTTCTTCTTTGTTCTTCAAATTCAGTTGCCTCTTTTCAGGAGAATGGTCTTCACTGCAATTGTAAAAGAAACAAATTAGTAATTTTGTTTGTATATTGCACTGTTTTTAATTTAGACATTGATTTTTTTAATTGAAATCCTTAGCGCCTTCCTCAAAACCATTAAAATATCTTATTTACATAATATACATCGCACAAGTCCAATACATATGATATATTCTTAATGAACAAATTGTATTGTAATTACTAACTTTAGCAAACAAAATATCTTTACTATGTTTGTGAAATTCATAATGTACCACTGAATACCACTATTTCTGTAACTAAGCTCTTCCAGGTAATAGTGCCTCAATGTCATGCTTAAATTTAAGTAATTTAATAAATAAAGAAATAAAACAAAAATATTAAGTCAGTTTGAAAATGTGTTCATGTATTGTACAGAAAATATGCATACCTGTAGTTTGTGTTCATGCATTTGGATATGCATGGAGCTGCAAGTAGAAATCTTGGAGACTTGTACAGTATTTCTTATAGATGTTGCTTGCCAATGATATGACACATAGGGGCTGATTCATGGAAGTTGTGCGCCAAAAAACGGGGATTTGTGCGTCATTCTGCCCGCAAATCCCTGTTTAACAAATGGGGATTTGCGGGCAGAATTGGCGCACAAATCCCCGTTTTTCGGCGCACAACTTCCATGAATCAGCCTGTTGTACTCAGAGAGATTCACAGTACATTTGCAGTGCTGATCTATGATGATGCAGTTAGATGTAGAGGTCTTGAATGTGATTGGTGGATGGTAATGTGACTTCTTAGCTACATCCAATGAGGGAATGTCACAGAAAGTTAAGTGGAAATGGTAGAAGGGCTGTTCATGTTACAATATGTCAGCGGACATGGCGGTAGTTCGCGGCCATCGGGTGTTACTTCCGGGGATTTTTGGGTTCAGAAGTCATGCAAATGAGAATGAGCACTGAAAGGGATTGGTCAGGAAAGTTTAGTGGGTGTGTTGTGCCAGGAGAGAGATAGCTATGGCTGTGTATTTCAGAAAACAGATTGTTTGGATTTTGGGAGATTCATGGATACATTGGTTGAAGGTGCATGCAGAAAGCTGTGGAGTAGCTGTAGATCTTGGATTTCTACATGTGGAAGTACACTGGCATGGAGTACGTGGAATGAAGTGGTTGGACTTGCTACCTCTTTGTGCTACTTTGGAGACAGAGCAACATCCAGACATAATTGTAATTCATTGTGGAGGGAACAGTTTAGGACACGTGTCTGGAATTTCTTTGCAACTTTCTATGAAAGAAGGTCTTGGGAAGGTCATGGACATGTTTCCTAATTCTCAAGTAATATTTTCACGGATTGCACAGAGACAAATGTGGCTTTGTTCTTCTTCATATGGTCCACAAATGGAAAAAGCAAGGCGCAATGTTAATAAGGCTGTATTTGCCTTTCTAAGAGATTTTGGCATGTCCTCTTTTCATAATGAAAATATTATGTTTCGTAGTACATACATTTTTCGCAGAGATGAGTCCATCTTACTTATGCTGGCAATCAGATTTTTTTGACAAATATACAAAATGCATTACAACCTTTTTTAGATTTACAGCATCCATTTTGAAGTAGGTGTTAAGTATTTATAATTTTCGACATACAAACACCTCCCAAAGGCTCTTTTCAGAGCCACCACTTCCTACCAGAGAAAATTGCAATGGTTATGATAGGGTATCAACCCAATTTTTTTGATGTCCGTGAACTGTCCACGGTCTTCTAAAAAATACAAAGGGCCCTGCTTCATTTATTTTCACTTCTATTTTTTAACTGTGAAAGGCGGCTCTGAAAAGAGCCTTATTTATTTATTTATTTATTTATTTTTTTATACACGACACACTAGGAGAGAAGGGGAAAGGAGGGTAAAGGGGGGACACCAACCACAGGGATAAGAAAGGGTGAGCTGAGAGAGGAAGATGTAGAGTGGGTTTTATTTGGGTAGTGAACAGGTCTTCTCATGCTCTGAGACGATAGTCTCAAAAGCACTGCAAAGTCGCCCCCCCCTGCAGAATACTGTGTCACAGTACATACATACAACTGTGACCCTCGAAAGGTAAGGGTCATCAGAATTCTGTATGGCCTGTGAGGCAGCCTGAGGAAGACGCTGTCCCACAGAGGTGGTCCTTGTCATGACAGGAGCAGAACCAGAGGATGAAGTAGAGGAAATCAACCTACTAAGTTCTTTGCAAGGTACAACCTTGCGAATAGCCCCAGAGTGAAATTACCTCAGGTGTCGCTTCATGGTAGTGGTCCCAGAGCTGTACGAACCGTGCCTCCCGCGACTGAGCATCATTTTGCACTCTTTGCAGGTGACTCGGTTTGCATGAGCCTTAGGACCATTCCCATGAATGGTAAACAACCGCCACACCCAAGACTCATGCCTAGTGCGGGTAGTAGGGATTTCCTCTACCTCATTCTCCTCATCCTCCTCTTCCTCCTCTGCATCCTCACTCCTGTTCCCCTCTTCAGGCCCTTGGGGAGGTGGTGGTGGTGGAGGGGGTGGGGGTGGTGCTGAAGCAGGTGCATCACAAGGTGCCAGTAGTGCAGCCATGGATGCCATCAAAGATGAGATGGAAATCTGCAGTTCGCAGTTGGCAGCAAAATTTGCTGTGCTCTGTGCAAAAGGCAGAAACACAATGAGAATAAGCTCTAGGGTGTGGTTTTTTATAGGGGTGCTTGTAAGCAGTTTGCGGACATGCGCGCTGTCCGCGGACAGATCGAACACAAAAAAAGGTTCAAAAAGTTTCAAAAAGTATGTAGAAACTCAGGATTACTATGTGGGACTTGTGCCATGGTGAGTTTTTATGGAAAAATATTGTGGATTACTTGAAAATGTACTTTTAAATTGTTCGGGGACACGAACAGTGTCCGCATTCAGAACACGCGATCAGCGTGGGCGCGGTCACATGATCGCTTCGCAAACATGTTCACGAAGGAAGCGGCTGTCCGCAGGACACCAAATGCACAGACATTGGTTTGCTCATGCACGTTGATGTTCTACAGACAATGTTCGGGTCCTGAAGTAATTAAAAGTGCGTCACACCTCCATTTTTGTTTATTTATGAACATTTCAGGACACCAATTGTGTTCTAGGAACAGTTTCAACTTGATAGCCTACAGTACAGACAGGTATACTGTTCTTCAGGACACCTCCATTTTCATTTATTTACGAACATTTCAGGACACCAATTGTGTTCTTAGAACAGTTTCAACTTGCTGAGCGGACAGTACGGACATGTATAGTTTTCTTCAGGACAGCTCAATTTTCGTTTATTTACGAACATTTCAGAACACCCGCGTTGTCCGTGGACACCTACATTGTTTTTTTTGTTTTTTAAACGGAAACTAATTACAACTCTATATCAAAATGTAACTTTATTTAACATATATTAATAATTTATTACAGAGAAGGTGAGGCAGAAACGGAAACAAAATCAGGAGAATTAGGGGTTTCAACATGATTGGTATCAGATGAAGAAGGGATGGAAGTCTCATCAAAACGTTTTGGGTTATGGAGAGGGTTTGGGGATAATTGACTGGGATATGGTGAGGGGGGACAAGTACATGTGGGGCAATGGTATGACGTTTTTGTTTTAAAATGATCTTCAACAAAAGTTTTCAAATTATTAAAATTGGTCAACAATAAATCATCTTTTTCTTTTATGCTGTCAAGCGTGTTTTCCATAACAGCTTCTTCAGAGGTATTTTCTATTTTGGTATGCTTTGTGCAAAACAATATATATATATATGTTAAATGTATATAAAATAATAATGATTAAATGCTTTATATTGTAAAGTGTTTACCATTAGTTTCACTATTTTGTGACATTTCCTCATGTGGGAAATGCTCCTCCAGCCATTCCAGAGTACTAGACATCTCTGTGAGAAAAAAAAAGATATTATATTGTTTTGTATCTAATACAGAAAGCTTATAAATATATGAGTTAAATAAAGTACACTTACTATTTCAGGTAAAATATGTTCTAAGTACTGTATAGGTCTGGTCTTGTTCTTAGTTCTGTAGTGTCTGTGAGGTAATTATGTTGGAAGCCAATTTATCTTCTTCTGGTATATTCCATTTTAGAACATATTGTATTTAAATGAATGGTTAGTGTGTTATATATATGGGTTACATTTCTTATCTATTACTACATATAATGTGTATGTGTGTTGCTTTTTGAATTTGTAAATGTTCCTATGTTATGCTATAACAATCAAACATACCCCCCCAGAGTTTTTAGGTAGTGGTACTGTTCTCCGAACATGTCTGCGGACATTAAAAGAGTTCGCGGACATCAAGTTCAGTAGAAGAGGTTCAGTATGTTCCATATTACATGTACATAAAGTCAAAGTTATTATTGTTAAGTTGCGCTACTAAAACCTATGAAATTCAGTGAAAAAACTTTGTTAAAGGGACGTTATGGTTAAGTTGTGCTACTAAAAACATGAAATTTAGTGAAAAAACTTTGTTAAAGGGACGTTATGTTTAAGTTGCGCTACTAAAAACCTATGAAATTCAGTGAAAAAACTTTGTTAAAGGGATGTTATGGTTAAGTTGCGCTACTAAAAACATATGAAATTCAGTGAAAAAAACTTTGTTAAAGGGACGTTATGATTAAGTTAATGAGTACATTTTGAAGTTGAAAATTCCTAGATCAGTAGAAAATGCAGTTCCAAACTGTCCGTGAAGGACGGATCTTATCGTGAAGTGCAGACGGGTTGTTGGACACGTCATCATGCCGGGGGCCAGCATATGGTCATGTGGCACTGTCCGGAAGGTCCGCAATGAAGTCAGATGTTCGTAGATATCTACGGATGCAAAACTAGTTGAAATAATTGCAAAAAGTGCATAGAAGTGTTCACAATGATTCTAGCAGATGGGAAATGGCAGAGTTTTAACGTGACGCTATGTAAATTGGACACAAATATTGTTATATTTGATAAATATGATATTAGTAAGTTATAGGAAAATAGCATGCACTGGTAAAAACCTATGAAATTCACTGAAAAAATGTTGTTAAAGGGATGTTATGGTTAAGTTGGACTAATAAAAACCTATGAAATTCAATGAAAAAACTTTGTTAAAGGGACGTTATGGTTAAGTTGCACTAATAAAAACCTATGAAATTCAATGAAAAAACTTTGTTAAAGGGACGTTATGGTAAAGTTGCACTAATAAAAATCTATGAAATTCAGTAAAAAAACATTGTTAAAAGGACGTTATGGTTACAAGTTAATGACATTTGTGATGTCATCTTTGATGTTCTGGGTGTTAGTCTTAGCAATGCACGTAGGTGGTATGAGTTATGGTTGCTTAGCTTACCATAACTAGTGAATGCCAAGGGTTTTTTGGTTTTACTTTGAACCATAACGTGCCTTTTACAAAGTTTTTTTTTACTGAAATATATATATGGCAGTGAACAAAAACAAAGGGGCTACACATGTGATATCATCAGTGAAGTCATCAATGACATTTGTGATGCCATCTTTCAGGTCCTGGGTGTTAGTGTTAGTAGTGCACAGTGTTGAGGGCAGGTATGGTTGCTTAGCCTACCATAACTGGCGAATTTCAGGGGGTTTTTGGTTTTACTTTCAACCATAATGGCACGTTTGTAAAGTGTTTTTAGTGAATTGCATAGGTTTTTAGTAGTGCAACTTAACCATAACGTCCCCTTAACAAAGTTTTATTTGGTGAATTTACGGGTTTTTAGTAGGTCAATTTAAGTATAACGTCTTGTTAATAAAAAAATGTTGTACTTAATGTCACAGATTTTCAGTAGGGCAACGTAACCATAACGTTCCTTTAGCAAGGGTCTTTTCCTAAACAGTATACACCTTGCGAAGAATGCCACATGACAATATGCGGGTGTACAGCACGGTGACATGTCCCAGAATCAGTACACCCTTAACAGTACAATCTATGGCTCGTGGACAGTGTGGAAATAGATTTTATATTGATGTAGGAACGTCCAACTTCAACATTTCCCTTACAGAATGCCAACACGTATTGGTATGCAGCGATGTCCCAGAATCAGTACACAATTAACAGTAAGATCTATGCCTCGTGGACAGTGTAGAAATAGATTTTATATTGCGTTAGGCACGTTTTGGTATGCAGCGATTACCAATGCTCTACACATTATATATCTTTAGCAAAAGTTGTACTTATCTGAAAATCACATCAGGCATCCTTCCTCCCTAAGAAACAGCAGCATTGCTGTGATGAAGAAGCATGAGAAACAGTGCAGCTACCTTGCAAATAACAAACGCACAAAAGTTGTCGCCGTACATCTACCGACCCATATTACCATTTGTTGCCTCTTTGCTCATTGCCGTTTGCAAATTGCCTTATAACCTGCCATACCAAAAAATAAAGCCACCTGTAAACAAAGTTAATAATGCGTTAATAGCGACCTTTCACAGTGTAAATAACATTAAAAAAATAATTGCATACACTCCAATTATTGCATATTTCTCAATAAAATACATAGACACAATTATCTTTGCGAGTAATAGTCCAAATTTGCAAAGCACTAACGTGTGCTACTAAAAAGGAGGATTACTTGTTACAAACCGGGGCGGCTTTGGCGGGTCGGATTACAAAAGAAAATCCTTTTTCAAGATGGCCACCATAGAAAGGGACGGCGGTTATTTCATACATAGTCCCTCTTCCCTTTCCATGGTAGGCTGCAAAAAGCACAAGTACGTGACGTGACGCAGAACCTGTAAATAAACATACAGCGACGTACAACCTAATAACTTACATTTCGAAATAATAGACTGGACTGTAAAAGAAAACGTGAACATTTTAGAGTTCGTAAAGTAGGTTTATTTTACAACAAACTGTCAGAGACCAAATGTTAAAGATGAGGAACACGTTGGTTTTTTCCCATACAAAAATGTTGGGTTCTTGGCTAAAGCAGCCGCTTTGTTTACACAGAGATTTCCAAGAAGGCGCCATGAGCTTGAGCCTACAGCACCATAAATGATGTGATGTTGCTCCGAATAGCAAGTTCAGTGTACAGACAAAGCGGGCTTAGGGTGTCATCCCACATATTTGTTATGGACAGGCAACCGCTCACGAGCAGTTGTATTTGCCGGCCGAAAAAGCCCTCACTCGGTATCTGGAAAACATGGCATGGACAGTATGGCAATATGTACCTGGGCGGGAAATGTTACAGAAAATACGTGTCAATAACCAACCTCTTCCAATTTTTTTTAAAAAAGACAAAACATTTTTTAAAAGTAATACACAAATGTAACTGGTCAAACATGTCATTTTACTGAAATGTTACTAATGACCATGTGTACCTATAGTAAAAGGCTACAAACGCCGAGATTCTGCATGCACCATAAGAGAAAAAAAATAAGAGAAAAAAAAATGCCAACTACACAGGAAGACGATAATGCAGTTATGAAAGCAAAATTAATGAACAATTAAAAAAAATGATGTCTTGTGATTGCAAACAAGACGAAAAGAACGTGCAAACTGATACAAAAAAGCCGAACCTGTGCACTCTTTGCAATATTACAGGAAAAATGTAACAGCGCAGAAAGATAATACGTCAGTTATATTGGCACAATTAGATTTTCGGTAATGTAAAAATAAAGCGCGGTTCGCTGTACAGTGGGTAAAAGTAAAGTTATATAATATTTACTGCCTCCATTCTTTTTCTGCAAGTCAGACACCAATGTGTTTGCATCGAAGAATCTTCGTGGACTGATAGTGCATGTCCCTGACAAACTTTTTTGAAACATAACCTTATCAATTGATATTTTTTTCGACCCTTTCATTCCGTGAATTTCTTCAAAGCTTTCCCTTTCACTGAAGGTCAAAAAACAATTGCCCCTTATACATAAACTCGGATACGCGGGCGTATTGAGCATCCAACCAAAAAAGCAACTCATGCGCCCTTCACTCAGAAGCCAAATACATTCTTACTTTGTATCAACATATTGAAATCCAATTATGAAAACCGCTACTCCCATACACCTCCAGAATCGCTGTTTCCAGCAAAGAGTGCAGATGGTGGCCTTAGTTTTCAAAACTTAGGACCCAGTCTGACGGCAATATAATTCCAAAAACATTTTAACCTGCACGCACTAATTGGTAGTGGTACAGTGAGCACTAACCTCCATTTAAACATATGACTTTGGTGACAAGAAAACGCCACTTTTTCAGTTTGTGCTCCCACATCCCAACCTACCTCCCTCAAAGGACACCTTCTGAAATAGTATTACAGAAGTGTGACACGTGCAATGCTGTCTTGTTTTGTATGTGTTTCTGGTGATGTCCGCGTACACCAAAACATGAATAAAAGACAGCGGGGGCACCGAAGAAAGCTAACATACTTTACGCTGTTCCACAACCAGTCAGGGAAAGCGCCACATGTTCTCGGGCACAAACTTTTTCCCCCATTCAGTCTAAAGGGAAAAGAGGCGTTTTGAGAACCCCCCTTTATAATTTCCCCCTGCACTAAACATCACCAAACTTTCCAAAGAAATTTAGAGTGTCCGATATATTTATTTTTACAAACTTTGATGAGGATTCGTCCAAGGGGAGCGCAGTTATAAGGCAACCAAAAAGTGCTCTTCCTATAGAAACAGCAACTTCACCATAACAACACAGCCTATAACGTGCCTTTCTAATATGCTGCAATGGGTGTGGCCAGGGCCTAGAGTTTTAGGAGTATGGCGTATGGCCTACGGCCTGCAGCCATGCACCCAAACTACATCCTGCCCACAACCACCTGAGTGATGTGCTGAAGTACAGTTGTATCAATAGGTGTGGTATGCTTCTCTTGTTCTGGCCAGAGGCTAGACTCCTAGCTGTATGTCCATAGATATTACAATGTGTGGTGTGCAATGGCATATATCTCCAGTGCTTTTAACTTTGTTCTTGGGTGCATGTCCTTCGGCCATGCACCCAAGACTGTACACACTCCCCACAACCATCTAATCGATAATCAATACTACAGGTGTATCCATTGCTGTGAAATGCTGCGGTGGTTGTGGCCAGGGCCTACAGTCTTGGAAGTATGGCCTTCGGCCTATGGCCTACGGCCATGCATCCAAGACTCTAGGCCCTGGCCACAACCACTGCAGGATGTCACAACCATGGCAACGTACTAGTCAATAGCACACCCATAGGAAAAAATAATGTAATGACGACATGTTCTCAATTTTAATGGTCGCTAACACCACGCGTGTCCTTAGAACAGTTTCAAGGTGCCTGTGCACAGCGCGGACTGAAATACTACCCTTATTAAACCCCTCATTTTCTGCACCTACAAACATCCCGAACAAGGTGGGCATAGAGAATACATCATTAATACCTGCCGCCCAAACAAGTACAGTATTCCGCCCATCTCTTACTCTCTGAACCTCCCCAAGCAATGTAGGAGAGCAAAACAGTTTCCGAAACAACATTTCGCCTCTGTTGGCGATCGCGCTGTCTTCGGATCCAAGATGTCGGGCGCATCCACACATTCTGATGCTCATCACGGCTCTCTGCAACCAATCGGCAGAGACGTCACGTGTCCGCGGTCATGACGCCAGCCCCTTAGCCAATCAGTATCTTGTCCGCGGAGTGAACATGGAAGTGTAACCACGGAGCGGACATAGATATCACTAATTTTTTTAGACCTACTTTTTGGTCGTTTTGAAGAAAACTACTGGACGGATTGGCACCAAATTTACAAAAGCACACTTTCGGGACTAAGCTCCTGCCGCATATTTGGTGAAAGTCCGTCCACATTTTGGGACCCTCCCTATAACAGTTCCACCAATAGACAAATCCTCACCAAGCTTTACAAAAAAATTCAGTGTGGCCCATATACTTTTTTGCAAAGTTTGGTGAGGATTCGTCCAGGGGGAGCGAAGTTATAAGCCACCCAAAAAGTGCTCTTCCTATGGAAACAGCAGCTTAACCATAACTATATAGCCACTACAGTGGATGTGTAATATATATATATATATTGCACATGTGCCAGCAAGGAGGAGGAGGAAAGGAGGAAAAGGCGAACCGCACTCCCGCAGGCCAGGCACAAATGGCAAACTCCACATTCACGGACAAAAGCTTGAAAACACTGTGTTGTAAATACAGATGTTTTTAATGTTTCAAAAAAAGAGTTGTACAAAATATTAAGCACAACAAGCAGCAGCAACACAAAGACAAACAGAGGCAGGACGCCATGGTGCACGACCTGCAAAACATGTGTTTCACTCTACACTGAGCGCTTGATCACGTCAGGGGAGAAAGGGTTGACTGATAGAAATACAGACAAGAGCAGTCCTATTACTCTGTGGATTAGCTCTGTAGGCTGATGGCTCCAAGTAGATACACTGGTGGCCATGATGGAATGGGGTAAGGTACATGAATAAGTACAGGAGCAGAAATACAACCCAAGTACATATGAAAATAAGGGTGAAGCCACAGATTCCCCCATTTAGTCTATGGGAAAAAAATAAGTTTTGGGACCCCATCTATAATCTTTCCCCCCTAGACGAATCCTCACCAAACTTTGCAAAGAAATTCAGAGTGGCCCATATACTTGTTTGCAAAGTTTGGTGAGGATTCATCCAGGGGTAGCGAAGTTATAAGCCACCCAAAAAGTGCTCTTCCTGTGGAAAACAGCAACTTAACCATAATTACCCGGGCTGTGTAATATATATATATATATATATATATATATATATATATATATATATATATATATATATATATATACTTTAATCAAACACACCATCTGCATGTAGAACGAATTGTACAAAAACCCTGAAGTGACTGGAGGATGTAATATTCTGAGCATAGTTCCATGGGTGGTATGTAACTCAAAAGCCACAAAATGGATATATTGTTTGAAAACAGGAGTGATAATGACCTAACCAGTCTCTAGGGTCCAAGTGGACCGAGGGGGCACTTTAGAGTCAACAGTACCTGGATTCAGTTCTTGGTGGGATGACACAGTCAGACCCAGTGTTGAATTAAGATGTGAGTGGAACAAGTTCAGTTTGGGCATGTTGGATCATGTGGGCTCAAACAGCTAGCAGGTGTCCAGTAGGGGCGGAATCGGGTGCTTTATGTGGTAGAGGTGTGGCCCTCAAAGTTGCAGGTAGAGGCGGCCACAGCAACACGGTTGGCCGGGCTGAGTCTGGCTTTAGCAGGCAGGAAGGGTCAATGAGTGACACTCCAGTGGTTCCAGTTGGCAGGCGACGGACCTCGAACTGGTGATCATGGGTGCTTTGATGTGCAATCGATGAGGCGGCAGTTGAAGGACTGGCTGGTTCGAGCTGTGGTTGTAACCCCTTGTGAGAATCAGTGTGTGACTCTCCAGTGATTTGGTTCAGGTGCCGGCATTGAGCAGTCACTTTAGGCCTAGCAGGTGATTAACTTTAGCTAGGACACTATGCTGCGTCATTCTGGTTTAAAGTGCAAACAAGTTCGAAGTGGTGGAGGAGTGTATCAACTAGCACCAGTGACTTCCCTCTTTTTCCAGGTGTAGTGAACATGGAGAGATGAGTTTGGTGGGTAGGACAGGGAGCTCCGGCTGGTCTGGTCCTCCATTTGCTGTGAGGCACACTCAGGGGGACTCGAGAATAGGGTGGTTCAGTTCAGGATCCACTCTCCCAGCTCAGGAGATTCTGGTGCTGAGTTGTAGGTCCTGATCCACAGTAGAGGTCACTCCTGATGTACACTGGGAGTGTATAGGGAACGGATCGTTCTTCTGTTTTGGATGATTCCTTATTCACCGCAGGCTGAAGACTTTGGAAAGTGTAAACTTCCAAAGCAAGAAAAGTGAGATCTTCAAAACAATTCTGTAGCATTAAAGGATCCAAGACAAATTGAGTAAATCGGTCGAAGAGGTGGGATATCGTTTCTTTTGAAGGTCAAGGTCCTCAGGTGATTGGGCTGAAGCTAGACTGCTTTAGTGGTCCAATCCCTTACCTTGAACATAGCAGACTTTGCCCTTTTGATGTCACACCCAAAGAGCTTTTCTCCATAGCAAGGGGAGGGGACAGGAAAGAGAGAAAGGGACAGTGAGAATCAAGATGGTTGAAGTCTGCTACCATTGACCAGAGCCATCTTGCTTATCATTATCCTGCCCCCTTCCCTTCTTACTAAGAACAAAGACCTTTAGAGAGCTACCTGGTGTGAGGCTACTCTTTTTGAATAGGTTTGCCACTTTGATCCCCACATCGAGGACAGCTGCCTACTGTGTGGCTGTCTCAGGCAGAGGGTGTCACCTGCCCTCACAAAGAGATTAAAGAGGAGGCTTGGCCCTCCATGTTCCTGTCCTGCCATTTGGTGGGCTTCACCTGGCTGACCAGAATAAATAACACCTTCCACAGCATAGCTGACTCAAAGGTGCTGGCACATGTGCAATATACCTTGAAATGTGGCAGCCGTGATCATAAGTAGTATGATGCACTATGCCTAAACTCAGCTAAAGCATTATTTTAGAGATTATCCTGCCACCATCATGGGCTATTTATCATCATTGTTTGGGTAGAGGGTGCATATCTTAAATGCCACCCTTGTGCGGCACAGAATTTTCTGTCACTGTCGCTGTCACATGGGCATCTGTGACCTGTGGACCTGCTCAGTACCAGTGGTAGCAACTCAGGATACTAATGCAGCAGGCTACGGATACATACCATGCTTTTGGCGTGGAGCTGACGAAAGGGGAATCTGATCAGCAGATTTCCCTTTTGGAGATGGAACTACCCGCATCATTTTACTGTCCAATAACAAGATGACAGTTCCTCACAGTTGTGAACATGGCAAATGCACCCATTCTCACCAGTTTGTCTGGCTCCTCAGTGCACATTTTGAGGTGCACTGGTATTCATGCTTGCCTGGCTTGTGACATGAACGCTTGCCTAACTGCTCCTCCATTGTGTGATTTGATATGATATGATATGATAATGATATGATATGACATTTATAACGTGCCTATACACAAGTGTGGGTGGCATTGCTGTACAAAGTCTGTCATAGCCTTATGGTAACAGTCAAATCATGGTAGCTTACCATGACAGACCTTTTATCCCGACCTTGATTGGTTGCACATCCACCACCGCCTTTTCCATACTCCAATGAACACATCCTGCATAGGAAGCTCAGGTTAAATATTGTCACTATAGATAGCTATGCCTACTGTGATTTGATAGCCTAGTTCCGTGAAAGGCACAACGCTGTGTCATTCCAGAATAAACATTCTGGAATGTGGCATTGGGTATTATGCATAGAGAAGCCCGGGTAAATGAGCCACCACATTTCCAGTGTTGCCCAGGCACCCTCTCTGGCCCTCATTCATCCAACATTGTATTGTGTACCAACTTTCAATTCTTCAAATTTGCTGGGAAACACAACCCAATTATCACAACTCTTAAGGACGTATCCACCTTCTCCCTTTTACAGAACCATGGCACAACTAACAGGAGTGTCAAGCTACCCTGCTGCATCCTGCCCTCCCTGTGTTCATAGAATCTCTTTCCCGCTTTGTGTGTCTGGATAACACAGGCAGGGGCACAATGCGCCACTCAAAAAACACACCCAAACGCTCTAATACTACGGCAGTAGTGATTTGATGCAGTATAAACGCGACATAACTGAAATTCATGTTAAAACCCCAGTTAATGTAATTTTAAGGTTAAAGGTCTTTATAAATATTTTAGCGAATTATTTAAAAAAAAGAGTTGAAAATAATGTTGAAATTATAGGCTCTGCTCAGGAACCGAACTTCCATGTCATGTAAACACAATTGCTGTACATATCATTTGTGTCCATTTCAGTGCATAACGAGTTGTTGATGTTGTAACAAGTGAATGGAAATAATGTTAAGCGGAATGGTTAAGGGGGTCTGCAAACTTTGGCTCCCCATATGTTATGGAATACAACTTCCATCATCCTTAGCCAGCATAATGAATGTTGAGGGGTCATGGGATTCTTAGTCCAAAACATCTAGAGAGCAAAAGATTGCAGCTGCGCTTAAGTTTCACTTAACGTGCTCCCGATGGTTGGAAACGTGAAATGCAAACCAGTCACACAATCTTAAATCACCAAGATCACATGTCACAGTACATCAACAAAGTGATCAATTCTATTACTGACGTCACCAACTATGCAAATGCATAATATTTCAGCAATGATATCATTAGTAACATCACTTTAATGTCGTTGACCTTGGTGAACCAGCAATCAATTAAAAATGAAAAAGTAAGCTTGTTCAAGCGATATATTATTAGCCAGTCGTTGGACATTTTTGTCTTTCCGTGGAGAAGAAAACCAACATTTATATTTGATTGACTAATTTTCAGGTTTCTGTTGTCTGCATATGTTTCCATTATTCTCCTTTGTCTCTAAAAGTCACTATTATTGATGGCTTTCATTCAGCAACCATTAAAAGCCCCAGGTATTGTTGACGTGGTTTGCTAGAACATTGCGTACACAAAAAATGCCAGACAGTTACAGCATAATAAGAATATGAGAACAATCAAAACGAAGGCACCTGAATTTGAATCTTATAAATGTTTCTATTAGTAGCGGCAGAGAGGACATGGCTTTCAAATTAAGCTTCATGCACATTTCAGTGCAAGGTACAAAGAAAACGTCATTCGCTGCGGATCAAAATGCAAACACTGCAGAGGAATGAGAGAGGTATTAAAACCAAAGCTCGGAGGACGTTTAGTACAGATCTGAGAGGGCAGCGTCACCTTTTTATATCATAGCCTGTCCAGCCACTGTGAGACCGAACGCCTTGACATTTACCCAAGCTGATTAAGAGGAGTTGAGGAGACATGTTGAGGCAACCTTGGGATCAGATGCAGTGGATGTGTGCATGTGAAGGTGGCCGCTCGTGGCAATAGTCTGAGATGAAGCTTACAAAAAAACATTTCTTTTCCTCCAATTTCTTATGTCTAGCTTCACTAATAGGGGTCAAAAGGTATAGGCTATGTGCGCAGCGTACTGAAAAGCATTGAAACAAACAAGAAATTCTAAAAACACGAATGCCATCAATGCGAAATCAAGCTTTGTCAATGAGAAATGTAGTTTCTTGTGCATCCTGTTGAAACAGAGAAATGTTCTGTGGCATAAAATAATGCTCAAATTACTTACCATTAATCTTCCTTACTCCAGTCCTACTCAACCTCTTCACATTACTTACCCATGAGGACTTGCCTCCCTCACAGGAACCTTTTTTCTTCTTTTAGGTATGATACTTTCCACATGCCCATAATCCTTAGTTGCAAATTTCCATTCCAGATCACGGGACCTTCCGCACTCAGGGTGGGCGAGGAGGGTTGTCAGTACTGTGATGAGGAAGAGTACGACTAGGAGTAATGAAGGGTACCTGCACATCAATCTTCTTCATCCAGGTACTTACCTTTGTGATGTACTCAAGGTGTACATCATGAAATGGACTCAATAAGACACCCATTTGATATTGAGTGTTGCTGCATCCCATCACCACACACATTAATATAACACTAGAGGAAATTACTCTGTTCCAACCGGGAGAACCCCCCTCTGCAAAGGAGCCACACAGGGGTTACCCACGTTCAGTCTATAGTGTCTTCTGAGCGTATTTGGTTCTACCCACATGGATGCCTTACATATCTCTTGTGCAGGAACACCCTGAGCATCTGCTAAGAAACTGCCATCCCTCTAGTCGATCATGATGGGTCATGGGCAATCCAGATGGCTTATATACCATTGAACTAAAAACAGTTTTGATCCAACAGCTGAATGTCACCACTGAAGCCTTCCAGCCTCCTGCCCCAACAGCACCAAATGTCACCAAAAGACTGTCATTTTACCTATAGACCTCAGTCCTATCAATGTACTCAAGGTCAATTTTCCTCATGTCAATGGCGCACCAAGCTTATGCTTTGTCTGCCTTGGGGTCCTTGAAAGGACGGAGAACAATAGAGCAAGAAACCATCTCTTCTCAGGTCGATAGGGGATCACAAGAAACACTGTCAACCTACTCTCCCATCTTCTGTATCACCCTTGGAATAAGGGGGATTAAGAGAAGGGCATAGAGCAACACCCATGGGTATTACAGGTTCAATCCATACATACTTCAGGCTCCATTTTGTGAAACTAAGAGCAGAATATGTCGACTTTTACTGAAGTTGAGAAGACGGACTGGTCTATAATGGACTCCCGAATCTTCAACAGATCTGTGAGAAAGTCCTCTCTGATAGAGATAACCCCTCAGGTTGGGGGATTACTCTGCCGAAACAATCTGCCTTGTTATACTCCATCCCCTGTATGTGAACTACTTCTAGGATATTTAGATGATTCTCTGCCAAGGAACTTAACTCCAAGGAATTCAAGGAAGACAATCCCGATCCCACTCCTGGTGGCTAATATATGCCATGGCCATGTAGTTGTCTATCCTGACCAGCACAGTCAGGCCCCTTGTTTCCCAGTAGAATTCCCTTAGAGCCCTGCCAATGGCAGAACATTCCCTCCAACTGGTGAATCTGACTAGACTCTCCCGGATCAATTTTTCCAGAAACAAAATAGAATTCGGAGTAGACCCCAAACCCAGGCTGATGGCATCTGTGGTAAGAATGGTCTTTATG
Organism: Ambystoma mexicanum; assembly: GCF_040938575.1. Taxonomy (NCBI): domain Eukaryota; kingdom Metazoa; phylum Chordata; class Amphibia; order Caudata; family Ambystomatidae; genus Ambystoma; species Ambystoma mexicanum. The sequence goes on from NC_090927.1 coordinate 1,027,801,197, forward strand.
GGAGTTTCCTGGGCAATACCTTTTCTTTGATTTCCCATGACAGCCATCCACCCAGTCATTTTCTCGGTTCCTGCATCACCAGAATTAGGGAATCGTACATTGTGGATGAAGATAGACAATGAACTAGGAGATGGGAGACCGGGGGCCTGAGTTGAAGACTAGTCCAACACATGAAGAAGACACAAGATACTATGAAACCCTGAATCATCAGAAGATCTTGTGCCGAAGTCCAATCTTTTTTTCAGAATTTTGTCCAGAACCGCCTGAAGGCGAATAGCTCTTTCCTGATGAAGAAATACTTCACCTGGTCTGCTGCAGAATTATGCCCCTATGAAGATCAAACCTTCAGATGAAATTTCAGCTAATTTATCAGACACAATTAATCTTGAAAAGCTCTGCACACGTGGAGGAGGTGAGATTGTGCTGTCCACCCTACGGTCTGCCCTGATCAACCAATTGTGTAGTTAGGGCAATATCTGAATCCCTGTTACGCTCACCTGGTTCCACGGGGGCGCCACTCAGCAGTTGGGGTTCAGATGTCCCTCCTTGTGATGCCCAGATGCGACCAGTGGGAGAATTCTGCCTGGAATACAGGTAAGCTATGTTCAGGACTGGGCAACCGGGGTAAACAGCCTCCCGTCTCTATGTAGGTCAGCGACCCTTCTGGACTTCTCCTCACCTTGTTTTAGATGTTGGCGGGTTCTCCGTCCTGCTGTCTTGGCAGCGGTATGTTGAGCTTGGTGGGCAATGGCGATCGAGTTAGTTCACTGATGCCAGCCCGTCTTGAGTCTTTCAGGTAGGTCTTATTGCTGTGAATATTGCAGTTCTTGCAAGCCTTTTAAACAATGTCTTTTTCTTCCTAGGTACGCGGAAGTCCAATATGTGGCAAGGCGGAACCTGTGTTTCGCCGGTAAGTATGGGCGTTTTTGGAGCACCTTGATGCGGTGAGTAGGCGCTATGCGCTGCGCTTAAGATGCCTTGCCTTTGCTATCCTGTTATCTTTTCCTCTCCACAGGTCGCGGTACTCGCCCGGAGTATGGAATTTCCGTCGTGATGCTGATTGAGGAGCGGCCGGCGAGGTAAGCCTTAAGGGACAGTTCGTTAATTTTACAATGTCTAATGCCTTGTTTCTTCTCTATTACAGGTCCGTCAATCCGGGGGAGCGCTGGTTCCAGGATGATGGTCGGAAGAGCTGCGGACCGCTGGTGATGAGGTTCAGGTAAACTGCTGTCTTTTTCTCACAATGTCTTCTCTTTTCCTTTGCAGGTGCTGTCCTTACGAGGTTCGTGGCTGAAGCTGAACACGGTGAGTGTTACGTTGCAGTAATGTAAACTAACGCGAAGCATGTCAGTCTATTTGGGTGTGGTTTAAATAGCTTCAAGAATGAAGTCCAGGTAAAATAGTCCCCATGGTACCACACCCAAAAATACAACACTGGAAGCCTGGTTTCGAGGAGCCAGGTTGTGAGGATGCCTCCACATGACTGGCATTAATGAAAAGTAGTTCCCAAGCACAAGTACATATTCAAAAGGCCTATGCTGCAATTTCTTGGGTTTAGTGGGGGCAGGAATCAAGACTCTCCCTGGCCCATAGGTTGGCCAGGGGGTCTTCAGAGTGTGGGTCATGACAATCCCCTCCAGATAGAGGTCAGACACCAATGCAGAAACTAACTTCCTATAGACCCTTGGCACTGTCTTCACCCCAAAGTGAACAACCTGAAATTGATAATGACTTCCCCTACAGCAAATCTTAGAAATGTCTGTTTGGTCGACTTGATTGCCACATAGTAGTAGGCATCCTGTAGATATAGTGACACCAGCATTTCTCTTTCACTGCTAGATGTATACATTTGTGTAGGGTTTCCATCTTAACCCCCCATTTACATGCATATTGATGGATTTTAGATCCAATATCAATCTGAATTTCCCTGAGGGTTTTGTGACCAGAAACACCACAGACTAGAACCCTTGGCTCTGCTGATCTTGAGGCACCCTCACAATCACCATTTTGTCTAGCAGTTCCCAGATCACTCTTGACATGGCCATTAGACCGTATGGTCTTGATTGCACTGGGGGGACTATTTGGTATCCCCATTAAACAGTCTGAAGTGCCCAGGCATGTGCAGACTACCATTCCCATTTCTGAAAAAGTGAGAGAGTCTTCCACCAAATGGCCTTCTCTGGATGTCAGGACTTCTGTTTTTGAAGATGTAATTTTGACATTACTGGCTTCGAAGGAAACCTCATGCGTCTTGTGGAAGGGTCTGGTTCTGCCTTCTGAAACATGCATCTAAGTCTTGAACTCCTAAAGACTTTTGAACACCTAAAGACTTTTTTCTGGAGAGTGAAGAGGCACTTTTCCTTCGTAGTTTGTCCACACGTTTTTCTGCTTGGAAAACATTATTATATGATAGGTTATTTATAACGCGCTTAATACCCAGAGGTGTCTAAGCGTGGATCTGGTGAACGAACCTGTGTTGCTCCGTGTCATCTTGCTTCCAAAGCGAGCACGTTGCCGCTGAGCTACTTGGTCACTAAGTACCTTCCATTTTCCAGTCTCTTAAGTGAATGCAACTTCTCTCCATTTGAAAAGGTATCGATATTGACATTGCATATGTTTAGAATTACTTTATGTAATATATTGATTTATTTAGTTAGTGGTTTCATTCTGTTTAAAATTAATATAAACAACTCTCTCTTTGCACTGTCAATTAGTGCTTTGAGGATTTGTTTTCTGAGGTCGTTTTTAAGGGTAGATTGTGACTTTATAGCTGTCTTTATAGGATTGTTAAGAACTCTACTTTTTTTTGTAATATACATGCTTAGTATTGCTTTACAGTGGCTACGTTAACATTGGTTGATATAATGTTAGGTTCTTTAGTAGGTCTGCTTTTGTGTGTACATCTATTTTTTACTTTTAGTTTTTTTAGTGGTGGCTGGTTTAGTTTTGTTGACTGAGGATACTAGCTGTTTTGTTTTAATGTTTTATATACATTGTTTTAGAGGTGGATTACTATATGGCTTGTTTTTATTTTTATGTGCTCTATCTTATCTTTGTTTTCTATGGAGTTGGTGTTTTAGTAGGCATTCTGGAAAGAAAGAAAGTTTGTGTTCGAAAGTTGTGCCTGTTTTATGCATGGGTGTGTGGGGGTGATGGTATAGATGAATAGAGTTTTGTGTGATTGTGCAGTGGGATGATAGGTGTGGTTGGGAAGGTTGTAAGAGTAAGAGGCTGTGCATGAGTGATGAGTTGGGTTAGTGTATAAGGGAGTAGTGATGTGAGTGAATAAGTACAGACATGATGTTTTGAGTAAAACAGTGGTTGTTATAATGGTATGATGTATTGCATAGGTATGAGGATGTTTTGGGTGTAATCGAAAAGGGGTGAGAAAGTGTTTGTATGTGTGCAAATGTGTGTTAGTGATTTGGAATGTAATAAGTTTGAAAGTTGTTGGGTTGGAATTAGGAGCTCATGTGAGTGGGGGTATGGAATAGTAAGGAAGATAAAGTGTGGTATATAAGTTGATGAGAGATGAATGTGTTGTTAGGTAGTAAGGCATGGGTGGTGTATTGAGTAAAGAACAATGTTTAGATGGAAATACAAAGAGTGTGAATGTTGCAAGATAATGAGCAAGTGTGAAATATAATGTTGTTGAGTACAAACAAATACTGTAGGCTGATGTATAGTGAACGTACACTGTTACAATTAGATAGATAAACATGCTATATTAATGTACTTACTTTGTAGGGTGTGAAGAGTGTTCTTTCTTTAGTAGATATGGCTGTCAACTTTCTGAGTAATTGTAAAAGAAAGTTAGTGGGTATATGTGATAAAGTACTTTTAGTAAGATTGGTTGTTGTTTATTAAGGTAGGAGGAGTTGTTGGGAAAATTAGTTGATAAAGTTGTTTTATGTGTGGTGTAGTAAATCGTTTTAACTATGTGCCTAGATGAAATTGACTATGACTAGTGGTGTTAGGACATTGTGAGGAACAGGTAAAAATGGGTGTGTAAAAAAGAAGCATATCTGCTTTAGTTTTGTGCTGGTGATTTTGATAAGAGACATGCTGTGTTTGTGGCGCAAGATATGTGTAATGTGTTTTTAAAGAATAGGGAAACTGTAGCCTAGTGGTAATGCAATGGCAGATTGTTGTTGGAGCAGTGTCTGGTGTTTTATAATATTTGTTTGGAAAGAACAGTACTTTATATGCAAGGTGACATGTTCTATATAGAAACTTTGGCAGTGTACACATATGTGTGAGCAGGTGGAGAAAAGTGGCACTATAAGGGATGTAATGAGAAAGGTTGTAAACTATGACATTTATATGGAATAAAACATGGAAAATCCTGGGCGTTTAAAAATATTTCTTTTTAGGAGCATTTTGTTGAAAGTAAAAAAAAATGCATATGTGCATTTCCAGGAGCACTGTGTGTAACCTTTTCTAAAAGAAAGGAAAAGCAGATGTTGTGAGCAGGCGCATAGTGCTGCAACGCATGGCATTTGATAGAGTGGTTAAAAAAGAAAATATGCTTATTGAGAAGCAGATTACAAGTTAAGTGTTGGGAAACCTGTATATACATATATATTTGTAAAAGTGTATTTGAAAGAAAATACTTTTCAAATTATAAGCATACCTATACTATGTCTTGTTAGATGCAGATGTTTTGGTATCTGCAAATAGAAATCTTAAAGCGTTACACAGAAGTTTTTGATGCAGGTGGCTCTGCGTAACAGGAGGCATTTACTCTGAGAGTTGAAATGTAAATCTGAAGTGTTGAACTGAGATGACAGGGTGATATCTAGAGATTTTGGATGTGATTGGTGGATGGATGTGTGACTGAAGGCAGACAAAAAGGGAGTGTTACACACATAAAAGTAAAAGGGTAGAAGGGCTGCCCTGTGCTACCGTGTCCGTGGAGACTGCGGTAGTCTGCAGACATCAGCGTGTCATCTGGCTCCTTTAAGGATGCCTGGCATGGAAAGGGGACTGCAGAGATTGCAGACAGTCATACATGTCCGCAGACATCAAGGGAATAGCCTATCAGCTTTCATGGTTGTGGTGTACAGGAAGAACTCCTGTAGAACAGGGTAGCAACTCCTTTTTTGTTGTGTGCAGCAAAGACGCTATGGCTTTAAGGAAGCAGAGTTTGTAGATGGTGGGAGATTCTTGGAGCCATTCATTGAAGCATTGGATCCATATACTGAATCTTGAGGCATCTCAGCTACTATTGGATTGGGAGAAGTGGAAGTTTCCTGGTATGTAGTTTGTGGGATAAAGTGGGATAGCTTATTTACATTCTGTGAGCGTATGGCTCTCTTTAAACATCCAGATATTATTATTGTGCATTGTGGAGCCAGCAGTTTGGGCTATGTGACTGCAGTGTCTTTGCAGTTTGCATGAAGCATATGTTGAAGAGCCTAATGGAACTGTTTCTAGCTCCAAGTTAGTTTGAGGGGCAATGGAAAAACACTATGAGTGCCAAAGTTTTATTCATTTAATAGTATTAAATACGAAGAAGGAGCTAAAACATGATCTCCTGTCACATGGGGTAGATGGAAATACACTTTTGGCAAGCTTCACCGAGACTGAAGATAAGAATGTGCTCACACTCCCTTCTATTCTCAGACGTAGGGATACTTTGCAAGGCCAAATTCAAAGACAATTCGAATGGCAGACAGCAAGAGTGATGGTGGATGATGGTTTAATTGGGTGGAAAGGCATGATCAAGTCCACCCAGAAGCACCTGGGGTACCAGCTTGGGTGTTACTAGGGAGCGGAATATTCCAGAAGGGTACAAGCATGCCAACCAATTATAGAGGGTGACATAGTAAAGGGCCCTATGGTTTGAGACCCAATGGAATGATGTGCATTTGGTTACAATGAAGACGACTTGGACTAGGGATGGGCATAGTTGTCCACCTGACTATTGAGACCCAAGTATAATCCTTTCTCCCATAGAAAGTATTCCTAGATATTCCTCGTAGGCCAACCACAATCCGAGATAAGTTCTCTTAGTTTGTCACATAGCATGACGTCAATGATGATTAGTTTTTGCTATAAATGTGTATTTTTTCTTGTAAAATGTTGAGAGATATGCTATGAGACATCCGTGATGTCTGGTGTACTCCCTGTTTTAGAAAATTGATATTAAAAGCAGTCATGTTTGCCAACTTCCTGAGTCGGTCTTATTGATTGATTGATTGATTTATATTTTATTTCTATCGCGCTCGTACAAAAGTGTTTCAGAGCGCGACAAGGCAAGGGAGGGGAACAGGGGAGAACAAAACAGCCATCCTACTAGGACCAGTGACATTAAGAACGCGCAAGTGCATGGGAGAGGGGGGAGGGGAAAAGTGCATGGAAGGGGGGAGAGGTGGAAAGTGCGAAGCAGAGGAGAAACAGATAAATAACAATAAATAAATAATAAAGGCAACAAACAGTGGTAATGCAGCCAGCAATTTGCAAGTGCTAGGTTTAAGGCAGCAGACAGGGTAGGTCTGATAAGTGCAGGAAGAAAAAGGCTGTATGGGTACAGACACAGACCCCAGTGCAAGGGGTGGCCCGGAGGCAGTGCGGGAGGGTGGCAAGATGAGCAGCTACCTGGGCCGAAAAGACAGAGGGTGGCCAGGTGCATTGTGCCAAGAGAGAACAGATCAGCAGGGGAGAGGGGGAGCGAAGGCGGAAGAAAAGAGGAAGGTCTTGAGGTGCTTCCGGAACCGGAGATGGTTCTCCTCAAGTTTTAGAGTGGCAGGGAGGCTGTTCCAGAGGGAGGCCCCAGTCGAAGACAGAGATCTACCCCCAGCTCGTTTCTTAGAAAAACGACTGACCCTGAGTGAGTTGGAGGTAGAGGAGTGAAGAGCTCGAGAGGGGAGGTATTTGTGGAGGGATAGCTGAAGGTATTTTGGACCCAGGCCTCAGGAAGCCTTGTGGACAATGCAGAGGGTTTTGAATTTAATCCTTGCATCCACTGCGAGCCAGTGGAGAGATTTCAGAGCTGGAGAGATACGATCCCAGGGTTTGAGGCCAAGGACAAGTCTCGCAGTCCTGTTCTGGATTAGTTGCAGAGGGCGGAGAGTAGAGGCAGGTAGATTTTGAAAGAGGCTGTTACAATAGTCCAAGCTAGAGAGAACCAGAGCTTGAGATACCATGAGCTTCTGGGGGAAGGAGAGGAAAGGCAGAGTACCTCTGAGGAGGTGCAGTCAGAAATTCGACTTTTTAGAGACCTCAGAGATGTGGGCGGAGAAGGAAAGGGTGGAGTCAAAGATGACCCCGAGGTTCTTAGCCTCGCAGGTGGGGGTAGGAGGAGGGCCAAGGGAGACCGGCCAGAGAGTGAGGGGAAAGGATGGTGAAGGTGTGCCGATGAGCTAGATCTCCGTCTTGCTGGCATTCAGACAAAGATCATTGGCGGCACACCAATCTTGAATGGCAGTTAGGCAATCAGAGATGAGAGAGGGAGAGGAGGTGGCAGAGGGCAGCTTGAAAATGAGTTGAGTGTCCTCAGTGTAGCACTGGAAATTTGAGCAGAAAATGGCAATGCAGTGGGTGAGAGTTGCCAGGTATTGGTTGAAAAGCCAGGGCGAGAGGTTAGACCCCTGGGGAACACCACAAGTAGAGAGGAAGATAGATGAAAGGAAGGAACCAAGTTGGACCTGGGAGGGTCGATCTGAGAGGAAAGAGGTCAGCCAGGCCAGAGCCTGATCAGTGATACCCAGCTTTTCACAGAGCCGGTTGAGCAGGATGGTATGGTTGACCGCGTCGAAGGCAGAAGAGAGATCGATGACAGATGGAATGTTAGAGTCAAGATTGGTGAGCAGATCTTCACAGATGTTTAGGAGAGCAGTTTCCATGCTTCTGGCAGCTCTGAAGCCAGACTGGTGGTCATGGAGACAGCCAACAGAATTGGAATGAAGGTTAAGCTGAGAGAGGGCCATCTTTTCCAGGAGTTTGCCAAGAAAGGGAGTAATGGAAATTGGCCGATAATTAGCTGGACAAGGAGGATCAGCTGTGGGTTTCTTGAGAAGAGGATGCACAAAGGAGTGCTTCAGAGGAGAGGGGAAGCATGCAGAGGCAAAGGAGTGGTTGCAAAAATCAGCAAGGGCCGGAGCGTGGGTGTCAATGTGGTCCTTGATGGTTTTAGAGGAACAGGGATGAACCTGTTTTGAAGAGGCTTTCATAGATCGGACTTGTCTAGCAACCTCGTCAGGGGTGAAAAGAGGAAAGGACGAGAAGGATGGTGGGAGGGCGGCTAAAGGAGGGTCAGCAAGCACAGATGGAGAGGGAAGAGGAGGAGTGTGGGTGGAGATGGTGGACAGGATGTCCTGGGTTTTTGAAATGAAGTGAGAGGCAAGGGCATTGCAAAGAGCCTGGGAGGCAACAGGAGGGGTAGAGACTGCAGCAGGGTTGGCCAGCTCCTTGCAGATTTTAAAGAGTTTGGCTGAGTTGTTTGATGCCGCAGGGACACGAGCTTGAATGTGGACTCTCTTCTTGGTGAAGACAGAGAGTTTGTATTGCCTTTGTAGCAGGCAACAGGCCAGTTTGTGAGAGGATGAACAGGAAGTCCTCCATTTCCTCTCAGCTGCTCTACACTTACGTTTAAGTGTAGCTAGGTCAGAGTCATACCAGGAAATGCACTTGGCTTTGTACTTCAAACAGATCCTCGTGACAGGGGCAAGAGCATCAAGCGTATCAGAAATTGAAGAGTAGAGCAGAGACAGGGCTGTATCAGGATGAGAGACAGCCAAAGGTGGAGGGGTGGAAAGAAAGTGGCTGCAAAGCCTCAACTGGCACACGCTTCATGGGCCGGATGTCCGAGAAGGTAAGTGGCAGTGTTGTGGTAGGCTTGGCTTGGGGGGAAGAGAGTGAGAGATTAGATGAGAGGAGGGAGTGATCGCTCCAGGAGAGAGGAGTGGTCAGAGGGATGGAGAGGGGGCAGTCAGAGGAGATCAAGACATCGAGTGTGTGCCCTGCAGAGTGAGTCGGGTCAGTGGGGAGGATGGACAGGGAGAGGGAGTCGCAGAGGTCACGGAAGAGTACAGAGGAGGAGCAAGGAGAGTCTAAATGTATATTTAGGTCACCAAGGAGGAGGTGTTGTGTGGTAGAGGCCAGGAGGGAGGAGGAGAGGTCTGCTCACTCAGAGAGAAATTAGGTGATTTGACCAGGAGGCCGGTAGATGGTAACCACAGTAAGAGAATGGGTAGGTGAGAGAGAAAGCCTACAAACAAGGCATTCAAAAGAGAAGTAGGTCTGAGTGGGAATGATAGAGGCAGGAATCCACTCAGTAAAGATCAGGGCTACCCCCCCACCGGACCGGGAGGATCTGGGTGCTGAGAGGATCTTGCAGCCATCAAGGAGGAGAGTGTCAAAGCTCGTGACTGAGCTGGCTGTGAACCATGTGTCAGTAAGACCAAGGACATCAAGGTCTAGTTCTTCAAGGAGGTGGCAGATGTCACAGGAGTGTTTGACAGCAGAGCGAGAGTTGAGAGTGGCAATATGAAGAAGGTTGTCAGCCTTAAAGACCTTTTGGGGAGGGGTACAGTTCAGAGGTATGCCCTGTGGAGGAGAAAGAGCCCTCGGAGGGGCAGAGGAGGAGGAGAGCGAGGGCAAGGTAGCCAAGGGGGGAGAGGAGGGGACAGCAGGAGATGAAAGGAAATTGATGAGGCGAGGGAAGCGCCTATCAAAGAGGAGGAGATTGGCCTGAGGGCCTTGGACCATGACAGTGCCATTTAGGTAGACATTAATTATGACTTTAGAGGAGTCGAAGGAAGCCATGAGAACTTCCCAGCGAGTGCCACCATTAATGGGAAAGGAGGAGATACGGCAGAGCACAGAGACCATATGAGGAGTCCATAGATCTAGCGAAGGAACGACAAAGAGGATGTTGGTAAGGGTCTGTCTGGCAGAAGCAATGGAGTAGGTGTCGGCGATAGGAAGACCAGGTTTAGAGGCCAAGATATCCTTTTTGAACTTCTTCCTACCAGACTTAGTGAGAAGGGAAGGATAGCCAATGGAGAAGCAGTTGGAGAAGATAGGAGAAACAGAAAGCGCCATTGGGGTGGAAGTAAGGAGAGGATGGAGAAACTGGTGGGGCTAAGGCAGGTAGGTGTGAGACAAAAGAGAGTGGGGAGGTCACTGGGCTGGCAAGTTACAGAGAAGAAACAGTATACAAGCAAAATACAGAGAATTTCGCAATGGGCAGCAAGATACGACTTTTTAGCACAAAGCAAAAACAGCAAGATTTGACTTTTTAGTACAAAGCAAAAACAGCAAGATTTGAATTTTTCAATCTTGGAATTGGATGTTAGCAAAGGGTTTTAGGAAGCACTGTGCAGCAGGATGACAACATGGGAGCAACAAGCAGAAAGAACAGTGACAGTCAAAGGCAGTAGAAGTGAGTCCATAAGGAGGGAACTAACCCATAGTTCTGGAGGTGGCAAAGTCAAGGCAGTCCGGATTTCTTAGAGGAGTGAGGTGGCAGCATCATTGTGGTTAAAGTGCAGGGAGGACCCCAATTAGCGTTCCGGAAGCGGACAGGGAGCAGACAGGGGCGTTGGAAGTGGGCCTTGGAAGTGGGACTTTGCTGAGAGGGACGGCTGAAGCCTACCGGTCCCTGATTGGATGGAAGTAAACACTCAGCAACCAATTGGAGTGCAGCACAGGGAGAGATGATTCAGCACAGGCTGCCTACACAACAAAGAAAACCATGATGGCCATCTTGGAAGGGCCAAAAACAGTCAAATAAGCAGCAATAGTAGGAAAAAAAGAGTGCTTTCAAAATAGCAATGCAGCTCCAGGTATTAAAAAGCTAAAAAAATGGCCGCACGATGAAAATGCCAAATAAAACAGTCCTTTACAACAATATTATGCAAATTTCCTCTATTTTTCTTTTTCTTCTTACATTACTGTAAGAGTAAATTCTGCATCCCAATTCATACAATAAAGAGTTACTGCATTAAAAGGGCCAAAGGGTTAAATATCTTTTGATTTAGAAAGTCTAATACCATACACATCCTGTGCATGATGTCATTTCCCAAATAGAACGTGCCTTGTGTCCCACACACGATCCACAGATTGTGATGAATAGTCTTAGGGCCTATTGTAATCTTTAACATGCATCTTCCCACAATTCTTTGTCCCAACTTGGGGTCATCTAGGCCAAAAATGTATTGATTCTTTATTCTGAACCTTGGGACATCCTCCCTGTCAATTATTTGCCGGAGTACCTTTTCATTAATGAAACTCCTTTCATGTTCAAGTGCCAAAGTGGCTTCAATCATTTTAGAATGCCCATTTACATGGATAGGAATACATGGCTGCCAATCTCCCATGTGTATTTCTGACATGGTTGAAATGTGCTTTTCTTTATTTATCTCTGGAGTGACATTTGGTGTGTGTTTTTCATCATTTAGATAAAAATGCAATTTGTTTTCATCTATTTCTGTTTGCCATTTTTTCTTGTGGTCCAAATAAATCTCCGAAGACTGCTTCACTTTTTCTCCTCAAAGTTCATCCTGACACATGGGAATGACAGTAACGCTAGGCACACAGACATTCAGAAGCTATACCTCCACTGCACTTTCTGATTTAGCAACAGTGTGGCATTCTTTTAAACTGTTACTTTGTGTCATTATTTTCTTGGGTCACAATAGCTTTTTAGCTGAGGACCACAATACTCAATGACCCCATCAATGAGGGGCAACAACCTCTTCAGGCAATTTGTCCCTATGAGAAAAGGTTTAATTAATGGATGTGATCAACAATTCCTGTCTCATCCGTTGCCTCTGTATCTTTATGTCAACCTCAGTGACACCTTCAATAGGTATTTTTTCTCCATTGAAATTGTGAACAGGGCCTTCGTTTTGTCTCACCTTTATGTGATTTTGTGGGGATCTCCCTACATTTATACTTTTCACTAGTTCTTTTGACATTATTGTTGCTTGGGTACCTCTATCAATCATTGCAAATGCATTACATTAAATTGTATTAGGAGCATAGTAGCTATCTTCAACCTCTTCTAGTACACATAAAAAGTGTGAATGTTTTCTGATTTCAGGACGTCCTTTCCTTAGCTCTTTTTTACTCTTTGCTAGGCAAATGAGCATATGAAATGACATCATACCCTTCTATTTGCCAATTTTATTTTCAATGTCTTTGTCCATTCTCCTGGGCTCATAACCCATTTGGAGTGAGCTGCTGACTGCCCCTCTGACTTTGGACCACAAGTGTTCACACCCCAATTTCTTATTACGCTTTTCTCATTGTCTGGGTCCTCACCAGTTATTTCTGCACTGCAACCTTTTGACTGGGTATTTTAACAAGTGTCACATGACAGCCTGTCAACTTCTGACGCATGACACTTATCTGTGTATTGCATGGAGCCTGTCATTTCTGTCCCTTGGAATATCCATGGTTCAAAATACTCCTCAGGGGACTGACCTGCACCCTCCTTTTGAGTTACTGATTCCTCTGCATGGGTATCAACAGTACCAAGTAAGGATAGTCTATCTGTTGATCCTAACTCTTCGTCTTGTGTTGTATTTTCACATTGTATGCTTTTTTTTTAAATCTGCTTCTCTGCTCTTTGGGTTTTACTTGTTCATTTCCCCCTTTTGTTCTTTTTCACACACTGGAATAGTCTGGTTCAACTCTAAATTGAACCCTACTCCTTTTGTGTGTGTGTTGATATTCCCTGTCTCACTTTCATTAGATTGTTTTCTTATTTTTAAATCAATAAACAATTCAGAACCGTTATTCAAAGGTAATTCATAGGCATATGTGTTTTCATCAGTGCAGAGATAATTAAATAGTCACTTATTGTTAGCATGCACAAGATCACTCCTATGACATTCTGTACCTTGACATGTCTGTTGCTTTTGAACTGCACATAACTTTCCTATCTGTTCAGACATCATTTTGACTTGGGCCTCTAAGCATTGAAACCTGTCCATGTCTCTGAATTCCTCTCTTTGTGGCCTGGGCCGGTAATGATTAAATTCACACTGATTAGACCGGTTCTGGTACCTCTCAGGAGATTGATTTCTATTTGTGTTGCTTCGGAATTCATGTGAAACAGGTGGTGGAGAACGCAGAGTGACCATCCTTTGACCATGGTCGAATGCTGGTATTGGTTGGTTATATTGACGAGAGACATCATTCATATTTTGTCTTTCATTTGGTGGCAATTGTCCCCTATGCTGGTTTCCATTTTCAATTAATCTATCCACATATCTTGGTCTTTCTTGGTGGACACATACCATTGTATTATGGTAAAATCTACTCTGAGCACATAGTGTCTGGTATGAACCATTGTACATTTGATTTGGATTGTTATTTAGGTCTGCTAAATCGTGGCAAAATCCCACTCTGGGAGAATAACCCAAATATCTAGGGCTAATGTAAGAATTCTTATTGCTGGGATCAATGGAGTGGAACATAGGAATTTGGGGTAATGTCTTCTTACGAAGCATGCCCCTTTGGCTAGATGTCATGTTGTTTCTTGCCTGAGGTTGGGCTGATTCTAGCAGCATCTTTAAAGATTTTCCCTCCAGAATCGCTGGCGTGGGTTCTTTAGACTTTGTTCTTGTCTCCTACTGCTGAGGCCCATCCTCTCTCTGACTAAATATCACTTCATACAGTTTGGTCCCCTGTTCAATTATCCATTCTAGTGGGTTTCTGTCAGGTTTCAGGAGCTGTGGTTGATTGTGGGTACCAGGTTTCAGGAGCTGTGGTTGATTGTGGGGAAGTATATGTGTGTTTAATATGCTAAATGGTTTGGGTCTTAACCTTGAAGTACAGAGTGTGGAGAAATTCCCAAGCCAAGATGGTGATTTCAAGCAACATTCCTGATTGGTCAGAAGTTCAGAAACGGCATTGTTAGAACATTCTAAACTGCCTTTCATTGTCAGCAGCCCAGCAGAAGAGCTGGTACATTTTGAGATTAACTATTGGGCCTTTACTAAAATTGAATCATCAGAATTTTGGAGTTTGGTTGGAGAGTTTTGGAATCATTCCTGAGATCATTTTATGAAGAAAGAAGCAAGCTAAGTGACTTTATTTTACTTCATCAGCTCATTTTATTGAAAAGATTATAACCTCCTGTGTTAATTCTATTTTCAGTTTTATGTTTACATTCAAAATCTAATTCTTAGAGGAAAGAAAGTATTTCTGAGAGCGTTCATCATTTGGATTTAAACCTTTCTCTTATTAACCGCATTGCGTTAAATACTTGTGCTGTAATGCGTGCGCGTTCGTTTTTTCTTTTTTAGTTAATGGCTTTTCGTTAATGTTACGGTATTATGAGAAGTAGTTTAACATATATTCAGAGCGCAGTGTGTTTATTTGTGCTCCTTTTCGTTCGGTTTTCAGTTTAGAAGTATTACGCTGTCTGCGCAAGTGACAGCGTGTTAGGTTAAAGTATTGAAGACTCATGCTGAAAACGATTTGTTTGTTCGGTACGTTAAACTAACATCCTAACTTATGCGTGTGTTCTTCATTCAATGGGAATCACCTGCTGCAGTCGGATGACAGTATTTCTACACACGCATGCATGATAAAACTAAAGACACTTCCCGCAACAGTATTCTGTCGCGCATGCGTATTAATCCAATTACGCTTCCTGGCAAGACTATTTTTCTACACAGGCGCAAAGACTAAAGGAAACATCTTAATACTGAAAACAGTAGTCTTCCGCGCATGCGTATAAATCCAAGAACGTTTCCCGGCAAGTCTATTTATTATGCGGACGCCAAATACTTCAAGTAAAATATTTTATGATTGAAAACTGTTTTCCTGCCGCGCATGTGTATTAAACTAAAGACGCTTCTCGGCAAGGTGAATTGTTTATAAACGTGCAAACATCCATAAGGAGGAAATTAGAAATTTGTGCATGCGCAGAAGAGATTTTTCTCCGATTTTGAGTAAAGAAGAAAATTATATTTATCTTACTTCATTTTTATATAAACAACAAGTTTGAAGAAGATCTTACAAATACTTTTCAGAAAGTTTTCAATCTGAATTAGGGAGCAACCTTTTTTCTTTTGGAACTGCATAATAATTGTTTTTATCAGAAGGAGTTTATACTTGACTACTTCAAGAACATTGTTCAGCAGTCTTCCAGTAAGGAGTTTTAAAACAGGAGAGACACTATTTAGTGACTTTCAGAATATTTCACAGTAAGAAATGTAATCCTCAAGTATAGAGAAGAGGATATCAGGTATGGTGAAGTGTTTCTTCTTTAATCTGGGATGCAATTTTGAAGGGGAAATAGAGTTTGGAACAACTAAAGGTTAGTAAACAAAATATTGTTTATATTGTTTTTCCCCCAATAGGTTGAGTGGCTTCAAGAATCAGAACAAGACCTGGAGTTTGTTATTTTGTCCCATTTTCCCCCTTTCCCTTGGGAATGCTAACAGCTACACTGTTAATTATCAGTAGAGAGGTCAGCATTCATAGGGGGCTGTGGGGGTTCAGCAGCTTCCGTGGAAAAAAATAAGTTTTGAAAAAAGCCTGACCGTTTCCCTGTCAAATGCACAAATTAACTGGGATACAATTTCTTTTTGAAGTCCATAAAAGTATGCAGTCTTAAATTCTACAGAGTTAGGTTTAAAGGCCACATCAAAGCGTGAAAATGTTATTTTCAAATTTTGAAGGTATTGGCAAGGGGACATATTTGGCTTTGCGGTCATAAAATAAGATGCTTTTTTGGCATACTTTATAGACTGGTAAGGTGAGAATTGATGTGAAACCTCTTTCTCAAAGTCTGCCCATGACCCTTTTCCTGTTCATTGAGACCACGAATGCCACTAGCAGCTGCTGAATCTAGGGTTAGGTAAAAGTACTGTCTGTATTGTTCCCAAGGTATTTGGAGGGCTTTTAATATATCGTGAACAGTTTCTCAATGGTCTTTCATGCAACACTCACCTCCCTTTTTGAATGGTTTAATTAAAGTCTTGATGGATTTCATCATTTTTATAGGACTACATGGTGCATTCTGGTGTGTGTCATTTTGTCGCTCATTTCTGTTCTCTTGTGGGCAGGAATGCATGTGAATATTTGTCAGTGATTCAGAACCCACCATAACTAGGTCTGGCCACACGGACAGCTGTTGCTACATTGTTTCCTTTGCCATAGCTGTCATTGAGTTCAGTTCCATTGAATGCAGTGCCTTATTGCCTTTCCTGAGACTTAAGAATACATATTTGCTCTTCTAAGTTCTTGTACTGTCCATGAAGCTGTTCTTTCTCATGACAGAGATCAGAATTATCATCCCTGACCTTATTGAATATTGCTTGCAATTCATTTATTTGTATCTGATACTGAATAAGCGCTTTGGCCTTTTTGTCATGTTCTTCCAGTAATTTAAATATATCTTGTTCGATAGCATGGCATTCTCTTTGCCATCTTCTCTAAGGGCTTGTATTTTCAAAATAGAATCATCTGTATCTTGTCTTGTTTAATCTAAAATTGCTTTTGAGTGGGTTAATTCTTGCTCCCTCTCATTAAATTGTTTCTCTCTCCGAGTAATTGAGAAGCCAGATTGCTGTATTTTGCTTTCAATTGCGTGACTAGCTCCCTCTGTTTTAATTTCCGCTTTTAACTTCTGCATCTGATCACATTCATTGTCCAAACTGCATTGTAACTTGCTTATAACTTCACTGTCATTCGCTTGCATCTTTATGGACCTGTGTGGGAGGTACCACAGTTCTGCACATAGTCTGATGATGCAGCTTTTCTCCTAATTGCGTTCTGGTGCTCGGAATAGCCAAAGGAGGCACACCTGCACAATGCTTCCTTCATCAAATGCCTCCTGCTCTACCTCTGTGTTAATTCTATCTTTCCATATTGTCACATTTTCTGAGGACCAAAATGCCTCGAGATAATTTGACGATTCAGAAAACTCAGCATGGATGTGGGACATGGCATATGTGAGTCAAATGAGCACACAGTACTGCACTACCTCACGTTCTAATTTAATGAGTGCACAATATGGTTATGGTTTAGAATGAAAGGCCACTTCCACTAACTGTTTCAAAGTTTCCCAATGGACAACACACCACATATATTGGATATATTTTAGGGTTATAGCTATTACTTTGTGGTATTTTTTTAATGGTGGTATTTTTATAGTGGTGAGACTGATTTCAGAATATTGACTAATAATTATTTTTGTCAGGGTCACTAACAACAAACAAAATACTTGACTTGATACACACTGGATAGATGGCTCATGCCCTCCTGTGGTACCTTATGTACAATACCACACTACTCCCTTTTGGCTGAGTTTCAACAATTTTAAAGCATGCAATTGAAATACTGCACATTCATTCAATCTCTCTAGATAAAAAGCTCACAGCAGCTAATTTACTGTGAGATATTTCTTACCAGACAGCTGCATCTCCCTAAGCATGTCAAATGAAAGGGACTGAATGCGAAATAAATATGAGACTTAATTACTTTTTAATCTTTTTTTATCGTAAAAATAAAAATATGCACATTACACAGAATGACACTTATGCCCACATTGTACTTCACACTGTGTAAGGAAGGAAGGGGTCGGTTGAGCCTCCCATACATTCTATGCGAAAGGGACGACTTGCTCTTGCACTAGTGGGGGGATGCCTTCCTTGCCCTTTTGCGGCCATAGGGGACAGGGCCCTGGCATATCTAGAGGTGGGGCTATTGCAAGACACACTTGGACTCCATTTTGTGTACCCTTGACTCCATCTTTGGACAAGGCCGCATTCTGGTATTGTGAAGTGTCCTCTCCCCTCAGCAGTGCCACGCACCCAGCGAGCACTGACAGCCCCCACCTCTTTCCTCCCGTGCCTGTGCCTCCCAAGTCCCTTTCTCTCGGATGCTCTGAGACACGATGTTGCAAACAAACAATGTATTCATTTCATTTCTTCCTCTGAGATCACTGTCATGTGTGTGACCGGGCCGAACCATGACTTGTAGATCAACCATGTCAACAAACCTACTTCTGCACCTCTCACCCCCGCTGTTGGAAAATTACTGCCTGTTCAACCTTGTGCCCCTCCAAAGCTATTCTGTTGATGTACCAGAAGTGTGACCTTTCATTGCTGACCACCTGTCACAGTATATTCTGTCCTAAACTAACATGTGTCACTCCACCCCCTTCCTGCTCTGATATGCTATATCTGACAGCTATCAATCCCGACCCCCACAGGTTACCTCAGGGGCAAGACCCCCACACCCTTCAACTCGCTAATGACCCAAAGTGGGATAGTGCAAACACATGAGTACAATTTATAGGCCTGTAATACATACTTTAAAGGTACAGTGATGATCATTATTTACTGCATGTCTAGGATATGTGTCTAGATTACTTTAACGAGCACCCGCTGCCTCTCCGGACCCAACCCAACCTTCATCTCGCACGGATCGGCCCAGTTGGACCACGTGATACCCATCCTCCTGCCAAGTCATCAGCCAATCCCGTGGAACCAGCCCTTACAGAACTATATGTGTACCCCCTGCCTAACCAATGGAAATGTAACTTGTAGACTGTTGTGCGGCGAGATCCTCGATGCCCCTTAGCAAAACCATTGCCTCCTGCGGCTGACCAGTGCACGCACAAAGAGAGGCTCCAAGGGTCCCGGCCATTTCAAATACCCGACTGATCACCAGTGCGGGTCACGGCTTGGTTGGGGTGCGGCCCCAATTGTGGATAGACCGTGAATGGAGGCTCTCAGATTACCCTGGAAACGTGAGTATTGGTTGCGAGAATCTCAAAATAGGGAAGTTTAAAAAGGTAACGGGTCTGAGGGTAACGCTGAGAGAATAGTGTGGAGTCAGATTTAGAGCCTAGGGCTTGTGCGAATGTAATTGGTAGGCTTTTTCTTTTTGTTCCTTTATATGGCCATTAGGTTGTGAATACAGAAGTAACGGAATACGGGAAGAGTATGGGAACCTAGCTCTAAAAGGGGATGGAAGGCGGCGCTGTGTAGCATTGTCTCGACCAGTGCTAGAAAATAAGTGGAGATAAAATAGAAACAATGTAGGAGTCTTGTGTAGTGACTAGACTCGGGAGATATTAGTAAATTCTTTTTTTTTGTGCGCATAACTCTTTTAGAGGTCAGCCCGAAGGGGCTCAGGGAAGGGAGGCAGGGAGAGTGAGTGGGGGGAAGAATATGATAGTATGAACTAGGACAGGGTGGGAGTATAGCTAGAAACCAAGCAATTCTATGTTATATGTTAAATGTCATTGAAGTCAATTGTGTTGGTACGTCTAATAAGTATATGTGTAAGTGGTATATATTGAATCAGTATAAAGTTTGTCTTTGATTAGGTGGAATCAAGAAGGTGTAAGTGAAAGGGTTTTTTACTGCAACATGCACAGTGTTTCTCGAAGTGTTATACGCTAAACAAAAGTATTTCTCAACTATATCTTTGACGCACAACACATGCACGAGTGGACCCAAAAGTGAAGAGGGGAGCCATGGGGAGATTTACACCATTGGCCCATATTTGCCAGCACCAGCCCCTGTACAGTGAGAACATTCAGAAATACCATGAACAGTAGCTCACCAAGATAAAGGGGGAGGGATCATCCCAAGTATGGTCGGAAGGAGGGTCATTTGACAAACGAATATTAGATCTTGTGACAACCCACCTATTAGCAAAGTATCAGGGAAAGCAACTTCAAAATAGATGCGAAGTATTAGACCTCTGCAGGATGTTTGAGGAAACATCCCCTACCAGCGGTACAGATAAGGAAGTGTTGTCTGAAACGGCACCAGTGCCAGCAGGGGAGGGGTAGAAGGAGCTGAGGGGAAAATTGTCAAAACAGGGGACGAAGAACTCACTAGGCTTTACCCACTGTGAACTAGGCCAACTGCGGGATATAGTAACCCATCTTATTTGCCTGCATCAAGTGCACCCTCCACTCCCGCAGTGACAGCCCTGCCTCCAAAGGATCCTAGTGGGTTGTACAGACCCACAAGTGCCCCTCCACTAAACCTTGCACACCTCACTGGTGATTTAGAAAGGCAACTTGCCTCAACACAGACGGAGTTGACACGATTAAGAGCATTATGTGGCAGAGGCCAAATGCATCTTGGAGGAGGGGAGGTGCCATCGATCTTGTCAGGTGGGCCAACACCATCCCCACTCCCGTCCAGAAATGCATCTAGCGGGCTGGAAGATGAGTGCATTATAGTACACTACTGTAGGAAGATCAAAGAAAGAGAAAAAGAAATTGCACCGAGGAGGCTGGCAGACAAGGCCAAGCTTCTACAGAATAAACTGGTGAAGGTTACTGCGGTTACAGCAACCCTTCCCACTGAGAGACAGGGAGACCGAGAGGAGGGGTCAGGAGGTTCACTGGCAAGGATGCCACCAATCTAGTTCGCAAACGGGCAGGAACAATGGGCTGGCGAGGAGCAATACGAGGGTCCCTAATGGCAGGTAAGGCCTACAAGAGGACAAGGTGGATAAAGGGGGCAGAGAGGGTGGTTCGCAGGTCAAGGAGGTAGGGGTTTTGTATGACAAAGGGCCTGGGGAGGGGGCCAAGGGTCATGCTGGAATTGTGGGAGAAGGCAACATTTTTCAAGGGAATACTGCAGCTGACACAAGGAATATTATCAAGGGCCCCCGCCCACTGGAAATGAACAACAATTTGGTCACCCTCATCTGGGCAGCCCTTATGGATTGCCAACGGGTGGTCACAAACAACAGGAGCAATATTATAATGATTACTAGCAAGGAACACAACAATTCAACAAAGACCACAAGTGCCACAGCAGAGCATTCAGCCCCAAGTAGCTCGCCAAAACACCATGGGGAACGCCCACCCAAATATTTTTGCTGCCACCACCAATGGTGCACCTGCGCCATTCCGCGGAACAGCAGTGATTGCAGAAAGCATTTTCTCCGTCCCAGGATCAAACACATACCCAGATTAGGACATCCCACAAAGAGTACTTGCGTGTCCATTCCTATCTACTACTGTACATCCAGAAGAGGAACCACTCGTGGGGGGGGAGATAGGAAACAAGCAGTTCATCTTCGTGGCGGACTCAGGAGCGGAAAAATCATGCCTTATGGAAGGCTGGTTTCCTCTCTAGGACTGGAATTTGGAAACACAGGGATTTTCTGGGGCAATTATGAAGGTTCCCTGCACAACAAATGTGGATATAACGGTGGAAGGAAAAACGGTGCGGGCACCCCTGTTATACCACCAAGATTTTCCCATAAATTTGCTGGGGAGGGACCTCCTTAGCAAGCTTAACATGACCCTCTCATTTACAGAATGAGGAGTAGTGTGTTCCACCCCAGGGGTATGTCCAATAAGAACAGTATTGATGATCAGTACCATGACAAATGAAGTTGCGGTGCGAGGGGTGCCCATGGGCATCAACATGTTCATCTATGGGATACAGGTTTTAGCTAGAGTGGTGCCTAAAATAACATGGAAAGAATGGAGGGTGCCATCCAATTGCGTTTTTTGCCCCGTGGTAAGCACAGAAATTATGCCCGGCACTTTCCTCTCAGTTGACCTACAGGGGGTGCAGGTATCAGCCAAATGTATTGTGGCAATAGGACTGGACACGCATGGATGTGAGTGAAGAACAGTGTTGCATATAGACCCAAACATAGCGCTGCAAGACGTTACTGACGAAGAGCTGTTCAGTGACTCTGATTGGGAGATAATAATGGAACTATGTGTGCACATAATGATTCAACACAGGGAGATTGTCATCCGCCGCCGCCGCGATTGGCAGATTCTTCTGCGCTACAGGTGGTGGCACAGGGGTGGTGTGTTTTAGTCCTCTCTCTATGGTCATCATTCTCGGCCATTCTTGTGGGCGGTGCCTGATGGGGAGTTTAAATACTTCCTCTTTCCCAGCAGACTCTGCGTTGCAACCCACTACGGAAGTCTCTCTTCCTGGTTTATGCGCTTCCGAGGCTTGGCTCTCCTTGCTTGGGTTCAGCCTTTCCTCGCTCCACTGTCCACCGCTTCGCTCTTTCCGCTAAGTGTTTTTCTGATGCTTTCCTTTGAGCGTTCTTCAGTGTTTTTCGTTAGGTCCGGTTCTTTATTTTCTCCGGACCTACCTTTCTCCTTCTTACCTGTTTCTTTCTCCTTTCTCTCTGCCTCCTGGCTGTACTTCCCCGGACTTTTACTGTCCTCGCTTCCTTTCTTACCAGATTCGGCTCCCTCTTTCGGAGCTACTGGCGGTCTCACCCGTCCTCGGCTTGCCTTCTGGAGGTTCCTACTGCCAGCGCTGTTTTCCTTCATTGCCTTCTTCAGAGGTGCTGCCCGACCTTCAAGTCATCCTGCTCGTTCACGTTCTGCTCTGCCTTCACCGACGCCTACGGAGAGGAAAAAGAAGTGAACTCAAGTACTACGAAGGATTTTTTCTTCCCGATTGGGTTGTTCCCTTCCTCTGGCTTGATTCCGGAAAAGGGGCCACGGAACTGCTGTTTCCTAGCGGTAACTGTGGCTTCCTTCCGTGACAAGCACATTCATCCAAGAAGGGAGAAGGATTACCTGGCCAGTCGGAATCTACAGTCTACGAACAACAATTCTGGCAGCTCAGGTGAGGAGAGTGCAGAAGGAGGGAAGGAGGAGGGAACAAAGGGAACTAAGGGAATCAAGATAGCACAGATTGCAACACCAAAGAGTAAAAAGATGTCAGCTGAAGAGCAAGTCCAGGAATTATGGAAAGCCTTTCAAGCCATGTCCCAAGAATTACAGGGGATAAAAAGACAGAAAACGCGCTCCTCAAGCAAATGGTAACAGCAAGAGAACCCTCACCGCCAGAACTACCACCCATGGCACTTTCCTCAGGTAAATTCGACGGCTCTCCAAATAAGGTGAAAGAATTTTTGGAAGCACGCACGGTATATTTCACCTTCAGGCCACGTACTTTCGTAACGGACCAGGCCAAGGTTGGATTTCTAATTTCTAACATGACTGGAAATGCACTAACTTGGGCTACTCCATTGGTTACTAGCGGCGATGCTATCCTTCAGGATTATGTAGGGTTTCGGAATCTACTTAAGCAGACTTTTGAACGCCCTGAATTGTCTTTCACGGCCTGTGAAGATCTACTGGACGTCAGACAGGGAAATTTAGAAGTCCTGTCATATATCTCTTCGTTCAAGACCCTAGCAGCCGGAGCAGGATGGCCTGAGACAGCGCAGTACGCCATTTTTTGGAGGGGTTTAAAGGAAGAGATCAAGGATGAACTGGCCAGATCTCCTCGCTCACCCACTTTTGCGGGCTTGTTAGCTGCCGCTCTTCACATATAATAACGGCTTCAAGAACAAAGGTTAGAGCGACGCAAACAGAGAGGTTCCGGGTCCTCCTCGGACTCCTTTCTGCACTCTCTCCTGGGTCATTCCTCAGTGACAACCTCAGATGAACCAATGCAGATCGGTGCCACCATGGCCCCTTTATCCGCGGCAGAGAGAAGGTGAAGAAGAGAGAAGGGTCTGTGCGCATATTGTGGTTCCGATCAACATCTTCTCAAGGACTGCACTGAACTACCAAGTAGGAGGTCGGGAAACAAGCTCCCTCGGCACAAATAGGGACTGGTGTCCGAGGGTTACCAAGCTCTTCTCAACGTCCCTATGTTTCCTTATC
The DNA here is from genome assembly GCF_040938575.1 of Ambystoma mexicanum. Taxonomy (NCBI): domain Eukaryota; kingdom Metazoa; phylum Chordata; class Amphibia; order Caudata; family Ambystomatidae; genus Ambystoma; species Ambystoma mexicanum. Next base: position 1,027,824,799 of record NC_090927.1, read on the forward strand.
CATTTCCTCTCCTGATTTCCGAGAAGACTCCAGACTTATGGTACTTCCAGTGATCCTAGACTTAAAGGGAAAACAGGTGGAAACCTTAGCCCTATTGGATTGTGGTGCCGCAGGCAACTTTATTTGCACTTTATGGGCCGATAAGCAAGGGCTAAGTCGGATCGCCCGCAAGGAGGGGCAAAAGGTTGAAGGAGTAGACGGGTCCCCTCTCTCTTCAGGCCCTTTGACACATACCACAGAAGATCTTTCCATGAGAATCTATCAACATTCTAAGATTTTGAGGTTTGACATCATCAGGGCTGCACACTTCCCTATCATCCTGGGCATCACGTGGCTTCGCAAACACAACCCCTGGGTCAATTGGACTGAAAACCAGTTGAGTTTACATTCCTCATTCTGTACCACAAACTGTCTTCCTGTGGAAGGCAGGGAAGATCTTCAGCCAGTAAAGATTTTCACTAATCATCACATTGGTATTCATGCTCTTCCCAGCTATTGCTCCACCTTTACAGAAGTGTTTCAGGAACAGTTGCATGCCAAATTGCCTCCACATCGGCCCGAGGACTGTGCAATTGATTTGGATGTCATCTTTGATGTCCTGGGTGTTAGTGTTAGCAGTGCACGGTGGCGGCGCGAGTTATGGTTGCTTATCTTACCATAATTGCCGAATTTCAGGGGTTTTTCAGTTTTACTTTGAACCATAACGTCCCTTTAACAAATGTTTTCATAGGTTTTTAGTAGCGCAACTTAACCATAACGTCCCTTTAACAAAGTTTTCTTTACTGAATTTCATAGGTTTTTAGTAGCGCAACTTAACCATAATATTCCTGACTTCATATACATGTAAGATAGAACATACTAACCCCCTCGTAGTGATTTTCATGTCCGCGGACTACCGCCATGTCCACGGACACATCGAAAATCTGAGCGTGGTGAATGTAAATTTAAATAGTTTGCCCCATTTCCCCTTTGAAGTTGGCTCTGACAGACACCTGTTATTTTGTATTTTTTTCTTGTTTTTTTTCTTACTTTACTCCTAAAATCTTTACATAACCTTCTCCAAAGCAACCCTTACATTCCAAAATAGAAAGGCATTTCCCGTAAAAGATAAAGAAATGCCATCTTCTTTAAAATTAACAGCATTACTGGCATCAATATTCTCATTGTTACAGAAGAACATACCAGCTCTAAGCATGAAGGCACACATGCCTCGGTTGATGACACACCTAGCAATGTTTTGCTGAGGACAAAAAACTGAACTATTGTCCTATATTGCCCTAGGGAGTAATCCAGAAAAAATTACTTTCGCATTTGGAAGGATCTTCATTATGGCTTGAACCAAGCGTTCCAAATCAGCCAACAAAGTAGGGGCACTGACGTTGCCCAAATGGAAAGCACCTTAGTGCAAAACTACCACATGCTGACTGTTCATTGTGGCCATATCCTCACAAACTTGTACAATTCCCTATACATTGCAATCAGGCACAGTGCTCCACACCACCTCCACTCCTTTCACATCAAAGTTTTTTGCAACATGCCTGCATTCAGCGTACTGATGTAAACCATGCACAAACAAATCTCCGAGCACCAACACCCTGACTTTCTCCACTTCTGCCATTTTCACCACACACAGTCTCTTTCAACACTTTTCATGTTGGATTTCCTGGAAAAACCCGGATGTAGCACGCCCTGTCCACGAACAGCCGCGGTGTCCGCGGACGGCGTCCACTTTACTCTCTGTGCCATTCCCTCATTGCATACAGCTAAGCAATCACACAATACGAATAACGTCCTCAGAACACCCCCATTTTGTGAATTTTCGAACATTTCAGGACAATTATCATTTCATTATTCAACATATTAACATTACAAATATTATACTTTCATCTTGTACTCTGCACACAATGCTATGTTTCTCCATTAGTAGCTCAGTATACTAGATAGAATCCCATAATACAATGCTATTTATATCAATGCATCGTTCAAAGCGCTAATAACGGTATGATATTTATTGCAATATCCTTGACACTTTTTTCGAAACATTATAATAAAAATCCCTAGTACACAAATTCCATGAAAAGTACATACACATGTGATGTCATCAGTGATTTCATCAATGACATTTGCGATGTCATCTTTGATGTCCTGGGTGTTAGTCTTAGCAGTGCACTGTGGTGGCGCGAGTTATTTTTCATAGCTTACCATAACTTGTGATGTTCAGGGGTCTTTCGGCTGTACTTAGAACCATAACATCCCTTAAACAAACTTTTTTTAATATCACGCAATCAATATACAAACATGGCATGCAAAAACCAACTTCTCACAGATGGCTTTACACAGAATGTTGCAAAGTAAGAATTTATGCTCGTTCACAGTGAAGGTCAGCTGCTTCCATTTTTTTCTCAGGCACCGGAGAGGCTCACGAAGCGGACTATAAGGTTGTATTGTGTTTTGACCTTGACAGACAGAGATTGTGATGAAAGACTTCTCTTGAAGGAGTGTTGCTAAAACGTAAGGGAAGATAAGGATGAAATTTATGAAACAAAACCACTTTTATATATTATATCACTATGCGAAAGATCGTTGGCACACGCAGAGTCGTATTTTGGGACTGTACCACTCGTAGACAATGGAAATTGCAATTGTACTGTAAGTAACCCTTTAGATTATTTTATACCAAATATAATTACAATAGCGTAGCAATAAAGACCGCTCAAGTTGAACTTGTTCGTTGAAAGTGGCATAATGTTTTCTACCGCGCACTATCACCGCCGAATTGATCCCCAGTTGTTTAGAGGGCTCTGAAAAAGGCAGACGACACAGGGTGGGTTAATATAAATAATGTAACCGGTCTATAGGCGGTCAAGCGCTCTACTCGCTGTGCCACTTCACTGTAGCCTGTCAAGTGGCACAGCGAGTACAACACTCGCTTTGACATCCGTGCACAGCTTGCTAACGCAAGTTCGAATCCCGGCAAGGCCAAACTCAGCCTTTCATCCTTCCGTGGTCGATAAATGAGCACCACACACCGTGGTTAATAATAAGCACCGCTTAAATACCTCACGGTTCTTAGCGCTGTATGAATTGGAAAATATTATTATTTTATTATTAACGTACTCTGTTGCACTATCTTCGATAGCAAATAGTTTCACGCCCTAATAAATAAAATGATGATTTTTAATGACGATCGGCTAGTGAGACTAATTTATGTTTTTTAAAACAGGTATGTGGCCCCATTTTGTCTATGCCACGATTTACAGACTCCAGCGGATGGGGTCTTCAACTGCCAGGTGCAGGTCCAAATATACAACTTCATGACCCTCACCATTTTATGGGACAATCGCCAAGGACCAATATGCCCTTACGCAGTACTAGCGGCTACAAACAACATACCAACCAATAGGGTGGTCTAATGGCTCGTTTTTGGAGCAACCTTCTGATTATCAGAGTGACCATTTACTGCTTTTATCATAAACCAACAGCCTATCTACCGCAAAGGAACAACGCGTGGCTCCAAATAAACTTTTGCTGATCGACAGCAGAGACAATAGCAAATCGCTGAATATTCACTAAACATTTCATGTGAAATAAATGCGCTTTACCAAATGTACAATCCTGCTGTTTACTTTTAAACCACAGTTTCATATTCCGAATTGTGGCGCACTGAGTTGTAAGCTGATCTAACACCCTCTGTACCGCAAAGGAACATTGCGTGCCGCAACATGAACTTTTACGGATCGACAACAAAGACAAATGCAAATTGCTGAATATTCTCTAAACATTTGATGTCAAATAAATGTACTTTACAAAATGTACAATCTTGCTGTTTGCTTATAAATCACTGTTTCATATTCCGAATTGTGGCGCGCTGTGTTGTGACATAATATGTGTTGTCTTCCGGGTTCTGTGTAAAGTCACTTAGGACTGGAGAGGACTGGGCGCATTTGATGACGCACCCTGTAACGTCACAGAGAGAGACGGGGAATATGAATGCTTTGATAATATCAGGCTTAGGGGCGGGAGATATGATTTAGTGTCGCAAAAGCAAGTCAGCCAGGTCAATAGCGCCAGTCATAGGATTATCACATAATGTCGGCGCACACCAGCCGGATTTATCGTTTCTTTAGTGGACAAAAAGTCGGTTGACGCCCATAGGAAATTGTACTATTAGCGGACAAAAGGAGTGGTCTTAAAACACTTTCACCCTGACAACGAACAATACAAACAACGTTCTCAAATTGCAACCATTTCCGGACACCGCGAGTGTTCTTAGAACACATTCAACTAGACAGAGTACAATACGGACAGCATCCTGAGGACACCCCCAGTTTGTGTATTTACGAACAATTAGGTAAACCGCGACTGTCCATAGCTCATTTTTACCATTTTTACCTTCCTTGCGAACAAAAATTACACACTACCGAAGGCCATGCTCCCAAACCCAACTTTATACGTAGTGAAGTTGAAGTCACAATGGGTGCGATATGCTGTGGTGGTTCTGGCCAGGACCCAGAGTCTCGGGTGCATGGCCAAAGGCCATGCACCCAAGACTGAAGTCATAAGCAGTGAGGTTATAAGTGAACATGGGTGTGCTGTGGTGCGGTGGTTGCGTGCACGACCTAGCGTCTTAGGTGCATGGCTGCAGACCATGTACCCAAGAGTAAAGTTATAAGTAGTGAAATTACAAGCACAATGGTTTTGATATGCTGCAATGGTTGTGGGTAGGACCTATAGTCTTGGTTGCCTGGCCTAGGGTGTAGGTGGTAGGTTATACATTCAAGACTCTAGGCCCAGCCTACAGCACTACACCATATTACTGCCATAGATTAGACGTGTAGATTCAAATATGTATGACATGACTGTAATTATACTTACTGTTTACTTTGTTCAGAATCCATATATTTCTTACTTGACTTTAGTACTTGGTGGAAATATCCTTTTTTAGTTTCTGTGATAAAAGAAAAGAGCATGTTAGTGTTTGTATTTTAGGAAGACTTATTACATCGTACAATAGACAGTTTAGCTTTATTCTTACACTCATATTTAGTTTACAAACCAGTGTACTGTGCATTTTGCTCAGTTTCTGTGTTTGTTTTTCAAATCCTTGGGTCCGGGGGGAAAAAAATCCTTGTTGGATTAAAAAAAAACTTTATTTGCTATGCTACAAACTATTTCTTTGTTTTCTTTGAGTGTTTCCTTGTTCTTTCTGATTAATGTTATCTATGTTGCCTTATTGCAGATTTTTAACAACAGTTAGATACCTGTTGGTGTATTCTAACTGTGCATTTGTTGTTACGGATCTGTGGTATTCATTTATCTGTGTGGTTGTTATACACTCTTGGGCCGTTAGATACCTGTTGGCGTATTCTAACTCTTTATAGACTTTTACTTAATTTTTTGGTAATGTTGAAGCACAAATTAGTTATTAAATTTTGGCTTTAAGAAGATTAAGTATGCATTTGTAAGATTAGCTGCAATCTCTGCTTTAGAGTAATGGTGCTATCATTGCATTCGAACCATCCACATTTCTTTTTAATGTGCAGTGTAGTCACCTGCATTGGTTGTAGCTCCTGCGTGGTAGATTATGCCTATTGTTGTAAAGGTTTTCTTTCCAAGTGACATTTGATTGTGTGTGAATCCAGTCAGATTGCAGTTGTTTTTGGTACCATCTGCATTATAACATAGAAGTATAAGAATTATGTAGTTACTATGTGTTTGTATCAGTAAGGTCCAACGATTGTCTGAATTGCACATAGTAGATAATCTGCCATGGTTTGCATTCTGTACAAGTTGCTGAAATGGAATGGATTCACAATTAAGTATGGATACATACAAAAATCGCTCATTTGGGATTTGTTCCTGTATCACATTGTTACAGAGAGTGCATTTATGTTTCCACATGTATGAAATCTGGAAGATTTAATTTATAGGTATGTTTTTGTTTTCCAGTACTTGTAGTAAGTACATTAGAAATGCTTGTGGATCTTATTGTGAGTTTATAGTGAATCTCACCATTCCAGCACAGTAGTCCAATTCTTGTCTTATTACGTGAACACTGTTGCATTTCTATGAAGGATTAACATTTACAAACACAATTGGTCTGTACTGTGTACGTAAATATTGTTAACAATTGATGGCAATTGAAATAGTATATTAATTGCTACATTTGCATAGCAACTTACACCAGTTTCATTTGCAAATTTGAATGGACCAGCTAGTTCTGTCTCTGAGTGCTTTCTTCTGAGTTTTTGTTCCTTCTTTGAAGAAGTACCTGATTTACTTTCCCTAATAGGTTCTTCTTTGCTTGTGGTAATTGATGAGGTTTTAGCTTCTTTCGTTTTCTTTGAAGGATTTGCCATCAGATTGCGTTGCATTTCTGTTTGAATTAGTTTTCTTTTACCACGTTTTACTTTTTCTGTAACAGGATATTGTTGCAGATGGGGGGTGTACAGTGAACGCAGTCTATTGTATTTTAAAATGCAAGGAATATCAGCGTTCAGTTTACTTGCATCAAAGTTGATTAGAAATAGACTGTCAAGTGTATGTAAGCGTGATAGTGCTACGTAGCTCATGCCTTCTTTAAAGACTGTGTTTCCTATATCTATCAATGCTTTGTCTAGGGTAAGACCTTGGGATTTACTAATTTTGACTGCATATGCAAGCGTTAGAGAAAATTGTTCTCTCTGTACATACATGTCTTTGAAGAGAAGGAATCGAGCAGTTGAGCGCCCTATCCTTTACACTTCTGAAAGTTTGTCAAAGCGAATTTTGACAAACTGAATGTTGTTGTCACGTGGGTATGTTTGAAAGCCAACAACTGTACCCAGTGCCTCATTAACTAGCCCTTGCTCCACGTCAAGGTTACGTTTAAGCATTACTCTACAATTTAAGGATAATTTTAATATTTTTTCCAACCCAGCTGTGTTGGAGATTGAATTTTCTAAGGTATTTAGTCTTGTCGTGGCTTGCTCACACATGGGTAGTGTCATACCATGTACATCTAGTTTGTCTGTGGTGCAAATTTCCATTATTGGTTACATTTCTTTTTTTAACATTGTTTCATTGAATTTGAAACAGCTTGCAAGAGTTGGCATTAAGGCCATACAATTGACATTTTTGTGCACCAATTGTTCCATAACATCAGTAGCACATGCATTATCGCCATAAAGTGCATGAATGTGCCGGTTTTTCAATATTTCTTGTGCTTCTTGAGATAATACACCAACTCTAATACTTTTTAATATGTTGGCATAAGTGAGAGCTGCAGATTGCTGCATGTTTTACGTTAATTCTCTGTATTGGAAAGGTTGCCAAAGGTTGATATTTCCTATGCTGCCAACAGTTTTATAGCAGAGTTTGTGCCCTAAGGTTTTAAAACTAGGATCACCTTTTACTGGTGTCAATTGTAGAACATCTCCGAAAACGATAATGTGTTTCCCTGCCTATGTTGTAGGCAGCTAAACCTGTGGGGGCAGTTACAACAGCTGTCAGTTTGTTGTTTGTCAGTTGTTGAAGGAACTTGCTGATGATTTTGATTAAGAATGTTTTTCCTGACCCAGCTTCACCACTCACATACAGCAGTATAGGTTTGTAATTTTGGCAGGTACATTCTTTATTTTTATGTTATACACCATGTGCAATTTGTTTTGTTACTTCTTCAAAAATGGTGCGCTGATCTTTGTTAAGTTTTGCTTGTAGTATAGTTAAGTCTTCTATACCTTCTTCATAGTGACACATGGGGCCTCATTAGACGGTATGCGGTAACCATGGCACTATTAGCGCAACTGCAGTGGAATTGTCTGCAATGTATTGCCCATCTATGTTTGCATTCCATAAGAGGGCAATGATTGTATTGTGTTCATTGATATATTTTGATTCTTCTGTTATTTTTATGTAATACGTGTTCTTAGGTGATTTACCTTTAACACTATGTCGAACTGAAGACATGAAGTTGTTCACTTCACCTGTTTCTGTAACTGGTCTAGGGAAACCAAAGCGGCATTTGGTGTAGTATTTCCCTTTGATTTTGTATTTGCGACAACAATATTTTCCACATTTGTGTCTTTGAAATTTTAAAATCTGTCCATGCAAGTCACTATGGCCCTCATTACAACTCAGGCGGTAAGGGGTTTACGGCGCCGTAAACAGCGCCGACCCTTACCGCCTGAGTACGAGGTCCCTTAGCGCCATGGCGGATTTAACACCTGCTTTTAGCAGGTGTTAAAATCCATGGCGCTAAGGGACCATGGAGTTAATTACGCCACCGTAATTTACGGTGGCGTAATTAACGCCTTCCCCACTCCCATTATGCCCTATGGGGCAAAAATGGGAATGGGGAAGGGTAAATGGGGATTGGGGACTTACTGCCCCGCCAAGGTCGGAATGGGGCGGTAAGTCCGCCAACCACCATGGCGTAAACATAGTTTACGCCATGGTGGTAAAGTCACGGCCCAGGCGGTAACTTACCGCCTGGGTCGTAATGAGGCCCTATGTGTCCGTTGTGAAGGGATTTCACAAGTGACATATTTTTGGATGAACTGCAAAATGGTGGCATCACTGTCGTGGCCAAATTTAGGTGCAACTTTGATACATAAAAGCATGTGAATATGTGTTGCTCCTCTCGCTTGATATTCTTTTCTCCAAAAGAAGCGTTGCACTTCTCTGAGGGGAGGAACAGTTTTATTACAAATAAAGTGTAGCATAGCAATGAAATAATGATGGAAATATCTTGACAGATTAACTGGATCTAGAGAGCAAAGTTCTCCAGGTGTTAATATATCTATGTTGTTTTTGTTGTTGTTTGATATGCGTAGGAACTCATGTAAATCTTCCCATGCATATTCTGCACAACTTAGTGTAACAAACCAAGTTGGTGGTCAAAGGTTTCTGATCATACAACGTACGTCTCCATGCCGTCGGAACCAGTGTTCTTTTGTACTACGCATGTTTGCAAACCAATTTCTTATACTTGATTGTAAAACCACATCTTCTTCTTGTACTTTGTGTATTAATTGCGTAGCTGACATATTTTGAAAGTGGGTTCCAGATTTCAAAATGTGTGCAACTCCGTAACATAGGGTTGCTAGTACATTTTCAAAGAATAGGTGGAATATGTATTCCAAATTTTGTCTAAATCTGGGATCTTGCGAATACATTCGTAATGAGCGGTATTCTGATGCCGTAATCTGACTGGGTCTATCATCGTATCTTCCGCCTTTGCCAGTAGGAAATAGCAGTGGAAAAGCACATGCTTCTATACTTTTTTCCCATATGCTCATTGGTGACCCTTTGGTTTGTCGCATTTGGTAAGTTTCTCATGCATCATCTATGCTTTCATTAGAATGCAATGGATGAATTGTGCAATGGTCAAAAGAGTGGATACTGCAGCAGGATCCAAAAGTTCAAATTGACCAGTTTCTGATGACTCTTGAATTATTTCAGTTGTTTCCCTTAAGCTTTCTTCAATATTTATTTCTTTGTAGTATTGGTTATTATCTTTCAGGTATTGCAAGGCTTGTCTAACTTTATGTACGTCCACCAGTTGCCAATTTTATTTGTCTTTTGTTGGTACACCATTTACCAAGACAATTAGAGAGTGCTCTATTGGATGTTGCACTCCTAGAGTGTGTAGATTTTCTGTTAGATCTAATGGCAAATAAACTACTTTGCCACGAATGCCTTTCACCAATTCAGAGGGAGGTAATTTTGTTGTTTTTGGTTGAAGGCGTACAATTGCTTGAAATGGGTGAACTGTTTGAATTATGATGCTCTCATACAAATTGAGTTGTTGCAGGGATTTTGGTTGTGGGAACAATTCTAAATTATTTGTGATTGCATGTGAAGGATTTTGGTTTTTGTCCAGTTTTGTAGAGCAGTAACTGCAATAAATTAGGAATTCACTTATTTGTATTTGTTTTCTGCTAAAAGGTACAGAGCTAATTCAAACCATTTGGAATCTTCATTGTCTTCTATTTTGTATGTTATGTCTATATTTTTTGTGTTCCTTTTGTAAAACGTTCTGCGGCAACACACACACACATGGTTTGGTACTTCAGACGATGCACTTTTAAATTTGAGCATTTCTTTTTTGTATGTTTGTAATATAAGGTTGCTATGTGCAGAATTGTTGCTAGTCTGTTCTAAAACTATTGCATTTTGTATGTGGCTTTCACTTCAAAAATATTTTCTCAGGATACGCTCGATTTCTTCTTGTAGTTATTTGGGTGTACCGTGCAGAAGAGTGTTATTTAAATTGCCTAATTCTAAAGCTGGACTTTTAGCATAGTATATTTTATAAACTAGATTTCTTACATTTGAATGATGTATTGATATCCTTTTGATATCATGGATGGTGCTTTTGCAAATAGGCCTTGAAATGCAAGCTAATGAATGTCCTTGAAGTCCTGTGTATTTGCGCACTGGACAGATATCCATATTTTGCAGCACTTTCATTTAAATTTTGTCTTTACCTTTACTGATTGAGAAACTGACGTAAAGAATTGAAAGATTTGATAGGAATGTCAGACATTGACGTGCACAGCCATTTGTATACTGGACGGTCTGGTTCAGTCGAATTGAGAGGTAATTCTGAGTTTTCAGGGGATACTTTTGTAAGCAATGTTTCTTGTTCCGTGATGGTATTATTGATTTTTTCATACCCTCGTCCACTGCTATGGATGGCAATTGTGTTTGTTTGATTTTGTTTGTATGCTTCTTCATTAAAATATGGTTCTGTGGTTGTTGTGTGACTCCATTCACCTTCACAAATATGTAAGAAGTTATTTTTGTTGACATTCCGTTTATTGATACGTTTCTTGTGTAGTTTAGTACTTAGTTTTGTTAGTGGTTTCATCCTATTTAACACTAATATAAACAACTTCCTTTTGAGAAGGATTGCACTGTCCTCGAGAGCTTTTAGGATTAATTTTCTACGGTAGGTTTTAAGGGTTGAGGATGATTTCGGTCCTCTTCTTTTTAGATTCTGAAGGACTCTGTGGTGAAACATTTTGCTAAAATACTTTTTTTACTATGGGTTCTTGTTACTATATCAGGATTAATAGGAGCATTTTTAGCAGTACTGGTAGCCGATTTTTTGTGAAGCGTTTTGTGTTTCGTGCCACATTTTGATGGCGGAGGTAAAGTTTCGGTAGTTGAAGCTTCCTTTGTTTCGCTAAACGACTGTATTCGCTGTTTTGTTCCAATGTTCTCTACAAACTCTGCTACATATGGATGCTTACCTTGGACACTTTTATTTTCATTTTGCTCTATTTCTGCCTTCCTTTGTACGGACTTGGCATGTCGTCAGACTTTTTGAAAAATACGCGGGGGCCTCAATGGTCACTTGATATTTCTATTGTTAAACTGAGAAAGGCGGTTCTGAAAAGAGCCTTTTTCCTAATTTTTGTTGTTTTCCAGTTTATTGATTTTGAGCACATGACACACTAGGAGAGGAGGGCAAAGGAGGGTAAGGAAGGGACACCAACCACGGGGACAAGAAAGGGCAGGTGCAGAGAGAAAGATGTAGGGTGGGCTTTACTTAGGTAGGGAGCAGTTCTTCTGGTGCTCTGTGACCGTAGCCTCAAAAGCACTTTGAAAACTATCCCCCTGCAGAGTACTGCATCGCAGTACACACACAATATTGTGACCCTCGAAAGGTAAGGGTCAACAGCATCGCGGATGGCTTGTGAGGCAGCTGGAGGTATGCGCTCCCCCACAGGAGTGTCTCTTGTGGTGAGAGGATCGGACACGGAGAATGCTGTGGAGGAACTCAATCTACTACGTTCTTCACATGGCACCACCTTGCAAATGTCCGCACTGTAGAACGAAGTTAGGTGTTGCTTCATGGTTGTCATACCCAAACTTTACGAACTAGGTCTCCCGCGACTCAGCACCAACTTGCACTGGTTACACCTGACCTGGTTCGCACATGCTTTTGGTACGTTCCCATAAACGGTAAACATCCGCCACACCCATGACTCACGGCGAGTGCTTGTAGTGCGCAGTTTCTCCACCTCATTCTCTTCTTCCTCACTCTCTACATCCTCACCTGTATATCCCTCTGCAGGCCCTTGGGGAGGTGGTGGCGGTGGAAGGTTTGGGGGTGGTGCTGACGCTAATGAAGCAACACTAGCCATGGATGCCATAAGGATTAGTCGGCTAATGTTCATTACAGAAGTAAAGGCAGCACAACTCAATCTGCTATAGCCAGAAACACAATGAAGATGAGCTTGGGGGTGTGGCCATTTGTAGAGGTGGAGGGGTGCGGCTCGTGACCATATTGATCACTCAAAAGCATTGCAAAAATTCTAAACAATACGTTCAAAGGAAGGGCCATTGTATGGGACATGTGAAATGGTGATTTTATACTGTAAAATATTTTCCCTTGTTTGTATAAGTTCTTTTGAAATGTTGCGGAAGCAGACAAACTGCGCAAATGAGTCCACACGCTCAGCGTGGGTGCGGTCACATGATGATGTCCTGAACACATCCACGAGGGAAATGGGTGCCCGCTGGACAGCAAATGCAGAGTAACAGACGTGTGCATGCACGCGGGTGTTCTGCGGACAGTGTTCGGGTCCTGAAACTAATTAAAAGTGCGACACAAGTGACACGGACCGTTACAGACAGGCGCAATGTTCGCAGTACTTATGGGTGTAGTGCGCATGTGCATACATGATCTGCTGACTGTACGGCCACATACAGTGTCCTTAGGATACCCCCATTTTGTTTCACTACGGACATGCCGGCCATTGCGCCTTTTCTACGGACAGTTCCATCTTGGCTGCGGACAGTACGGACAGGTATAGTGTCCTTAGGACACTCCCATTTTGTTATTTACAGACAACCCGGACACCTGGTGTGTTCTAAGAACATGTTTTATGTCGTTTGTGAGCAGTACGGAGAGGTATAATGTCCTTAGGACGTCCCATTCTGTTCATTTACGCAGAACTTGCGTTCTAAGATCAGTTCCATCTTGGTTGTCATTGGTATGGGTAGGTGTATTGCCGTTACAACATTCATATTCTATTGTTTACGGCTAGCTCGAACAGGTGCACTGTCTGTGGGCATTTTAACACTTTTTAAAAAAAATGTTTTGCCTCAAACCCTTCCACTACAACTAACATAAAAAATACTTTCAATACACACACACACACATCAATAAAGAGAAATACAGGGGGAAGCAGATACTGAAACAAATATAGGGGAATTAGGGTTTAACACGGGCTGGTTGGGAGGGGATGATTTGTGAGGGGATGAAGGCATGGGTGTTTCATCAAAATGTTTATTTTCTTCTTGAATGTTTAGGGATGGTTCACTAGGAAATGGAGAAAGGGGGCACGTACAGGTGGGACAGTGATATTGTATTTTTTCTCTCACATATTCCTCCACAAATTGCCTTAAACTAACATTGTCATTTACTATGTCCATTTTCACTTCTATCCTTTTCAGCCTGTCTTCCTCTGTGTCGTTTGTTGGCCTTTCTTCTTTTTTACCTGGTCTGTTAAAAATAAATATATATATGTTAAATGCCCATAAAATACTGACCATTAATTTGCTTATGTAGAGTAGTGTGTACCATTATTATCGCTGTCTTTGGACATTTCCCCAATCGGAAAATTCTCCTCCAGCCACTCCAAAGAATTGCACATTTCTGTGTCAAAACAACAGAAACACATTAGTTTTTCTGCCCCTCATACAAAAAAAGTACACACAGATATAAGAAAATGAAGTTCACTTACTATTTTGTTGTAATTTGTCTTCGTTGTACTGTGTGCATCTACTGTCGCTCCTGGCTGCACAGTTTCTGTGAGGTAATTACATTGGAGGCATACCTTTTTTTGTTATGGTATAATCCATTTCATTCTACATGGTCATTAAAAGCATGGTTATTGTTTCAGACGTTTAGGTTCACCTATTTATTTATTAGTACTTATAATGTCTTTATGTGTCCTCGTTCAAAGTTGTGCATTTTTCATATAACACAATAGTACAATTTCAGATACCCCCTGACTGTTTGGGTACTGTTGACCTCGTCCGCGCCCGTCCGCAGACAGGCGCTCAGTCCGTGACTTTCAAATATCATTACCGAGGGGGTTCATTATGTTCTATGTTACATGTATATAAAGTAAGGAAATTAAACTACATATCTCCCAAAATCACTTGATGAAAGTGTCTATGCAGTAAAAAAACTTTATTAACAAGATGTTATGATTAAGTTCCCCTTATAAAAACCTGTGAAATTCAGTAAAAAAAAACTTTGTTAAAGGGACGTTATGGTTAAGTTGCCCTACTAAAAACCCCTCAAATTCACTAAAAAAAACTTTGTTAAGGGGACGTTATGGTTAAGTTGCCCTACTAAAAACCTGTGCAATTCACTAAAAAAAGTTTACAAACGTGCCATTATGGTTCAAAGTAAAACCGAAAAACCCCTGAAATTCGCCATTTATGGTAGGCTAAGCAACCATACCTGGCCCCCCACTGTGCACTGCTAACACTAACACCCAGGACATGAAAGATGGTATCACAAATGTCATTGGTGACATCACTGATGATATCACATGTGTAGCCCCTTTGTTTTTGTTCACTGCCATATATATATATATATATGTATATATATATATATATATATATATATTCAGCAAAAATACTTTTTTAAAGGGATGTTATGGTTCAAAGTAAAACCGAAAATCCCTTGACATTCACTCGTTATGGTAAGCTAAGCAACCATAACTCGCGCCACCTACGTGCATTGCTAAGACTAACACCCAGGACATCAAAGATGACATCACAAAAGTCATCAGCCAATCCTTTGGAGTCGGCCCTTACAGAACTATATGTGCACCCCCTCTCTAACCAATGGAAAAGTAACTTGTAGACTGTATAGAAATCATCACTGATGACACTGTAACCCTTTAAAACATATTGTTTCTGTATTGTTTGCCAGAGTGCTCTCGAGGCAGCAGAGTTCTGGATGCTGAATCTTATATAAACCTTTGCAGAATCTCCATACCAATCTCTTGTTCTCATTCCCTACTGGGATGTGTCCTTTATTCAGAGTTTTTGTTGGTGATGTGGGGAGTGAGCTCCTTCAAGTGCAAGTACATTTCCTCTTGCAATAGCTTTCTGTGATTGACCTGTGCAAAGTTCTGGCAATTGTCCTTGGCCTCATGAAACAAGAAAGATCAGTAGTGCATTCACATTGAATTTATAATCTCTAATACAGCATCCTTAAATGAAGTGAACTACTTAACCTAGGCTACATGGTATCATTCACATAACCAGCCCCTCACTTAAAATCCAACAGAAAATGTATTGAAAATTATGCAGAGATTACACAAACTTTAACGAAATTACTGAAGCAGGGTGTACCCTGGAACTGGAAAAAGGAACAAAATGAGGCAGTAGCTAGGCTAAAAGAGTATTTGATGAAAGCGCCATGTTTGGCTTATCCAATGAGAAATCTGGATTTATTTGTAGAAATAGGATTTACATATCAATGCATGTCAGCAGTGTTATATTAAAAACATGATACAAATAAAAAAATCATTGCATATGCTATCAAAGCATTGTCACAGGTAGAGACCAAATGTATTGAATGCAAAATAAAAGTGCTTCTATCTACTGTCTAGGCGTTACAACATTTCTGCCCCATAATTCAAGGGGAGCAGGTGATTGTTGAAACAAATTACCAGCATCTGCAATTTTTGTAAAGTAAGAAAATAAGATTAGGGCATTTGGCCCAGTCAAGGATTACCTACCGGACATAAGCACTTATGGAATATCATATAGAAGTGAAATATGGGCAAAATAAAAAGAGCCCAGTTGCTCAAGGATTAGCAGAGTTGCATGATTGTGCAGCTGTATGTGCACCTGATGACACAGAGCTGGAAACAGGTTTGGATGAATTTGAACAATCCCCACATGAGGCATTCAACCAAGAAACATGTAAGGATTTACCAACTGTGTTTGTTTATGGATGTGCATACCATGTAGAAAATGATAGAGAAAAGGAACTTGTGACAGGAATAGGAAACACATGGTTTAAAGGTGACAACATTCCAAGAGTAAGTATGAGGATAGTTCCCAAAAGTAGTCAAGTGGCATAATTGACCGCTATTTATAAGCAATATCTACAGCAGTAAAAAATGAACTCCAAGAAATAGTTCTAGTAACTGATTCTGATTATGCGCAAACTAGTTTTATGGAGTATTTACCTAGCTGGAAAGTGAAAGGCAAGCTCACCTATAACAAGAAGCCACTTAAACATGGAAACACTATTCCGGCTATAGACACGCTTGTGTCAGAAAATGATCTAATAATCCATTGGAGGAAAATACGTGGTCACTTGAAAACGCTAGGTGAGTATGAGGAGGGAAATGATAAGGCAGATCAATCATGTTATGTTATGTTATTTGGCATTTATATAGCGACTTATGTATCATTGGTATGATCTCAAAGCGCTGGTAGGTTGAACGCCCTCAGGAACCGCGGTTCAAGTCAGTAGAGAGAGGAAGTGTCATATGGTGCGTGGTTGCACCGGATATGTGTGTATCTCGTGTGATTGTTGCATGATAGCTGCTTCTTAGCGGTAGGTGTGGTGCTGCGGAAATCAGTTGGATGTGTTCAATCTGGAGGGTGGACAACCAGGCTGAGTTCTGGCTGCGTTAGGCCTGAGGAGACGCCTAAACTAGCCTGTATGTGCTCAGCTAGCTGTGTTTTATTAGGATGATGAGGTGTTTGTGGGGTCATGTTAGTATGAGAACAGCTAGGCCGAATGTGTCATAGCATAGCTGTGTTCTAGTGGAATGATGGTGTATGGGAGAGAGTAAGCGTAGTAGTGTGATATGGTGGTTATCAGTAAAGCGCATGGGATCAAGCATGAGAGCAGGACCAGGGGCGTACATAGCAGATACGTATATAGAGTGACAGGATGGATAGGGGTAAACATTCATCCACTCCCTCCTTTCCATCCACTCCCATCCTTTCCATCCACTCCCATCCTTTCCATCCATTCCCATCCTTTCCATCCATCCCATCCTTTCCATCTACCCCATCCTTTCTATCAACCCCATCCTTTCCATCAACCCCATCCCTTCCATCAACCCCATCCTTTCCATCAACCCCATCCTTTCCATCAACATGGTGAACGTGTGTAGTCTCTATCCGCACAATAGTGACACTATTAGTCACACTTTCTAGATTCAACTTTAACACAGTGATGCTATTAGGGCACACTCAATGATGTTGGCAATACCTTCTAAATTCAAACTTTAGCACAGTGACACTATAGGGGGCACTCAATGACGTTGGGAACACATTATAAATTCAACTTTAACACAGTAACGCTGTTAGGCAAACCTTCTAGATTCAACTTTACACATTGACGCTATTAGGGCACAGTTTCTAAGTTCAAACTTAGACACAGTGACGCTATTAAGGCCCACTCAATGATGGTTGGAATACCTTTTAAGTTCAACCTTAACACAGTGACGCTATTAGGCATACTTTATAGATTCAACTTTACACAGTGACGCTATTAGGGCACACTCAATGATGGGAAGGGAACAGGTTAACAAGGGAATGGATGCTGGGGAGGGGAGGGAAAAGTAGAAGTAACAGCGATGAGAGTGCTAAAAATGTAATACAAAAGCACTATGCCAATTTAAAATACGAGGCCTAGGAGGGTCTGAAATGGGCTTCCCTCACTTGCACGATGCCAGAATGGCGAGTGTGGGTCACGGCAGGGAAGGTAGGCTCAAGTGCAACGGTGCAGCCTCCAATTAGGAGAAGAGCGAGGGAGGGAAAAGGTTAACAAGGGAATGGATGTTGGGCGAGAGGGAACAGGTTAACAAGGGAATAGATGCTGGGGAGGGGAGGAAAAGGCAGAAGCAACAGCGCTGGGAGCACAAAAAAATGGAAAACAAAAGCACAATGCCAATTTACAATAAGAGGCCCAGGAGGGTCTGAAATGGGCTTCCCTCACCTGCACAATGCCAGAATGGCGAGTGTGGGAAACGGCAGGGAAGATAGGCTCAAGCGCAACGGTGCAGTCGCCAATCAGGGGAGGAGGGCGGGAGGGAGCAGGTTAACAAGGGAATGGATATTGGGCGGGAGGGAAGAGGTTAACAAGGGAATGGATGCTGGGGAGGTGAGGGAAAGGCAGAAGCAACTGCACTGGGGGCGTGAAACAATTTGACAAATTTGGAGCTGTAATGGGGGGAGCTATTTCCTGTTGAACACCTGCTGGGTGAAATACAGGTAGATAACAAAAATCCAAAAGCAGAAGAACAGCCTGTAGCACAATGGAGTTTTGATGCTCTGCATCAGGACCTGATCAAAGAGCAAAAGGAAGAACTTATTAAAGGCCCATTTTACAACTATTTTTTAAATGCAGAGGAAAATCCTCTAACTGAAGAAGACTGCAAAGGGAAAGAGGAATTAAAGGTGCTATTAAAAAAAAAGAGAATTATATTAGGGAACAACCTGATGATTAAAGAATCTGTGATAGGCCAAATATAATGGTTAGTGCCTTTGCTATTTTGGGGATTGATGCTACATCATACCCACAAGGCCATAACTGCATTACCCAGAGGTTCACAAAAATCGTTGGAGATTTTAAAAAGATTATTCCAATTGGCCACACATGTCCCAAGAAGTTGAGCTCTACTCCAGAGGGTGTTTAGTGTGTGCACAGTTTCAACCTGCATCACCAGGTCATAGAACACCGTTGATGAAAAGGGGCTTGACAGCTCCATGTTCTTATTGATAAGTCGACTATGTCGGGCCTTTGAGGAGATCAGCAAGGGGAAACATGTACATGCTGACAGTAACTTGTCTAATGTCCAAATGGATGGAGTGCGTTCCAGCTCCAGACTGCAGTGTACAAACAGCTGCCACTTTACATGTAAATCATATATTTTCAAGTTTTGGTTTACCTCAAAAAATAGAGTCAGACCGTGGAAGTCATTTCACTAGTACATTAATGACAAATCTTGGGTGTGAAGAGAAAGCTACACATTTCTTACTCGCCGTCCTATTCAGGGGGAGTGGACCGGTGTAACAGATCAATAATTGATATGTTGAAAAAGTTTGTAGCTGCAGCAGGATCTAGTCGGGATTTGCCGCATCCATTGGTACTAATGGCTATCAGGTCGTGAGAGAATATGAAATAGGAGACCAGTTATACAAGTTTAATTTCAGGAAGGGGAAACATAAAAACTCAAAATTCATTGCTGCATGGCAAGAACAATATAGAATTGTAGATAAGGTTTCACCTATAGTCTACAGAATTGCATAAAAGGAGGGAGAATTAACAGTGGAACAGTTTGTCCGTCCATGTTAATCAAATTAAGCCCATTCACCCAAAACATGAAGTATAAAGACTAGAGCAAATTGAAACTAGCAGGGAGTAAAACAAGTAAATAGAATTGCCATAGCAGGTGGATATGTGTAAATAGTCTGAAGATGTCAAAAGGAGATTTAAAGAGGTAAAATATAAATATGTGTTATTTACAAGGTCTATTTTTCTCACTTACTATTTTTAATCACAAATTGATTCATATCACGAACTGATTTTTTTTACTGGTTTTTACATTTGACTGAAGCCAATGGAACAGTTTTATGGATTTATGTTTCTGAAAATGATTACGCTTTCCTTTAATGTTTCATAAAAAAAGAAGATACAAAGGTAAAAAAAATATTTAAAAAATAGATCACCAAATGAAAGAACATAAAAGATAAAGGTGATCAAGAGATAAAGAATAATAAAAAAAATAATAAAAAAAGAGAAATTAAAACAAAAGAACAGATCACCAGGAAATCAAGAGATAAAAAATTGATACATTTTAAAGAAAAACTATTTTTGCATTCTTTCTTAAAGATTTTGTTTCTTGCTTTTGGTCAAGACTCATAATTCTTTTGCTTAAGGCTAGAGATATAGACATAATGTTTATCTTGCATGAATTATGCCATTTGAATGTTATTTATTTTCGACTGATAGGAATAGATCCAATTGGGAAAAGCACATGTGTTTTAGAATATATGTATTTGTTTTTCTTGCAGTTATTTTGGGTTATATCCCAGCAGAAAAAAGAGGGTGAGTAGGACTATGGGCTGTGAATTTAAACACTTAGAATCAGCAGTTTAGCATTTACATTTTAGCAACGGTTTGAACTTCAACTGGGGTCCAGGGTGTGAAACTAATTACTGCGCTCAAGACTGTGAGTCTCAGGCGGACTTAAATAGATGTAAATGCACAGAGATTGATCACTTAGCTCCATGATTCCGTTTCAATGAACTGAACTGCACTAAATGAAATGCTCACATATCTAACCTACTAATTGACCCAACCCAAGTTAACATGTGACTGAATCCCTTTATAACATTTAGTGCAAATTAGTCCATGATGAAATAAGCTGGGTGCAGATTGAGAAAAATTCATGATGTATGAAAATGGGAATTTAAATGTGCAGGCTGACAGACGAAGGAACAGAGGGCTGGCTGGGCAGACAGAGTTCAGTGCTGGAAAACTGACTGATGCTGAAGCTGTCCTTAACTTGGTTGACCCTGTGCGAGGCAGACAGAAAGACTGGGGAAGAGTTCCCAGCCAGAATACCGCCAACACATCTTGGTAAATATGAGGTTAAGTGGGGGGCTGGTAATATGAATGATACCAGGTAGCATAGGTTAAGTATTTCACTTCATTTTAGGTGCTGTATTAGAGATTCTAAGTTCAATTTGCATGTCCTACTGTGTTTGTATTTCTTAAAGTTTAACTTTGTTTTTAAAGCATATTTTGCTTGCCAATTTTCACAAGGCCAAGGACAATTGCCAGGTCTTTGGACAGATAAAGTGCTGAAAGCTATTGCAAGAAGAAATGTACTTGTACTGTGAAGTACAATGTGGGCATAAGTGTCATTCTGTGCAACTTGCATATTTTTATTTTTACGATAAAAAACAGATGAAGCAGTAATTTAGCCTCATGATATGTATTCCACCTTCAGTCCCTTTCATTTGACATGCTTAGGGAGATGCAGATGTGTGCTAAGAAATATGTCATAGTAAAGTAGTCGTTGTGAGCTGTTTATCTAGAGAGATTGAATGTATTTCAATTGCATGCTTTACAATTGTTGAAATTCAACCGAAAGGGCTTAGTGTGGTATTGTTCAAAAGGTACCAGAGGAGGTCATGTGCCATCTATCCAGAGTGTATCAAGTCCAGTATTTTGTTTGTTGCTAGTGACCCTGGTCAAAATAATGATCAGGCAGTATTCTGAAGTCAGTCTTACCACAATATAAATACCACCATAAGACAAAATACCATGAAGTAATAGCTATGAGCCCAAAATGTATCCAACATCCTGAAAAGGACCGTTTGGGGGTAAGGACAAAGAGGTAAGGAACTAGGAAGGGAAACACACTAGGATTAATACACATAACAAAAGGTTAAAACCACATTTGTTTCACATTTCGAAATTTGTTGTGTTTTATTCTCTAAACAATAGGGTGAAAAATGGACATTTAAAAATATACCTAGCATTGGTAATTAGCTATATGATCTGAAAGATTCTTGTCCCAAGCATCTAGGTTGTCACTTCCCACCTCGATCAAGCTGCGACAGGTTTTGCACATCACAATAAAATTTGGAAGATCGGGTGCAGACAGGATGGACTGAGGTTGAGTGTTAGTTGGTGGAAAATAGCTGTTAATCAAATTGGAAGTCTGTGTACTGATGACAAATACTGCTGTGCTGATCTTGTTTCATGTGCTTTCACCTGATGTGTCACATGAAACTTCCTATAGGATTTATCCACTCCATCCCAATGAACACAGACAAGATGTTGAATTAATGTGGATGTCCACAAGCTTTGCGATGGCTTGTGTCATGGTCCCCTTCACAAAACCTCAGGAAAGGAAAAAAAGGGAGAGCCAGCCACGTGATGTCATCAGTGATGTCATCAATGACATTTGTGATGTCATCTTTGATGTCCTGGGTGTTAGTGTTAGTAGTGCACGGTGGAGGCGCGAGTTATGGTTGCTTATCTTACCATAACTGCCGAATTTCAGGGTTTTTTCGGTTTTACTTTGAACCATAACGTCCCTTTAACAAAGTTTTTTCACTGAATTTCATAGGTTTTTAGTAGCGCAACTTAACCATAACGTCCCTTTAACAAAGTTTTTTTACTGAATTTCATAGTTTTTTTGTAGCACAACTTAGCAATAATAACTTTGACTTTATGTACATATAATATGGAACATACTGAACCCTTTCTACTGAATTTGACGGTCCGCAGACATGTTTGGACAACAGTACCACCACCTAAAAACTCTGGTGGGGTACGTGTAATAGTTATATCATAACATAGGAACATTTAACAAATTCACAAAGCAGCACACATACAAAGTATATGTAGTAATACTTAAAAAATGTTACCCATATATGTAACACACTAACCATTCATGTAAATACAATATGTTTTAAAATGGAATATACCAAAAGAAGATAAAGTGACTTCCACCATAATTACCTCACAGACGCTCCACAACCAACAGCAAGACCAGACGTATACACTACTGATTACATATCTCACCAGACATAGTAAGTGCACTTCTTTTTACTCATATATTTATAAACTTTCTACATTAGAAAAAAAAAAAACATATTACTTTTTTCTTTTCTCACAGAAATGTGTACTACTCTCGACTGGCTAGAGGAGCATTTCCCACGAGAGGAAATGTTAGAAAATAGTCCACCTAATGGTACACACTTTACTATATAAACCAATTAATAAATATTATTCTGTATACATTTAACATATACATTTTTTTTATTACAGACCATACACAAATTCCAAGCATCTCTCAACAACAATCAGAGGATATCACTCTACAGCAGATTAATCAAAAAATGGACGACCTTATGCAAAATTTTATGGATTTGAAAAACTTTGTGGAAAATTATGTGAAACCCCCAACAGCACAGCATTGTCCAACCTGCACTTGTCCCCCTCACCCTATCCCACGCAGTTAACCTCAAACCCTGTCTATGGACTGAAGCGTTTCGATAAGCTTTCCTTCCCTTCTTCACCTGATCCCATTTATCTAGAAATACCTAATTCTCCTGTTTTTGTTTCCGTTTCTGCCCCACCTTCCCAGTCATAATTGTATATATATATGAAATAAAGTTACTTTTCTTATATTGTGTT
Source organism: Ambystoma mexicanum (assembly GCF_040938575.1). Lineage (NCBI taxonomy): Eukaryota > Metazoa > Chordata > Amphibia > Caudata > Ambystomatidae > Ambystoma > Ambystoma mexicanum. The sequence goes on from NC_090927.1 coordinate 1,027,848,002, forward strand.
GTAATTACTTTCAGTTCCTTGTGATAAAACCAATTTAGGTGTCCACGGACACCACGGTTGTTCGGAAATGTTCGTAAAGAAACGAAAATGTGACTGTCCTGAGGACACTACATCTGTCCGTAAGGTTCTCATGCAAGTTGAAAATGTTCTAAGAACGCTCGTAGTGTCCTGAAATGTTCGTAAATAAACGAAAATGGAGGTGTCCTTAAGAACACTATGCCTATTCGTAGTGTTCAGTAGCAAACATAAACTGTTCTAAGAACACTTGTGGTGTCCTGATTTGTTCGTAAATAAACGAAAATGGAGGTGTGCTTGAAACGCTATGTTTGTCCGCATTGTTAGCAATAAATTAAACTGTGCTAAGAACAAACGGCTGTCCGCAATTGTTCGTTTTACATGTGACGCACTTTTAATTAGTTCAGGACCCGAACACTGTCCGCAGAACATCAACAAGCATGCGCAAAACAATGTCCGTACATTGAGTGTCCTGCGAACGACCGCTACCTTAGCGAACATGCTCACAAAACAATCATGTGACCGTGCCCACGCTCCTCTCGTGCTCTAAATGCGGACACTGTTTGTGTCCCCGACCAGTTTAAAAGTACATTTCCAAGTAATCCACACTATTTCTCATAAAAAAATCACCATACCATAAACCCCACATACTAATCCTAACTTTCCACATAGTTTTTGTGACTTTTTGAAACTTTTTTGATATTCGATCTGTCTTGCGGACGGCGCGCATGTCCGCGACCCGCGCACAAGCACCCCGTTATAAGACCACGCCCTAGAACGCATTCTCATTGTGTTTCTGACTATTCCACAGAGCACACTGCATTTTGCTGCATACTTTGCAGATTTTGAGATTTCCATCTCCAAACCTATGACATCCATGGCTCGACTATTACCACATGGTGCTACATCTGCCTCAGCACCACCCCCACCCCCTCCACCACCACCATTTCCCAAAGGGCCTGAAGAGGGGAACAGGAGTGAGAATACAGAGGAGGAAGAAGAGGATGACGAGAATGAGGTAGAGGAAATCCCTACTACCCGACCTCGGCGTGAATCTTGGGTGTGGCGATTGTTTACCGTTCATGGAAACGGTCCTAAGTCTCATGCGAACCGTGTCACCTGTAATGAGTGCAAAATGGTACTCAGTCGCGGAAAGCATGGTTCGTATAGCTTTGGGACCACTACCATGAAGCGACACCTGCGCTCATTCCACACTGGGGCCATTCGCAAGGTTGTACCTTGCGAGAAGCGTAGTAGGTTGATTGCCTCTACTTCATCCTCCGTTCCTGATCCTGTCACCACAAGGAACACCTCTGTGGGACAGCGTCTTCCTCAAGCTGCCTCACAGGCCATACAGAATTCCAATGACCCTTACCTTTTGAGGGTCACAGTTGTATGTCTGTACTGTGACACAGTACTCTGCAGGGGGGAACGACTTCGGAGTGCTTTTGAGATGATCGTCTCAGAGCACCAGAAGACCTGCTCACTACCCAAATAAAACCCACTCTACATCTTCCTCTCTCAGCTCGCCCTTTCTTATCCCTGTGGTTGGTGTCCCCCTCCCTTTACCCTCCTTTCCCTCCTCTCCTAGTGTGTCGTGTATAAAAAAGAACAAAAGAAATACAAAATAACAAAAATCAAAAACAAAATAAGGCTCTTTTCAGAGCCGCCTTTCACAGTTAAAAAATAGAAGTGAAGATACATAAAGCATAGCCATTTCCAATTTGTGAAAGTCCGCGGACGGTCCGCAAACAGAAAAACAATTGCATTGCTACCCTATTAAAACCAATGCATTTTTCTCTAACAGGAAGTGGTGGCTCTGAAAAGAGCCTTCGGGAGGTGTTTGAATGTAAAACATTTTAACTACGTAAGACGTACTTCAAAACGAATGCTGTATTTCTAAAAAAGGTCTCAAAGCATTTTGTACATTTCTCAGAAAAATCTGATTGCCAGCATAAGTAAGGTGGACTCCATCTTTGCGAAAAATGTATGTACTACGAAACAAAATATTTTCATTGTTAAAAAGAGTACATGCCAAAATCTCTTAGGAAGGCACAAACAGTCTTATTAACATTACGCCTTGCTTTCTCCATTTGTGGACCACATGAGAAAGAACAAAGCCACACTTGTCTCTGCGCAATCCGTGAAAAAATTATTTTAGAGTTTGGAAACATGTCCATTATCTTCTGAAGTCCTTCTTTCATTGCAAATTGCAAAGAAATTCGAGACACATGTCCTAAACTGTTCCCTCCACAATGAATTACAATTATGTCTGGATGTTCCTCTATCTTCAAAGTTGCACAGAGAGGTAGCAAGTCCAACCACTTCATTCCACGCATTCCATGCCAGTGCACTTCCACATGTGGGAATCCAAGATCTATAGATACTCCACAGCTTTCTGCATGCACCTTCAACCAATGAATCCAGGAGTCTCCCAAAATCCATACAATCTGTGTTTTGAAACACTCAGCCTTAGCTATCTGTTCTTCTCTCTGCAAAAACAATATCTGAGAAAACCTCTCCTAGCACAACACACTCACTAAACTTTACTGACCAATCCCTTGCTTCATCCAATCTCATTTCCATACCTCCCCTCCCCAAATTCCCCAGATGTAATACGCGGTGTCCTAGAACTACTGCCATGTCCGCGAATGTATCCTAACATGTACAGCCCTTCTACCATTTCGATTTCACTCTCTGTGCCATTCCCTCATTCGATGTAGCTAAGCAATCACATGACCATCCACCAATCAAATCCAATAACTCTACATGTAACTACATCATCATAGAGCAGCACTACAAATGTACGGTGTATCTCCCGGAGTACAAGTCTCATACCATTGACAACCACGATCTACGAGAAATACTATACTTATATATATTCTACTTGCAGGTTGGTCCATATCCATATACATGAACAGAAAGTACAGGTATGCATATTTTCTACACAGTACATGAACACATTTTCTAACCGACTTTTACCTTCTATAATCTGAAAAATGAATGGACAATCATTGTTTCATTGTCCTAAAATGACCTGTCACTTACAAACCTTTATATCGTTTAATTTCTTCATACACACACACACATGCAAATACTATTAATCTAACATTTTCGAAATAAAATATATACACGACATATAATCACACAAAATAACATACACACTCTATGATCAAATCTCAAACAATAATATTTGTACAAACACATCATTGGTTTTAATTTTTTTCGTTTATATAAGTACTTACATACATTTATATAGGACAAGCAGACTATGACATTCACTCACTGTTACGTGCAAAAGCAGGCTATGACAATGACTCACTAATACATGGAAAAGCTTAGTTACAAGAATAGTGGTATACGTTGGTAGATTATGAATTCCACAAACCATAGTAAAGATATTTTCTTTCCTACTCTTAGTCATAATATAGTTTTAATGGTTTTCAGGAAGACGCTGAGGATTTCAATTTAAAAAAATCTATGTCTAAAATGAAAACGGTGCTTTATAGCAACCAAATTACTAATTTCTTTCTTTTACAATTGCAGTGAAGCCCATTCTCCTGAATAGAAGCAGGCGATTTTGATTTACAAAGAACAACTAAGAAGCAAACTACTCATTTTTGAAAAAAAAGTAAGTAGATTATTACCATAATATTTGATTTATAACTCACACGCATTGTACGGTGCATTCATGGTATTTCTGTGCCTAAAAAAAGAGATTCTGCACCATTCTGCCCTAAAATCCCCCCGTCTTAAACAGTGATCTCCTGTCAGAATGGCCCTCAAATTCCTATTTTTCGGCACACAAATTACCCAACTCAGCCGCTAGAATGTAGATGTTGTAGAACAAACAACTGTTTTAATTGTATAGCTTTGCTTATATTATTTATTCTTCTCCACACCACCGGCTTACTTTTTTCTGTCATCTGAACCCCAGTTTAGTAACACATTAATTGAAGAATACCCATCCCTGGTAGTTCAACTTCCCAATTCACAATCACACACCATTACATACATCTTTATCATCTTACTCAAACAATCATGCACACAACACACATGCATTGCAGAAAACCCCAACCCATACCTTTTGTATTTTTTTCAACAGACGCTACAGAATGCCCACAAAAAAGCAACTCCGTAGAAAGGTACGCAGAAGTAGAAAAAATGAAAAGAAAAGTCTCCAACATAAACACCCATCTATAGCAGAATTTGTAAAAAAACGTTGAAACACAACAGCTAATACAGTCATGTTGTGAAACAGAAGAAGTTTCTAGTGCAAAAACTTTGCCTCCTCTATCACAAAGTAAAGCGACCCAAAAAACTATTAACAGAAAATCAACTATCACTACAAATAAAACGTCTTCTATAAATCTTCATATAGTACACAGTAAGCATACCAAGAAAACTATATTAGCCCAAATGTTCCGTCACAAAGTCCTTCAAAATCTGATAAAAACAGGAGAAAAACCAGGTTCAACACTTCAAACCTATCGTAGGAAAGTAATCTTAGAAGCGTTGATAGACAGTGCAATTCTTCTCAAAAGAAACTTATTTATTGTTGTGTTAAACAGAATTAAACCACTAACAAAACTAATAACTAAACTTCAAAAAAGACTTCTCAATAAACGAAATGTGAACAGAAATAACTTCTTAAATATCTGTGGAGGTGAATGGAGTCACACTACAAGCACAGAACCATACTTTAATGAAGAAGCGTACAAACAAAAGCAAACAAATACAATTGCCATACATAGCAGTGGTCGAGGTTATGAAAAAGTTAATAATACCATAATGGAACAAGAAGTACTCCTTACAAAAATATGCCCTGAAAACTTAGATTTACCCCTCCATTCGACTGAATCAGAACATCTAATTTACACATGGCCATGCACGTCAATGTGTAACATTCCCAAAAAAATGTTCCAATCTTTACGCCTATTACTCAACCAATCTGTGAAAAGCAAAGACAAAATCAAAATTAAAATACTGCAAAGTATGGATGCTTGTCCAGTACGGAAGCACATAGGACTGCAAGGACATTCGTTGGCCTGCATATCAGGAGCTACTTGCAGAACAACCTTCCATGATATCAAAAGGATATCAACACATCATGCAAGTATAATAAATCTAGTTTATAAACTGTACTATGCAAAAAGTCCTGCTTTAGCACTAGCCAATTTAAATAACATTCTTCTACATGGTACACCAAAAGACCTACTAGAAGAAATCGAGTATATACAGAAAAAATATTTTGGAAATGAAACCCACTTACAAGATGAAATAGCTGTCCACCAACTTCGTAACAAATCTGCACATGGCAACCTTTCACTACACACATACAAAAAATAAATACTAAAATTTCAAAGCACTTCAGCTGAAGTACCAAACGACGTGTGTCTATGTTGCCGCAGAACGTGTTATAAAAGTAACACAAAAACTATAGACCTTTCATACAAAATAGAAGACAATGAAGATTCTAAATGGTTTGAATTAGCTCTCTACCTTATAGCAGAAAACAAATACGAAATAACTGACCCTTTAATACTTTGCAGTTACTGCACTACCAAACTTGACAACAACCAAACTCCTTCACGTGCTATCTCAAATAACTTGGAATTACATCCACTACCAAACTCCTTCAACAACTTAATTTATATGAGACCATCATAATTCAAACAGTTCATCCATTTCAAGCAATAATACGCCTTCAACCAAAAACTGCAAAATTACCTCCCTCTGAATTAGTGAAAGGTATTCATGGAAAAGTAGTGTATTTACCATTAGATCTAAAAGAAAATGTGCACACTTAGGAGTGCAACATCCAATGCAACAATCTTTAATTATCTTGGTAAATGGAGTACCTACAAAAGACAAATAAAATTGGCAACAACTGGTAGATTTACATAAAGTTAGAGAAGCCCTGCAATATCTCAAAGAGAATAATGATTATTACAAAGAAATTAATATCGAAGAAAACTTGAAAGATACAACTGAAATAATTCAAGAGACACAAGAAACTGGTCAATTTGAGCTCCTAGATCCTGCTACAATAGCAAACACTTTAGACAATTATACAATTCACCCATTGCACTCTAATGACACCATAGAAGATGCACTGGAAACGTACCAAATGCGTCAAACAAAAGGATCACCAATCAGCATATGGGAAAAAAGTATAGAAGCATGTGCTTTTCCTCTACTCGTTCCTACTGGCAAAGGAGGAAGATACGATGATAGACCTGTTCAAATATCAGCATCAGAATATCGCTCATTACGAATGTATTCTGAAGATCCCAGATTTCGACAAAATGTGGAATACATATTCCACCTACTCTTTGAAAGTGAACTAGCAACTTTATGTTACAGAGTTGCACACATATTAAAATCAGGATCACACTTTCAAAATATGACAGCCAAACAATTATTACAAAAAGTTCAACAAAAAGATGAGGTTTTACAGACAAATCTTACAAATCTATTAGCAAATATGTGAGGTACTAAATAGTACTGGTTTCGACGCCACAGAGATGTACGTTGTATGATCAGAAACCTTGGCCCACCCACTTGGTTTGTTACATTAAGTTGCACAGAATATGCATGGGAAGATTTACATGCTTTCCTACGCATATCAAACGAAAACAAAACAAACATAGATATACTAACACCTGGAGAACTTTGTTCTCAGGATCCTGTTAATGTTTCTAGATATTTTCACCATCGCTTCATTGCTTATTTGTAATAAAACTGTTCCTCCCCTTGGAGAAGTGCAACACTTCTTTTGGAGAAAAGAATACCAAGCCATAGGAGCGCCACATGTCCACATGCTTTTATGGATTAAAGATGCTCCTAAATTTGGTCAAGACAGTGATGCCACTGTTTTACAGTTTATTGAAAAATATGTCACTTGTGAAATTCCATCAGAATCCCCAATTAGTGATCTTCATGCAAAAATCTTACAATTCCAAAGACACAAATGTGGCAAATATTGTCGTCGCAAATACAAAAACAAAGGGAAATACTACACCAAATGCCGATTTGGTTTCCCTAGACCAGTTACAAATACAGGTCAAGTGAACAACCTTATGTCTTCAGTTAGACATAGTGTTAAAGGTAAGTCACCTAAAAATACATATTGCATAAAAAGAAAAGAAGAAGAAAAATATATCAATGATTACAATGCAATCATTGCCCACTTGTGGAATGCAAATATAGATGTGCAGTACATTGCAGACAATTCTACTGCAGTTGCACGATATGTCACAGCATACTTAACCAAATCAGAAAAGACTGAGCTCCAAGACTTCTGGAATGACCGGTCATCAGATAAAACAGTGTCTCAGAAATTATACAGCTTGGGCATAAAAATGCTGTCCCATAGAGAATGTGGATCCTATGAAGCAGCTGATCGATTAACTGGTACTGCATTGTATGGTAAATCTGCAAATATAGTATGGCTAAGTCTTGGTCAGGCTAAATCTAGAAAAAGAGTTCTAAAATCATACGAAGGTATAGAAACAATGGCCAAACATGATCCCAACAGCCAAGACATTTTAAAAAACAATTTATTGGACACATACTACCCAAACAGGAGTACCACTTTGGAAACCATGTGTCTATACCACATAGCCCAAAACTACACATACAAAAATAATATAAAACCTGATGAGCAAAACCGTAAATACAAAGTGACAAACTGTGATGGCAGCTTAGTAAAACTCACCAAACCAAATTTAATTAATCATATCAAATTGTCATTAAAGACTCGTCAACATAAAGAAATATATTACATATCCCTGCTACATCTCTTCAAACCATGGAGAAAAGAAGAAGAAATACTAGATACCTATGACTCATATGAAGACGCTTTCAAAGCCAATGAAAGCAGTATAACTGATGTAAACTTTGCACAGTACAAAACAATGTTGCACAATGAACAGCAACACAAAGAGGAACTCCAAGCCCAACTAGATAAGGACACTCCTGACAGTAGTCAACCTTCTGTCACAGGAAGCCAAGAACCACTGGGAGAACCACTAATAACAAATGAGGCAGAATTAGCTATGATAGAAGTAGAAAACACCATGTGTCACTATGAAGATAAAGAAGACTTAACTACACTACAATCAAAACTAAACAAAGAGCAATGTAGCATTTTTCAAGAAATAACAAAAGAAATTGCACATGGTGTGCAGCATGAAAACAAAGAATGCACCTGCCAAAATTACAAACCTATACTATTGTATGTCAGTGGTGAAGCTAGTTCTGGCAAAACATTCCTAATCAAAATCATCAGTAAATTCCTTCAACAATTGACAAACAACAAACTGTCTGCTGTTGTCACTGCCCCCACAGGTTTAGCTGCCTACAACATAGGTGGTGTCACTTTACACCGATTACTACTCCTGCCAGTAGAACACCAAAACAAGTTAGATTATTACAAACTTTCTGCAGAAGCTGCAATGGAAGTACGCAGAGTATTGAAACAAATGAAAATGTTACTAATAGATGAAGTGAGCATGGTGTCCAACCTAATGTTGGCTTTGATTCACCTCAGATTACAAGAAGTACTCAAAACAAACTATGAAGAGCTCTTCGCAGGAAAACACATCATTGTTTTCGGAGATCTTCTTCAATTGACACCTGTAAAAGGTGACCCTTTTTTTAAAACATTAGGACACAAACTCTGCCGTAAAACTGTTGGAAGCATTGGAAATGTCAACCTTTGGCAACATTTCCAATACAGAGAATTAACAGAAAACATGCGCCAATCTGCAGATCTCACTTATGCCAACATCTTAAAAAGTATCAGAGTTGGTATACTTTCTAGAGAAGCAGAAGCAATATTGAAAACCCAGCACATTCATGCACTTTATGGTGATAATGCATGTGCTACAGATGTTATGGAACAATTAGCCCACAAAAATGTCAATTGTATGATCTTAATGCCAACTCTTGCAAGCTGTTTCAAATTCAATGAAATAATGTTAAGAAAAGAAATGCAACCAATTATGGAAATTAGCGCCACAGACAAACTAGATGGGCAGGGAATGACACTACCCATGTGTGACCAAGCCACAGCAAGACTAAATAGTTTATAAAAATCAATCTCAAACACAGCAGGCTTGGAAAAGATATTAAAATTATCCTTGAATTGCAGAGTAATGCTTAAACGTAACGTTGACGTGGACCAAGGACTAGTTAATGGAGCACTGGGTACAGTTGTTGGCTTTCAAACATACCCACGTGACAACAAAATTCAGTTTGTCAATATTCTCTTTGACAAACTTTCAGAAGTAAAAAGAATAGGACGCTCAACAGCTCGATTCCTTCTCTTCAAAGACATGTATGTACGCAGAGAACAATTTTCTCTAACTCTTGCATACGCAGTCACCATTCATAAATCACAAGGTCTTACTCTAGACAAAGCAATGATAGACATTGGTAACACAGTCTTTAAAGAAGGCATGAGCTACGTAGCACTGTCACGCCTACGTACAATTGACGGTCTATTTCTAATAAACTTTGATGCAAGTAAAGTAAACGCTGATATTCCTTGCATTTTAGAATACAATAGACTTCGTTCACTATACACCCCCCATCTACAAACATATCCTGTTCCACAAAAAGGAAAATGTTCTAAAAGAAAACTAAATCAAACAGAAATGCAACAGGATGTCACGGCAAATCCTCCAAAGAGACTAAAAGAAACTAAAACTTCATCAAGTACCACAAGCAAAAAAGAATCAATTAGGGAAAGTAAACCAGGTACTTCTTTAAAGAAGGAAGACAAACTCCAAAAAAAGCAGTTAGATAAAGAACTACCTGGACCATTTAAATCCTCAAATATAGTTGGTGTAAGTTGCTACGCAAATGTAGCAATGAGTATTCTATTTCAATTACCACCAATTGTTGACAACATTTACTTACACAGTACAGACCCATTGTGTTTGCAAATGTTAGTACTTCGCAGAAATGCAGCAAACAATCCTGACAACACGTATAGTGTTTTTGGAATAAGACGACAATTGGACTACTGTGCTGGAATGGTGAAATTCACTATAAACTCACAGGAAAATCCAAGAGAATTTCTAATGTACTTACTGTTAGTACTGGAAAACAAAAACATACCTATGAATGAAATCTTCCAGATTTCATACATGTGGAAACATACATGCACTCTCTGCAACAATGTGACACAAAACAAATCCCCAATGATTGCTTTGTCTATATATCAATACCTAATTGTGAATCCATTTCATTTCAGCAACTTGTACAAAATGCAAACCACGGTAGATTATGTTCTACCTGCAATTCGGATAATCGCTCCACGTTACTAATACAAACACATAGTAAATACGTAATACTAATGCTTCTACGTTACAATGCAGATGGTATGAAATACAACTGCAAGCTGATTGGATTCACACATGGTCAAATTTCACGTGGTAGGAAAACCTTCACAACAATAGATATAATCTACCACTCAGGAGCCACAACCAACTCAGGGCACTACACTGCATATATAAAAAAAAATGTGGATGGTTTGAATGTAATGATAGTACAGTTACTCTAAAGCAGAGATTACCAGCTAATCTTACAAACGCGTATTTAATGTTCTTAAAACCAAAATGTGATAACTGAACTGTACTTAAACCTTAAGTACGCTTGCAGTAAAAAATATAAACTGTCACAATATTTCAAAACCTATCTGACTGCCCAAAGATTCTACAACAACTAATCAGATAAATTAATACCACTCAAATAGAGCAAAAAATAGACAGTTAGAATACGCCAATTGGTATCTAACTGTCCCAAAATTTACAAATATGCAAACAGATAAATCAATACCACGAAATGATATCAAAACATAAACAGTTAGAACATGCCTACTGGTATCTAACTGGGCCAAAATTTTACAATATCCAAACAAATACCTAATATGTTACTGCTCACAAAAACTGGAACAATCCAATGCATAAAGCATTAGGCAGAAAGAACAAGTTAACGCAGAAAACAAACAAATAAATAAACTGTAGCATAACAGAAAAAGGTTTTTTTTTAATCCAACATGGATTTTTTTTCTCCCACAGACCCAATGATTTTAGCAACAAACGCAGAAACTTTGCACATTGCACAGTACTCTGGTTTGTAATCTACTAAATATGAGGGTCAATAAAAAGAAGAAAATGTTGATTGTACAATGTAATAAGTCATTATAAAATACTAATACTAACATGCTATTTTCTTTTATTACAGAAATGAACAAGAAAAACATGGACTCCCGTTACTAAACCAAATAGTACGTATAACAAGATAAATACAACCATCGCAGCATATCACACCCATACAAGCTTATAACATTGTTCCTTATAAATTAGTTTTTGACCCAAAGTTAAAAGCCACTATGGGTGTGATATACTGCGGTGGTTGTGTCCAGGGCATGCACTCTTGGGTGCATGGCCAAATGGCCATGCACCCAACATTCTATACCCCGGCCACAACCACCCCAGCATATCACACCCATAGATGCAAACATTGCAACCATTGTTATGTCCGCGGACAGGGGGAAGGTCCTAGGACACATTCAACTTGCCAGAGGACAATACAAACAGCGTCCTCAGGACACCCCCATTTTCTTTATGTACGAACATTTGTGGACACCGCGATTGTTCTTAAAACATTTTCACCTTGCCAACGAACAATACAGACAACGTCTCCAGGACACCCCCTGCAAACATTCCAAGACCCCACGAGTGTGCTAGAACACTTTCAAGTTGACACCGAATCCATTCTGTTTATTTACGAACATTCCAGAACAGCCGTATTGTCCGCAGACAAATCGAACACAACAAAAGCGTCTAGCACATAAATAAAATACAACTTTGAACCTATCCCCCATCCTCCCCAAAGACTTCTACACACCAACACACTCTACTAAATACACATTTTGAACAAACTTTCACCGCGCTGTCCGCGGACGTCCGCAAATGCAAGATGGCGGGCGCGACAGAAAATCTGACGAGCATTCACGCACCGCGCTGCCCAATCAGCGAACACGTCGCATGTCCGCAGACATGACGCAAGCCGCTGGGCCAATCGGGGTGCTGTCCGCGGAGCGAACAGGGAAGTCCATCCGCGAAGCGACCACAGATATCACTAATTTTTTTGCCTTACATTTTGGTCATTTTTAAAAAAACTACTGGATGGATTTACTCCAAATTTGCAAAAGCACGCTTTCGGGACCAGGCCGCCGCTCCTGCCGCAAATTTGGTGTAAATCCGTCTAGCGGTTCGGGCTGTAGCCGTGCGCAAAGTTTTTTTCCCATTCAGTCTATGGGAAAAAAAAAGTTTTGGGACCCCCCCTATAACTTTTCCCCCCCTGTACGAATCCTCACCAAACTTTCCAAAGAAATTCAGAGTGGGCCATATACCTTCTTTGCAAAGTTGGGTGAGGATTCGTTCAGGGGGAGCGAAGTTATAAGCCGCCCAAAAAGTGCTCTTCCTATGGAAACACCAACTTAACCATAACTACATGTATATATATATTCAGTGAAAAAATGTGTTAAAGGGAAGTTATGGTTCCAAGTAAAACTGAAAAACCCCGGAAATTCGCCAGTTATGGTAAGCTAAGCAACCATAACTCGTGCCACCATGGTGCACTGCTAAGACTAACACCCAGGACATCAAAGATGACATCACAAATGTCATTGATGACATCACTGATGACATCACATGTGCATTTACCTTTCATGAAAAGTATGTACATCGGATTCTTATTGTAATGTTAATAAAAGTAGTGTCAAGGATCATTGGAATCAATATCACGAGGTACATAGTGCATTAAGCAATTAAGTAATCCAAATAGCATTGTATTATGACTTTTTTTTCCAATATACTAAGGTACACATGTAGTAACATAGGCATAGTTTGCAGGAGACATGATGTAGATGCAATATTAAAAATCTTTCCATGTTAAATACTAAAATTATAAATGCTTTCTTATTAGAGTTTTGCATCCTTACTACATTATTGCAATACTGCACACAAAATTGCAGGGGTTTTTCAGTTTTACTTGGAACCATAACATCCCATTAACAAAGATTTTTCACTGAATTTCATAGGTTTTTAGTAGCGCAATTTAACCATAATGTCCCTTTAACAAAGTTTTTTCATTGAATTTCATAGGTTTTTATTAGTGCAACTTAACCATAACGACCCCTTAACAAAGTTTTTTCATTGAATTTCATAGGTTTTTATTAGTGCAACTAAACCATAACGTCCCTTTAACAAAGTTGTTTCTTTGCATTTCATAGGTTTTTATTAGTGCAACCTAACCATAACGTCCTCTTAAAAAAGTTTTTCGTTGCTTATAAATTTGTTCTTGGATCCCAAAGTGGCCATGCTCCCAAGACTCTATGCCCGGGCAACAGCCACCGCAGCATATCACACCCATAGAGTCAAACATTTTAAGTAAGCCATATGAGCACTTTTAATGTCCGGTGAGTGTTCTTAGAACAGTTTCAACTTACTTACAAACAGTATGGACAGGCATAGCATCCTCAGGACACCCCCATTTTGTTTATTTACGAGCATTCCAGGACACATGATGTGTTCTTAGAACACTTTCTACTTATCTGTGAACAAAACGGACAGGCATACCGTCCTCAGGACACACCCGTTTCGTTTATTTTCGAACATTTCAGGACACCGCGTGTGTTCTTAGGACAGTTTCAACTTGCCTGCAAACAGTACGGACAGGCATACCGTCCTCAGGACAACCCCATTTAGTTTATTGACGAATATCCACCGTCCTCAGGACACCCCCATTTTGTTTATTGACGAACATTCCAGGACACATGATGTGTTCTTAGAACAGCTTCAACTTGCATGCGAACAAAACGGACAGGCATACCGTCCTCAGGGCACAACCATAAAGTCCCCTAAACAAAGTTTTTTCATTGAATTTCATAGGTTTTTATTAGTGCAACTTAACCATAACGTCCCTTTAACACATTTGTTTTTTACTGAATTTCATAGGTTTTTATTAGTGCAACATAACCATAACGTCTTTTTCAATGGATGAAGACCACTAGCATCCTGGGTTCTCAAAGTGGGAACCCGGGGTGGTAAAAAAAAGATTTTTCTTCCCAAACCGGTATGCCTGCGGAGTACTGGTGTAGGAAGAAAAATCTTTTACCAAGATGGACACCATGGAAAGGGAAGGCGGGGTGTGTAAAGAGAACACAACAGGGCATCGGCAGGGGTGGGAGTGACCAGGAGAGAGACACGGGGCATGAACGGGGGGTGGGGGGAACAGGAGAGAGACACGGGGCATGAGCGGGGGGTGGGGGGAACACGAGGAAGACACGGGGCATAAGCAGGGGGTGGGGGGTACAGGAGGGAGACACGGGGCATGAGCGGGGGGTGGGAGGGACAGGAGGGAGACACGGGGCATGAGCGGGGGGTGGGGGGACAGGAGGGAGACACGGGGCATGAGCGGGGTGTGGGGGGACAGGAGGGAGACACAGGGCATGAACGGGGGTGGGGGGACAGGAGGGAGACGCGGGGGGTGGGGGACAGGAGGGAGATGCGGGGGGTAGGGGGAACAAGAGGTAGACACAGGGCATGAGCGGGGGTTGGGGGATGGGAGAAAGAGACGGGGCATGAGCGGGGGGTTGGGGGTACAGGAGGGAGACACGGGGCATGAGCAGGGGGTGGGGGGGACGGGAGGAAGACACGGGGCATGAGCGGGGGGTACAGGAGGGAGACACGGGGCATGAGTGGGGGGTGGGGGGACGGGAGAAAGACACGGGGCATGAGCAGGGGTGGGAGGGACAGGAGGGAGACACGGGGCATGAGCAGGGGCTGGGGGAATGGGAGAAAGACACACGGCATGAGCGGGGGGTGGGAGGGACAGGGGGGAGACACGGGGCATGAGCGGGGGGTGGGAGGGACAGGAGGGAGACACAGGGCATGAGCAGGGGTGGGAGAACGGCAGGAAGACAGGGGGCATGAGCAGGGGTGGGGGAGACACAAGCACAACACGGGGCATGAGCAGGGGGTGGGGGGACACGGGGCATGAGCTGGGGATGGGGGAAACGGGCACAACACAGGGCATGAGCGGGGGGTGGGGAGGACACGGGCACAACACGGGGCATGAGCGGGGGGTGGGGGAGGACATGAGCACAACAAGGGGCATGAGCGGGGGGTGGGGGGACACAAGCTCAACAAGGGGCATAAGGGGGGTGGGGGAAACATGAGAACAACACGGGGCATGAACGGGGGGTGGGAAGGACAAGGGCACAACACGGGGCATGAGCAGGGGTGGGGGAGGACACGGGCTCAACAAGGGGCATGAGCGGGAGGTAGGGGGGACACGAGCATAACATGGGGCATGAGCGGGGGGGTGGGGGAGGACACGGGCACAACACGGGGCATGAGCGGGGGTGGGGGAGGACACGGGCACAAAAAGGGGCATGAGCGGGGGTGAGGGGCATGAGCGGGGGGTGGGGGACACGGGCACAACAAGGGGCATGAGCGTGGGGTGGGGGGACACGAGCACAAAACGGGGCAAGAGCAGGGGGTGGGGGAGGACACAGGCACAACACGGGGCATGAGCGGGGGTGGGGGAGGACACGGGCACAACACGGGGCATGAGCGGGGGGTGGGGGAGTACACAAGCACAACATGGGGCAAGAGCAGTGGGGTGAGGGGGACACGAGCAGAACAAGGGGCATGAGCGTGGGGGTGGGGGAGGACACGGGCACAACACTGGGCATGAGCAGGGGGTGGAGGGGACACAGGCACAACACGGGGCATGAGCGGGGGATGGGGGACACGGGCACAACACAGAGCATGAGCGGGGGGTGGGGGAGGACATGAGCACAACACGGGGCAGGGGGTGGGGGGACACGAGCACAACAAGGGGCATGAGCGGGGGTGAGGGGACACAAGCACAACATGGGGAAAGAGCGGGGGGTGGGGGAGGACACAAGCACAACAAGGGGCATGAGCGTGGGGGTGGGGGAGGACACGGGCACAACACTGGGCATGAGCGGGGGGTGGAGGGGACACAGGCACAACACGGGGCATGAGCGGGCGATGGGGGGACACGGGCACAACACAGGGCATGAGCGGGGGGTGGGAGAGGACATGAGCACAACACGGGGCAGGGGGTGGGGGGACACGAGCACAACAATGGGCATGAGCGGGGGCGAGGGGACACAAGCACAACATGGGGCAAGAGCAGGGGGTGGGGGAGGACACGGGCACAACACGGGGCATGAGCGGGGGCTGGGGGGACACAAGCACAACAAAGGACATGAGCAGGGAGTGGGGGGACACGAGCCGAACACGGGGCATGAGGGGGTTGTGGGGGAGGACACGGGCGCAACATGTGGCATGAGCGGGGTGTGGGGGAGGACACAAGCAAAACACGGGGCATGAGGTGGAGTGGGGGGGACATGAGCACAACACGGGGGCATGACCAGGGGGTGGGAGGGACACAAGCACAACACGGGACATGAGCGGGGGGTGGGGGAGGACACAAGCACAACACGGGCCATGGGCGGGGGGTGGGGGACACGGGCCAAACACGGGGCATGAGCGGGCTGTGGGGAGGACACGGGCACAACACGGGGCATGAGCGGGGGGTGGGTGAGGACACAAGCACAACACGGGGCATGAGCGGGGCAGTGGGGGGACACGGGCACAACAAGGGGCATGAGCAGGGGGTGGGGGGACACAAGCACAACACAGGGCATGAGCGGGGGGTGGGGGGACACGGTCCCAACACGGGGCATGAGTGGGCTGTGGGGGAGGACACGGGCACAACACGGGGCATGAGCGGGGGGTGGGAGGGACATGGGCACAACACGGGGCATGAGTGGGGGGTGGGGGACATGAGCACAAACGGGGCATGAGCAGGTGGTGGTGGGTACACAGGCACAACACGGGGCATGAGCGGGGGTGGGGGAGGACATGAGCACAACACGGCATGAGCGGAGGGTGGGGGAGGGCACGGGCACAACAAGGGGCATGAGTGGGGGGAGGACACAGGCACAACAAGGGGCATGAGCGGGGGTGGGGGGACATGAGCACAACACGGGGCATGAGCGGGGGGTGGGAGAGACACGAGCACAACACGGGGCATGAGCAGGGTGTGGGGGAGGACACGGGCACAACATGGGGCATGATCGGGGGTTGGGGGGACACGGGAACAAATGTGGCATGAGCAATGGATGGGGGAGGACACGAGCACAACATGGGGCAAGAGCGGAGGGTGGGGGAGGACACGGGCACAACACGGGGCATGAGCGGCGGTGGGGGAGGACATGAGCACAACACGGGGCAAGAGCAGGGGGTGGGGGGACACAAGCACAAACGGGGCATGAACGGGGGGTGGGGAGGACACAAACACAACACGGGCCATGAGCGGGGGTGGGGGGAGACGGGCCAAACACGGGGCATGAGCGGGCTGTGGGGGAGGACACGGGGACAACACGGGGCATGAGCGGGGGGTGGGGGAGGACACAAGCACAACACGGGGCATGAGCGGGGGTGGAGGGACACTTGCACAACAAGGGGCATGAGCAGGGGGTGGGGGGACACAAGCACAACACGGGTCATGAGCGGGGGGTGGGAGGGACACAGGCACAACATGGGGCATGAGTGGGGGGTGGGGGACATGAGCACAAATGGGGCATGAGCAGGTGGTGGGGGGTACACGGGCACAACACGGGGCATGAGCGGGGGGTGGGGGAGGACACGAGCACAACACGGGCATGAGTGGAGGGTGGGGGAGGACACGAGCACAACAAGGGGCATGAGTGGGTGGTGGGGGGACACAAGCACAACACGGGTCATGAGCGGGGGGTGGGAGGGACACAGGCACAACATGGGGCATGAGTGGGGGGTGGGGGACATGAGCACAAATGGGGCATGAGCAGGTGGTGGGGGGTACACGGGCACAACACGGGGCATGAGCGGGGGGTGGGGGAGGACACGAGCACAACACGGGCATGAGTGGAGGGTGGGGGAGGACACAAGCACAACACGGGGCATGAGCGGGGCAGTGGGGGGACACGGGCACAACAAGGGGCATGAGCAGGGGGTGGGGGGACACAAGCACAACACAGGGCATGAGCGGGGGGTGGGGGGACACGGTCCCAACACGGGGCATGAGTGGGCTGTGGGGGAGGACACGGGCACAACACGGGGCATGAGCGGGGGGTGGGAGGGACATGGGCACAACACGGGGCATGAGTGGGGGGTGGGGGACATGAGCACAAACGGGGCATGAGCAGGTGGTGGTGGGTACACAGGCACAACACGGGGCATGAGCGGGGGTGGGGGAGGACATGAGCACAACACGGCATGAGCGGAGGGTGGGGGAGGGCACGGGCACAACAAGGGGCATGAGTGGGGGGAGGACACAGGCACAACAAGGGGCATGAGCGGGGGTGGGGGGACATGAGCACAACACGGGGCATGAGCGGGGGGTGGGAGAGACACGAGCACAACACGGGGCATGAGCAGGGTGTGGGGGAGGACACGGGCACAACATGGGGCATGATCGGGGGTTGGGGGGACACGGGAACAAATGTGGCATGAGCAATGGATGGGGGAGGACACGAGCACAACATGGGGCAAGAGCGGAGGGTGGGGGAGGACACGGGCACAACACGGGGCATGAGCGGCGGTGGGGGAGGACATGAGCACAACACGGGGCAAGAGCAGGGGGTGGGGGGAGACAAGCACAAACGGGGCATGAACGGGGGGTGGGGAGGACACAAACACAACACGGGCCATGAGCGGGGGTGGGGGGAGACGGGCCAAACACGGGGCATGAGCGGGCTGTGGGGGAGGACACGGGGACAACACGGGGCATGAGCGGGGGGTGGGGGAGGACACAAGCACAACACGGGGCATGAGCGGGGGTGGAGGGACACTTGCACAACAAGGGGCATGAGCAGGGGGTGGGGGGACACAAGCACAACACGGGTCATGAGCGGGGGGTGGGAGGGACACAGGCACAACATGGGGCATGAGTGGGGGGTGGGGGACATGAGCACAAATGGGGCATGAGCAGGTGGTGGGGGGTACACGGGCACAACACGGGGCATGAGCGGGGGGTGGGGGAGGACACGAGCACAACACGGGCATGAGTGGAGGGTGGGGGAGGACACAAGCACAACACGGGGCATGAGCGGGGCAGTGGGGGGACACGGGCACAACAAGGGGCATGAGCAGGGGGTGGGGGGACACAAGCACAACACAGGGCATGAGCGGGGGGTGGGGGGACACGGTCCCAACACGGGGCATGAGTGGGCTGTGGGGGAGGACACGGGCACAACACGGGGCATGAGCGGGGGGTGGGAGGGACATGGGCACAACACGGGGCATGAGTGGGGGGTGGGGGACATGAGCACAAACGGGGCATGAGCAGGTGGTGGTGGGTACACAGGCACAACACGGGGCATGAGCGGGGGTGGGGGAGGACATGAGCACAACACGGCATGAGCGGAGGGTGGGGGAGGGCACGGGCACAACAAGGGGCATGAGTGGGGGGAGGACACAGGCACAACAAGGGGCATGAGCGGGGGTGGGGGGGAGACAAGCATAAAACGTGGCATGAGCAGGGGGTGGGGGGACACGAGCACAAACGGGGCATGAGCGGGGGGTGGGGAGACACGCAAGGCTGCTGGTGTCTTACTGTGCTGGCCGCAGATCCCGCTCTTCGGCCCTCCGCAGGCCTGATGCAAAGATAAACTAAGATGGCGGGCGTCTCTGAAAATAGACGCACTGCAAGCTTCACCGCAGCCAATGGAAGAGCACGTCAGATGTCCGCGGACATCACACAAGCCGCTTGCCCAATCACTGTCCTGTCCGCGGAGCGAACAGGGAAGTGTGTCCACGAAGCGGACACAGATATCACTAATTTTTTTCACTTACATTTTTGTCATTTTAAAAAAAAAACTACTTGACAGATTTACACCAAATAAGAAAAGCACACTTTCAGGACCAAGGCGCCTCTCCTGCTGCAAATTTGGTGTAAATCCGTCCAGCGGTTTGGGCTGTAGGCGTGATCAAAGTTTTTTCCCATTATGTCTATGGGGAAAAAAAAAGTTTTGGGATTTGGGACCCCCCCTATAACTTTGCCCCCCCCTTGACCAAACCTCACCAAACTTTGCAAGAAAAATTCAGAGTGGGCCATATACTATTTCTGCAAAGTTTGGTGAGGATTCGTCCAGGAGGAGCGAAGTTATAAGCTGCCCAAAAAGTGCTCTTCCTATCGAAACAGCAACTTAATCATAACTACATGGCCACATATATATTTATCAAATGTCTTATCTAACACCTTTATATCTTGTCATCTTTCTTGAATATTAATAACTCTGAAAGAGAATGACATATATTTCATAAATATATAAAAACAAGAATATTGATGTTTTTTTCAGAATGGTACGGAGTGAGTACTGAATGACTTCCTAGTACAAAACACATAAAATGTTTCATTCATTAATCATGCAACAGAGGAAACAACTATTTGCTTCTTTAAAATATTTAACTATATATATATATATATATATATATATATATATATATATATATATATATATATACAAATTATATGCTATCAATTATATACTATTTCACTTTCTAAAAGTATATCTATATAATATGTCAAATACAAATGTTGACAATTGTATAAGAAAAAATTGTGTCGAACAAAACCTTAAATTAATAACACTTTCAAAGAGAAGGGTTATCTATGGTGTAGTATAGAAAAAAGAAATGCTGTATGATTACCTCAACTACACTAACCATTTAGGTAACTACAAACTTGGTTTAGCATCAGCGAATTCTAAATAGAATTGCCCACAATGTCAATAGTTAATGCACCTATAAAGGCATTTCACTACAATGACGATATGTTATAGTACTGTAGAAACATAATTTAATAAAAATTGATGCCAAATTTGCAGATGAATCTATGCAAACTTAACCAGGAAACCAAGACATATAACCTAACTATGTCTTCAGTTTGTACGAATAAATGTATGAAGACATGCCAACACTATAACATTATTTTGAGTATAAATCTTTTTAAATTATAGTCATACCAATATTTCAAATAATAGTCAGTAAAAAAGTTTTTGTGGGTAAACATATTAACACTTAGCTTAAGCTACATTTAGAACCTAACACATGTCATGTCCATATTTTGCACAATCTGTGTGCATCCTTTGTTTGTCCACGCGCCCACATGAGAAGTAAATAACTACATTTCTAAATGTACACATCATATTTGAATTTTTTTAAACTGGGCATTGTTATTTAAACTTCTATTTGCACAGATAGTTGTGTGGAATACATGTGTTTATGAAATCAAACTTCCTTTTAAACTATGATAATTATGTGTACATTGGTGTGTGTCCTTTTATTGGCCACCTACACAATTAAGAAGCTAATGACAATGTTTATAAAGTACTA
This sequence comes from Ambystoma mexicanum, assembly GCF_040938575.1. Taxonomy (NCBI): domain Eukaryota; kingdom Metazoa; phylum Chordata; class Amphibia; order Caudata; family Ambystomatidae; genus Ambystoma; species Ambystoma mexicanum. The sequence goes on from NC_090927.1 coordinate 1,027,869,511, forward strand.
TAAAAAACAAAAAAAATCTACAGTGTAGAGACTCATTACATTGTCCAACTTTTCTCAAAACGTCCACACTGCAAATAGAACATCTTTAGACATTGAACAAACTAACACTTGAAGTAATCTGTTTTCATTTTTTTATTGAATTGGAATACTTTTTTAAACATTGCGTGTGTCCTTATTTTGACCACCTGCACACACAACAAGTAAACACAGTATATCTAAATCCTTCCCTAAAACTCTAATTACTAGTTAGATGTCATGTATTTTACACACATTGTACTTCATTGTTTTTGTATGTGCATCCTACTGTTTATTTGTTTCATATGTAAACAGTCATGAGCTTCTACACTCCCTTACACTCCAAAAAATGTACATGGAACCATTTATATAACATAGTGCTTATAGGGAACAGTTGTACATATTAAAATAAACACTGTTTTACACAATAAAACAGCAGTAGAAAATCGCAGAATGCTTTTTTATCTTCTAATTTATGTAATTTTAAGAATATTATGTCTACATTTATTTTGTACTGCCTTCAAAATATATCCTAGTAACTATACATTTTCTTCTTTACATAAAACACTTATTACCCTATACTTTCATTTCAAACTTTTATTTTTCATGTTTATATTAACAAAGAATATAAAGCATATTTTCTTTAAACTCGTTGGCAATCTAGCTTGGTGTGTGACTATAGAGTCATTACAAACAAGCCAATCTATTTCTTTACACACCCATGTTGTGAAATGTTCACAGTGAATGGCTGCCCCCTCGTGAAAAAGAATTACTTGTTGCCGTAAAGGTTTTCTTACTAATAGAAACATGACTATTTCAAAAATTCATTACTGACGTGTTAATTTTCCTACCATCTGCACTGAATCTTTGAAACATAATCAATACATACTTATTTAAAACTAGATTTTGGAGTGTTGATTGTAAATTACAACCAAAGTCACTGCATTGCATGTCTTGGAATGCTTTAGTTAGAAGATCGAAAAATGTACACTTTTCTGATCAGAGATAGGAACATATACAAATCTTTCAGAAATATCCTGAGTAGTGTAATCTTTCTTGCATTGTGGACACATATGATTCAAATCATAACTAATTCCTACATGCCTAGTTACAGTAACAGTTTCCTGCACTAATGTATCGAAGACAGTCATTAAACATTGTTGACTATCTTTCGGTGTATTTTGAGAAAAATGTTGATTTCCACTTGCAACAGCCCCTACATTTCGGATTGACATTGCCGAATGTGTATTGTGTGTTTTTTCATCTACAGATATTTTCAGAAATTAAAGTTCCACGCATAGCTGCTTGTCTGCTGTGGTAGCTATTCCCTGCATCAATGGTGTCATTTGCAACACCATACACAAATGTGCATTAGAATAGCATTCAACTCCTTTTTCCTGACTAAATATGCAATGAGAGTAAGTCACAGTTGAAAAACGTTCCAGGTGGGGAGCATACTGTACACATAACATATTATATTCTTCAATGCAAGAAATATCAGCTGTCACTTTTCTTTCATAAAACTTTATTAAAAATAAACCTTCAATATTTGTCACATGTGGCAGAGCTCCATACGACATTCCTTCTTTAAACACTGTATGACAAATGTTAGTAAGTGCTGCTTGTGATTAATGAATATTAATTGCATATGCACAGCACAATGGAAATTGTGCTCTTTTCTCAAAAGTATCCTTAAATAGCATGGACATGCAGAGCTACAAGAAATCCAATTAGTTTCTTCTACACGATCAAACATTACTTCTACATGTTCAATATTTGTACTGTGAGGAAAATTGGGAAATGCAATCCCTCTTACCATCGGTCCATTAACTAGACCAATTCCTGCATTCAAGTTCCTCTTTAACATTATCTGTGCATTGCTTCACAGTTTTAAAACTGCTTCTAGACCTGCCGTTTTAGAAATAAAATTCTCTAGTTGAACTAATGGAGCTTTTTCTGTTTTATCCAACCATAACTGCATAACATGACCATTTAAAATATCACACAATGTTATCTCCACAATATTTAATTTCTATGACAGTAGCATTGTAGAGTTAAACTTGTTGCACTCTGCAAAGGTCCACAACAAAGCAACACAATAAATCTTTCTTTCCTGAAGAGTCAACATGACATCAGATGGACTCCAATCAGCATGAACCATGTTAGTAACCAGTCTTCCCTTTAAGACTACTTTCACATTCTCCTCAAGAACACCTATACACATCTTATTAAGCATTTCTGCATACTCTAAGTTTGCCTATTATTGATGGTAAGTTCCTGGAATGGAAAATAATTCCAATGTTTAAAATTACCAATACTTCCTATACTTTTTTGACAATCCTTAGATTGCAGCATTTTGAAAACTGGTTGACCTTTCACAGGAGTTAATTGTAACAAGTCTACAAAAACAAGTATATGTTTACCCCCAAACAACACATTGCAATCAGTCTTCAAAACCTCTTGCATTTACAAGTGAACGAAAGCCAGCACCAAATTAGACTTCATGATTACTTCATCTACAATCAAGATATTTAATTTTCTAAGACCTTTTCTTTCTTCTTGTGCTGTACTTTTCACAAGTTTTCAATACTCTAGTTTGTTGTCATGCTGCACTCGTAGCATCAACAGTCAATGTATTTCTATTTGTATTTGTTTTATTTATAACGCGCACCATCAGGCCCGGAGGCATCAGGGCGCAACTTAGACATGGTTACATAAGCAAACAGTTACATATATTCAACAAATTTACAGTACAGAGTAATCAGGGCATACAAGCAATATATACATATATGCAGACGTAGCTTGGGGCAAGCGTTTGCCGAAGTGGGTCTGGCCATCATGGCTGGTTAAAGAGCCAGGATTTGGTTTTAGATTTGAAGGCGTTAAAGCTTTCTTCAGCATGGATGGTGAGAGGGAGAGCATTCCAAAACTTAGAGGCTAGGACGGGGAAGCTAGATCCACCCGCCTTTTGGAGTTTGAACCTGGGAATGGATAGGCAGTGGGTCTGAGCCGTTCTTTGCGGGCGGGTAGGCGCGTGTCGGGAAAGCCTGCTGCAAAGATATGGTGGGGCTTGGTTAACTAGGCATTTGTGGGTGAGGCCTAAGACTTTCAGTGAAATTCTCTGTTTGACCGGTAGCCAGTGTAGGTTGGATCTGGATTCCGAGATGTGATGGTTTCGAGGGATGTTTAGGAGTGCTCTGATAGCGTTATTTTGGGTAATTTGCAATTTGTTCAAGTTCTCTTGGCTCGTTCAAAGAACTTGAAGTCCCATAGTCAATTTTGGCCATGATGAGAGTTCTGGCTAAGGTGACAGTGTTAGGTGTAGTCAGAAATGGCCTGCAGGCTGTAATGAGTTTGCAGGTGTAGGCTGAAGAGGATCTGACTGCGTTTGTTTGTCGGGTTAGTGATAGAGTGGCGTCAAGATAGACATCAAGAGTTTTGGTGTCCTTCGAAACATGGATGGTGTTGCCATCGATGATAAATGATCGGTAGGATGGCTCAAATTTACTCAGACGTTGCGTAGTGCCCAAGATGAGGAGCTCGGTCTTGTCATCGTTGAGGCATAACTGGTGTTGCGCCATCCAGGCTTGGATGACCAGGTAGACCTCATTCAGGGCTTTAGTGTCCTCCACGTAGTCACCAGTGATAGGAATGAGTATCTGGGTGTCGTCCGCGTAGTCCGTATAAGAGACACCCAGATAGTCAAGTACATCAAAGAGTGGTTTTGTAAATACGTTATAGAGCATTGGCGACAGACAAGAACCCTGGGGGACGCTGCAGTGAATCGGGGAAGGATCTGCAGCTGCAGATTGAGAAAGACCCGCATAGATCTATTGCTCAAGAATGATTTGATCCAGGCCGTAGCTGATGGTGAGAAGTGGGTGGCTGAGTGAAGATGCTTGCATAGGATTTGGTGATTGACCAGATCGAAGGCCGCAGAGAGGTCAAGTAGAAGTAACAAGGCAAGTTTGCTGTTGTCCTTTACCACTTCGATCTGGGTTTTTAAGTCTAGTAGAGCTGTCTCAGTTCCGTGTCTGGGGCGGAAGCCGGATTGTCTGAGGCCTAGGAGATTGTTGGCTTCCAAGTGCTCTTGGATTTGCAGGTTTGCTGCACGGTCCAGGATTTTTTAAAGGGACGGGACAGTGGTGATGGGTCGGTAGTTGGTAGGTATGCTGGGGTCGAGGGAGGGTTTTTTAAGCAAGGGGATCACCCAAGCATCCTTGAGGTTGTCAGGGACGGTACCCGTTTTAAAGGATGCGTTGATGAAGGATGTGATGAAAGGGGCCAGATCATGGGCGGATTCCTTAATAATTGAGGCAGGGCAGGGGTCGCCCTGGCAGTTGGAAGGTTTGATCCTCAGGATAATGTCTCTACCTCCGCACTGGTGAGCAGTGAGAAGGCAAATCGATTGCAGTTTGGGACGTCAGGGGAGAAGGCCCCTGTGGAGGTTGAAGGGTGATTGTTCAATTTTAGGCTAATTTGTTTGGCTGTAATTTTAGATTGAAGCATGGTGATTTTATTGAGTAATGCTGCCTGGATATTGGCGCACCATTTGCTGTCTTTAATGCAGGTGTCAGGGGGGGGGTAACGGGTTTTCAAGATCTTTTAGGATCTTAAATAGTTCCTTAGAGTTGGAGTCAGCATGCAGAATGCGATTATTTAGGAATTATTTTTACGCTTCTATAATGGGTGCTTTGTATGTAAGTGAGGCCAGGAAGAAACCATCTTTATGCACGTCAGATGGGTGACTTTTCCAACGGTTTTCGGCGCTGCGTTTGGATTTACGGAGTGCTCTTAGCTGTGGGGTGAACCAGGAATTCAAGTGTGCACGTGGTTTGGCCTTCCTCAGTTTGATGGGGGCCATAGTATCTGTAGCTGTCAGAATGCTACAGTTGTAGATGTCAGCTAAAGCCATTGGGTCGTTACAGGAGTCAGTCGCCGCATTAAGTGTAGGGAGTAGTAGAGGGAGGAGTTTCTCTTTGGTTATGTCCTTTTTGTTTCTGGTTGGGAGCGCAGGTGCTTTCACGGTCGGGATGCGTGGGGTGGCTTTAATATTAAAGGTGATAATGTGGTGGTCTGACCAAAGGCAAGGGGTAGTGGCTAGGACGTTGATGTTGCAATTAGAACTGGCTTACCAGTCAAGGGTCCTGCCTTTGGAGTGCGTGGGCCCTAGGATGGGCAAGGTGAAGCCAGAATTGGCGAGAGTGGTTTCCAAATCGAGTGCCGAGGGATCATTAGGGTCACCAAGTCCCAAGTTGAGGTCGCCAAGGATGATGATTTGTGATTTAGTTTTGGTGTTATCAAGGAGGAGGGTGGATATGTCACCAACAAAGGGTGGTGCGGGGCCTAGGGGCTGGTAGATTAAGTGGATGGTGGCTGTTTGGTTGGGTGTTAGTGTGAGTTTGACTGATAGTAGTTCAGCTGATTCAAGTTTGGTATTGGTCATTACTCTTAGGTCCAGAGTGATTTTATGGATAATGGCAAGGCCACCCCCTCTCGAGAGGAAAGCAGAGGTACGGTCGCATCGCATTATGCTGAAGCCGGGTGGTATGGCAAGGGATAGTGACTGACCAGAAGCGGCATGTAGCCAGGTTTCGGTTATGGCAATGAAGTCAAGGTCTGACGATGTTATAAGGTCTGCTATGTCTAAGGCGTGGGCAGGGAGGGATCTAGCCTTAATAAGAGGTCCTTTGATGACAGGTAGTTTCACCTCTGAAGAGGGGGGTTTGTTGGTGTTGGGTGCTACTGGTAGGCACGGGAGTGTGTGTCATGATTGCTTGGGAAGGTTGCAGCGCATAGGGCGTGTGCAGAATCTGGTGCCTAATCTTTTATTTCTAAGAGAAGAAGGGCATGGTTGGTTCGGCGTGGGCTTACTGGCAAAGTGTTCAAGCCAGAGGGCTGGGTCATTGAGGTAGGGGTTGAGGTTAGTGGTGAGGTGTTGGGTACCTGAGGTGGGTGTCAATGCAGAATTCGCCATGCGCAATGTCTGTGAGACCGGACTGAGTCGGGTGGCTGAGGGTGAGTCGGCCGTATCGGATGTGTGCGTGGCTGAGTGAGGATTGTTATTCCAGATGACACGGAGTGGAGCAATGAGAGGAGGAGCGCCCTAAGGAGCATGGTAGATGCAGTTCAATGTTTAGCTAGGGCAATGCATCAACAATAAATCGACAGTGGGCAGGTTCGATTTTAGCTAAAGCAGTGCAAAATCAGCAATAGGCAGGTTCAATTTTAGCTAAGGCAGTGCAAAATCAACAGTAGGCCGGTTCGATTTTAGCTAAGGAAGTGAAAAATCAACAATAGGCAGGTTCGATTTTAGCTAAGGCAGTGCAAAATCAACAATAGGCAGGTTCGATTTTGGCTAAGGCAGTGCAAAATCAACAATAGGTATGTTACTTGTGAGCTAAGCAGCATCTAGGGCAGTGCGCAGACTAGGTGCAAGAGGCCGCCTACTTCAGGATAGGCAGGTAATGGACTACTGGTGGTTGGGGCAGTGCAAGTGCGCAGGCCGTACAATGCATTAGGTGGGATAATATCACTTTCCACGTGCGTGGGAGTTAGAAGATGTAGTTCTGCGAATGTTAGAAAGTGCAGGTCAGCCGTGCTGAGTGCTATTTGGGCAGGTTGCTAGGTGGGTATGCGTGCGTGGATGGCAAAGATGTGGGTGGCAGGGGGCGTGAGTGTTGAATGTTACCTCGTGTGGGTAGTCAGGTCCGGTTCCCCAAGGAAGAAGGTAGAGTCATCTGTCGTGGTGCATCCGGATGCATTGTGGACCGAGGGTCCTGGGGATCACGCGCGTGTGTTCTTTCAGCAAGGGATGGAGTGGATGCTGTTGAATTCCTGGGGAAGCCAGAAGGGCAAAGGCCGTGGCCCGTGCCTCGGACGCCTCCGGACAGGCTCCAGACAGGCTCCAGACAGGCTCCAGACAGGCTCCAGACAGGCTTGGATCCTTGTGGAAGGGATCCTTAGGGAAGGGGCCGGCGTTCGCCTGCCGGCGCGTGATTGGCCTGATGAGATGGAGGCTGGCCAATGGGGATGGGCGCTTCGGTCAGGTGGACGCTGGTGAGGTAGTGAGTGTGCCGGCGGCCATACTTGGAATTGGCTCACCTCGAGGGTTTCAATGGTGGCACTTCCATGGCCCCGAGGGTTCGCAGGGACGATGACATCCGGACCCCCAGGTCCCTGCGAATGGCCTCGAGGCACTCGGCCCGCCTCAGGGCCCTCCGCATGGAGTTCTCCGCCCTGACCATCGTGAGCCGTGCCTCTTCCGCCCGCTGCCGCTCCGCATCTATGGCGTGGCCCAACCGCTGCCACACGGAAGACACTTCCCTTCTTGGGTCCTCCTGCCCTCCGGCGGATGCCTGCCCCTCCGATGTGGAAGGCCCCGAGCCATTGTGGCTCCCACCTTGTTGCTGCTGCTGCTGTGCCTGTGCCTGTGCCCTGCCTCCTGCTGCCTGCATATCCTCCTCCGGCTGGGGTGCAGTTGTCGAGGTGGCCACCCCTGCTGGACGTCCGACTCTAGACTGTGGCAGGGATGTGTCCTCCACCAGCCTGGCCGCACGGTCAGAGGCAGCTCCACAGGGCACCCAGCTGATACATGGGTGGGAAGATGGCACGGAGGACGACTGGCGCATAAGGGGTTCAGGTGAGGAGGGGGGTCGTAGCAAGTTCAAGTAAATGGAGGATTCCGGCCTGGCCGACCTGTCCCAGTAGGCTGACGTGGTCAACGAGCAATACGAGATGACCTGAAGTCTCCTCATGAAAAGACCGCAGGTCAACTCGCATGGCCCGTTGACGCGTCGCCATCACACTCAGGACAGGCTCAACCCGGTCCCGGATAGCCACGTCTGCAGGGAGAGGAAGGCCAGTTGTTGTGCGGCTATCCCCTCCCTGAAAACGGGTCTGGACGTAGGCATCCCTGCTGGTGCGAGATGATGCAGTCACAGGATCGGGGACAGGATTACACACAGGCACCTCCGCGGCGGCCTGTGCTGCCTCCTGTCCCTGCCCCTGCGCTGCACCACTAGCACCAGTGGAATCCCCACCTCCAGACCCTGTCTCTGTCCCTTGCACGTCCTCCTCCTCCCCCAAACCCCCCACCAACCTGGATGACTCCGTGCCATCTTCCGCCGTCAGACCCTGTGGGGTCTCAGCTGCCCCTTCTGCTGCAGAGGAGTCCAACTCAAACCTCCGCCTCTTGGACCTTCCCCCAGCAGATGCGGCCTGGGAAGCGGCACCGGACTCCTCACTCCCCGACAAGATAACAACCTGGGAGGGGAGCAGGGCCTTGCGTCTCCGGTTGGTGGTGTGATCCCCGCAGCTGTGCTCCACAGCACCCTCTCCGCCCTCTTCATCAGTTGACGCTGCAGACAGGGAGAGATAGGAGACAGGCATCAGGACACTGCACAATGGACTGATACACACATGACAGTTGCACATGAGTGGCAGTGTCAGACTTCAGACATGGCATCACAATCCCCAACACACATGGCATGTCAACTCACACACATGAGCAATTCCACAGCCATATGGAAACAGGCAGCAACATCCATACACATACAACAGCATGAGCAGCCAAAGGTGGACCATACATCACATGAAACACAGGAAGTGCACTAGACATGCACTCACGCCACCACACCTACATGCATGTGTACACCTCCACCAACTGTCGCAGTGATGAGATTTGCACCCATGTCACATCGGGCAATCAGTCTTCTACATATCAGTGTTCCAAGCATCCATGTTGCATCACTGTTGCACCCTTGTCAGATACACATACATGCACATGTACACGGTGCAGATACATGCAGCTGGAACCAACATCCATGTGTCACACCACAACCATGACAACTTACGTACACAGTCATTCAAACATGTGTGCTCAGACATCTGCATTTGCCATGCAAGCTTACACACACATGCACCATCCATGTGTCTCACACAAGAGAGGACTTGCATGTGTTAGCCCCATGGCCCTGTACATACACATCCATACATGGCCCTCCAAAAACACATGTGCAACCTGCACACTATAGGCACACCACCACACGCACAGCTTACAATCAGCATGCATGTACACTTACTGCTCGACTCCAGACCGGTCTGCCTCTCAAGGACCTGGCTGTGGAGCGCTGGGGATACGCGTTCCAGGACCCTCATCTGATGTTCCGACAGGTGGCCCCGGCGCCCCTTACCATCCGCTGGCTTCACGAGGTGCCGGGCCTTGTTGAGGGTCCTGGCCCTGAACTCATCCCAGCGCTTCTTGACATGTTCGTAGTCGCGGACTGCCACCCCCTCCACGTTGATGGCAGTCACGGTGCGCATACTTCCGAAGAGGGCATCATACTGCCCCAGGACTTGCTCCACCAGGACACCAACTTCGGTGGCACTGAAGCTGGTGGCCCTCTGCCTCTCTGGCTGGGGGTTGCCAGTGCTGCCAGATGGTGTTGTGCCCGACATGGCAACCCCAGAGGCAGGAGTGGGTGGGCAACTGGGTCCTGGCTCTGGGCTGTGGAGCGATGGAATCCCAGTCGGGAGTCTTCAGTTCCAGCAGGGGTGGTCACAGCAACTGCACCCCTGGCTGATGTGCCGGCAGCAAATAGCAGGGCATGTGGGCAGCAGGCAGTCAGGCAGCAGCAGATGGCAGGTGGGAGTGTGCTCGGGGCTCTGGGGGACAGTAATTCAGCCTTCTTGGCAGGAGCGTGGTCTTCCTTGTGCATACGCGTGGCCAGCTTGATACGGAGTGATTTGGCACGTGAAAATTCTGCACGTCAGCGTGTGATTCGAGGAAAGGCCCTTAGCGCGTAAGCGCGTCAGCACGCATACGCGATTTCATTGGACCAAAGGCCATTGCTCTGTGCGTGCTTTTCGTGGGGTGCGGTGCGTGTGTTTTGCAGGCGTTGGGGTTCACACGCTATTACTTCACAGCGGGTGGGTGTTGGCTATGCGTTCTTCTACATGCAAGGCAGACGTGAGTGGTACCCTGCTCCCCCAGGCCCGATCGTGTGTAAAACTTCCCGCGCACCCCTGAAATACACATACCCAGCCCAATCGCGTGTGAAAACACCCACGCACCCCTGAAATACACGTAGCCAGGCCAATCGCGTGTAAAACTTCCCGCGCACCCCTGCAATACACGTACACAGGCCAATCGCGTGTAAAACTTCCCGCGCACCCCTGAAATACATGTACCCAGCCCAATCGTGTGAGAAAACACCCGTGCACCCCTGAAATACACGTAGCCAGGCCAATCGCGTGTAAAACTTCCCGCACACCCCTGCAATACACGTACACAGGCCAATCGCATGTAAAACTTCCCGCGCACCCCTGAAATACACGTACCAATCCCAATCGAGTGTAAAACTTCCCGCGCACCCCTGCAATACACGTACACCGCCCAATCGTGGGTAAAACTTCACACGCACCCCTGAAATACATGTACCCAGTCCAATCGCGCGTGAAACTTCCCGCGCACCCACGAAATACATGCACATGCTATTATTCACACAGCGGGTGTCTGTGTTTGTTGCGTACCCCTTTGCACGTCATTTGTCCTAGAGGGCCACAGTATGGGACATTCATCAGAGCTGTGTATACGTGCTTTTTGTTAGCGCACATTTTGGCGCACATTTTTATCATGCGCAGGGACGCTACCGCCAGCTTTCGTGTGGCGGACGTGTATGGGCCTGTGCGCGTCTTTGCCCGTGCGCTGGTTTGCCCTATTCGATTCCATGAATACGTGTTGTAGGCGAGCGTGTGGGCGTTCCGCGCACTTGCCTCCTGTACTTCCCCCGTGACGCCCACATTTTACGAGTAGTTCCCCATTCCCCGTGTCACGCCCCGTGTTCCGCCTACTTTTGTTATGTGCGCCGCGCTATGTGCGATTTCGCTGTGGCCGTGGCACACGCCGTTAGATGACCTGTGCGCCGGCTTGCGCTGCGCACTTTTTCAGCGCACATCCAATATTTTTCACGCGCACGGACTTCCATGAATCGATGTGCGCTGGTTTCCCTTCGATTTTCGCACTTGCACTGCGATTTTCGCTCTTTCACTGCGAATCGCACGCTTTCGCACGCTTGCGCCGAAATTTTCGGCGCACATTAATTCCATGAATCGGCCTGTTGGTGTTGCTTTAACTAGAAGGTATCTCATTTAAGTATGATGTGCAGCCAGCATCCATATATGATGAAACTGACTCTTGAATCTACTTTTATCACGACAAGCTAGAGAGTGACCAAGAGGTTGTGTTTTTTCACAAACTTCACAGTCATCTCTTCTTTGTAGCATCTTAATCTGTTTTTGAACATTATTATTTTTGTGCAGAACTTGCAAAAATCTCTTTAAGATTATACAAGAACACGTATCAATATTGCACAAAAAAATCCACATGCACACCTCACATTGCTTTATGGGTTTTATTCTAGAGTAACCTAAACTTTCCATTTCTGTATTATTAGATCTTAGGATTTCAGATTTTTTCTAGAAATCACGCCATTTTGGACTTCATAGCTATGTCCACCCTCACCATCAGCAAGCGGCACATTATTTCAAGGAATGTAACTCTCCTCATTAAAAAAACGTTCTGTGTGAGAACTGTGGTTTGACTCTCCACCAAACACGTCACAAATATGGTCATGTGTAAGTACATTAACCTTTTCTATATTTCTTTTTTTTTAACCAACTTTATTTTCATTTTTAACTTAAGACAATGGTTTAGCTTTCGTTACAACATGTGTTAAGAACATTGTTATCAACATGTACCTTTTATTCAACACCCTTGAACTTTCTTGTAGGGTCTAGTATTGTCTTCATACTTTTCCCCATCCCTCCCCCCCTCACCTCCCACCCCCCTTTCCTTTTATTAATTGAAACAATCAAAACCGTGGTTGTAACCAGAACAATTCCAAGAGGCAATCTCTCACCATATCTTCTGCTGCCTTTATCTGATATGGATGTTTCTAAGAGCCCGGGGTTTAAAGTATTGATGCTCCCGCTCCCCCACATAGTCCTGGAGTGGGTCCCATATGGCCAAGAATTTCAGATATGACCCTGATTTTGTGGCGCAGATGTTTTCCATTGCCATAAATCCCCACACTTTCACCCAACACCATGGAGTTGTAGGGCCCTCCACTGTCTTCCATCGTTGGGCCACTGTCATCCTTGCTGCAGCCAGAAGGTGGGTTATGAGGGCCGCTCTGTTTCCTGAGGCTGCATAGTTCCCTTCTGCCCCCAGCAGAATGACTTTCGGGGACCATGGTAGGTCTGCGCCCGTTATGTCCCTGATCAGGCTCAGTATTTCTTTCCAGAATATTTTTATCCTTGGACACGACCACCACATATGGAACATGTCTCCTCTTTCTCCACACTGACGCCAGCATTCTGGGGGGTACGTGGGGATCATTCTGTGTATTCTACTTGGGGGTAAGTACCAGCGGTAACATAGTTTGTATGCCGATTCTTTAATTGCCGTGGATTTGACTCCAGATTTGACTCCATTCTTCTTGCGTAATCTCCTCTCCTATGTCCCGCTCCCAATCTTTCATGTACTGGAGGGAGTCGTCTGTTTGCGCCTTATCCAGTAGCTTGTATAGTCTAGTGATCCATTATTCATGTGTCCCCTCCCGTATTGTCAGTTCTAGGTCTACCGGGGGTCGTAACCCTGCTCTTTTAACCTCTGGGTGTGAGGTCCAGTGACGCCAATTGAATGTATTTGAATCTGTGGTTTTCGACGAGGCCGAATCTATGCTTACATCCTTCGAAGGTGAGTGGGGCGTCGTCCTGATACATGTCTTGTAGGGACAATGTGTCTGCTTCGTTCCAGCCTTCCCAGAATCTTTTGTGAAGGTCAGGTGAGAAATCTGGATTATGCGTGATAGACCTATTTTGACCCCCCTGCTGCGGATAGCCTTATCCCAGCTGTGTAGGGTCGTTTTAGTGGCTGCTAATAGGATACCTCCCGTGTCCCTTGCTTTTGTTTTTAGGAATGGTAGCTTACTCAAAGGGATATCTGTCGCAGTCTGTTCTATTTTCTCCCAACTTGGAAGAGGGTCTTTACCCGCCCATTTCAATGCTGGTGCTAATTGGGCTGCTAACACGTATCTCCCCATATCCGGGACTCCTAGCCCCCCAAGTAGTGTGGGCCGCATCAGGATCCTTTTTTGGATCCTCGGCTTCTTATTTCCCCAGATGAATTTAAATACCGCCTTTTGGAGTTCTAGGATCTGTTTTGGGGGGATGTCCACTGGGGTTGAGCTTACTACATACAGTACCTTGGGTAGCAAGGTCATTTATATCGCCGCTATTCTATCAAACCAGGACAATTCCTGGGCATCCCATCTCTGCAGGTCTTCCTGCAGGCACTTCCATAGAGGTGTAATGTTTGCCTTGAGCAGATTCCTGACGGTTCTAGTGATATGGATTCCTAGGTATTCAAGGGACTGTTTTTCCCATTTATGGGGATAATGTTCCTTCGGGAGAGCTATGTCCTCACTACCTTCGGTTATATTCAACGCTTTGGATTTTGAATAGTTTATTGTGAACCCTGATGTCTTTTCGAAATTCTGCAGTTCTCTGATTATTCTGGGTAATGTGTGTCTTGAGTCTGCCATATAAAGCATGATATCATCTGCGTAGAGGGCTATCTTGTTTTGAATCTCCCCGGTGCGCACCCCTCTAATTCCCGGGTCTTCCCTGATTCTGCAGGCAAATGGTTCCATTCCCATGGCAAATATGAGCGGGGATAGAGGGAACCCCTGCCGAGTACCCCTCCGGATATTGATTCTTTCGGAGGTGTAGCCATTTACCATTAGTTTCGTAGATGGATGCTGGTAATTTGCCAGAACCATCTTGGTGAATATCGGTCCACAGCCAAAACCCTCCAATATCAGTTTTAGGTACCTCCAGTCTATTCTGTCGAATGCTCGTGTGGCATCTAATGCAGCGATCGAGAATTTTTGGCCCCCCCTGTCCCTCCAGTCTATTATGTCAATTACGCGCCTGACATTATCCTGAGTATGTCTCCCCCTTATGAAACCTGCCTGGTCTGCGTGTATTATCTCGGGCTGTACTGCTGCCAATCGATTCGCCAGTATTTTCGCATACAGTTTTGAATCTGTGTTGAGGAGAGCTATGGGGCGGTAACTGGTGCATTCTACTGGGTCTTTCCCAGGTTTTAGGGGTAATATCGTGGTCGAGTGTCCCATATCCTTTGAAACTGCTCCCCTATCCCTGATTAGATTGAAGAGGCGAGTGAGGGGGGTTGCCAATTGTGTCTGGAATATTTTGTAAAACCCATTCCCTAGTCCGTTGGGGCCTGGTGCCTTTCCCCTGGGTAGTGCTGCTATCGCATCACACACTTCCTGTATTGTGATGGGGTCCCCCAATTTTTCTTTTTGTTGTTCCGATATCTGTGGCAATTTTATGGCTGACAAATATGACTCTTGTTCTGCTGCATTCAGGTTCTCGCTAATCAGCAATTTTTTATGAAAATGGACCATTGTTTCTAGTTTATCCTCTTCTCCCGTCTGCAGTTCCCCTCTACTATTTCTTAGCCGGGTGATATAATTACGCGCCTTCTGTTTGCGTAGTTTGGCTGCCAAGAATTTGCTCGCTTTCCCCCTGTGTATGTAATATGATTGTTTCGTGTTTAGCAGTATTTGCGCCGTTCTATCTGCGGTATGGTTTTCTAGTTTGGCTCTGGCCTTTTTAAGGTCTCGCCAAGCTCTGGGCGTCTGCCGGGTTTTATGGAGCTTTTCAGCGTTTTTAACCTCTTCTTCCAATTTGCGCATTATAAGGGCTCGCTCCCTATAGTATTGCGTTGCTTGTGCTATGAATTCCCCCCTAATTACCGCTTTCCCCGCATCCCACACCACCTTCCAGTCCACCTCTCCGATGTCATTTTCAAGGAAATAGTTCCCTATGGCTTCTTCCATATGTGCCCTTAGTACAATATCCCTCAGGATTGTTTCATTTAGCCTCCATTGTGGTCGGGGTCTATGTATTGTCCCTTGCAGTTCTATGCAGGTCACGACTGGGGCGTGATCGGAGAGGTATTGGACTCCGATTTCTATTTTTTTGACATAGGGGATCAATGTAGAGGACACCAGAATCATGTCTATTCTAGAGTAATCCCTGTGCACTGCTGAGTAGTGTGTGTATTCTCGGGTGTCCGGATGGAAAAATCGCCACGTTTCTATCACATCCAAATCTCTGAAAAGCTTTTCAAGGGCATGCCTGTTTCGCTGATCTGCTGCGGTTGGGGGGAGTGTTTTATCTAATTGCGGGTCCATTACACAATTAAAATCTCTGGTTGAACATCCGCAAGCAGGCTGCTGAAGCAGAGTTGCATGGTATCTTTTAGGTCCTTGTCCTGCACTGATTCCGCCAGGCCCTTGACCCTAATATTGGATCTCCTTGAGCGATTTTCCAGATCCTCCGCCTGGAGTTCTAAGTTGTTTGTTGCGGTCGCCAACTGGTCCAGTAGCAGGCTATTTTGGTTTGTTTCTTCCGTGACATTCGAGAGGCCCCTTTCGACTATGTCCACTCTTTCACCCATCTCCGCCATTTCTTTATTGACCTCCTGGAGGGATGATTTCAGGTCCTCCCTTAACTGTTCCATTTGACTCTGGAAGGCTTTGGTCATTCTGGCCTCCATGCCTTTCAAGCAGTTTAAGAGTTCGTCCTGGTCTGTTGCCATTATGCTAGTTGGGAGGTCCTTTACTGCAGGGGTCGGCTCCGGAGGCGGGGACGATGATTCTGCGTGTGTTTGTCGCCTCTGCCGCCAGCACTTCTCAATTTGCCCTTCCTGGGGTCTCACTGGGGTTTTTGCTCTGGGTGTGCCCGTTTTGGATCTGGCGCCCGTCATCTGAGTTGCTCTTCATGGATGTTGCTCCTGCATTGCCAGGTGCCCAGTACCTTGCTCCTATAACTGTATATTGCTGGAATGTGCTGTGTCCTTCCACGTATCTAGAACACAGGGCTTTCCCTCCGCCGTTGTTCACTCCTGGTTGTTTTAGGCGGGCACACGCCCTGGGAGTGAACCCAGGGGCCACCACCTACTTTTCGGGGTAATATGCCACTGCCCCTCTGTCTGTCCGTACTGTTAATGCAGGCCCTGCGTTGTAGTTATTCTCTTCTGGGTGCTTATTGTTAGGCGGAATTCCGATGGCACACACTGTTGGCAGACGGGCTACTAGAGATGGGGCAGATTATCGCAGGTGCAAGGTGTACAGTGCTAAGTCTCATTTGCCTGCCATGGCTCCGGCCTTCCTCCCATACCCCCAACAGCTTGGGAGTACTCTGGGGGGCATGGTATACTGATAACCACAGGTCTTGATTTCCTAGGTGGTTTCAGGAGGGGGGGAGAGATGGACCAAACCCCTCATCCCTGTCGGTTGTTTGTACTCAGGAGCCTGGGGTGTCTGTAGCAGAGTCAACAGAGTGGCAGCACTTGGAGCCTTAACTTGCTTTTGGCAGGTCGTGTGATGGACTGGGGTTGTGCTCTGAGGGGGGGTGGCGGGATATATTAGCATGGAGTTTGGTCACAGGGGTGTGGTGCGTTCACCGCCACTGGGGAGGGCTGATTTCGCCAGATTTTGTCTCCCTATGAGGTTTGCCCAGGTAGCAACCTCCAGATGGTTAGCCCCACAGGGGGCTGCAGTGGGTGTGTGGGGGCCCCGGGCACGCTCCCACGTCGGCCCAGGCCTGTGTGGGGGGCAGTTGCCCTTATGGTAGCTCAGGGGCCTCCACGCTTCCCCCGGTGGTATGTCCTCTGGGGGGCCTTTAGTGCATCAAAGGGGCCCAGGCGCGTTCCCGCGTCGGCCCGGCCCTGTGTAGAGGCAGTTGCAGGCCACAGCACCTTTGTGGTGGTGTAGGAGGACTCCTTGTGGAGATTCTGTGCCAATTAATGTGCATAGGGAACCCCCAAGTTTAGGGTTACAATGTATGATATGTGCCAGGTGCCTCCTGCTAGATGCGGATGAAGGTGGGCTCTCACTCCTTACTTGTGCCCTGATGGGTGCTGGATGTCGCCGGCGGAGTGCTGTGTGCCTTCTGCCTGCAGGGTGCGTGCTCCTTTGCTCCTCTCTGTGAGCCGCCCACAGGGTTGCAGCCCGCTGCCTCGGCGCCCTTGTCAGGCCCTCCCAGCCCTGTCTAGTGCCTCCTGGGTGTGAGGAGCAGTCCGTGCCTGGGGACTTCGGGCCGCTGAAAATGCTGGGGCCTTGGGGGGTTCGGGTGGATCCACGGCTCCCTGTGTCTCGGGGAGTGTATTTACTTATTTAAGCGCAGAGTGCTGGTAATTGTTTGCTCTGTTGGGGGGCCACGGTCTCGTCAAGCGTCCCGCAGTGGCTCTTAGCTGTCGGATGGTTGGTTGGTTGGCGGCCCGCCCTCAATATGCTGGGTTAGCGCTGAGGGGCCAGCTAGTGCCCGGTCTCCGCAGGGTGCACCTCGGCCTCTTTATTCTGCCCGTTGGAGGAGCCGCCAGTCCCGCTCCGGTGCTTGATTGGGTTGGCCATGCAGTCGGGGACAGCTGACGATGGGCCGGGCCGCGGGTACCCAGAGGCTGATGGCGGTCTAAGGGAAGGGGGTGTCACCGCCGCTCTGCGCCTTATGGTTCCAGCCAGAGCCCCAAAACCACGCTCGGATCTTCCCCCTCTGTGGAGTCAGGACGCCCTCGCGGCTGCCATCTTGGCTCCTAGGGGCTTAGGTTCGGGAGCTGCCACTTTTTCTATATTTCTATGGGATGGGGTAGTCACCTTAAGTAATTTCTTAAGTTTATTCAATACGAAAATGAACACATTTCTTTTCATATGAACAGCTTTTTAATTATTACTTCTACTTTTTTCTTTTGCAAAAATGCTTTACAACATATCTAGATTCACACTTCTCCAAAGATTTGTAAAAACCTGAGAGTGATACATTTTCTTCTAAAAAGCTTTGTTTTTAATAGCTGCTAACAGATTTGATACATTCTTTCTTTTATTACTTTCACTGAAAACATTGTTGCTTCCATGAATTTGTTCAGTTGGCACATCTCCAATTTGAAATTGCAGATTTTCAAAACTACTATCGATAACAGGCATTGCAGTATTAGCTAAATTATTTGCTTCTACAAATTTAAGAACACTTCTTTTAAAAATATATTCTAAAACTTTTCTTCCCAGCTCGTGTTTTTTCCTTATGGCACGCTGTTGTTGATTACTTCAGGGCATCTTAGAAAAACTCTGTAAAGACAAAAATGTGAGATACTGAAGGTCAGTGATTGTGTTTCTTTATATTTTCAATATATAATATGAATTGTTGTTTATATAAAATCTATTCAGTATATTTAGGTTTGTGATTAAGTACAGTTTATAGGTAGTACTTAGAAAGTAGTAGTTTCCATTTTTTATTTCAGTGTTTTCTGAAGAGGGTTATGCTATGGCTAAGTGTGAACAAAATACATTTCCAATATCCAATGTCCTTGCTTCTTTTTCTATAGGTATGATATTGCAAATCCCATAGCTGGTTCATATCTTTCACTTCATATGTGCATCCCTTATCATGAATTCTAAGGCTGTAAAAAAATGGTCACTATGATCTATACAAATAGCTCAGGTTTCATTCAGTCTTACAATCTTGAACATGTACTGTGCCAATGACAAATGTATCACAAACTGAGAAACCAAAAAAACATGTATTTCATAACCTAACAATTCATTATAAATCATGCGCATATAAAGTGAAAGATATACATAACATATATGATTTGCAATGTCATACCTATATAGAAAAATTCAAAACCATTTGATGGATTACTGTGGAAAAGCTGAAATGCAAACTATGAGGCCTTAGCCAGTATGAAGTCATCTGTTTCACTTTGCTTAATTATTTCTCAGAAACCATGTTGGTGCATATCTTTCACTTCATATATGCATCCCATATCATGACTTCTTAGGCTGCAAACCAAATGATCACTATGATCTACACAATTAGTTCAGGTTTCATTCTGTTCTAGCATCTTGAAAATGTACTATGCAAAACACAAATGCATCGCAAACTGAGAAATCCAGTTGCCACCCATTGAAACTATAATTTGCTAATCTTATTTACACTACATACAATCCTTCACAAACTTTCTCCAATCATATGAGGCTAATCTATAAGAGTTATGTAAGCCTATTAGACAAAAGGCATTCCACCACTAGTAATTTGAAAACTGGGCACATGGTCTTCTCTATCTACATTCATTGATCACCATAGACTGAAGGTGCAAAGTAGACATCTTGGTACCTGAGTACAGTAGACATGGAATTAATTAGCATAACTTGTTAATTCACATTCATAAAGGTGTTGCAAGATAATCTGTTGCACATCTTTGGGTTGATGTACCAACCTACCATTCATGCATCTCTGCTGTGGAAAGTAATAATGAAGGAGAACTACAAGGTAATGCAATGCCACTCAGTTGCTTCACCCAGCTACACTACAGCATTGAGTAGACGGCTGGTCACGTGACTGGGACCTGCCACGCACTTGCTCCTCCCACCAGCCATTTAATCAATACTTTTTATGCATGCTCATCAAGGGACATGCAAAGACAAACACCTCACCTGTTTGTACCTGTTCAAGTATCATAGGGCCATTGGTCTGACCCGCTATCCTGCATTTCACCTACAAACTAATCACTATTACAGCTACTCAACAATAAATATGGGTTGGCCTTTCACAGGAGTTTACTATAAAACATCTGGTGCAAGTTCACTGAGATGATGAAAACAACTCACTTACAACAACATTTAAAAATTAAAAAATGACTAAAATGAACTTGCAAAACGCCATCAACTGTACTACCTCACAGAAAACACAAAACAGTTAAGAGTGCTGGATAAGCGAAAGTACATTACAGTGACAACACATACAATCAAATAAACATTCAACCTCACTAACATGATTACAAAAACATAATGCATACACATAAATGCCATTGATTAACACATCTAATTGTGTAGGTCCATGTTAGTGAAAGTTAAAAAAATACATTAAAAAATTCTTGCCACACAATCAGAGCAGATGAAAACAATGATAATGAACACCATCAGATAGCAGTGGTTAAGATAATGAGCACACAGAACACTGCAAATAAATCTTGAAGTATGTAAATATTTATTAACACTTATTTTCACATCAGCAACACTCCTACCATGTGCACAGTGAGAGTTCTGCAATCAAAAAGATGAAACTGTAGAAAATGCTGGCTTTCATACTGTCTAAAATTGAATACCAAAAAAGAGGACTGTATATTAATAAAACTTCTACAATGGATGGAACATGTTCTCCCCAACCTGTCACAGACAGCTACACAAATAGAAAAGTAACAACAACCAATAAAAAACAATGAAACTCACAGATATCTATTTTTCCCCACCCAGCATCTTACATAGCCGTGTCTATCCCACGCGGTTGTAGACCTTGCTTTGTATCACTGGATGCACGTATATTTTTTTGCAACCCCAAAATAAAACTAAAGCGGCTTTCAAAATTTCAAATGAAATAAGAGAACACCTAAGCAAATAAAATGACCCACACATATAAAATGATGTGCTGTATCATCCACAAAACAATATGATTATTACACAGAAAATGTGTGGTTTATAGATGTGGTTATAAATATAACCTTGCATATTGGTACAACTAATAAAATGAAAACAAAAAAACATCAAAGCGCCTAGCCACGTGTTTTCTTATAGACGCGATTATAGAAAAAACCATATATGGCCGGTTGATGTTAGCGGCAGCTATACTAAAAAAAAATACAACACAAAAAGGTTTTTCCACTCCCCCAAACTCCAGACAGGTGTCCTTAACATGCCTATCATTCCACTTCACTACCCATTGTTCCTCCTCCACTCCCCTATTCTCTCCAAATCCCCCGAAACACTCAATGCATCTATGATGCTACTCCACTCAAAAAGTTATATTGCTGCTTCTTTCACACGTCCACAAACACACGACATGCCTTTTGCCAGAATATAGGCGTGGCTGCACAGGATGCCATGTTTACCCATGGGTAGCAGCGCCACGCACTGAGTGGGTGCCGGATAGCCACAGGAAAATACATCAGTCACTGTTGTTGCTGGGCGCGATCCTCACACCACCAATCATTCCCCTTTTGTACAGCCGCAGCTATCAGAATTCTTTTTTTAAAAATCTTGAGCATGAAATATAAATGACAAAAGAGCCAGTAGTGATACAATTTTAGTTAAAAGGTTCAATACAATAAATGACTCATGGAGTTAGTTAAAGTGGATGATGATAAACTAAGTATATAGGATAAACATGATTGGGATTAGGTAGTGTGAATAAAGTTTAAAAACAGGAAAAAGATGGGTTGGACACAAATAATGAGAATATAGTGCATATAGAGTTCTACGATCAGAAGGACACAACTACATAAAGTGATAACCTTTATACTTTCCAAATCAAAATCACAAAAAGAGGACTATATTTACTAACCAAAATACAAAAATAGCTGACACATTTCGAGTTTAACCTATCATAGACAAAAAGAATTACAACAGTAACATCAACCAATTACAAACACTAAAACACACACATTATACATTCCCTATTCATAGAAATTCATACTAGGATTCATTTTTCTGGAAACAAGGAAAGACTGCAGATACCATTGCTGGTTTGAAAACCTTGTGGCTGATCGGAGACAGTTGGTTGTTTTGGTTGCTGGCTTGTTGTGAGAAACAAAATATTAACATGGACCTTGGTTTGAGAGATTGTACAATTAATTTGTTTGGATTGCGGGGAATTCATTGGTTCCAAGTTTATCCAAAATTGTTCAATCTGAAAAGTACATGGCACCCAGACATAATACTAATTCATTGGGAAGGCAACACTTTGAGGACTGTACGAGATATGTCCCTTACTATAATGATGAAACAAGACTTCGGAAAACCAATGGAACTTTTTCCTCACACCATCTTTATCGTTTCCAATCTGACTCAGAGGCAAAAATGCGATGGACCATCGAATGTAATGGTAAAATTGAAAAATCACTGAGAAATGTTAATAAAGTAGTTTCAGCATTCATGAGAGACCACACCCAATTATGGATTTAAAAAATCAACATACAGTTCTAACTGGCCAATGTCTATAGACACGGAGTACACCTAACAGATGAAGGAAATGCACTGTTCCTTTATAACATCAAAACAATACTCCAAATGTGCTAACATACTTCACTAAGTGTACCCCAAAACAGTAATTTTAAGGACTGCTTATGACATATAAATACACAAACATAAAAAATAATACACCACATTTTATTTTTGATATAACTGAGGTTAGTGTTCATTGAGTTTTTTTCAGATCCATGGTTACAAATAGTTAGTTAAATGGGGGCTCACTTTGTGTTTTATTGTACAATAGAATTAAAAAATAAATACAGTAAAAGACTGTTAATGTAGTTATGTAAGGTAGATCAAGATAAAGAAAGCAGAGTTTAATACATGACAGTAAACAAGGTGGGTATATATTTAATAGGTACAATTACACAAGATATAATAGCATGGGTAAGAATACACAGGCTAAAATACAGTGTATGGGTGATCTAAAACTAGAGTAGGGCGGCTCATTTTTGTATTGATTTTTAAAAAAAATGTCTTCTGTTTTTCTCCACAGTCTCAAATGAAAGAATGTCTGAAAACACAAAGCCAAAAAAGATAAGACTCCCAAATACCTGGTGAGTCACTGACCATGGTCTTTGGCCATGGTCAGTAAGGTTAACACCTGATGTAATTATACCTAGAAAAATAACTTTAAAAAATAAATAAACAACAGACACCTCAAAATGTATAGCCGTGGGAACTTCTCTTACCCGCGGTTATCTGTACCTATATAGCCTTGGATATGGCCACGAATATCGCAAAAACGGCATAGAAAAAGATGCTTTCATGCCCCCCCCAGGATCTCAACAAGTGCCCCCTCCTCTGTGCAAGCTTCCCTCATGCCCTACTTGGCCGGCTCACCTCCCCCGCCCTCTCTCTTTCCATCCACAAAATACGCTGTTTCTCCAACACAGTTTGCTTTAAGATGTCGGCTATTCGAGGCCATTTCTGCTACTACAGAAAGCTTTGTGTTGCAAACTCAGTCCCTGGACCTCCTATAACTCCCAAATTTCAATTGGTGTTCTCCAGCAACCTCACCACCTCTACACTAAAGTAATTTGCAATTATTTGAACCTGTAAATAGCTTTTTTACTACTTTTCTTTTCCTGTTAACCTATGCTATATCCGCGGTTATCTCTCACATCGAGAGAAAAACAAGATGGTGGTTGTTTGATTTCTAAAAAGAAACCGGTTTTGGGTAAATCCCTGAGATATAGCTATCTATTTTTAAGAAGGGGGCACCCCCGTCTCTGTCAAATATTTAAATAACTACTGCACAGAATAACCCCAAACCAAGCATGGATCTCGAGTCAACGCTTCGTTCCAAAATTGTTTTGGACCTGTTCCAAATCCGTTCGGCAGTTTGGGCTGTGAGCTTTGGCAAACATTGACCTTGTTTTTCTATGGAAAAATGAATGGGAAGTAGGCTTTGCATTTGATAAAAAATTGTTTGTCTTCTTAATAACTTTTTTATCTTTACAAAACTTTGCAGTCTGGGGGGGTGGGAGGGGGAACAAGTCCTTAATGACTTTCAAACCTTTCGTCAAATCCCTTACTCAAATCAAAAGTTATAAACAATAGAATTTTGAGGGGTACCCATGGGAGTCTGACTCACCTTAACTATAGGGTGGCTATTGCTGCCCTATAATATACGTATATACAGATATATTACACGGCCTGTGGTAGCGGCCGTGTAGTTACGGTTAAGTTGCTCAACCCATAGGAAGAACACTTGTTGTGAGGCTTATAACTTTGCCCCGCCTGGACAAATTCTCACGAAACCTTGCATAGAAAGTATGCTGCCCCATCAGATAGATTTTCCGAAGTTTGGTGAGATTTCGTCCAGTGAGGGCAAAGTTATAGGAGTGTCATAAAAAATGTCTGTTTTTTTCCCATGGACACAATGGAAAAAATAATGTGCTCACGCCTACAGCCAAAACCGTGGGACGTATTTCCACCAGAATTGCGGCAGAAGCAGCGGCTTGGTGCCGAAGGTGTGCTTTTGTAAATTTGGTGTAAATCCACACAGTACATTATTTTTAAAACAGCCAAAAAGTTGGTTAAACACAAATTAGTGATATCTGGGTTCGGTCCACAGACTCACTTCCCTGTTTGGTCCACGGACGGGCACCCAATTGTTCCAGGAGATGGCGTGATGTCAGTGGACATCGGACGCACTGCTGATTGAATAGGGAAAAGCGCAAGGTGCGTCATATTTGTTGTAAACTCATGCCATGTTGGGTTTGTGAACAAGGGCGGCTGTCCACGAACATCGCTGTAAAAACATATTAAAAAACATAACATTGCACTTGTCAAACTAATGAAACAATCTCTGCAAAGGTGAGCAGTGATGAGGATGGGATATGGCCATAAAAAGCCAAAAAAACAGGTGCTTTTTCATCTCTGATGTCCGCGAACAGTTCGGGACAGCCGTGTATTGTTTGCGAAAACCTCAGTTGTTTGGGGGCAATCATACCTATTTTTGCAATACAGTGTTGGTGAAACACAGTTTTGGATGGTGTATAACTTTAGCACCGCTCAATGAAACTGCATGAAATATTGTGATACTATTCTAGATCTGACCTTGAATCGTTCTACAAAGTTTGGTGCTGTTTTGCCAAGAGGGAACACAATTAGATGGGGGGTCCCAAAATATTTGAAAGGCTTATACATTTGGTACCATTTTCCAAATCTGCTCAAAAGTTTGCAAAATTATTTAAGACCCAGATTAGAATGTTTTTGCAAAGTTTGGAGGGATTTTCCAAAGAGGCAGCAAAATTAGAGGTGGCATTTTTCACATTTTTAGATGGGTTATAACTTTGTTGCCGTTTCTTGAATGTGCACACACGCTTTTAGAAAGATTATAGATCCAACCTTGAATTTTTCTTCAAAGTCTGAATGGATTTTGCCAACTTGGAGCTAAGTTATATGACTATTTTATGTACCTATATTTTGACACTTTAAAAAAAAATAAAACATGGATGCATTTGTAGGAAGGTTGTGCAAAGGGCATTGGCAAGGACTTGAAAGCATGGTTTTGCAAATATGTCAGTTTCTTATTTTTTGAAATTTGTCATAATGTAGGTAAAACAAAAAGTCATATACCATTGGTGACTGAGGTATAGCTGGTCGCCATGGGCAGTGGCCAGATTGTCTGAGTCATGGCCTGTGGTCATCGGCAGTGGCCAGATTGTCTGAGTCAGATGACTCGGATAATCAGGCTACTTACCATGACCACGAGAGACTGGCAATGGTGAAGTTTTAGGGATAGGTTTGAATGGGAAAATAGATTCTGCCGGTGGGTAAAATTATGTCCGTGGCTACAGCCCAAGGTACTGCACAGGATTGCATCAACAGATCACTGTGACTATCACAGATAATTGCCAAGCACGCCAAACCAGGTGCCCACGTGGTCACTAGGCCACCCCATGAAATCATTACTCACCCATATTTGCAACCATAGTGGGACAAGATATTGGGATTGAATGCTGGGCTAATTTCCACAATCTCGCAGCAATGACTGGCCCACAATCCATATGCCTCAAGAAAGACTCTAGAGAGTCGAATAACGTGTCGGCTGAGTTCTAACAATAAATATAGCATCACAGATGGTTTTATAGACAACTTCATTACGACAACAGTTACTTATTGAATAACCCAGTGCTGAGGTGAACAGGGCTCAATCTTCTATTCCAAACCTAATACTTGAAGAAGGAAGAGCACCTTAACAAAAGAACCCCATCGCCACCTGCAGTGTAATCTGTTTAAAGTACTAGATGAAGCACAGTGATCTAACCATTCTACTGCCATGCAATTACTTGATAATCATGTACTCTGATTTGATTATTGGGGCATGCAGCATGGCCGAACCGTAGGTTTTAAAATATTTTCCTTGTGGCTACAGCCTGAAGTGCTGTACCTAATTGCAACAAACCGGCATGAGGAGCATCAGTAAGGACCTGAAAGCATGGTTTTGCAAATCTGTTTGTGTGTTATTTTTCAAAAGTGTCCAAATGTAAGTACCAAAAATAGTGATATAAATTTGGTGCATGAACCTGGCCCTCGGCAAGGAAAAATGCCTACTCTAAGTTACTTATTGGGGCATGCTGCATAGCTGAAGCTCTAAGTTGAAATGGGAAAAAAAATTCTGATTGCAGCTGTAGTCCGGAGTGCTGGACGGTATTGCAGCAAAGTTGTTAGCATGCGGCATGGCCAAAGATGTAGGTTTAAATGGGGGAAAAAAATCTGTTTGCAACTGCAGCCCCGAATGCTCAACGGGATCGCAGAAAAGTTGTGAGAGGAGCATCAGCATGGACCTGAAAGGATGCTTTTGGAAATCTCACCTGTGATTTACTTTTTTGAAGTTGTCGGAACAAGTACAAAAAATGGTGATATAACTTTTCTGCCTTGGTCAGAGGACCTGGCCTTCGGCAAGAACAAATGTATACTCTGATTTGCCTATTGGGGTATGCTCTGCTGATAATGACTCACATAAGTATGCATTACAAAAAATATGTTTGTTAAAAGAGGTTTATAGTTCTTTCATATATGTTAAAAGAGGAATTAGGAATAACTAATATACTCTGATGTAACAATATGAAACATTTTCACATATAAAACCTATTTGATTGATAGAAAATGCTCTATTAATGGGATGTTACGGTAAGATGTACCCCACCATTGGGACTCCTCTGCCCCAGCAGTTAGCTAGAGGCCTCCCATCTTGGGATCCTTTAGCACTTCCTTCCTGGACTACCATTGGCACTTGTCCATCCGTACTGCCCCTTTTCTTTATGCACTTCTGTCACTGCACAATGCATATGTGTATTTATAGGAGTACTATGTACAATTTTTGGTATACGTATGGGAAATGTAGATGGAAAAGATTTGTATAACATTGCTAAGTGGCAGTTGGTGGGTGGAAGTTTAATATGTTGATAGGCTATATGTAGAGTTTTGTTTTTTTAAGTGATTGGTTAATATACGTGTGAATGGTTTAAAGCTGGTAATGAGGGAGTGTTACAAACATAACAATAAAAAGAGTCGAAGGGTTGTTCTGTGTGATGGTGTAAATGTGCAATCCAGGTTTCCTAATAAGGTATGGGCTAGACAGGGGAATGCAGAGACTGTGGATAGTTATAAATGGCAATGGATTGTGCAGTTTATTCTACATGAGAGAGGGGAATTTCAGAAAGAAATTTGTTTATGTGCTTTTTTCTTTTTCTCTAGTATACAATTGTCCATCATTTCGAGCTTGGAGTGCCGGAAACAAAATGCATAAAAGCCTTGATTAAGGCATGTATGTATTTCATTTCCGGTACTCAATATTTTCCTGCATTTTTAGGGTGGAGAGGAGGAGCGGAAATAAAAAAAACATGATGGAGGAACAACCCCATTGAGGGTCCTCACAACAGTATGTAGTAAACAATCCAAACCACTAATGATCAGAAAAATGTTTTAATTGTAACACAATTAGTATACACAACAATGCTTATACACTTTTAACATTATTCTGTGTGTTCATCAGATGATAACATGTCACTTGACAACAAGCATGCTTTCGCTTGACACCTTTCGGACCATCAGTCCTTCATCGAGAGCATATATCTGTAATACATTTGTACTGCAGGTTGCATTAGAACACACGAATAAAAAACAAAAAAGTAATCCAAAAAGGATTGCACACCAGACAGGAAGTAATGCAGTTGTATCCAGGGCCCCAGACAAAGCTGGGGCAGCAATATTCAAACAGAACACGGAACATAACTGCATGAAAAGGCACTGTCAAAGAAACACCCCTAAGTCTAGAACATTTATAATCATCTAAATTAATTAACATCAAAGCACATTGACACATCTTGTCCATCCTTTGAAAGAAATTCATCAGGCAAACATGTAATTCCCCTATATCGGGATATACATTAGTCTGCAATTATTGGGTCCTTAAAATCTTACCACAGCAGCCCAGACCCACACCATGATGTCACAGTCCAACACCAATTTCCACATCATGAAGCCAAGGTATTGAAACATTTGGGGTGACCAGTGGATCTTTATTCATCTGGTGCCGATCATCCCCATCCACTTCTCATGAAAACACTACTGATCATGACACCCGCAGAGCCTGGAACCAAAGACAAGTTACTGTTTTAATGTTGCATCTTAAGAACACTTAGAACTGCTTCCAAGGCTGAGTTGTGCTAAGGGGAAATTTGAAACCGCCATGGGTTCTTTGAAACTGCCAGGTGGGCAGCTTCATAATGAATTATTAAATTAGACTATGTTCACTGTATTTTCCCTGCACCCGTGAGCTCAGCTTTGTGACCTCAGAAGTATCATACATTGTTCATTCCTTCCCTCTCATATAATCCTGGGAATATGTACACTTGCAATTTGCATTCAGCCGCTGTGGCTTCTAAGCAACTTAAAACATGTAAGTTGATTTCTACTAAAGCGGCATACATGCTGCAAGGCCTGTTTTCAGTACCTTGATCTAACATTAAACCCTACATACTTACCTGCAACCTTTCTCTAATGTTTAAATGCAATCTATTTACACTTCAATTGTTTAGGACTTTCTATATGTTTTAAAATTATTTAACCATCATTGAGTCCCCCTCCCCATTTAGTGAGCCACTTTTCCAAGCAAAGTTTTCATTTACATTACATTGTTTATCTTTTATTGATTTATCAATAACTATCTCCTTTTACCCTCTCAATCCCTCTTCTGCTACTCTTTTTTTTATTAATCCATATCTTTTTCGCCTCGTCTCCTCATGTCATCCATAGCTTCTTCTCAACTCTTCAATGAGTTCTCCACCCATATACATCTCTGTCCATCCTTAAGAAATGAGATCCAATATTCCTCATAGTTTTCTAAATCCCCAGGCTGTGTTGTGACACAAACATCAATATCGTTCTCTTCACTTTCCCCAATAAGTTCATTAGTACCTGTCTCTTTTTGATTAACCCTATCAACACTCAGGGGCAGTATAAATCTTCTTCCTCATTAGTTAGTATAAAGTCTCAAAATATTTTTGGCAATGTAGACAGTGACGAGCAAGAAGACCAACGTGGGGACAGTCACTTTGAACATTCCTGAAAGCAAAGCAGGCACCCAGGCAAAAAGGGTGTCCTACCAAGTGTTCATTTGCACTCCATTCACTTAATTTGACAGCTTCTCCTGGAGTGTCTGTATTTCATTAATAGCAGCTTGCAAATTTCCATTCAGTATGTCTCCATCAAGTCCTACTGTGTAGTAACTGCTTCCAATTTTTTAACACTCTCCTCCCTCCATGCTAGTGAGTAAATCCAAAACAGCAATTTTGAAGTGCCAGCAGACACAGTGCCCTTAGTTCCTCCTTGACTGCATTCAGGCCTTTTGCTGTTGATTGCACCAATTGCAGTAACTCGTACCGCGTTAACTGCAACCATTTAGCATTTACTGCATTCTGCACTCCTGGTAACAATAGGGAAACATATAAAGTGGTTGCTTTTGAGAATAGCAAATACTCTGCTGGAATTGACGCAAGGATTTCTGCACTCTTTTCGGACCAGTAGTTATTTCTACGTTTCCTCCTACTGCATTTTGCTTGTTCCTGGTCATGCTGTAAACATTTTCCTTTAACTCAATTGAACCTTCTCTCAATTAAAGCCCCATATTGTTTTTACTGCCTCAGGGCACCACCAGGACAGGACTGTCCAGTGTGACAAGCGCACAAAGATGTCACCAATCAGGAGTGAACTGGGCTTAGAGTTTCAATCCACAGGCCCACCATGCATCCATTATCATAGCTGTCCACTGCACCAGTGCCACATTACTAATCACCTTCGCACAGTCTTTGTTAGTGCCTACATGGATGGACCCACAGGACCTGATACACAAAGGGAACGTCTAAAGCTCTTTATGTATACCGGTTGATGCAATTAATTTAACCAAGTTAATGCATGTATGTGTTTTCACCAAACTGCCTTGCAACTGTCAATCACCTGAGAGACCACATTTTGTTCGTACCCCACCAAGCCTTCAGCACAACATGCAATTATTCCCCTCTCCCATTGGCCACCATACCACACTGCTCCCTTCATTCTCATCAATAATCTTGTGTGACACCAGGGAATGCTATGACCTTCCTTACCCAGGCACTGTAGTAATTTGTACTTGTTAACCAATGTTTCCCCCTTTTAGGAACTTCAGTTATATATTCTATTATCAGCTTCTTTGTTTCACTCTTTTGGATCATGCAATAAAGTTGTACATAGTTATATGCCTACACTTCCTCCCCTTCATCCACCCTCTGGACAGCCATACTTGTTCCCTGGAAAAAGACCCCTTGTTTTGCAGAGGCATAGGTGCATTAGGCATCCTGCTTTCTCATATGATACAGCTTGGGGCAGAAAAAGCTTGGGTGCTCCTATTATATATGGAATTAGTGAGCAAAGGTAGCATGTGCAGTTTCCTCTTTCTCTTCCCAGCCATAACATTTCATCATACCAGGCATTCCCAGTTGTTAGTTCTTGCCATTTTTCAGTGTCATGATCGAATTCCTCCTCATTTAAAACACTTCTTTTGTTTCTCTTCACACTATTATTTAAAGATGCAACAGTTGTTTCTTTAAACAAAAAACATAATAACCATAGTACTCCAATACTAAAGCATACTGTCATAAAAAGAATCCAAAATATAGGAATCTTTCACTGTTTATTTATAAAAACAATATCCTGAAAAAGTCACCCTCCTTCTCCATTGTATGGTCTACTGTAAAGTCTTATAGCTGAAAATAAAGTTAATGAAAGCTGTGTTATACATCCCATCACGTTGTGCTCTGCGCCTCTTCTCCGGGGTAGCTGGTGCCCTTGTACCTGCGTACATTGCTGATGTGGACCCATACCCAACAGCCGATGACCATGACTGCTGTTAGTGTGGCATATATCATGGTGTGTGGACCAGTGAAGCGTTCTTCTTTCCACTTAAGAATGTGGTTTTTGATGAATACTTTGTCACTAGGATATAGAAGTGCTGATTGTGCAAAGTTAATTTTGTGTTCATTTCCATGCTCAGTCTGTGTCCTTGTGTTGCTTTGTTGGAATATATATGTAAGGGATTTTGTAAGTTCGGTGAGGTACAAGTGGAATTCTTTGCCCATGATGTTAGCAGTGGTATTAACGTCAGAAATTGGACATGCCGGAGATAAAAGTGCATGCATCCTCCGACCAGTAACAATTTTGTGTGGAATGAGAGGATTGCACAAAGCAAAGAGAGCAAGAGACATGCAGTAAAGCCAAGACTTGCCAATTTATAAGATGTTTTTTAGTAAGCCGTTCATTCTCTCTGCCACACTGTTGGCCTGAGAGCTGTAAATGTACATAGGTTGTGCCAAATTCCTAAAAGTGCAGTTATATCCCCAATCAAATAATTTGAAAACTGTTGACCATTGTCAGAGGGAATATCATCTGGGATCCCCCACCTTGGAAATAGCCACTTAACAGGCATCATTAAGGGCACAGGGACCAGCCTCAAGCCAACGTGAAAATGAACACACCACAACAAGCAAATACATGTAAGAGGTACTTCTGTCTTACATATCAACATAGTCTATGTGCAATTGCCGGAAGGGCACCTATGGACACTTTTAAAGTGTGCCCAATTGAGAACTTCTGACATGTCATACAATTATTTAAATATTAAGCCACATATTCAGATACATTTGGTATGAACCAAGCCTCACTTATGCCAGCAGCCACATGCTCTTTTAAGGCATGAGCAGGGTAGTGAAGCTGTTCCAAAGCCACGTTCAATGTCTTTTTTGCATTACCACCTTGCTAGTGGTGTCTTGTCACCAGATAAAATCTGTCGCTGACAGGGAGAACCCCATCTTCCCCGAAAGCTCTTTTTGAACCTCTGGTGCTTCTCCCTGTAATTCTATTATCTGTATCATTGGTGTCATGCTGTAGCCCTCTGACAGTTCAGTTTGTTCTTTGCCTGCTTTCATCAATGATATTAGTGACACGTTTTCCTTCTTGCCAGGGAACAGCACATGTGATTCCTCTGACAAATATGCTGCTTCTTTGGCTGCCCTGTCTGCTCTTTCGTTACCCTGTGATATGAAATCTTGCACCCCGGTGTGTGATATGCACTTTTCTTATTGTCAATTCTACTGGGAGTTGTAGCATTCTGAATAATTTACTTAATAGTGCTGCATGCTGCACTTGTGTCACATCCCTTCTCTTAAATCCTCTCCTCTCCCATCTTGCTAATACTGAGTGTACTGTAGATGATACATACACAGAGGCAGAAAATATATTTACTGCATGCACTTCTGACATGTTTAGTGCCTCAATTAATGCCACTAATTTTGCTTTGTGTGTGGAGTACTGTGCTGGCAGCCATGTCTGGGGATAAGGCAAAATCTCCCTTTCCTCATGTATTTGAGTTTTGTGCACTACTACTGCTGAACAAGAATGTCTCTTCCCAGCATTTGGGTCAATATTTGATGAACCATCAATGAAATCAATGGAAATCATGTCCCCATCTTCAATCACTTCCTCCTTTACCATGGGGTTCCCTTAATTTCTATCCATGTATGCCACACAGTCATGTCTATAGTCTCCTTCCTCTATTAGTTCTGCAATGAATTCTACTGGGTTAATGGTCCTACATCTGACAATTTTGATTGCAAGATTTGTCAATACGATTTCATATCCTGATGCTCTCCGAGTTGTCAAAGTTGTCAAAGTTGATTCGGAC
This sequence comes from Ambystoma mexicanum, assembly GCF_040938575.1. NCBI lineage: Eukaryota > Metazoa > Chordata > Amphibia > Caudata > Ambystomatidae > Ambystoma > Ambystoma mexicanum. The sequence continues at coordinate 1,027,902,430 of NC_090927.1, forward strand.
CTTTTCTAATATTGCAAACAATGCATGTTCCACGTACAAAACTACTTCACATTTATATTGTTGATACCTTTTCAACTGCAAGCATGGCGGCAGCAAGTGCCTGCTCAGAAGGAAAGTGTCCTTGAATTACTGCATCCAATGTCCCACTGTAACATGCCAGTGGTTTGTGTACATGTCCCTTCTTCTGTGTCAGCATGACAGTCATTGATTTACCGTCTGAGTGAGAGAACACATGAAACTTCTCTTTGAAATTGGGTGTCGCTAACATTGGTGCATGTGCTAACTCAATCTTGAGTTGAGCATAATTCTCGTTCATTTCAGCTGTCCATTTTATGTTACTTTTGTTTTTCTGAGCTTCCTCATGTGCTTGGAGTAGTGGTCTAGTGTAGGTAGAGTAATAAGAACGCAAGCTCTACAATATTTGCATAAGCCCAGAAACTGTTGCATTTCTTTCACTGTCATTGTGTGGGGTGTTTTATGTATTGCTTCAACCCTTTGTGGTGTTATTTTTCTCCCATCGGCTGATACAGTCTGCCCGAAGTAAACCACTTCGACTTGACAATACTGCAATTTTTCTCTTTCCCCTTTGTACCTCTTGTCAGCCAGTAATGTCAGTAGTGTTACTGAACCCTGCCTGCACTCATCTTTAGTTGTGCTGCACACTAAATGGTTGTCCACATATTGAATTATTGTACTTGCTACCTTCAAGTTACTAAAATACATTTGTATTAAATATGCTGGGTCCCTCACAGTACCCTTGAGGCATTTTTGTGTGTTCGGATCTGGTCCGACAATATGTAAAGGCGGTAAAATACTGTGAGTCTGGGTGCAGGGCAATGGAGAAGAAAGCGTTCTTCAAATCCACTACTGTGAATTATCGTTCTGCTACTAGGGTGCTGCAGACAATTGTCACTGGATTTGGAACCTGCAGAAATTCTGCTTTGATGACGTGGTTAAGAGGGCGAAGATCCTGTATGAAAAACCATACCCAAACCAAACCCTCCCTTTGATTTCTTAATCAGATATATGGCCGTATTACATGCTGATGTGGATTCCTGTATGATAACTCACTGCCGTAGGGCATGTTGTGTCTCATATATACCCTAATCTGCTTCTCGTGAGAAGGAGTCTTGCTTTGCTCATGGCAGTAGTGCTCCCTCTTTTATTTTGATGTGAAGTGCCCCCACACCTTTCAGTATTCCCACATTGTGGGGTCCTGTAGTCCATAACTTATTTGGCACTTTCTCCAAATCGTCCTTCATGTATTTTCTCTCTCTTTTCACTAATTGTGTTATCTGTGGTTTTGCTCTTTCTTTTAATTGAACTGGACATGGTATGTATAATTTGAAAACCACCTCTCCCCTCTCCCCCTTACTCATCCTTTGTAGCAAACAACTCGTTGTAATTCCCGTTAGTGTTAGTGTGGGATCTATGCACAATTGTGAGCACTGCTCTATGTTATCATCACCTGTGGCAACCAATATAGTCATGTCTTTTCTCATTACCACTTCTTTCAGCTACAGCAGTGTGACTTTGTCTGATGTGATGGTTGAGGGGCATCATGGTCTGAATATAAATTAATTTTGACAGTCAAAAGACTGTTCCCGGTATTCCTGGAACCTAAGTGTGCTACGTGCGTAGTATGCCTGTATCGGTATTGCCACACTAGGAGGGTACATTCCATGACATCCCTTTCTCTGAAAAAGAAATTGTGGCATTTAGTTTACTTAGCAAATCTATTCCTAATATGTTAATGGGTGTGTCCTATGAATACAATAGTGGTGGTACAATGTGATGTGTCCCTATTGTGAGTGGTACATCTTTTGTTAGAAGAGATGCTTGGATAGTTCCTGAAAAGCCTTGCATGTCCAATTTCTTCTTGGATATTCGCAACACCCCTTCTTTTATACAGGATCCAGTTGCTCCAGTATCTATTAAAAAGGAGAAGTCCCTCTGCCCTATTTGAACTGCTACCTCTTGCTCCTCCTTTGGGTCTTCAGTTACTGCTAGGAAAGGACACACTCATACTTCTGGTTGTCCGCCCTATTGAGAAAATGTGTTATTCAAGGATGCAAAAGTATTTCCACCCACCGCTGTGACACCGGTAAACCGAGGAACCTCATTCTGTGCCACCATTGTCACCCTTTCTTGCGTGTTTGTCTGCGCTGCTGCCTGCAATATACTTACCGTTCCCTCTGATCCAGCTACCAATCCCCGCTTGTGTTGGTAGTTGTCACTGTGTGGTGAGAACTGTGCTGACACTTGATGCACTTGCATTTGTTGTTGCAGCATTATTTGTGCCTGAGGTTGTGTGTATGTCTGTACACACTGCTGCTGTCGCTGTACCCCTCCTTGCTGTTCTGCTTGTTGAAAGAATGGGCATGTTCAGGCGAAGTTACCAAAATTCCTACAAATCACTGTCCTCCAAATTCTCCAAACCAGGGCCCCATTCCCCTATATCCAAACCCTCTTTCCTTTGGATAATATCCCCTCTCTGACTGATATTGCTGTGTGTATGTTTGCCCCTACTTCCTGTGCAAACCCAGGCTGTTGGGTAGTAATAAATCCAGGCTGCTGTTGTATCTGTTGTCCCCCCACTTTGAATAATAGGGTGTCTGTGTATATCCCCCCTGTTGTGCTACTGTAGTCACTCAAAGCGCCCCCTTTTGGTCAAGCCAAAAACTAACAGGTCCTGTAAGTACCTCCCCTTCCATGCTTATTTTCGATAGTTTTTCTGCACTAGTTTATTCTCTGCTTTTACTGTGTTGTCTACTACCTCTTTGTACTTTTCCTGCTTCCTTTTGAAATAATGTACAATAGTCGCTTGTATATCAGTGCATCCTTTTGCTTCTGTCCCAACCACCTTTTCTAGGGAAGCCTGAATGTCTGTGGGGTTTCCTCTCACTAATATGTGATAGAATAAAGGTATTTTGCAATCCTGTGATTGTTTGTTCTCTTGGGTCCACATCTCTTGGATTGATTGTATATATTCTGCATGGTCCTCATCTGGCTACATGTTCTGTGCTAATGTTGAGGCAATATCTGATGTGTATGGGTACAGCTCCCTCAGAGCATTCCAGACATGGGCTCAGTATTTATTAAAAGGTGCCCCCTCATGTATGTTAGAGCTCAATTCACCCCTGCATATCCTGCTTCCTGCCAATTTTTGTCACTTCGCTCCCCCACCAATACTGCCAGCAAGCTCTTAATATCCCCTATCGCTAATTGTAATCCTTATGTCTCCTCAAATACGTATATCCACTTACTTGCACTTGCCATTAGAGATGGTTATCTGTACACCAGATTATCTCTATCCATCGTCTGCCCGGGCACACACTGTACTTCCCCTTTGTACTCCTCATCCCCCCACCCCCTTTGGTGCCTTTTTGCTACTACCATTCTTGCTTTTCTGCTTCGGAGAATACTTCACCAGTTCCCCGTTTGTCTTTCCCCCTCTTCATCTTTCCCTTCCTCTCTCCTCCTTTCTCTGTCCTCATGAGTTAAGTCGCAAGGGTTGAATTCATCATCCCTACTGTCATTGTTACTACTGTCCTCCCAATCTGATGCAGTATTGTCTCTCTCTGTTGCCTCTTGCTCATTCTGTTCCAGGTCCTGTCCCCACCTATCAATTTAAAATTGTATGCATCCCACTGTCCATGCCTCCTTATCTTCCCCTTTCCTTGTTCCTTTCCTTTCTTTTTATTTCCCTTTCGATTACTTTTTCCGCCTCCCTACATATTGTATCTAGTAGCTGCTGTGTGCTTTCTTTGATGTCTGTTCAATATATATAGTTTACTCCCTTTCTCTAATTTGTCTTTTGGATGTGATTATTGCCCTATGTTGATTTTCTTTTTCTTTTCCCTAACTGGAGACTCCTGCTGGGGTTTGTGCATCCTGTTGCTGGTTTCAGTAAAGGATATAGTTGGTATGTAGGGGGCAGATCCCTGCCCTTTTCCCCCTCTCCTTCCTCTTTCTTTTTCTCTCCTTTAACATCCTTGTAACGCTTGAAAAGACCTAAAATATCATGCCTCTTTTCAAGCATTGCACCTTTAGATATAGCTATCAAACATGAATGCATACTATCGATTATATCCTTTTGGAACTTTCCCTTTGCAGGCCATTCCTGATAACACATTCTCACTTTGTCTTTCATCCACTGGAAGTTGTCTTTTAATATTTTATCATGATATTGATGACGTTTTGCACATGTGAGCAAAGGGGTGCATCCATCCATTGGGAGAACATTATCACACCCTCTTCCTGATTGTTAGAGTACTCTTTCCTCCCTTTTTCTTCTTAACCCTTCTTATTTCACCCATAAACTCTTTTATCCTTATTTACTCACTTCCACTCACTGAATCTTATACTTAATGCTTAACTCGTTCAGCCTTGTTCACTCTATTTCATTCGCACTGGGCTTCTCCACAGGCCCCACCCTCTCACGCCTCTCGTTCCACTCTTAGTTTAGTTAAGTTCAGTTTATTTACTTATATAGCGCACCTATCCCAGGGGTATCTGGGCGCTTTTACTTGAGTACACAGCAGGTTTCCAAACTTACAATGCAGTTATTACATAATTACAATATACAGCTTGTTACATAGATCTAATATATTATATAACAGGCTTGCAAACGTATAATACAACCAGATTCTGGGTACACGATAAAATGATAAATAGTGCAAAAGAAAGGTTTAGAGAGTACTTGTCGGCAGCTGGCATGAGTTAGAGACATGCCTGAGTAAGACAATAAATAGAAGGATCAAAACAAATATATACAGTGAGCGAGGTGAGCCCTTGGGAGGCAGCTGTCAGAGTCAAGACATGCCTGGTAAGACATAAATAGAAGGATCAAAACAAATATATACAGTGAGCGAGGTGAGCCCTTGGAAGGCAGCTGAGCTAGGATGGTCATGCAATGGCCTTCTCCACAGGCCCATCTCATTAGTTTTGATCAGTCCACAAATAGCCCTCTCCACAGGCCCACTCCCTTAACAATAATGTCATATGTTAATATCTCAAGAGTGCGCTTACTCCTCCCTTTGTTCAACCATGCCACCCCCAGTATGCGCTACAAAGCTCTTTTGATATTTACACGTTAGTTTGGCTCTGGCCCTTCCATAATTTCCACAGCCACAATAAACAGAAAACTGAAACAACTTCCACCTTATCACAATAAACTGCTACTACTCACAGAAAATGCTAGTGCATATGCTTCTTCCCCTTTTCTTTTCCTTCTCTCTTTCAAACTCTTTAACCCAAAATAAATAAATTATCCAACTCTACCAATTGCCTGCACTACGCGCAACTCTTGTCTAACAAGGTCCACCACGTACTATGCAACTTTCCGCTCTAATGCAGATGTGCCATCGCCCACGTACTCCCTATCGGTTAAATGGACCTAAAATCTACGACTAGTATGGCCAAATCACCCTCCACCTCTTGAGGGTGCGCCCTTTAGACCATACAAATAATCCCTCCCCCCAGCGTGTTCATGCATGGTTACACTCATGAATCCTTCTTCTGAAATTCTCAAGCCCACATGACCTCGGAGTCTTCCGTTAAAGGCCAGCACCCCTTCCTGGATGCAGAGGACATTTAGACCAGCGCAGACATTGCAAAGTCAGTGTCTGCAATGCCGCCTGAGTGTTGAGCTCCAGGTACTGGTCTGGAAATGTCATTCCGCCCCCCTCTGAAGGTGCGGCTCGAATCCCTGCATCTGGTCATGAAGCTGGAGCAATTCACCATACGGGCCACCAAAATGTACTGCGGGTTGCCTTAGAACTCACCAATAAAAAATGGAAAAGTAATCCAAAAAGGAGGGTACACCAGACATGAAGTAACACAGTTTTATTCAGGGCCCTGGATTCAGCTGAGACAACAATATTCAAACAGAACGCGGAACAGAACTGCATGAAAAGGCACTATCAAAGAAACGTTATGAGTTTAGAACTTTTATAATAATCTAAACTAATTAACATCGAAACATATTGACACATCTTGTCCATCCTTTGAAAGAAAATCATTGGGCAAACATGTAATTCCCGTATATCGGGACATGCATTATCCTGCAATGGTTTGGTCCTCAAATTCTTACCACACCACCAGACCCACACTGTGAGGTCACAGTCCAACCCCCAATTCCCACATCGTGAAGCCAAGGTATTGAAACATTCGGGATGACCAGCAGATCTTTATCCATCTGCCGCCAATCATTCCCATTCGCTTCCCATGAGAAGAATACCAATCATGACACTGACAGAGCCTTGAAATAAAGGCAAGTTACACTTTGAATTTTGCATCTTAAGAACACTTAGAACTGCTTCCTAGGCAGAGTTGTGCTAAGGGGAAATTTTAAACCGACATGGGTGCTTTGAAACTGCCACGAGGCAAGTTTCACAATGAATACAATTAATTATTAAATTAGGTTATGTTCACTGTCTTTCCCCTGCAACCGTGAGCTCGTCTCGGTGACCTCGAAAGTATCATAAGTTGTTCTTTCCTTCCCTCTCATAAAATCCTGGGAACGTGTACTCTTGCAATGTGTTTTTAGCCCCTGTGGCTGCTAAGCAACTTAAAACGTGTGAGTTGATTTCTACTACAGCAGCACCTCGACCAAACGTTAAACCCTACATACTTACCTGTAACACCGGCTGGAATCCATGTGTTTGGTCATAAAGCTGGAGCTATTCCCCATACGGGCCACCAAAATGTACTCCAAATTGCCTTAGAATTCACCAATAGAAAATGGAAAAGTAATCCAAAAAGGAGTGTACACCAGACATGAAGTAACACAGTTTTATTCAGGGCCCCAGACACAGCTGAAACAACAATATTCAAACAGAATGCGGAACAGAACTGCATGAAAAGGCACTGTCAAAGACATTTCCTAAGTTTAGAACATTTATAATCATGTAAATTAATTAACATCAAAACACATTGACACATCTTGTCCATCCTTTGAAGAAAATCATTGGGCAAATATGTCATTCCCGTACATCGGGACATGCATTATCCTGCAATGATTCGGTCCTGAAAATCTTACCACACCACCATAGACCCACACTGTGAAGTCACAGTCCAACCCCCAATTCCCACATCATGAAGCCAAGGTATTGAAACATTTGGGATGACCAGCAGATCTTTATTCATCTGCCACCTATCATTCCCATTCGCTTCCCATGAGAACACTGCTGATCATGACACTGACAGCCTTGAAATAAAGGCAAGTTACAGTTTGATAGTTGCATCTGAAGAACACTTAGAACTGCTTCCTAGGCTGAGTTGTGCTAAGGGGAAATTTGAAAGAGCCATGGGTGCTTTGAAACTACCAGGAGGCAAGTTTCATAACTAATACGATGAATTATTAAATTAGGTTATGTTAACTGTCTTTCCCCTACACCCGTGAGCTCGGCTATGTGACCTCGAAAGTATCATACGTTGTTCCTTCCCTCCCTCTCATATAATCCTGGGAATGTGTACTCTTGCAATGTGCTTTCAGCCCCTGTGGCTGCTAAGCAACTTAAAATGTGTGAGTTGATTTCTACTAAAGCAGTACCTCGATTGAATGTTAAACCCTACATACTTACGTGTAACCTATCTCTATTGTTTAAATGCTATCTACTTAAACTTCAATTGTTTAGGACTTTCTCGAGTTTTAAAATGATTTAACCATCAGTGAGTCCCCCTCCGCTTTTCTTGAGGTATTCCTGCAAGTGATATATGTGCGCCTATTTTATGCACCAGGTTTGCATTTCCATTACACATTCAAAAATTAATGTATACTAGAAAAATGTAACATAACCAAATGAAAATAGAAAATGTGGTAAATTGCAAAAAACCTAGCACGAAATCACTGCAATATATCAGAAAATAAAGCCAACCTTTCATAACCGCAACAAAATGAATGACAGTACGTAGCTAAACGAATTAATGGTATGGGGATTACTATAAAAGTGAAGCAAAATGCAATATAAACATTTTTAAAAAATTGTAGTGCCACAAAATAGAACAACTGAACTACCAAAGAAAATATAAATAACCCCTCATATCTAATGTCACTTCCAAAATAAACAATGAGCAAAAACATTCAACAACTGTGGTTAAAAATAACAGCAATCATTTCTTCTTCAAATGGAAACTGTCCTAAAAACGTGACTTACACTTCCACCACCTCCCTTCCTCTCCACTATACAAACACCCCAGCATTTGTGCCGGCATTCATTTTTATTTTATTTTTAAATGTTTTTATTGGCATGTGTGTAGTTACAATCATGCATTTCAGTGTCCATATCACATGCCTGCATTTAATCAACGACAACAAACATCCATTAACAAACAACTTCCTACATGTGCTTGTGGTACGTATGACCTCCGTTGGGGAAAGCGCTTCGATGTTTGGGGCTGTAGCTTCCGTTACTCATGTCCCAATTGGTGAATGTCTCTTGTTGTCGGGAGTGATTAATTGGGCACATCTCAGGTGTTTCCTTGTCCTGGTTGGTGCATTCATGTGGGCTTATCGTCGGGCGGGCGGAACATGTCCCAGAGCAGCGCTTTCCATGCCACACATTTGTCCAAACCATCTGCTTACGACCTGTTTGCTCCCTCCACCCACACCTTGGTCTCTGCCTCTGCTCACCTTTCAAATTCCTTGCGCCACTTTTCGTACTGTGGGCCGGCAGCCGCTTTCCAGGATATGGCGATGGTTCTTTTGGCTAGTATGCATGCCAGATCCATGAGCCTAACCACATGTTTGAATTTGCTGATCTGGGGATAGGCACCAAGCAGACATTCTTTCAGTGACCACTCATACCTCCGTATTCCAGCCTCCCGTGTGCTAGCTCTATGCGTGCCCAGAAACTTCGCACACACCCCCAGAACATGTGTAGAATTTCAGCATCCTCGCTCCTGCACCACGGGCATTGGGAACTTGCTTCCTTTCTAAACATAACTATTCTTTGTGGGGTCATGTATGTGCGATACAGCACATTCAGTTGTATTCATTTGAAGCGTTGGTTCCTTGATACAGCCTTAGGGAAGCCCAGTAGTCTCTCCCATTCTTTCTCTGTTATGTTTGCGCCTATGTCTCTCTTCCATTGTTCTCTCAGCACTGTCCCCCTGGGGTTGGGTGTGTCTATCAGTATACAGTACAGCCTAGAAGTTGGCCTCCAGCATCATTCAAATTATACATCACGGTCAGTAATGGACTTGCCTATGGTTCCTCTGGCCAGCCCTCCCACCTTTCTTTGGCTGTTTCCTGGACTCTACGGTACCAGACTAATTGCCCGCTCGGCAGCCCCTCCCTTTCTTGCAATGAGTCGAATTCCCAAAAGACCCCATCTTCGTATACATCACCCCATGTGTATGTCCCCATCCCTTCCCATTTTCTTACTACTGCCATGTATGTGCTGTCTTTGCATGTGTCAGCCGCTATCGGCACCTCCAGTGAGTAGGGGTTCGCCAGTTTCAGACGTTGTGCGCTCTCCTCCATACCTTCCTGCTGAGCGTTATCATTAGTGGAGTGTGTTTCGAGCCCTCCTGTTTTACCCACAGTATTTCTTTCAGTTTGATGGAAGCCACTAGGTGTTGTAGTAGGTCTGTTTCCGAGGTGGACTCGTCTGCAGGCCATTTAACTACATGGCTGAGCTGTGCTGCCAGGTAGTACCTTTCAAGATCTGGCAGTTTCACTCCACCCTTGTCGTATGGTAAATACAAAATTGCTAATGGAATTCTGTGGCGATTGATGCCCCACAAGAAATCTCGGAGCAGCCCTTCCAAGGAGTGGAAAAAGGTGCCCCTACATAGCAGTGCACGTTATTGAAGAAGTACAGGAATCTTGGGAGAATAATCATTTTGGTGATGGCTACCCTACCTAACAGTGATAGTGGCAGCTTCAACCAGAACTTCATGGACTTCCTCAAACCCTGCACCACCTTTGCTGTGTTGTGTTCATGCATTTGCTCCGGTGTATGTCTAATGTTCACCCCCAGGTATTTGAACGTGTCCACCTCCCAATTGAGTCCCACCTCAGGTAGTTCATCAACTTTCTTTCCCTTCAGCCCCGCCAGCAGAAATATGCAGGATTTGATTTTGCTGAAGTGGATCCCTGACACTTTTGCGTAGTTATTGAGTATGTCGAGGATCACCAGTACGTTCAGGTGCGGATTTTTCATGTACGGCAGCACATCATCCGCGTGTAGCGACAACAGGTGTCCCCTTCCCCCAACCCAAATGCCAGCGTCCAAGTGTTGCTTCCTAAGGTATGTTGCTATGGGCTCGAGTCCCAGCACGTACAACATTGGGGATAGTGGACAACCCTGTCTCGTCTCTCTCTTGATATCCCAGATTGCTGACACCAACCTCCCTGTTTTAACCCTGGCCTTGGGGTTTGTGTATAATATTTGCACCCATCGGATGAATCCTTCCACAAATCAAAACTCCCTCAGTGTTGCCACCAGCCATTCCCAAAATATTGAGTCGAATGCCTTTGTGGTGTCCAGGGAGAGTATGGCATACTGTTCTTGGGATTCTGCTGTTTTTCAAGTATGTGTTGTAATCTACACAAGTTCAGCGATGTGCTGTGCCCTGGTATGAAGCCATTTTGGTCACTATGTATCAAGCCCCCCATTATCTTGTTCAGGCGCTTGGCCAATATGGTGGTTAAGATTTTGACATCATAGTTCAGCATCGCTAGTGGGCGATACGAATAACATTCATCCATTGGTTTCCCGGGTTTAGGGATTAGTATAACTAGGGTCTCCCTCATGGATTCCGGCAGTTCCGCATTGGTGTATACCTCCTGGAAAACTTCAAGCAGTACCGGTGTGAGGGCTGCCTCATATGTTTGTATAACTCTGTGGGAGTCCGTCGCTTCCCGGTGTTTTACTGGAGGCGAGTGACCGTGTTGCCTCTGCAATGTCTTCCCCTGTTATTTCGGCCTCTAAGGATTCCTGTTGTGCCGAATCTATTCTGGGAAAAACTATTTTGTCCAGTGTGTTTAGTATGTCGATTTGCGGCACCTGGTGGTTGTGACTGTATAGGTGGGAATAGAATTCTCTGAAAATGTCATTGATTTCCTGCTGCATTTTATGTGTTGTACTCGTTGTATCTTTGATCTCCGTGGTCTGAGATCGTGGGTGCTCTCCCCTACACAGCCACGCCAACAGTCTGCCTGGTTTGTCACCCTCGGCATGTGCTTTCCCTGTTTTCAGTTTCGAATTTGGCGAGCCTTCCCCATGCGTCTTGGCAATCCCCTTGTATCTTTGCTAGTTCCACCTCTTCCTCCCTTGTCCCCCTTGGGTTTGACCCTTTGTGTTTTATCTCCTCCATTTTCTCCAAGTGTTCTCTGTATGCCCCCCACTCCCGCAATGGCCTTTCCCCTCACCACTACCTTCATTGCTTCCCAGACTGTGCCCCATCTTTCAACGCTACCTACGTTCTTTTCCACATATTCGTCTATTTTATCTTTCAGCTCTTCCATGAAGGCCGGATCTGTTAGGGCGTCTTGTGCCATGCACCATTGCGGTATGGCCAGTCTAGGCCCCTGTGTTTTCCAATTAATCAGCAGTGGTGAGTGGTCTGATATTGACCTACCTAAGTACTGTGCCGATTCTTTTTGTGTTTGGTGCCCCTTGGCCACAAATAAGTAGTCAATTCTCGTGTGCAGGGAGTGTGGTGATGAGTTGTAAGAGTAACCTTTGTCTGTGGGATGCAGCTCCCTCCACACATCTTCCAGATCTAGGGCTTCCACTAATGTGTTTAGCGCCCCTTTGCTGCATCATTTTTAGTTGCCGCTGGTTTTGACTTCACCAGCTCCCAATCCCTGACACAATTGAGGTCCTTTCCCCATATGAAGAAAATCTCTCGGCATTGGGCTAATTTGGCCCCCGGTGTGTCTAGGTGTTTTCGAATCCTGTGGTTGGGGAAGTATGAGTTTATTATACAGACCTCCACCAGTTCAATGCATCTTCTTACTATTGGATACCTGCCTTCCGGGTCTGCCTCCCAACTCAGTAGTTTAAATGGAATTGCTGGGCTTATCCAAATTAGCACCCCTGTAACAAATTTGGAGTAGGGGGCACCATAGCACTGGCCGTCCCAATGTTCTGTAACTGCCGCCATAGTTTTCTTAGTCCGGTGAGTCTCCTGCAACAATGTAATGGCCACCCTCTTACTGTTAATGAAGGATTTCACCTGATTCCTACGCATGTATGTTCCCAGACTTCGAACATTCCATGTTATCACTCTGATTTCATTGGCCATTTTAGTATGTGGGTTCCCCCCCACACTCCCACCCCCTTGGTCTCCAGTTGCTCTCCCCAACTTCACCAGTTACTTCATTCCCCGGGTTGCCCCAGCCCCGCCCGGCTGTGTAAAATCACATTCACATGTTTCCTGGCATATATCTCGCTATGTGTAGGGTTCCAACTGTCCAAACTTCCAAACCAAACTAAAGCTCACAAACTGCGCTCAGCTGCCACTTTCCAACCGTGGTGCTCGAGTGCCCCCGCATCTGCTTGGCCCATGCGGGCTTCAGTGTGCGGGCTCTGGTGCGCCAGCAACTGGCCAATGCCTACCAGTTCGTGGGGTGTGTCTGTTTGCTCCGTTCGAGAGTCCGGTCTTGCTCCCGCCGATTAGTAATACAAAATGTCTCATTGTTCCGTGTCACTCACCCTCAGATTTGCTGCTGGCGAGTCACACCCACCCCCCCATTCTTCTCTTGGGCCAACTGTTTTTCATATGTTCACCCCTTGACCGTCATCCAAGTTGTTATGTTCCAGCCACATTGTGGCTGCAGCCGGCGTTTCCATGAAAACGGTCCATCCTTTGTAGAGCACCTTATGCCTGGCCAGATACATTAACATGTACTTGAGATTCAGTTTCCTGAGTTTAAACTTCATTGGCACAAATGAGTTCCTTGCCCTTTGCACTGCGGGTTTGTAGTCCTGGTATAGCTACGCTGTCATTGTCTCAACGATCTCACCTCCTTCTCTGGAGAATTTCAAAATAGTCTCTCTGTCGCGAAAGTTCAGTATCTTTGCTATCATGGGGCGAGGGTGTGAGTCCTGTGGTGGTCTCTTTTGCAGGGATATGTGTGCCCTTTCCACTACGAACCCCTGTGACAATGATTCTGCCCCAATTTTCTGTAGGATCATGTTTTCCACAAAGGCCGTAGGGTTGGAGCCCTCCAATCCTTCCGGGATCCCCAACAGGCATATGTTGTTGCACCGGGCGCGCCCTTCTGCATCCTCTGCCCGGGCTTCTAGTGCCACGTTCTTCCTTTCTAGCTCTGTCAGCTGCTTTTCTAGTTCTTTGGTGGTTTCTGTTGTCTCCTTCAGTTCTGTTTCAGCCGCTGTGACCCCTTCAGTGAGGTTGCAGACATCTTGCCTCATCAGCTGCAAATCGGATTTGACCTCCTCTATCTTGGTGTCTATGAAAGCTCTGAGTGCTGCAATTGCTTCCAGCTCTTGGCCATCAATAGTGGCGGTCTCCATCAATAGTGGCTGCATTGTTGGTGCTTCTTGACTGCTGTGCGGCTGCCCTTTCTGCTTGGAGGCATTAAAGGAGTTCATGATCGTGGCGTCTTTCTTATTCTTTGTGGTAGGCATAATTTTGCTATCACCTGGTTGTATTTAGAGTACAGTGTTTGCGTTGTGCATGCTTCCAGTTTGCACTGCAGTCACTCCCTTGTGGGTTCTCTTAGGTCTGTCCAGCGCCTATTTATGAAATATGTTGAGTGTGTGTTCTTGTACTTTGTTCTTCGCATTCTAATCTCAAGCATCAGGGTCTCCGTCCTGCTGCACAGTGTCGCTGCTCATTTTACCTGCGCTGCATGCGCCTCTTATCGCTCTAGGTTGTTGTTGCTTTGCAGGTTCTGTAGTATTATGGGCCCTGTATCATCTGCTTCACCCCCAATCAGCGTCCCTGTGAGCACCTGACTCCTCACCTGTCCAGTCTGTCTGTGGTGTGCCACTGGTTTGGGTTGCTGTCCCTCCCATGTGGGAGTCCTTCAGATCTAATAAGCACCCCCTCTGACAGGCTGCAATTTGTGCATCTTTGTATTTGTGTTCTCTCCTCGATTGGTCGCAATTGTGGGGGTTACCATTCTTTGTTTGGTGTCGTGGCACGTCTTGCCAGCACTGTTTATATCTTGTGCCATGTTGTGCTGCTATTGCATCGCGAGTAGTAGCCCGTTGTGTGCCTTGGTTCACCTTTTCTCCACCCTATTCAGCATTACCGCGAGCGCCCAGCACTCCACCCTTCCAGGCTATGGTTGCGCAGCTAGATAGCATTGCTGCTTCCCCCTTGTGCGGGTACCACAGTTCTAGTTTCGCCTTGTTGCCGGGAAACTTGCTTGGGTGTCTCTGGGCCCGTGCTTTCTTGCTTCTGGCCGGTTGTCCGGGGGCCTCAGCCCTTCTGTTCAGGGTTGCACCATGTTTGCCGGTGCTGTTTGTGTCTTGACCAGCGCTGCACCGCTATTATCTCATGGGTGCCTCACTGCTGCTGGCTTTGGTGCTCTTCACCGGACCAGTTAGTGTCTCTGGGGGTGCCTAAGTTCCTGAACTCGCCCTCTGTTGCTCTGCTGGTCCAGGGTGGGTCGCTCTGCTCCAGTCATCGCAGTCCTTTCTCGTTACTCCTGGCCCAGCGTATTCTACGGGCCGTCTTCTCCGTTTCAAGCCCGCTCGCGGTACCTTGGTGTCGATGGCACGGTTCGCAGCAGCCCGCGTGCACCGCCACTGTCCGACGGCTGACCGCGCTCCTTCCTTACATCATGCTGTGCCTCCTGCAAGCACCAGACTGCCCGCTAAGGTGTCCGCACAGTCAGGTAAGTGGTTCCCGCATCCTGCTTCCTCCAGTCTCCTTGCTTCTCTGTCAGCCTGTCATACGTTGGCTAGTCTCCTTGATGTCTGGCACACGGGCCAGGTTCTGCGCCCTCCTTCTCCGTTTCTTCTTTCGGTTCTGGGCTCGCTGCCAGGCGTGGGGCAACCCAATAGTGACTTCACTGGGTCCGACGTGTGACCTCACCTCCAGCCGCCGCAGTGTCTCTGCGACTGGGTTCCCTGCTCTGTGCCGCGCCTCCGCCTGCCCGCAGTAGTTCTCTCAATGCTGGGGCGCCATCTTGGAGTCGCAGGGGGGTCCTCTTCGTCGTCTCCTCCTTCAGTTGTCCTTTACCGGTTTCCAAATCTTCCTCGCTCTGGGGTCAGGGAAACGGTTCCCGCGTTTAGCAGTGTTCTTGTTTTGACTTATATCAGCTTTATTTCTCGAATGTGCAGGATTATTTCAGGATCTCGGCAGGAGCTCAGAGCATACGCAGCCTCAAGCCATGAGCTCAGGCCACGCCCCCCACTGGCATTCATTTTTATGCCTGCACAAATGCTGGGGATCTTTATAAAGTACACTAGGCTTTTTGCACAAGCAAAAAGCAGGCAGGCATCCTAGGGGTCCATTGTAAACACCACCTGCCATGCCTAGATCACAAGCAGCGTGTATTCAATTTGCTAGGTGGAGTGCAAAGGTGGAGGGCAAGAGGTGGCATACACACTTGAAGGCGACCTTATCCCATTCCCTTTTGCATTCTGTCATACAAATGACAAATATTTGGTGGCGGGGACCCGTTTACATTGACGTATAAACATAAAGAGTCCCCACCACCAAATTACATGGGAACTAAAAAAAAGGAGCCCCCATGTGTTTCCGTGGTCAGTGCTGGAAATTCTCCCTTTTTTCTTCCTGCATCACAATTGCTGATGCATGGATAGAGGTAGGGATCCATGAGGACACTGTACACTCCATTATGTGTGCCAAGTGCAGACAGAGTATGCATGAAGGGATAGAGCTAGTGATCCACGAGGACTCTGTACACTCCATTATGTGTGCCAAGTGCAGATAGAGTATGCATTAATCCAGTGCAATGGAAAAAACTCTGTTTTTTCATGGCCACTGTCATTACTGACTGAATTTGTGGTCTAAGTTGATCGTTACTGAGCAACTTTTGCCTCAGTTATGAAACTTCAAAACTGTCAATTAACAACAATCAGCACAACTGAGAGAATTATCAATTTGCCCAGCCAATAGGCAAGGAAATTTCCGAGCAAATTCCAGGGAATATCTACTGGTATTCCCAGAATGTCTTTTTCCTGACATGCTCTGCCAAACGGAAGGTCCTCTGCCCTCTCCATCCTCTCTCCTGTCCGCTGCTTACTGCTTCCATTTCCAGCCTATCTCTCTTCCCCTCAGACTATCCCTTCCTGTGACTTCCTGTGACTTCCTGGTCCTCCTCTCATCTCCACGCTCATCCCTTTGATCTCTGCTTCTGCCCAGACCTGGGGCCTGCCTTAACCCCCCGCAACCCCAGTTCTGCTCCAACAAGCACGGAGTTCTGTCGCTCCCACTTATCCATGGGTCCCAAACTGCTTTTCCACCTTTCTTCTGTTTGCCTTACCTAACAGCTGTGTCCTTGTTCCCCAACCCACCAGCAGCATGTCCATGCACATTACCCATGGCCTGGATGCTGTCCACTATCTGTCTCGCTTTCCCTCAAAGAAGCAACCCCACTCTTCAGGCAAACTGCAGAAAACGTCTTCTTTATTCCTCCGACTTGTTGCCTTTAATTCCACAGACATGTGTTAATAGCTTTAGCACCCATGAGTCAAGGCAATTCCTAGTTTTAAGAGCCTTAAGCCATTCTTAACTGCCTCAACTTCACTTGGGACCATTGAGTTGGGTGGACACCTAAATTCCACCATTGTCCTAGCCCTGTGGTGCTAAAGCTTAATTATTCAGAGCAGATGCAATTACTAATGATAAACTATAAGGTAGAATAAGCTTTATAAATGGTACAAAGTAGTGACTTGGGCTGTATCTGGAACTGTATGTGTGAATGTTTTGTGATGTAGTGTATGGAATGTGGAACCTGGAGGGACCTGAGAGTTCCAGGGCTGTCAGTTGGGGACTGGAGAATTGGGGCCCTGAATAAAAAGAGGTGCTCACCTGTTGCTCCTGCTCTACATTTCTGAACTGTACCTGCAACAATAAAGAAGCTTTCTATTGTCTACATGCCTTTGTCCAGACGACTTCCTGGGTGATTACTGACATACCCAGGTCACAGATACATCACTAGCCCATGCTGTACGTTTATAAGACTATTGCAAGTCACCGAGGAGATCCTTTATAAGGTCACAACACTCTGAGTTGACTTGCAGTATCCATTTTAGGTGTGCTAGGAGATATTTTATTCCACGTAATACATGGCTATGCACAGTCATCCCCTTTAGGAGCTAGCCTTTTGCTTCATGTATTGTAAGAGATCTTCCAGCTGCTGATACAAACAATGTATAATCTGTTTTGATGAACACATAAAAATAGGCAGCTTCTAATATGTAGCAGAAAATATGTTTAATGAGTTTAATAAAAAAAAGCATGTGAAAAGCGTTTTTCTTCTGCGATTTAAAATCAGCATTACAATAGGTTTTTCCCCACCTGTGTTGAGATCCACAAGTGCACAAAATAAAACTACTACGAAAAACAGTTCCTTATAAGTTTATGGGGGTAAAGTGTAACAGAAAGGGATTTTACAAAAAAGTAATCTAAAAAGCTTGTCACACCTAGATAGATGTGTGAAGATTAGCCATGTGTCACATTTAGATAGATTGTAAAGTTTAGCCATGCAGTACATTCATATAAAATTGTGAAGAGCCACTCATCACACTTAGACTGTGAAATTAACCATGGTATCACTGTATAGAATTGTGTAGATTACTCATATAGAAGAACTAAGAGAGTACCCAATTTATTAACCATCCCGCTCCTGCTTCTTCCAGCACACCACCAAACTATACACACGCCCACTCGGTTAGGCACCTATACTCTAACACACACCCGACACAAGTAACACAAGCTTACAACAACAGACCTGGACAGTGGGCCACCCCAGCCTTACCCATATGGATACAAAAAACACAGTGTGGACAACCTGAAATACATGCAATTTACACATAAAACACACAGACACAATCCTACAAAAAAAACAAGTCACACAGAAACAACCCGGCAATGGACCATACCCGTACGGATAGAACAAGCCAATGCGCACAACCTGAAATACCATTCACTCTACATACAAAACACACAGACACATTCCTACATAACAGTCACATAGTAACAACCCAGGCATTTTACCTTACCCGTACAGAGACAATAAGCCAGTGCACGCAATCAACCCATCTGCAAGCCTACAGGCACTTATCCCGGTTTCCCTGGTTCTGGACATATCCTATCACTCTTTCCTCACTAATCAACCCTGTCCTCTTTCTTGCAGAGCCACGTGAGTGCTTGGAGACTGCCCTTGGGTGGTTTTGTTGTGTTTTATATATCAGCATAACATAACAATGGGCTTCATTACGAGACTGAAGCTAACCCTGCCGCTGTTAGCTGCGGGTTGCCGCCAGACTCGTAATGATTTACTGGCACCTGACTTCCCAGTGCCACCGGCTCATTATGAGTTCGGCCGCCGGTAAGTCAGGCGCGGTAAAAATGTAAGTCCCCATTCCCATAGAGTCCCATGGGACTCTAGAGGGGTGGGGACACAAAAGCACCGGCACCGTTGCTAACGGTGCTGGTGCTTCTGTCACGAGTCTGCCTACCGTGGCATTGCACCCGGCAGGTCACACCTGTCAGGGACTGCGGCTACGGCAGGCAGACTCATAGATATCCGGTCCGGAAACAAGGGTGTCGGTGAGCTTATAATGAGGCCCAATGTCTTTAATAAGGTGCTGTCACGACAGCTGGAATTCTGTTCTGAACTGGCAGAAGCATCAGGCATTGTGACATCAACACAGAGGCATAATAGCTGATTACAAAGCTGTAATTGTGTAATTGTCTTATTAAAAATCAGTGGTAATGTCACAAGTAGGCTGTGATAAGAAGAATACAGGCTTTTTACTGGTATCACAGGCTCATTATAACATGCTTGCTAGTGAAAAAGAATGAGAGATTGCAGTTGGGTTCAAAGTCAACATTTGTATCATTTGGTGGAGTAGGGCAGGATCTAATGCAAAAAAACGACTACAGAGGTTGATCAGGACAACGGGCAACTGGCACACTACCTGGCCTTAATGTCCTCCTGGCAGAGGGTGAGTGACACTGTATGGGAGGATAGGTCTGTAGGACCCCCCTCCCCCACATTGCCCACCTTTGTGAGGTTTATAGCTCATCAGCGGCCCCTCATGTACCTGGGCCGGGGAGGCAGAGTGGCTGCTGATCGACACATAAGGCCACGCGCCCCGTAGTGTAACATATCATTGATGCCATTTTGAAAACGCTAAGACTCCATTTTAGAAGTACTGACCAAAGCCCAAGCGAAATAGCCTGCATGCGAAAGCTGAAGCTTGGCCCACGCTAACCGCGCACAGAGAGCCATGCACTTCCCCCGCGCCTCCACCCCATGGCAGATCCGCTGAAGGCCCGTTCTCATGAGCAAGCAGTCACGAACAAGTATCAGAGCAAACACTGTGTCGTTTACCTTCCGCAGTACATCACTGCCCTAGAAGTGACCTGACCTGTAGCCAGAGTCTGGAAAATAACAAGAACCATCCCAATCAAACAAGCCCCGACCCTGCATCTAAGCCCCAATATTTAAAATATATGGTGTCCATGACCTCCCTCCATGAACTCCTGCCCAGATCCCCCATATGAAGTGCTAACTACACATACCAAACCCCAATGGTCCACAGGGTTGTTTGCAAATGCTAAAATGGGTGTTGGAAAGGGATAAAACGTATAAAGTAATTAAAGCGAGGATGACCCCACCCGCCGCAAGACACCATGTGCCCTGAAGGGTTAATGTAAGCTCTTGATAGATCCCACCTTGTGCTAACTAATGATTGCTGCTAATGTACAAAGGATAAAGCGAAAAGCAATACATAGAATGCTTGTGTATGATGTAGTGAAACACGTTTTAAAAGTGTATGACGGTCCTCAAGGGTGTTGAGCTAGTTTTTGCTATAAACGAAAATGTAAAGAAACGTATTGCTTCCATGCTCCTGAGTACACAACCCAACCTGACGCTACCTCACGTTTGTTATTTGTCTGTCCTATGAATTATCAGTATGTGTTCAACTAACGTTATGTATGGCATGTGCTACTGCCAACCTCCATTGTTATGATTGAAGAAATATACGAATTTGTAAACGATAGAAATATATAATCATCCTAATGCTACTAACGTTAGCATCTATCCCCTCTTATGGTATATTGTGCAGCCCAGTGAACAGAGAATCGCTTGGAGTTACAGATGCTGCCATGGCTTGGCGAAGTGAATTATGTTCTACTTGGTCCTAAATCCCACCGCCTTTGAGGGGCCAGATATGTGCCCTTACTGATCCAATAGTACTCCAGTTCACCCCAAGTTGACGGGCCATAGAGACAGTTATTCACCCCTGTACTAACATGTCGTAAAACCATCCCTCACCACATTTAAAAGAATAGAATGACAGGCAGCTTACCCCGTGCCCTCTGACAAGACACCTCGACTTATGAGACTGAGTCATTAGGTCAAGAGTAATTGTACACTTATGTATTGGTGAAGCTTCACATTGCATGCTGTCTTTCCTTCTCCCACTTGACCTTAGATTAACGTATTGTGATGAGTGTGTGTGTGTGGCCACAAGGGCAAAATGTTAGTGCAGCTACTAATCATCGACACAGACCACGTCCGGCCTGGCAGCTCCACCCGACGAGCCCAGCTGACCCGTCCACCCCACGTTGGCACCAAGCAGACATCCACCAATCCTGGAGCAGCTCTTTGATACATCGTCTATAGTTTAGTCAACACCACCCAATCCCTGAGACTATGTGCCGCCTATAGTTTACAGGATGTATGACGTATTTTTGTAATAAAAATGACTGTCTTTGCTATTGTTGGACAGAGCGCTCTCGGAGCTTGCGGAGTCCTTTGCATGCCCTATACCAATTTATATAAAAACCCTTTTACTTTACCCGCACTTGGTCCTGGTCTCATTCCCTCCTGGGGTGTGTCCTGTATTGCCTCTCACTGAGGGGGGTTACTGCCCTATGCGGGACGCTTTCTGTCAACACCCTTTAGCTTATTTTACTCTCATAATGGAGGAATGTATAGGTGCATCTTCCCAATGAGCAAAGTAACTTAGTACCATAATGAATCGTATTTTCCTGACTCTCCCTGCTTCCAGCTAAGCTGTTGCACTCCATTTAGACATACATGGGTGGACTACATCCCATAAGTGAACTTGTAATTATAGCTGCACAATCGGACATTTCGGTCCATCACCAAGGTAATCCAATGACGAAAGCAGAAGGCAGAAGTCCATCTCCTTTGAAACACTCCAAGGGAGATCGGGCAAGTGCTACTTAAATTGGGGCTGTTCCATTTGTTTGCAGTGGTTTGGGGGCAAACACTCTGCCCTGGGCTATTAGTACCTGCTCAGACCTGGCTAATTCACAACGAGGGAGTTTGGGCGTCAGCAAAGCTAGCAGCTTCATCCAGTTGCTTCAGCAGACTGAAAGCTACCAAAAGATCCAAAAGTAACAAAAGACCAGGTAAGTGATGGGTGTCTAAAACCATCTCCTCACACTAACGAGACGAGATCTTAAATAAGTACATTTAGTACACACAGCACGGACTTCTTACGATTGTCTGAACACATGTCCTCGCTACACATCTTAAACATTAAGAATGTATTTGTTTAGGGCACGTCTCTTGATTGACATACTATTTTAGCAGGCCTTATAATTTCACGCTGAGACCTATTTACTCTGCTCGGTGATAATAATCGGCCCTTAGCAAGCGGGTAGTACCAGCACCGTGGCATGAATACATGTGTTGCTTTTTACAATTCAATGTAGGTGCATTAGGGGTGACAGCCACTTGGTTCCCTCTGCTCGCTCATCTTCATGCATACATTACACGCAGTGCTATGGCTTGCTGATTTCTTTTTTTTTTTAAACCATAATGAATTTGCAGAATATAAATATAGGCGTAAAGAGCTGGGGTCCTCCCTCATATGTCGCGTTCTAGAAGGTTCCACGTGCATTTGAAACGATGTTTTCCTGATCAGATGTGGATGATTAATTGGCCTACCCTTTGGTAACCTCAGGGAGATTTCATTTGCCAGTTTCTGTGCTGAACACTGTTAGGGAGTCTTAATGCTATTTCAAATGGCGACTAATGGCTATACAGGCGCATTGATTTCGAGATGCTGCACGTGGCGATGTGCTTTTCAGAGGTCGCCTCTCTTCAATTTGATCTGCCCCCTCGCGCACAGAATTTGCATTTTGATTATTTCAAGTGTTTTTGGGGTTAAAGGGAGGCATCATCAAAGAAAATGCCGCATCTTGTCAACTGATTGAACAATGCTGATGTGTTCTCCACAGCAGCTTCGTTTCCTAGGATTTACGCACGAAAGGCATGGGCAGCGTTGGCCTGGTCTTCCTCTGCGCAGCAGATGCTGAGAGTTATTGCCACACATCTGCAGATGTGCAAAGTCTTTTTTTTTGCCTTCACAAATACATTAGAACCAAAACATTAGAACGCATTGGTTGTATTTGCACAGTCACGTAATTGCCAGTCCAAATACCAAACACCAGGGCAGTATTGCAGAAACGTAATGCATACATGCATAAATGAATTAGCAGATGTATTGCCCTAGTGTTAACTTCATTTGTGCCTGTACAAGGTTTCTGTAATACCAAACAAGTGTATATGTGTGTTGCTAATGTGTTTCGCATGTACACACAGCATGTTTGCACATGAAAATGTTGCATAAGAGATGTACAGTACCTGGCACTGAATATTGCAGCGTTAGAATGTCTGTGGAGCCTTTGTCCTGTCGCTTTAGAAATAATAGTCAGGCTTGGTTGTGAATAAAACAAGTTGTGGTTTATTGTAAAGAGAACTGGAAATAGTCTAAGGAAAGCAATCTCGTCAACTGAGAGAGAGGCTCTGATAATTGCCCTGATACAGATGTCATTTATAATGTAACTGCACAGTTAAGAAAACCTTTTCCAGTAATAATATTCACGAACACCTATCCTTATTTTGGCATAGTGATGATAGGTTATACGAGAATATTCTACATCGTTTTGAGGCAACACGAAACGAGATATTGCTAGACCATGCAGCACAAACTAGAGACAGCAATGCTCATCTGTAGCCTTGAGATTCACAAGAACTAATGTACAGAGGAAAAACGAGAGTATCTCAGGTGAGCCATCATGTGACAAATGAGCATTAGCCCCATACTAAGAATGTGCCTTCAAAACGTTTGCAGAGCAAAATATAAGTTTGTAAAATGTTCTGTTTATAAAAAGGGTAACATTTGTGATACGACAATCCCCCGTGTGAGGGCATGTATCATCACAACCAGCATTCAAAAAAACCTTTGTAACGAGACATTTGTGTGCAAAAAAAGTCCAAAATTCATTATCACACTTGAACTAATTTTCCTTCATTTATTCAGAAACGCATATTACCACAACTTTTTGAGCAAGCGATAACAGTTTGACCGATTTGTCAAAACAAAAGTTGACAAAAAACCTGATAAGAGATACAATGATCAAACTAGTCAATCAATCATACTTTATTCGGATACAATATCAATCAAACTGTAGACGCGTGCAGAATATCAATACAATTACCAGGATAAGAAAAGAAATTCATGCCACTAAAACCATCAGTCTTTACAAACAAAGATAAAAGCAGTCATATCCCACATCAACCTCTAAGGATCACATTTTATTAGCAAAGATATACAATAATAATATCTAAAATGTCCATTCTACCAAGTTCATTAAAGTGCATCTCAGTTTTAGCACGGTTTTCAAATAGGTCAACAAGGTCCAGGATGATAACGGGGGTTCATTCATCCTCCAATAAACAGACTAAGGCAGGTCTGCACAGGGTAAATCCCAGAGGATGATTGTGGAATTACTCATAGTAGAATATGCTGGGCAGAAAAAAATAACATGCAGCAAGTCCTCAAGGCATTGTTACAAACAGTTAGACCCAATCATAGCTGGAGCAGACTCCTTGACTAGTTATTTCTCTTGATGGAATCAAATTAAATCATTCTCTTTCCTACCAACATCTGAAGCACAAAACAGACATGGAATCATTAGCTAATAACTCATTCACGTGATTGGATTGCTTTTGTAATTGTCTGCCTTTTCTTTCCATTAACCGCAATTTCTTCTATCATAGAATGAGTGGCACGATTTACAGACGTTGGGATTAAAACATTTTTCCCTGTAATTATTGTGTCCATTTTCAGTTTGGCAAAGTGTAACTAGAGAATTGAAAGATTACTCAGTTCAGAGGCAAGGGCACGAGGAACTATGAGAAGAGGGAGTAGCTTGTCCCAGATTCTTAGCCACAGTTTGATAGGTTCCAAATCCAACTCAAATCCTAAATAGGGCATGCCACATTCACAATATGCTGCAAAAGACTGTGCAAAGGCAGGCATCCCACGCTGCGATTTAAGAAGTGCATGTCTGTCTCGGGCAACTTTAAAGGGTTAGCAAACATCCAGATTCCAGCCCCATATTCGCGATCGTTCTGATGAGCTGAGAAGGAGTGGATATGTGCTTGACAGTGTTTGTGCAATGAATGATTATGTGAAACTGAGGGGAAACAAACAATATGACAAGGTGGGACAGCATGTGGCATCTAAGACCGTTGCCACCAATGAGGCCTCTGTGAAAACCAATTGCGAATGGTACTGTTCATTTTTATCCCCAATTATGAATGTTACATGAGCCCCCTCAACTATAATATCTTGGAATACACAAGGGCATTGCCATCTTTTTGGGCCTTTGGGCTCCTTTAGCCTTTTAAATAAGGTGGACATCATATTTTTACAGGAGATTAATTCAAGCTGTTGGTTTTGATGGCTACACTGCCTCCTATAACTATGCTATTAAAGGAGAAAAGGGCAGACCATATGGTGGATTAGCCACCCTGGTCTCAAATGACATCTGTTCTTCTGAATGTGTGTTTGAGACCAGCAACCCTAATGTGCTTATAGTTCAAATACTGATGGAGTGTGATTGTAACATCTTATTGATTAGCATATATGATCCCCCAGGGGATGATTTCACTGCATCTATTCAAATGGACATCTTTGAATGTATATCTGCCAAATATTCTGGTGACAGTGAAGTCAGTGTTATCATAGGGGGTGACCTTAATACCAATGTAATAGGGCATTCTCAGCACAATTCTCGAAATGGGGGAGGTCTGTTGAAATCTGAAATGCATTGCTGATTTGGAACTGTAGGTGGCCAATGAATATGATAAGATTAAATCACACATTGAAACTACATGGACTAATTGCCCACAGTCCTCCACATTGGACTACCTGTGTCTTAATGACAAGTTGTTTGCTTTATTGGTTAATTTCCAAATATTAGGAAAGTGTTTTAGCGATCACTGCATGTTGGTCTGTACTATTGCATGGGACAATAAGAAGCTGCAACCCTATGGTAGGACTGGTGAGGTCGATGTCTCTTGTAAAGGTAACAGGATAGGCTGGTCGGATGGAAATCTTGCAAAGGCTTGTGCCTGGAGCAAAGGATTGGATATTGAACATGTGGTCATGCTTACTGTGGATGAGATCTCATGTTGTTTATCGTCCTGTATGCATGACATGATGCCAATTGGGGGAAACTATTGCCTCATAAGCATGGCCAGGATAATCATAGGCTATTTGATAAGGTGATATGTATTGGGAAGAACTGAATGCGCAGAGAATTAAGAGCAGGGGTCCGCAGAGGTTTAATCTCTGTGGCTCTTGCTACGGTGAAACACCAAATCAAAAATAACTATAGAAATTGGGTTAGCCGATACAAGACCTCGGACAACAATAGCAATTGGCAATACATGGTACAGATACCTTTGGACGGGGATACAAAAGGATTTTGGGCTAGTTTTAGATCTGCTACAAATTGTGTTAAGCGTGAAATTACATGCACTATTGATAGTCCTACTTGGGTTAATTTTCTCTCGGACAAGTTTAAAGGTGAGTTGACTTACCTTGAGATAAAACCCATATCTAATCTAAGTATTGATGGTGATGATATTGTCGCCATCGTTAAGAAATTGAAATCTTCCAGAGCTCCAGGCGCGGATGGTCTGTGCAATGTTGTCATCAAAGAAAACCCTGAAATATGGCCTGACATCTTCACAATAATCTTTGGCAAGATAATAGATACCGGTACAATCCCAAAGTCATGGAGGACGTCTAACATCATACTGTTGTTTAAGAATGGCCTTCGTAATCCTCCCGAGAATTATCGCAATCTGGCCTTAACGGAGGTACATAGTAAAATCTTTTGTAATTTGATATTAAAAGAGATACATTCTTGGATTATTAGTGGGAATATTGTTGATAGGGCCCAAACAGGGTTTCGTAAAGGCTGCTGCATTAATGATAACATCTTTATAGTTAACACTTTGATAGAGCCAGCCAATGGTGGGGACGAGCTCCCCCTGTACATGCTATTCATGGACTTTTCATCCGTGTTCGACATGGTGGATCGTACAAAGCTATGGGCTAAACTCGAATTGTTGGGCATGCCAGAATATCTCCTCTACGCATGTAAGATGATGTATGAGGATAACACAGTCAGGTCCCGGTTAAACAATCAAGGTTTCATGTCAGCCTCTATCTCTGTCAGAAAGGGTGTCAGGCAGGGGTGAGCCTTGGCACCCATATTGTTCAATCTGTTCATGGCTGATTTTGAGGGCATTTTTAAGGAGAAACTTAATGCTTTCCCAAAAAATGCCAATCTCAAAATTGGGTGCATTGGCTATGCCAATAATCTTATTATATTTGATAACACCTACATCGGCATATGCCACAGTACCAAGGCTGTTTGCAAGTTCGCCGATATAAATGGCCTGAAAATAAATTTGGGTAAAACCCAATTTATGGCTGTAGGCCACAAATGCTGCAAAAGGTCTGTCATTTTGTGTCCTTTGGGTGACATTAAAAAGGTTTCCTGGTACAAGTACATTAGCCATGATGTCTTCTCAGGTAGAACAAGAGTGAATGAGAGGCTCCAACATAACAAAAGAATAAAAATACTGTCTACCATGACGGCGGTGATGTCTTATTCTAAGCGTACTGTGGGTTACAGTTTGTTGGGTATTCTCAACATATATAAGCAGAAACTTACTGCTGCTTTTTTGTATGCGCTTGAGACATCCTACTCTGACTGGTCTGCATGGGCTGATGTTATTGAAGGCCTTATCTGGAGAAGATTACTGGGGCTTACTAATTATACACCAATACAGGCAATTCATTTGGAGATGGGATTGACCTCTTTGTCTGCCCTCGTTGAATTTAACAGAGCTAAGTTGTACATTAAGATCAAATATGCTAGCGCCAACTCTCTATTGTTTATCCCCAAGTTGCTTTAGAGAGAGGGGAATCTGTGGATGGACACCTTGTTGGGAGTATGGTGAAGGAGCCATGCTTAAGTCTCTCAAATAATGTTTGGAGAAATGGGACTGGGTAATGAACCACAAAAGAAATGGCTAGCATGAGGTATTTGTGTTCCTTCTCTAGGATATTTTTTGAGTTTAAAAAGCCTCAAACATACTGAATGCTCTTACCCTCACCTAGTACATGTAGAATATTCCTAAATATCAGGCTCAATCACTTGGACATTCTTGAAATTAAAGGTGCATGGATGGGCATCCCGGTTGAGAAGAGGACGTGCAGACTATGCCTTGATAGTCATATCATCGAATTGGCTAGACACGTACTAACAAGCTGTCCAAGATGAGATCTGTGTACGAATGTTATTTTTCCAAGTTTGAGGTTGATTTAGAATATATTATCAGTGAAACTTTCTGGCTGAGATGCTTGTCGGGTCATAGTAAAGGCCTTACTATTGCCATTACGCAGGTTTGGAAGAGGGTAAATAAATACCTGCAGAAATTCGAGGAAGAAGTTAAATTGATAGTAGATCTGTAATCCTTTATATGATGTAGGGAAGACAATTTCATATCTTTGTTCTACTCTTTTCTTGGTTGGCTATTATCAATTTGTAGTTCTTATTTGTATACGGAATGTGGTTTTATTAACTGAATGTTATTTTTCCTCCAATAACTGTAATTAATTGTGATTGTATTTTATAATGATTTGATGTGTATTTCTTTTAGTATATAAGTGTATATATGTATATGTTTACATGTATATATGTGATTTGTGTTAAAGTATTATAACTATATAGAAAATAAAAATAAAATAAAAAAATAAATATTTGGCCACCACCTTGACTTATGCAGCATGCATTTTAGCAGCATATTCATGGGCTGACCTTTATACACTCTTGCAAACTGTGGAATCAGCAGTTCCTGTTTTTCACTATGTTTATTTCCCTGCTTTCTAAACATAAAAAGTGAAACCCAAATTAAGAAATGTTTCATGCACATGGTATAAATTGTTGCCTACTTTAAAGGATGGTAGCTCAATTTGATTGTTTCCAGCTTGGAAGGTCACAATAGCAGATTCAGAGATATTTATGGGTAAATCAAGGTTACTAATACATTCTGAGAAGGCATGAATCAGTTGTTGCAAAGATGTAGGTTTTCTTACATTTAAGACCATCTCATATGCATAGGGAGCTACATCCCACCCAGGCAAGGAACATCCGCTTTAGTATCTATCAAAGATTGATATAGTCCAATAAGGTAAAGTGAAATAATAAGGTGCAAGGGCACAGCCCTGCCTCACACCAGTATTTACTGGAAACAAGGAAGTACATTGACCATTGCTCTCCTAAACACATATAAGCTAACGAGTTTCATCATAATAACACCAAACGTTAATTATCTGAGTCATTGGTTCTAACCCAAAGCACTGTCATAGTTTAGATGTATTAACTTCATCAAGGGCAGTGATTAGGTCCATAAATGCTAAGGACATGTATTTCTTTTGTTTGGTAGATGGCATTGGAAATAATTAGATACAAGTTAAGGGCTTGCTCGTCAGTACCGAAGACCTCCCAGAATCACAGCTGAATTATAGAGAGTTTATTCTCATCATCGACACATGCCTGTAAACGTATTAAAATGCCTCTACCAAAAATCTTAAATAAAGAATCAAGTAAGCTGGCAGCAGGCAGCTGCTGAATCTCTCTGTCCTTTCTCGAAAATAGGGAAGACTTTATGTAGCACATCTCCATGAATACAGGAGTTATGCCATTTCAAGTGTGCAATTAAAGACATGGGTCAAATGTGCAGCCCACAATTCTTCAAGACTCTTGAACAAATCTATGGATGTATCATCAGGAACTGGACTCGTGTTAGAGGCTTGCTTCTTTAATGATAAGGTCATGTCACTGATATTGAAATCAAAGCAAGTTCAATGAATGTGGCTTCATTACTCAGCACACTCAAATCACTAATAGGGTTCTTAAGTTCTTTATTATATGAGTTTGAAAAATGTGTGCACCATGCAGAATCTTGAACATTTGTCTCTATCTATTGGTGGTCAAAAGACTATTTTCAGCTGGAATTCACCAGTTCCCAGAAGCCTATGGAATCAACTTGGCTTGAAGCCTCTTTAAGTTGTTCTATAGTCAGAGCGTCCAAACCGACCCTTCTGTCAGCCAAAGGACTCATATAGAATGCTCCCTCTGTTCTAACAATTATACTATTGTTATCCGTTTATTCAAGGTGTTTACTAAGTCTCTCTCAGCATTTCTACAATTAGCATCAAACCAAATTTCTTACATTTGTGGGCTTACTGTTTGCTGCTTTATCAGTTTTAAAAATGGTTGACACAATAGAATATAAAGGTTTCACAAAATGATTCACAACCATCTTCGGGCTAAGGTACCGGTCAAGTAGCTCATTTATCAAGGTAAAATTCTGAGCAATCAGGCGATTTTGGATTTCCAACTCTTTTAAAGAATCACACCTAATTCTCCTACGATTTGATAATAATGATCCACCTTCCAGCAATACTGCATTTTCAATCAAATTAGCTTGCCAACTGATTTTTATGGTGTTAGCATAATGATCCTTGTACATATCTTCCAATACTCCATTATCAATTTATCAACTATCAGTGGCCACCTTCTAACTGAAATTCAAAAACAATCAGTTGCAGAACTGCATTGATGAGTCCTAAGGGTCTAGGAGCCAGGTAT
Source organism: Ambystoma mexicanum (assembly GCF_040938575.1). Classification (NCBI taxonomy): domain Eukaryota; kingdom Metazoa; phylum Chordata; class Amphibia; order Caudata; family Ambystomatidae; genus Ambystoma; species Ambystoma mexicanum. Next base: position 1,027,932,619 of record NC_090927.1, read on the forward strand.
GTTGACAGCAAACTGCCCATTGGTAGTACATAAGCCCCACTTCATCAGCCATTTGTACAGAAATGGCTCTAACATATTGGGGCAGGAATATAATTAACATTATCTTCTGTCTCATCAAAGAGATATGGGGCTCGGCCATTGCCAATCTTAACATTGAAATCTCCCCCTAAAATATTCCAATATGTTGATTCAGTAGATTCATTTTGGGGTTCTTAGACAATGTTCTTTAGATATGAAAGCGGCATATCCTTATTTCCACACCTTGACTATATTAAACATTAATAAGAAAGAAAGTGTCATCTGCCCTATTTTTGAGTGAGAAAATCAGTCAATGTGGCAAATTGTTGGACATTGGTGTAATTTATTTAAAGAATTAGAGAGGTCCTTATACGGGTTACCATTGATCCTGTTCCTCTCTCACTCTCTCTTTTTCTGGAAGGCCTACATTTGGTAGACAATAAACTTTCTCATGTATCTCACAGCTTGCACAGGTTTCTTGTGTCATAGTTGTACCATATTTATATCATAGGTTTTAAAAGCATTAATCACTTCCACATTATCAAATTTCCCTCTGCACCATGCAATGTTCCATGATAACATTGACAAGGAAATATATGAAAATTCAGACAATTACATTCTTGAGGACTAGCAATATTTGAAGGATCAGAAGAGAAGACATATCATGTATCCTTGAATTTAGATATGTTTCAGTATGATACGATATGATATGATATGGCATTTATAACGCACCTATACACAAGTGTTTCAAGGTGCGACGAGGCAAGGGAGGGGTACAAAGGGAAGACGAACAACGATCGTACTAGGCCAGGTGTCATTCAGATCGCGCAAGTGCGTGGAAAGGGGGCAGGGAAAGTGCAGTACACGGCAAGATGATAACAATAAGTAAGTAGCGGCCAGCATGTGGCAAGTGCATGGGTAAGTGCAGACATCAGGTGTCAAGGGCTGGGAGGGAGACTATAGGAATACAGAGACAGTCGCCAAGTGCAGGGGTTGCCAGGTGGGCAGTGCAGGTGTGGAACGCTGGCGGGGGAGGACATGGTCCCGAGATCAGAAGGTGTCCAAGTAGCCAGTGTAGTTTCCAGTTACATTGGGACGTCAGCAAAGGAGGGGACGAGAAAAAGCAGAAGCACAGAGAAAGGTTTTTGAGGAGCTTCCAGAACCAGAGATGGTTCTCCTCAAGTTTAAGGGAGGAAGGGAGGCAGGGAGGCTGTTCCAGAGGGAGGCACCAGTCAAGGAAAGAGATCTACCACCAACTCGTTGCTTGGAGAAGCGACTGACCCTGAGGGAGTTGGAGGCGGATAAGCGTAGAGCTTGAGAAAGGAGATATTTAGGAAGAGAGAGTTGAAGGTATTAAGGCCCCAGGACCCAGAAGGCCTTGTGGATGATGCAGAGGGTTTTGAACTTAATCCTCGCAGCCAATGGGAGCCAGTGCAGAGATTTCAGTCCTGGAGAGATATGAACCCTGGGCTTGAGGCCAAGGACACGTCTTGCAGTCATGCTGTGAGTACATGTGTTAGTTTCAGAAATATGAATTGCTTTCCCAGCTTTAAGCAGTCAATCAACTCTATAGTCAAGAGGGTCTTCTGCAAACGAATTGAACCCCCTGACCTGGTGTTTGGGAAGATTGCACACAGTTTCCCAGACCTCGACCAGGCAACCTACGCATGTAATTAGTCTACAGAGAATAGTTAACATTAGCGATTTTGTCGGCAGCCTGGAAATACAACCTATTAGACTTTCCTATAGTGACAGTATCAATGCAGGGACTGGGTACCAATAAATGCATTGTTTAGAAAAAAGATAGGTGAACTATTTTTCTCTTCCAGGTCATGGTTTTATAAGCCAGATTAGAACTCAGCCTATATGTGAAAAGCTTTGAGTCATTAGCAAAAGCAACTACTATACAGATACCAGAAAGACATTTGAGTGATGGCCCTACCCACTTTGGCAGGTACTATTTTATTGGTATTTGTAGTATTTAAGCGACATTGTATTTACAACTGTACCGAATATTTAGATATAATAATTCTGGGACCCAACTAGGGATGAAGGTGGTATCGGGGGCTCAAGTGATCCATTTAGAATCCTAAATAAATTGCCAATAATAGATACCTAGCCAAAAAACATTTGTTTAAAGAACTTCATCAGCTCAAATGTTTGATTGAAACTCCCAACTAAACTATCCAGCTTACTATTCACACCTTTTCAGGAATCGACGAGCATTAGCTCGTTCACATCATAACCCACCATCATTTCCTTTCTGTGGTCTTTCTCCTCCTGATTGTTTCTGGAGGACTAATAACTACTGCTACTACTCAAACCAAGGGAGTCTGAAACAACAACTGGTTGATCATTCATAATGGTACAGGGTTTGATGTTAGATGCTTTTAGTTGGGCATTGTCTATATTAATGGCATTGCCATTGTCATACAATTGTCATTTTCTTATCTCACTAAACACTCTCCCCCTAGACCACTTCATTCTTCTGGCACCAACTCTTTGTGTGTAAAGCGTTTTGCTAAACAGGGGGCGGGGGTCACTCACTTTCTTATGTGGGCTTCCTCCTTTGGAATAGCCTTCCTCTCTCCCTGTGCCTTGAGCAGGATCTTCTCCAATTCTGGAAGCTCCTTAAGACTTTCCTCTCCTCCTCCTCTTTCCCTCCTTCTCTCCTCTGCTTATCCCACAGTTGCTGAATCAGTGTCCTTGGCCCTTATTTATCCTCAGGCCCTTGACCTCCCACGCCACTTTTTCCCAGCTCCTGTCTATCCACAGCACTTGCATTTCACACCCTACACTCTGGAGGCTCGCACTTACACCTCCCAGTGGCCCAGGCCGTGTAGCACTCAGCACTTACCCCCTCTTCCCTCTTCTTTTCTGCACTTGCATGTTCTGAATACTCATAAGGCATAGTAGGTTCGTCCCTTAACTCCTCGGCTCTAAAATATTAAAGTTGTAATATATTTCCCACTCTCGCTCCCTCCCTTCTCTATGGGCGCTTTGAAACAGTATTTCCTTGTTGTATAAGCGCCTAACAAGAAAACAATACATACATTGCCTTCTCAAATGTTGGGGGAATTGGTGTGAATCTTGCACAATTAATCTGGCAAGGGAGTTTCCATTGGATTTTCTCCATGTCATCCATTGGCCTATCTGCCCATAAGTCTTTTTACAAAGCCTGCTCCACCCTCAACATCTTTTCTTCTAGTTGGGTGGCTATTTCTTTTAGATATGAATCTATGGTGTACTTGCAATTTTTCACTGATGCATCCATCATTTCCTGTATTTTTTACCAGATGCCAAATTGTGTGGGATAGGTTTTTGCTTATTATAGAAAGAACAGACAGACCCGGTCCCACATCTAGCCACAGACCAACACTTTTCCGGGGAAATCCATAGTGTCGCTTGCTGAAGGGTTTTCTATATATGGCAATTGTAGAACTGAGAGGGCAGGAAAAAGGTCAAGACACAAGATGGCCAAAGGACATGCAGTATCTCGTGGCCTAAACATTTTATACGGTACTGTAAATGGCTTTATGCAGTAAAATGCAAACGTGCACGAGTAAAGAGTCAATGACACGGTAGAAAAATATCCACTGTCACAAGACCATCCTGTACCCATTGTTATAATAATCACAAAGTTGCATCAAAAATGTTATGAGGATACACCTAATCACACTTCACTTTTAGGTGATGTGTGCAGCTTTGCAAAGAATTTCACTAAAGGAAACAGGGTCTTCCAGTACTGGTAGTCTTATGAACTGATCGGTTTCCCCATATCAATGAGCAAAACACAAGGAAACAGAGTTGAAAGCTTTACTTACCCCCAAAAGGGCAGGTCAGGAAGTGACAAGAGTAGCACAAAGACAGGGTGTCTATGGGGGGAAAATAAAAATCTTTCCAAAAATAGTCACACAATGGCCCTCATTCCGAGTATGGAGGTAGTCATGGTGCTATTTGCGCCATGACTACCTCCCACACCGGTACCGTGTCCGGTTTGGTGAGATGGGGACTTACCGGTCCAGTCCGACCTTGGCTGGACCGGTAAGTCCCCATTCACCAAACCATTCCCCATTCCCATTTGAGCCCCATAGGGCTCAATGGTAAGGGGGAAGTAGCTAATAACAGTACCGCAGTTTACGGTACCGTTATTGGCTCTGATTTCCCTCAGCGGGTCCCTTTTTACCAGGCGTTAAGGAAGGGACCCACTAAGGGAACTCGTAGTAGGGCGCAAAGGGATTACAGGCACCGATGTCCTTAACGGTGCCCGGTATCCCTTTGCGCCCACCTCAGAATGAGGCCCAATTTGTCCTCTGTTGAAATGTTTATGCAATGTTGTCACCGGGCGGACAAAGTTTAACAAGCAATGTATTTTATTAGAGACTACGCTAGGTGCAACCTCATATGTTGCTTTCAAAATGTAAGTAGCTCCAAAAAATGGAATTCTGCATGAAAGGCAGATCTTCCAAAGAGACACAATTTGATGGTATGATTTGACAATAAACAGTTGTGCCAAAGGTGTCTACCCAAGCCAGCCTTCTGTCCAATGAAGTGCATAAAAGAATTACCTGCATCCGTTGAGTAAATGTTTTGGTATGCACAATCTATTCATAAACTAGAACTAGCAGCTATTACATAAGATGTTAACTTTCTTTTTTCATTTTATTTTTATTTTTTATTGTGCATTATTGGTTAAAATAAACCTTGAACACATTTATTAATAAACATCATACATATTATAGATCTAGAATGCATATGTTAAAAAAAACAATATATGAAATACAATATCGATACAAGAAAACCTCTAATTGAAATTCAGATTAATTGTTGGATACTTGCCAGTATTCATCATAAAATCTTAAAAGATTAGTTAAAAGCACAAAGATCAGGAAAGGTCCATGATACAATTATGAATACTTTATCATATATAAAACACAGCAGCCATAATTACAACAGATTCCACTACCAAAATGGTACTCCAGAATTAATCTCTCTCCCTCTGCTGTGGGTTAGTAAGAAACTAGCCCTTGTCATAACAAGTAGACATCTTTGCGCACTGAGGTAGTACATGATGGGCTGTCTCAATTTCACTTCCACACATACAACACAATCTTTTTTCATGTGTGATCTTTTCCACCTAAAATAGGTTATACATTATCAGATCGGCGTAGGACAGTACTTTACCAAGTAACTGTTGGCATGGTGCCTCCTGAATGCTTGTGTATAGTATTCTGCATACATTGATTTAGCTGCCAAAGAATCCAAGTTGGGGAAGACAGCTAGGCGTTTGGTTTTCTTTTTTAATACTGTTAACCAATTCAGATGATCCCTCAATTCATCAGGTAGGAGGTTTATCAGAGCCATATGTCCAATTGCAGATTGTCTCAATCCTTGTAGGAATGTGTTATTGCTGCATATGCCATCCAGCCGGGGTAGGTAATAATAAAGAGAAACCGAGGATTCATCCTCTAGGCAGATTGTGTTATAGAGTTGGCACATTTGAGTGATCCAGTACGTTTTAACACCCAACTCACATCTTTGGGCTTGTACTGGAACTGATTTGGGGACTTCTAAGATTGATCTAAGTATTTTACCCTTGAGTTTGTCAAGCCATGCTTTCAAGTACAGCTGGTACAATACTTTTACTATATAAGGCTACTTGGCCCTCAAAGTTGTTTCCGCCCTTTATACGCATGATCTTTTTATAGACAAGTCATTTTTTCATTGCATTAGAGGTCACAAGGTTGCAAAATAATCACTATGCAGCAATAGAAATGTGTCAATTATAAACTATAATGCTGCCTGTTTATCTTCCTTTAAAACCACTTGGAAAGTGGGCTAATATTATAGTTCTCAATTGTCACTCATGTCATCACAAAACTAATAATCAGAGAAAGTATGTGATTTACATGTTGGATTTGTAAGGTCTCAGAGCATCCTTCCTTATAAGTGAAAACAGGTGACTCAAGAAGGAACATCCTTCATATTTCTGAGGAACAGAAGCATCTCTTGCTGGGAATACCAAGAAATGTGCTTGATTCTAAAGCCCAGAGGTTGTGACATGCAGATACTCAAATGGAGACAGCATGCCTGGTGATGCCTTAAGCCACACAAGGCTAGGGGGCAAGATTAGAATAGAGATTCAGCTCAAGCAGTTCTTGTGAGAAGCACTTCCAGCATCCAAAATCAAAGGTGTGCTACTTTTGGATGATTCTGAAGTACCATTGAGTTATTGAGCCTTGGAGCCACTACACTTCAGTCCATTCCCATGCAACATATTCTTGCTGGAGCCATCATGCCAGGTCCCACACCATTGAGCTGCTAATTGAGCCAGTTAAGTCAGCTACTTCAAGAACATAAACACTGACACAGAGCACCATCCTGCTATCCAGCATTACATTTTTGGAAATGGTGCTGCATTGCCCCCTGAGAATGCCCCTGTTCGGTTGGGGAGTTAAGGTTAGGCAAGGGGCTGTTGTTCCCGATAAGAAGGCATTATCTTGGTGTAACTATCCACTGGAAATGCCTGTGGCCATCCCCAGTTACTCCATTGGTTGGCTGTCATGGCCACAGGCCCCAAAACACAAAAACCAGACCATCTAGTGATGGGGCAATGGATCATTTGACTCATTTATGTCCCTTTGGACCCATAAACACTGGGGACCTGGCTGGACTCAGTCATGGTGCCTGTGGTGCCAGGCTCATATAGAGATGTGAGCAGGAACACTTTATTTCAGTGCAGGAGTGCTTTTACTTTATTTGAGTGCAGGAGTGCTTTTATTTTACAAGAACTTTCCAGGAGCTGAAAGCCTTTCTTCCAGAGAACATCCTCAAGTGCTGACTCATCGGGTGTGGCTCCCTAGACCTGGTCTTCATGTGCTGACTCATCGGGTGTGGCAGGTTGTGGCAGGCAGGCTGAACCTGGTGGGCGTGGCTTCAGAAGCTCAGCTATATAAGCTGCTCCATCCTTAAGGCTGGTGCTTCACGTTACTGTGCACTCGCGTGCAACGTGACACTCACTGCCGCTTGGACCAGTTTACTTACCTTTGAAACCAGGCGTTCTCCTGCATACTCACCTCCAGGAAACCAGTGATTCATCGCTTCATCTGCAGGCTCATCTCCTGACATCCAGTGATCTTGATCCCGACAACGCAGCACCGCACTCCGCATCCACGAACTCGGACCCTGTGAAGAAGAAGAAAGACAAGGTTAGAACATCCGTCCTAGGGCCATGCCGCATTTGAACCCTGCCTGCCCCTTTGTTAACAATTTACCAGCTACTGTACCGCTGCAGCTTCGTTCCTCATTCCCTCTGGCTGCCGCCTCGAGCTCCGCAGCTTCTGCAGGGCCGGCCACATCACCTTGAACGGAAGAAAGCAAAAGAGCAAACATAAAAAGTGGAACCCACAGCAATACAAGACACCAGACTTTACAATACAACAAAAACAGATGAGGAAAGACAAAGGCAAACAGCAACACTTACCTGAAGTATAGTGGCTTAGTCGCAGCAGGACTGGACTACCACGTGCAAGGGACCAGTGAAGGAACTTGGTCCAGATCATACAAGCACCCCTGTCAGAAGCAGCAGGACAGAGTGCTCGCAAAACTAATCAACAGGTGAGCTTTCCAGGGATAGTGCATACCACGGGTACCACGGTTTGGGAGAAGGGGTCTGGAAGGGCATCAGGTGCACAAGCTGGCATACTCACGCCCCCTATTCTCCACGCAGGAGCAGTCCCAAGTAGCATCACCTATTACCACCAGTCACCACATAAGCGCAGAGAGAGAAGTTGGACCTGAGCGACCTCACCCCCAGGAGGGCTGCAACCGTGCCCCAACATCTACGCAGAGACCAGGTGAGTGTAAAATTGTCTTGAGCTTTCCCTGGCTAATTCTGAAGGCTCTGTTCCACTTAAATAGGAGTTTTTGGGGGAGGGCCCTGGTCGTTTGGGATAATTTAGACCTGCTACTAAAGATACTTTGTGTACCACAGACTGCCATTTTCACCTCTAATTTGCACATCTTAGTCTTTCATGGTCCAACATTATGAATATGGTCTTTTTCTTTCTTTTAATGGTTGTGAGATGTTGTTCATTGTCGGCGAGACAGCAGACAGTGCTCGTTTGCCACAGTCTGTTGAATGAAAAGATTGATGAGTTCAAGAGTGCTTGAGCACTGTGGCAGTGTAACAGAGCTGTTGTCTCAATTGGTTTTGAAAAGGGCTGAAGGGTGTAAAGCAGGATTAATTCAGGTGAATACCATTACTCAGACTTCATTGCATTACTCGCGTAGTCTGGAAGTCTCATAAACCCTCTTGACAGACTACGCTATTAAATGCACCACTCTTCAATAAAACATGTCTGGTTTTCAATGCTGAACTAAAGTGTGCCTTAACACTTTCTTTTTTTCTGTCGATTATTCAGGATTTTGAACACTTTTGATGTCTATATTCCCCTCTCCCCCTTCCACAGCTGCCACTGCAAATTCAAAGAATGAAGGAGCAACACCAAGTCATTTCTGAGCATCTCCTTCAAAGCTTGAACATGGTTCATGCAACTAAAAGGAGACTAACTTATTACAAGTGCAAGAAAATGCCTATCCGCCACAACTCCAGATATTGCAAGAGCTAATGCATGGATATCTGATACATATGTAATGATCATATTCAATGTGCACTGGAGATAACTGCACTTCCAATCAGAGTGAGTCTACATTTCACAACCCAAGACTGGACAGCGACTGCCTTCATATAAATTCCAATTGTGCATGACTCCTGTGTGGAGTGACATATTGTTTCATTTCTGTACCACAGGGGTTCCCCATCATCTTACCACACAGGTTACACAGTGGTTACAGGGCAGCTGAGAGGACTAGACAGGGATGGCCACAAAGAAGTAACCAGCTGTCCCATATCATTACTGGAAAACCAAGGAGAGGAAAAGAAATGGAATAATGGATGTGCTCTCAATCACTTCCACACACTTGTTGGTCTCGCCAAGGTGCATAGTTCCATCTGCCCTGAGGAAGAGCCCTGCAGGATACTCACTGAAGGAAGATTTGGATTTGTAACATGCCAAGGAAAAAACAGGTATGGTGATACTCCTCGACCATTCTGTGTGATCCATAGAACTACCTAATAGGATTACTGGGAATGACTTGATGGACCTGCTCCATCATACCCCCAGCCACACAATGAGGAAACCTGGCATGATCTGCAACCAAGCCCATGACTTCTTTGACTAGAACAGTTCTGCTCTGAAACCCACATGAAAATCTGGACCATTAGATGGTCCATCTGGCATTGACTGCAACCATGCAAAATGGGGTCTTTACCATAGCATGGAATTTGGCTTTGCTCATGAACATCATGAGCTACTATATCTGACCAATGGTTATTAACAGTGAGTCAATCTTCTTGTACCCTGGTCTGGGGTTTGCCTGAAAGCTGACCTCCGGTCCCAGATCAAAAAGCCAATGAAGTGGGGGACATGGCTGGGAAGTCTATAAAATGGCTGCTACTCTGCAGAACTCCCAGCCCCTTCCACACAAATTAAAAATAACATATGGAGCAGTGAGCTCACTGAAGCCGGAACTGTGGTGACAAAGATGCAGTGATTCTGTGTTGCTGTGGAAAAACAGCAGACGATAGTAGCAGCCTTGTCAGAGGCCCAAAAGCCTGCTCGCAGAGGCGATCATGAGATCAGTGCTCCATCATGGTGGAGCATGGGAACCTGATAAGTGGAGAAGCCAGAAGACTGCCACTGACACAGGGAGGGAGTGTGCATCACGTTCCAGCAGGCGCGCTGAAGAGGAGTACCACAGGCAGTGGCGGAGACGCAATGAACGCAAGATGGACCTACCAGTAAGAGGTGCTAGCTTGATGGCACTTTCAATACATGCCAAGGCTTGCTCCCCTATAGCGATAGCATGCCAACATGTTGGAAGAGAGCACACACAACATTCCACTAAGGCAATCTTGGCTTGATCCATATTATTCCCCTTTGGAAAGAGGTACACTCCATTTCTAGAGTAGTGCCAGTAGGGTCTGGCCCCTGACAATTCAAGTATGGCATTCAAGACATCACTCAAATATGGTTAGCAGAAGGATCCTGGAGTAGCCCTTCAAACACACTGACATCCTCCCCCTAAATCCCTGCAATGCTGCAAGTGGATTTCAGCCTACTTCTGGAGGAATTCTCAGCAATTCAAAAGACTATGGCCGTCATTACGACCCTTGCGGAAAGGGGTATACGCTGGCGTAATGCATGGCGTACCTTTCCGCCTGACTACGAGTTCCCGTAGCGCCATGGTGATTTTTACGCCTGCTTTTTGCAGGCGGAAAAATCCATGGCGCTACAGGACTTGTTGTTAATTACGCCACCGTAATTTACGGTGGCGTAATTAACGCCTTCCCCACTCCCATTATACCCTATGGGGCAAAAATGGGAATGGGGAAGGGTAAATGGGGATTGGGGACTTACCGCCCCACCAAGGTCGGAATGGGGCGGTAAGTCCGCCAACCACCATGGCGGAGTTGGCAGCTTAGCGCCATGGACCATGGTGCAAATTGCACCATGGTTCTCCGCCAGGGTCGTAATGAGGGCCCATATCCTCAATTGACAGTCGCACCAAAGAGTTACGGGCATTTATATGGCAAATTCAGCATGCTGAGGAGAGCCTTTTGGAACTGGAGGATAGGCTAGAGGGTATGGAGACTCTGTGGGGGAAGCTCAGAGAGGTAGAGGATGTTATCACCTAGCTGGAGGATAGGAGCCAGAGAAAAAATATCAGAATCTTTGGTATCATGGAGAGCACTGAGGGGGGATACCATTGCTTAGGTGCAACATTGGCTGCCTGCCGCACTACAGCTTAACTTCTCCCCTACCTCAAAATACAGAGGATGCACAAATGGGATTCAGAAGAGTTAATGTGGAGCTAAAACCCAGTCCCCTCATAATGTGCCTCCTACACCACACATGAGTGATCCAAATATTGGGACCCATGAAGAAAAAGTGTTGCACTATTTATATAAAGCAAAATCTTTGAAAAAACAACATAACTAAATGGAAGCAGTTTCTCGCTTTTCAACCTGAACTAAGACACAAGGACATAAAATATGGATTCTAGCTCCAGCAAAGATGGCTATAATTACCAAACTAGGTGCACAGAAAATCCTGAAGACCTGGAGAATCTCTGGAAATGTATGGAGGCCTCCATGGAACAGCTGTTGGAAATCTCTCCCCCTACTAGAGAATGGAATTGGTACAACAATGGCACAAAACTGGTAGAGACTCAGAGGACGATGTGAGAGCAAGGCTTTCCTGCTTCAAGTGTCAAAAGGCTGTCATCAACAGACCTTGATCTCGATCAATGGATCCAGGATTTAAGTCCTACAACACCCAAGTGTGAAGGGACAAGTCTGGATCCCTGATTTGAGGCCAAGGATGCACCTAAACTGTCTTTCAGAGACGATCCAAAAGGTGTTTCTTTCCAGCTGCCATGGGGCTAGACTAGAGCCCTTAGGGCGCTAAGCAAATCTGTTATCAACTTATGTCAGACATTATAGTGTGCAGGGGTCCATTAAGATGATTTCATTCTCCCTCTCTGGGTCTCTATAGGTCACAGGGGTGACAGGAGCTGTCTTCCAACTGGGAAAGTGCCCTGACATGAGAAGCTATAACACTGATAGAGATACATAAGTCATGGGTTAATTTGCTTTATAGGCTCCGTAATTGCTTTTCCATTCTACGCTTTTTTTCTTTCTCTTTTCTCTGCTTTCCTTTTGCCTTTCCTCTTCTTTCCTATCTGGGCTGCATGCTTGTACCCACTCGGCACAACCTCAGTGGGGAAACACCCACAGTACTGCACCCTGGAAGCTTTGGGTAGCACACCTGGTCCGACTCTGACACCTAGACTAGAGTCTCCTGCTGAAACTCACTTGCGCAGAAGAATGTAGGGCCATTATTAATGGAAAATCTTGGAATGCAAATGGCTTACGGCTCCCTATCAAAAGGCAGTGTGTCCTCACACACTTGAAGAAGTTGGAGACTCACATAGCATTAATCCAAGAAACCCACCTTCCTGAAAAAGTAATGAAAAAGGAGGATTTCAAATATTAGTTCACAACAGACTGAATGTGCTAGTTGAAGACATTTTTTATGTAATGATGAATAATGCAGGAAGTCAAAGTCATGATTAAAGGTACATTAAACAACTCCCTGATAGTAATGTTCAGTTTATACAGTCCTATTCAGACAGATACTCGTTTTTGGAATAAGCTAAACAACTGATTTAACAAACATATTTGTGTTCTATCATTATGTAGGGAGATTGTAACCTCCCCATAGACCCTATTTGTGACAGGAAATCACTGGACCTCATTATGACATCGGCGGTAGCCATGCCTTTAAAACAGCACGGCTGCCGCTGGTGTCATTTATTTTCTGGCGCCCGCGAATGGACAAGTACCAGGTCATTACGGCCCTGTCAGACCCAGTGATTGCCCATTTGCGGGCTCCAGAAAATAGATGCTCCCATTCCCATTCAGCCCTATAGCTGAATGGGAATGGGGATGTTGGATGCACCAGCACCGTTTATAACGGTGCATCCGACATGCTGTGCCCGCGGGTGCCTTTCTGCCCGCCAGGCCCAACCTGGCGGGCAGAAAGGCACCCGCAAGCACAACTCGTAGTTTGCCGGTCCAGGAACCACGGTACAGCATGCATAGCGGTACCGTAGTTCCCGGGCCGGCAAACTTATAATGAGGCCTACTGTGTGTATTTGTCTCATCGAAAATGCACATGGCTTTTGAATAGTGTATATTAAACAATGCTCTAGTTAATACTTGGAGAATGTGTAACATTACTGAATGTAAATACACTTCTTATGCCCCAGAGCATGCATTGTCATTGAGGATAGAGTACATTTTCATAGATAAAGGGTTTTTGAGGTTAGTACATAAGGCAGAAAACTTGCCTCTAGTAGTTTGAGACCATGCTCCAGTTCTGGTGTCTCTGATGCCAGGTCAAACAAATGGAGACTAAACACTGATCTATTCCAAGCAGCAGAATTCAGCAAATTGATAGCACACTTCACAGATGAATTCCTTCAAAGGAATGAGGAGGACAATAAGCCAGCTTCACTGGTGTGGGATGCCCATAAAGACACAATCAGAGGGTGCATCATAAGCTCTGTTACAGGAAAAAAACAGGGAAGCAAAGCAGAAAGTCCTGCTAAGGTTAAAAGAGATTAATCTCCCCGAGAAAGATTACTGGGCTGTGCCACCAGAGGGGAAATTAAGAAACCTCATACACACCATGTGTGAATACAAAGCTGCTGGCTTCCGACGATAAGGACAGAGGTCAGAACAGCTGAATCAGGGTTCTGAAAGTAGGGGGTACAGCAGTCCTTAAAGATCAAGATCTTGAAAATCGTTTGCCGCATTCTATAAATCCATGTAGAGAATAGAGTCTACTGCACCCCAGGACGCAATTAGGCAGTATTTAGAGGAATCCCCACATCCCACTAGTCATATGAACCTAGCAGTGGACCTCGCTTCACGAGGGCAAGACATTTCGATAGAGGAGATCACATTAGCCACTAACAAATAAAGAAAAGGGAAGGCACCTGTGTGGCTTACCCATCAACTTCCACCAGTCCTTTATGGATATTTCTAGTCCGAAAATTGCATACATTATTTGCAGCCTATGCAGCCCTAGAGGGCACTTTTTACGAGGCCTTGATATACAGAATCCCCAAACCCTGAAATGACCCCTTGGCAGTGAAAAACTATAGATCCATTTTGTTGATCAATAATATTTGGCAAAATGTTGGCACTGACAATAGAAACCATTCTCGATGAATTGGTTCATGAAGATAGAACTGGTTTTAAAAAGGACCGAGTATCAATCTCCAATATTCACCTTCTCCGCAAACTCATAGATATGGGAAGGGAAACTAGTAACCCACGGGCAGCATTCACCCTAGACACAGAGAAGGTATTCAATAGAATGCTGTGGTCATTCTTGCAGGGAGTGCTATGGTGACATTGTTTGGGACTGAGGATAAGGTACTTGGTGAAACTATACCAATAACCCAGGGCTCCCGTGTATGTCAATGGCATATTCTCCCAGTACTTCCCTCTGGCAAGATTAACTAAACAAGGATGTCCCCTATGACCCATTATGTTTCTCTTGTCCTTAGAGCCCCTGCTGAGGTAGGTGCGCAACAATGACTCCATTATTGGGTTGGGTACCCTGGGGAACAGAATCAAACTCTCAGGCTGATGTGTTGGCTGCGTAGAAGGATCGCCCTTTTCACACCAAAGAGAGTTCTGTAACACAGAAAAAGACCAAAAAGAAGGCATGTGACCATACACCTTTGCATTCCGAAGATGCTGAGCAGGATCCAGGTGAGACACATGGAAAGTCTTGCCACATCGGTTCCATACTTACACACAACAATTTCTGCTTCCATGGAAGACATTCTCTTCAAACAAATAGAACAGCAATGGGCACAAAAAATGGCACCCCAGTTTGCAAACTTCTTCCTGGCAGAATTTGAGCAGTGGTTTTTACAACAGCAATCTCAGAAACCACTCACATCCATGCACTATATCAGTGACATTTTCTTGATTTGGACAGATGACATAGATTCCCTGAAACAATTCTATGAATCCCTAAATAGCTTTAACCACTGCATTAAGTTCACCATTGAAAACTCCAATGTGAGCAAATATTTCCTAGATACCATCATTTCTGTTGAATTGAACAGTCAGCAAGAAACAGCACTTTACAGGAAACCAAGACACAGGAACATATACCTCCACAGGATAAGTGTTGATCCAAGCTACACAAAACAATCCATTATGTAGAGCCAGACCATCCGATGGCAACAGATAGTGTCCACTAGAGAGACAGTGCAACCAACTTGCCACACTTTGTGTATCCTTCTTGCTAATGGGCTACTCAATCAGGCAAATTGACAGGAAATTTGATAAGGCATTGAGAATACCCACAAATGACCTCCTTCAATACAAAGATAATGAATCCATGGAAAAAAGACCTTGGTCATCACATATTATCCAGCACTAGCACAACAGAATAGAATTGTTGAGGACCTACAATCAATATTTAACAGAGATGAGAAGCTGAGGACATTTTTAAGGAAACCCTTTTAATTCATTACAAACAACCAAAACATCTGGCATGGTCCCTCACCAGAAGAACATTTCTAACAGATCAAGAACAAATAAGACAAGGAACATGCCCATGTCATGTTAGAAGATGCAAAACCTGCCAACTAATCTTCAGCGAATCAGCGATAACAACTCCACAGAACCAAACATTACAGATACAAGGGTCATACAGTTGCAAATTGTCCAATCTGGTATACCTCCTCCAATGTAAGAAATATCCACAAGGAAAGTATGTTGGTGGGACTTGCAAGGAACTATGGGAATGAATGAAACTGCATAGACACACCATATTCAACCACAAAACAGAAACCTCGACTGGTGAACACGTCACACAGGATGGACACACCATGTAGGACCTGTCAGTGATGGTACTAAAAGGTGGCCTCGCAAATACTGCACAAAGAAGAACATGGGAGCACAAGTTCTTTAAGATTCTCAACCTTACAATGCTGAACATAGACACAGAAATGATGGCACACTAGGGTTTATTGTGAGCCTGGGATCTCAAGGCAACCACATAGACAGTACCCGATGCTCTCCATGCCATTACCACCACTCCATATGACTGCTGGACACAATGTTTCAGAACCACAAATGAGTAAAGACATGGGCTCCATGTATGGTGATTTCCGATGTCTGAGCATACATTATCGGTACCCATTATCTAACAGAATGCATGCCCAGTCAGGAGTAGCAATGTCACCATTTTACCAATGGTAACGTATCTTTGTATTTGCCACTTTGTACCTGAGGTGGTGAGACACTGTCAAACATGAGGCACAACTAGGATACATTTTGACATGGCACCTTTAATGACTAGAGGGGATTTATGTATTCGTTTTACCATATGCAAACAAATAGGCCTAATTACCTTGGGCTAACCTACTATGCGACCCTAGCACAGCATGAGGTTGCAAAAACATGAACTAAGCTCTGACAATGCGCTAGCTCCAGCACACTTGTGCGGGGCGTTTTTCTTAATCTGGTTGGGCATTAAAATCACTGCAAACAATTAATTATTTGGCTGCGGCTGCCAGAAAGATGCTAATACACATTGCAGTTGGGAAATGTGAGGCGGGTTGAAATATTGGAAACATAAAGTTACTGCACATGTGACAACCCTTAGACTGTGGATGGAATGTGTGAAAAGCATGTCCTTACTATCTCAAACTGTGGGCCTTTGAATGTAACATTTTGAAATTTCTCTGCAACTGCATCACTTTTTTTATGCAGGGTTCAACTTAGACTCGTCATGCTTAGGTTTTTGGATACATTATACATTACTTTTAAAACAGTGGGTTAATAACATGGCTCTGCTTGAAATAAAATTTCGGAGTGATGAGAACTGCTTCTCAGTGTTTCAACATATGTCTGTTTCTTTCTAACTTTATGGACCTTTAGATAAAGGTGCCTTGCAGGACTGAATTTCTTGAATACTTTCTTCATGCATTCAACTGAACTGAGTTGTCACGTGACCATCAGATGTTTCTGGGACTTCGAAAGTTAATGGAAATACCATCTCAGCGTAATATTTTCAGTTAATCCAATAAAAGCTATCAAAACTTGGATATTGTTTGATTTTAAAACTGGACTAACAAGGCGCCAAACTCTTTCTCTGCCCTAGTACTGCAAGGGATTTCCCTCCATCTTTCAGTGTTTTGAACCTGGGTATAGTTAAGTTTGTACCCTGTGATGACCTCAGTGGTGCTTTAGGTATACATTTGGTTATGTATGAGTATTTAGAAATAATGTTATAAAGGATTTGAAAAGTAATAGACACATTGTATTGTGTTATTCTCTTTGCAACGGGGAACCAGTATGGGGAGCCAGATGAGTTCTCAATGTTAGGTTCTCCAATGCCAGGGTACTCATATGCGTAATGTCTGCTACATACATGCACTTTCTCCCATGCTCACTGTATTCACTGTAGGTTGCAAACATCATACCTTTATTGGTTCTTTGAGATACATATTTTAAACGGTCATTACAACAACAAAAACCTGAGAACCACATGCATATGCTATTTACTACTGTCACAAAGGAAACACTTGTGATTTTTACTATGACTCATTCAATATGACCATTACTCCATCCCTATGTCAAACAACAGAGTTTGCGTGAGACTGTGGGGCTCATCAGGGGTTGGGCGGAGCGGTAAAAATACAGCGATAATGCTATTACCACTACATCACCACTCCGCATAATCGCGAGTTGGGGCGGAAAGTGGGAGGTTTAACTCCAGCTTTTTGCTGGAGGTAAAAAACTCCAGTTTCTGCCCATTTTCAGTTCTATTACCGCTGGCGATACCACCCAATTTGTGATGAGGCCCTCTGAGTACCGATCTTTCACAATCTGTTATTGAGAGAGCTGAGACACATGCTCTATAATGGAGGCGAATAGTGTTGATAAGTCAACACCAGTTCCTATACGAGAAGAGCTTTAAATGGACATGGGTACTATAGTCACACTTTACAATTATTTAATCTTTTCCTTTACAAAGATGTGTGGACAATGCACGCGCAGTATTTCAAAGTTCCTTCAGAAATGTTGTGCTTGGCGTGTAATCTGGATCTTTTCCTGCTCCGTGAGGCAAAAAGGACAACATCTATTAGCTAACCAGAGGTGATTGTTCACGAATATATCAATCAGGAGAGCATCTAATTTTATCCGAGGGTTAATTCATCCGAAATATGCTAAACCATTTATTGCGTTATGTTACAGCTTTCTTTGAAGACATCTTAACACTGGTTTGCGTGTGTACGCTGACTCTCTTTGTCTCATGTTCCTGTCAAGAAAGCATTAACGCAGTCTCTGATTCATGCCTTAACTCCTTTGACCTTTCATTACAGTGTATTCTTTCTCTAATTCGCATCCTTATTCATCTATTAATTTTTCACAGGAATTTGCATCTTTGCAGCACCAGCAGTCAGACATTTTCCCCTTTTTATGGTTTATAGAGGACAAGTATTTTGATTACCAGTGAGAATTAACGTCGGGCATTTTTACAATTTATTGGGTATTGTGTGTACTATCAGATGACATGCATTAATAAAATATGTTTAAGATGTCTAGATATGATATGCTTATATTTTCCATATTCAATGCGCACAGAGTTTACATTTCGTGTTTTCTCTATAATATGGGAGAAAAAACTCATTATAGAAAATATTCGGTAGTCGTATGATGCTGTCAGGTTGCATTTAACAGTAATTTATTTTCAAAATGGACCAGAAACAAAATCCTGATGAAGCACATTGTGTAAGTAACTTCACAAACTAACTATATTGTACATGTCCAATACATATTTTCCATGCGTGTAATGGCAATGCATGGTAATGAAACGCAATTAATAGAAACAATAGGTTTTTTTTTATTTGAATATTCACATTTAGTGAACATTTCATAGTGGCAAAATGTAAATAACTCATGCAAAACTCTTTTCTTAGCAGTTATAAAATACCCCTGTGTGCTGGACAAAAATCTGGATTATGCAATGACCGACTGCACTCTGGAATCCATCTGCTTAGATTACTATCAGTTTACCAAAATGGCATGATTATTGGGTATTTTTCACCCGTGCAATCAAATACAGACCATATGTCTCAACTTGTTCAGAAAAAAATACTCATCATAAATTGCCTCAGATAGTCTTCCAATTGTTTTGGTTCCCTTATTCGTTTTTTAATTAGTATAGATATGCATTTGCTCTCATGATATTCTCAGTACCTGACCTTAGTGCCACAAGTACGTTAAGGTACAGTACTTTTATAACTCATTACTTCCTCTCCACTGTGCACCACGACTTCTGAATATGCTCCTGGGCCACTTAGCATTACCGTCACAGATGTTATTCACACTCTTCAACATATTAGCCTGGCCACCTTGGCACACTACCCACTTATAGCTCCTTAGTTGCACTACCCCAACACTCCCACTGGCATGATGACAAATCCTGCTAATAGTCACTCTCTGAATCAGCCATCACAACAGATATCGCCTTTACAAAGCAACTCTGTGGGATGGCTCCAGGCAAGTGACTCACTACTTAGCGACTCATCCACATCTAGTAATCCGTACCTTAATTCACCCGCCTTATGGCTGGAACACGTTGCTATGAAACCGCTACCTAATCAACCCTGCGCTTTGCACCTAAGAAACCACAGATTGGACTCTAGAACTCCTCGTATCACCAGTGGTATACAGAAACCTTGCACCTCGACCAAACTTCCCACTCTGAATCATAATTACCTTAAGCCTTCCACATCTCACCCTAAACCCACTCCCAACATCCTACCACATACTCCTAAAGTCACGCATATTAAGGGCGCTCTAAACAATGGTAACAATGGTAGATCCATCCCTTCTCATGCATTGGACATTGCAGATTTTATCAAGACTCAAGATCTTGTTTTTATCGCCATAACAGAGACTTGGCTCCATGCAGCCTCCGGACCACTTCTCTCACTCACCATACCAACAGATTATTCCATCACTAGATGTGACTGGAATATCTCGCAATCCAGAGGGGGCAGAGTTGCCTTTATTCATAAAAATTCACTTGGTCTTAGAGCGATGCCTAGCCAAAAGTTTCCCTCATCTGAGATACTTTCGGGGCCCTTTTCTCATCCAGGTGTTAAGTACCGAAAAGGACGTCCACTGGAGTGGCACCCTTACACCACTGCAGGGGCAGTGCGGTGCGCCGCCTAGGAGGGAAGCCGGAGCTTCCTCCTTCACTTAGGTAGACCACCTGGCTTTTGCACTGAAATCGCAAGAAGCTATTATTTCTTCGCTTCCAGTGAAGTCATCTCTCTGAATATCATCGCCACAGCCCGCCACCCGAAACAGCCGCAGAGGCTACCATCCACGGCTGATTTGCTTTCTAATACGATGAGACCCCAACACTGTGTTCTGCCTGAGCGCCATTCCAAGATGGCCGCCCGGCAACTGTAGGCACCTCTCTCTTCGTGCCTGGACCTTCCCACGCTCCCATTGGCCTTCCACTACCATTTCTGGGCCAATAGCAGACCGGGAGGCGTGAGCCGGCTTCTGCTCAAAAGCCTGCTACAAGGCTGTATGCCTGTCCCTGCCTGTCCCACCTTCACCATCCGACGTCCACTGGAGTGGCACCCTTCCACCACTGCAGGAGCAGTGTGGTGTGCCGTCTAGGAGGGAAGCCGGAACTTCCTCCTTCACATAGGTAGGCCACCTGGCTTTTGCACTGAAATCGCAAGAAGCTATTATTTCTTGGCGTCCAGTAAAGTAATCTCACTGAATATCATCGCCGCAGCCCGCCACCCGAAACTGCCGCAGAGGCTACCATCCACGGCTGATTTGCTTTCTAATACGATGAGACCCCAACACTCTATTCTGCCTGAGCGCCATTCCAAGATGGCCTCCTGGCAACTGTAGGCACCTCTCTCTCCGTGCCTGGACCTGCCCATGCTCCCACTGGCCTTCCACTACCATTTCTGGGCCAATAGCAGACCGGGAGGCATGAGCCGGCTTCTGCTCAAAGGCCTGCTACAAGGCTGTATGCCTGTCCCTGCCTGTACCGCCTTCACCATCCGACGTCCACTGGAGTGGCACCTTTCCACCACTGCAGGAGCAGTGCAGTGCGCCACCTTGGAAGGAAGCCGGAGCTTCCTCCTTCACATAGGTAGGCCACCTGGCTTTTGCACTGAAATCACAAGAAGCTATTATTTCTTGGCTTCCAGTGAAGTAAGCTCACTGAATATCATCGCCGCAGCCCGCCGCCTGAAACCGCCGCAGAGGCTATCATCCACGGCTGATTTGCTTCTAATACGATGAGACCCCAACACTGTGTTCTGCCTGAGCGCCATACCAAGATGGCCGCCCGGCAACTGTAGGCACCTCTCTCTTCATGCCTGGACCTGCCTATGCTCCCATTGGCCTTCCACTACCATTTCTGGGCCAATAGCAGTATGGGAGGCGTGAGCCGGCTTCTGCTCAAAGGCCTGCTACAAGGCTGTATGCTTGTCCCTGCCTGTCCCGCCTTCACCATCCGACGTCCACTGGAGTGGCACCCTTCCACCACTGCAGGAGCAGTGCAGTGCGCCACCTAGGAGGGAAGCCAGAGCTTCCTTCTTCACATAGGTAGGCCACCTGGCTTTTGCACTGAAATATCAAGAAGCTATTATTTCTTGGCTTCCAGTGAAGTAATCTCACTGAATATCATCGCTGCAGCCCGCCGCCCGAAACCGCCGCAGAGGCTACCATCCATGGCTGATTTGCTTTCTGATACGATGAGAGCCCAACACTGTGTTCTGCCTGAGCGCCATTCCAAGGTGGCCGTCCGGCAACTGTAGGCACCTCTCTCTTCGTGCCTGGACCTGCCCACTCTCCCATTGGCCTTCCACTACCATTTCTGGGCCAATAGCAGAACGGGAGGCGTGAGCCGGCTTCTGCTCAAAGGCCTTCTACACAGCTGTATGCCTGTCTCTGCCTGTCCACGCCTTTCCTCGCCGTCGCCAGAAAACTCTGCTGGATTCTGAACTTGTTCTTAAATATCACGGTACGATTCAACTCCGTATCACTTCTTACCCGATCACCACTATTGCAACCTGCCTAAACTCTATATGCCCACCAAACACTTTACCGCATTGTAATAGAGACAAACTATGATCAACTTGTTTACGTGCAAAATGCGAGCACTCTAGCCCAGCCACTGTTTAAATCTGCTCGTTGCGTCCCAGCACATGCTGTTAGTCAATGCTCCTAGCCACTGTTAATCTTGCTAATGCTGACTGAATTTACTCGTGTGCATTTTAGCCTCTGGCAATTTGCTCACTGTGCGCCTCCCAGCCTACGCTGTTAGTCAATGCTCCTAGCCCATGCTATTAGTCACTGCTCCTAGCACATGCTGTTAATCAATGCTCCTAGCCCATGCTGTCAGTCAATGCTCCTAGCCCATGCTGTTAGTCAATGCTCCTAGCCCATGCTGTTAGTCACTGCTCCTAGCCCATGCTGTTAGTCAATGCTCCTAGCCCATGCTGTTAGTCAATGCTCCTAGCACATGCTGTTAATCAATGCTCCTAGCCCATGCTGTCAGTCAATGCTCCTAGCCCATGCTGTTAGTCAATGCTCCTAGCCCATGCTGTTAGTCACTGCTCCTAGCCCATGCTGTTAGTCAATGCTCCTAGCCCATGCTATTAGTCAATGCTCCTAGCACATGCTGTTAATCAATGCTCCTAGCCCATGCTGTCAGTCAATGCTCCTAGCCCATGCTGTTAGTCAATGCTCCTAGCCCATGCTGTTAGTCAATGCTCCTAGCCCATGCTGTTAGTCAATTCTCCTAGCCCTTGCTGTTAGTCAATGCTCCTAGCCCATGCTGTTAGTCAATGCTCCTAGCCCATGCTGTTAGTCAATGCTCCTAACCCATGCTGTTAGTCAATGCTCCTAGCCATTGTTAATCTTGCTAATGCTGACTGAGCACAGCCTATGAGCTTATCTCAATTATCCTGTGTAACAGTACCACTGCACCCAGTCATTACTACTGGCCCCACCAAGTAATTATTATAGAGCGTGCGTTAATGAGGGCACCTTTTATGGGTAGGGTGGTAACCTTAGTGGGGGTGGGGATAGTGGTTGTATTGTAGATTTTGTGATCAGTCGTAGTATTGAATGGGCTAGACTTGGGTCTTTTCAACGTAAGGTTGGCGCTGGTGCTAATGGTAGGGGAGTGGTTGGTCAGTTTGGACTGGATCGAGTCCCTGGCTCGAGGCTCATATAGCTTGGCTAGTCTGGATCATATTTTGGTGTTTCTTTCAGAGAGGCTGCATGGAAGAGCGAGATGGAGCAGCATGGTTGTGATGTAGGGATCTGTGGGGAGTGGTGAGGTAGTGCTTATAGTGGCCGAGCTAGGAGTAGACCTAGGAGAGCATGAGAGATTAATAAGGTGGAGACTAGTTCTCAGCAGTATTGAATAGATGCCTGGTAGGAACATTTTGTAGGCGTGGGTGGGGTATGGAGGTCAGAATAGCAGTAGGCTACAGACCACCATCTCCTCTCCTTCACCCTCGAAGCCTCGAGCCCCATTACCAATAATGTGCTAGCCTCAGCCATCCCCACAAGAAGTAAGAAAAATATAACAGTGGAAAAACTGATCCCTCTCATCCTCCCGGCGCTGAACCAACTCCATGCTACCTCCAACCCCCACGACCTTGTAGAACCCTACAACAAAACCATGCGCACAGCCCTAGACTCCATTGCACCACTAAAACTAAGAAAATGTAAACCAAAAAAGCACCTCAACCAATGGTTTTCTAGCCATTTTAAAGCTCTTAGATTAGAAAAACGTAAAAAAGAACAAGCCTGGAGACAATCTCCCACAGACCTTAACAAGACATTGCTCAATAAAATAACGTCCAACTACAAAAAAGAAATCATAGCTGCCAAACAAGAGTCATACAACCAGAGAATTTCACAATCCAACTCCAGTACCAAAGAGTTGTTCACGATCATCAAAGAACTGGAAACACCTTTAATAACTCCAGACACTTGTGTGAAGGACAAACAATGGTGCACTAGTGTCCAAAACGCCATAAACAATAAAGTCACAGGCCTACAAACTAAAATAAAAAATAAAAAAGAATCCATAGCTAAACCAACCAACCCCACTAATGCTGCCCCGCACCCCACGTCCCAACACCCCCAACCCAACCACTCTCGCTTCAGCTTTTTCAAAGTCACCACTTTTGAAGTGGAAAAAATCATTATCAGTCTAAAACCATCTAACTGTCAGGGTGACCTCTGCCCCCCCACAAATCATCAAAGATGCGGCAAGAGACCTCTCGCCATTCATTACCAAACTCATTAACGCCTCCTTCTCCTCAGGCACTGTCCCTAGCAACCTTAAAGAGTCCTGGGTCCTCGCCCTGCTCAAAAAGCCCTCTCTTGATCCCGCCATTCCCACCAACTACAGACCCATTACCACCGTCCCATTCCTGCTCAAGATACTAGACAAGACAGCCTACCAACAAATTAAAAAATACCTTGAAACCAACCATCTCCTGGGTATTCGGCAATCAGGCTTTAGACCCCAACACGGGACAGAAACGGCCCATTATTGACCTGAAGGCTCAAATTGATACCCTCAGAGACAACCGGAAAACTGCCCTATTACTCCTCCTAGACCTCTCCGCAGCGTTCAATCTAGTCGATCACATAATCCTGTGCAATCACTTGGATTCAGCGGCCCACTTCTCCCAAGAAGCCATCGGCTGGATCGAGTCATTCCTAAGCAATAGATCCATGCGTGTCTTCTCCACAACCGCTGCCGCCGACCCTATCCCCATCACATGTGGAGTCCCCCAGGGTTCATGTGTCTCCCCTACACTGTACAACGTGTTCACGAAGCCCCTGTTTGATGATCTTGATGATCTGGGCATCACCTACATTAATTATGCCGATGATACCCAGATCCTCATCCCGTTGACAGGAGATTACAACCATGATTTGGCTTTGGTGAACAGGGTGTACCTCATCATCCAGGCACGGATGGCCTCGCACAGTCTATGCCTGAATGATGACAAGACAGAACTCATCATCCTTGGCTCCACCTCAAACCTAACCAAACTGAACCACGACTACACTAGCTTCATTATAGACGGGAACCCGATCAAGGTAGCAAAAGAAGTGAAAACCTTAGGAATATACATTGACTCTGCCCTCTCCTTCCATAAACAAGTTATCTCCTTGTCATCCTCTACGGCCTACACATGTAAGCTTATAAGAGCAGCCAAACCCTTCTTATTAACCCAAAGCTGCATTACACTAGCTAGAGCCCTGGTATTATCAAAACTGGACTACTGCAATGCCGTCTACGTAGGAGCCAGTAGGCAAGTTACCAACAAAATACAGACGCTACAAAACAACGCTCTTAGAGCCGTGCTTAGCATCCCCAAGAGAGAACACATTTTTAACATTAGGAGAACCCATAATTGGCTCAACACTACAGATAAAATCATGCTCAAAGTAGCTTCACTGACACACAAATGCCACAACAACGCTGCCCCACGCTACCTAGTCGATAGAATAAAGAAAAACAATTCTAACAGACCCACCAGAACCTCCAATGCAAATCTTCTCACAGTTCCAATGTTCAAACACACCAAAATGGGTGGCAACAGCTTCCAGGTGAAAGCAGCCCAACGTTGGAACTCCCTACCACCCACTCTAAGGACACCCCAAACATACACACACTTTAGACACAACTACATCCAGTGGATAAAGAACAACAACCACTAATACCATCCATCCATCCTTACCGCTGTATACTATGTAAATATATATACCTGTAAATATATATACTTGTAAACCTGTAAACTCGTGCCTTTATCGTTCCCACCTTCCATTGTCCTATTGTAATTTTTGTACTGCATTGTAACCTGTAACTAAGCTGTGAATAACCTTGCTGCTCACACACCCTCATACCTTTGGGTCTGGTGCACAATACAAATGAATAAACTAAACTAAACTAAACTAAACGTTAAAAGGCTTAATGACCTTTTTGGTACTTAAGACCTATTCTGAAGGTGGCGCATTCCTCCGAAGTTGGAAGGAATGCGCCACTTTCAGAATACATGTGGCGGTTGCTGGGATGAGTTGGAAACCAACCTAGCAACCGCCACATTATTAAACTGGCTTCTGGAAGCCTATTCTTGTGGCACTCTGCCAGTTTAATATGTGCGATAAACTAGCGCACATATACGGTACCCTTTTGGTGCCGTTAAACTGGAGGAGTGCCATAAGAAGCCTTGTTTGTGTAAATGAAAGTGTTCATATACACCAGTGTGTTTTATATGGACACTTTCATGTACACGAAAGCAAGCAGCTTCAACGTTGTAGAATGCAACGTTAAAGCTGCTTGCTTTGATGTACCTGAAAGTGTCCATATACAACACACGGGTGTATATGAACACTTTCATTTACAGCAAAGCGAGCAGCTTCAACAGTGTATTCTGCAACGTTGAAGCTGCTTGCTCTGGTGTAACTGAAAGTGTTCATATACACCGCACGGGTGTATATGAACACTTTCCTTTACACCAAAGCGAGCAGCTTCAACATTGCATCCTGCAATGTTGAAGCTGCTCGCTTTGGTGTATAGGAACGTGTTCATCTGTGTTCTCGGCAGCATTTTTGTAAAATAACGAATATGTCGTTATATTACAAAAATGCTGCAGAGATTGGATTGCGCCTGTTAAAACTAAAAACAGGCGCAATCCTCACAGATCACTGTCGTGCTCTACGAGGACGCCCAGGCCCACTTGAGAATAGTAGTGGAGCCTGGGTGTCCTCTTTTGGCGCCCTGAATCGTGCTGTTTAGCACCTTCACTGTGCCAAGTTGAGAATAGGGCCCTCAGTCAAGCTTTCCATCTCTCCTAATCAAACTGCCACCTTACATCTCATTTATAGACCGCCTGGCCCTGCACCATCCTTTGGGGACGACATCACATCCCTAATATTAGAGAACTCAAAAACTAAATCTCAAATTATCCTACTGGGGGACTTCAACTTGGGTTTCCAAGATCCGAACGACCCCACTGCAGCCGATCTTGAGAACACTTTAACTGACCTGGGGTTCTCTCAGCACATCTTTGAACCTACTCACATTAAAGGGCGGACACTCGACTGGTTAGTAGACTCCAATTGCAAAATTAGCCTTCAGACTAATGCACCATGCGCCTGGTCAGTCCATCATACTGGCCCTCATTACGACGCTGGCGGAAATCGAAAAACGATGGCGGAAATGCAATACCGCCATCGAATAGCGCTCGGTGCGATTATGACCCGTCACCGTAAAGTACGATGCCATTAGCGACACCGTAGTGAACGCCAACGCTAACTGCACCAAGTACGCGCACGCGCACCATGCCAAACCGTAATTACCACCATGGCGCAACGGTACGCGAATTCTGACCCTAGCGGACATGTACCTAACGCCATCAAGCATGGCGGAAAGTACCATTCCGCCATGGTGAGAAGTACGGCATCGCGAATCAACCGTAAACGGCCCTACTGAGTGCCTGTACACCACTCCCTGGCCACATTGCACAACTCCTCGTAGGTGCAATGAAGTCACACAATGCAACCAGTGCAATGTACAAGTCACCCATGCATGGCAACGAACAAATGAATCCAGGGGCTCCAAGTGCCTTGTGAGTGGGCATTCATATTTGCCATGGCACCATTGCCGCACTGATGCAGCACAGGCATGTGAAGGTTCAAGTACAGCAACATGAGCAGAAAAATGAGACAAACAAAAACAGGCCCCCCCATCGACTGACACCAGTGTAAGGCAACATACAAAGCAGTATCCTGAGTGAGACTGCACCAGCCCTGTACTCCTGCCAGTAAACAAACCAACCATCAGCATAAGCATGTATCACACAAGTTGGCAGAGTGACAGAGCAGCCAGGCTCATCTCAAGAGGGGCCAATGGGAGCTGCAGGGCACACATGGCACAAATACAGAAGCTATTCCAATGGACATGACCTCAGTCTCCCTCCAAGAAACGCACGCAAACACAGGCACCTGTGACCAGCCATAGTCTGATAATCACATCATTCCACCAATCCACCTGGCTGACCGGCATCTGTTACACAAAAGCTAATCCCCCGCCCCTGAGCATGACATCATTAAAACAGTCATAATGGCAGGCCCCATCCCTGACCTTACTGGGCTTCGTAGGCAAACGCGGCCAGTACAGTACCACGCAACTATACTCAGAAGCCGGAACCCAATGCAGATCTCCTCACAATACACCGCTCCACAAATAGGAATATGCTACATTACTTGCAAAGAATAACGCTACACGGTTAATATCAGAATAGAAATTTAATGCACCACAAAATCACCAAGCCCATACAGCCATTAGGTCATGAACTCCAAAATACATTTCAGTATTGTGGGCTGCATCCGCAATAAATGACCAGCTTCTGCTTGTGTGACACCCTGTTCCTTCATGGTACACAGGGGCTACATTCACGTTCAAAAAGGCAACATGGAAGCGCCTAGAACCGCAGGGCCGTCCCATTAGGTAGGCACTAGTCCAGCTGAAAGGTCGAAATGTTGCTCTTAGCCACTAGTACTGCGTAAGGGCATGTGGCCCATTGGCGATCGTCCCATAAGATCGTAATGGTGCTCCACTGATTAACTCGAAGCAGCAGGTGTCGGGAGTAAAAGCCATCTGCAGGAGTGGCATACAGATGGCAGCGGCAAAAGGGGAGGAGATACCTGTCACCCAAATGAAATGAAAAAGAATAGTATGGCCATCAGAACTTGATTTGTATTACTCACTTCAATGATCACACTAAATCTACAGCCATATGCATGCTAGCCCACTCAAAAGGATTATTCCCACCCAAAAATCACTTGCGAATCACAACTACAAAAATCGAGGTGAAAACACTATTACAAACGAGTGTTTGTGTGCATGCGTCTGTTAAGACAGAATCCATTAGATGGGATTAGTAACGTGCATAGACACAAGTGTTTGAAGGCGCGTCGAGACTGGGAGGGTTCAACAAGGGCAGAAAGACGATGGTCCCACTATGGCAGCTCTGCATCACATAGCGCAGGGGAGGTGGATAGATTCCAAAAAGCCCTGTACATGGCAAACTCTCCATCAAATCATCTGTCCATGCATCCATACATCATTCCCTCATCCCGGTATGAAAACGCCTGATTATTTACTCACATAACATGTGACATTTCCATTGAGTCTGTGCGTAATGCAGTCTGCAAAATCCACTGTGCTCCAGCCCGGAATTCCAGTGTTGTGAAGTAACATGTATTTGGGAACGTCCGGCCTTATCGTCAACTACGCTATTGCGCATCCCATACTATTCATATCAATCATAGCATTCTCGCCATGGCCCCTGTCCGAAGGACATTAAACAATAGAACCTCATATCTGCAGTCAGACCTGTGGGCGTCTCCTCGCCGCTAGCTGAAAACCGAAAGCGCTGTCCTTCGAATTCCTCATTTGCAACATCACGTCGAAAAGTCATCTGTGACCGCTTGAAATCACAAATTCATCCATGTAGTGCGGCAGTGTGTGAAAATGGCAACTGGCTTCACTCACAAATGGGACGCCCCGCCCGTCGGTGAACCTCGGTACAGTGCTGCATGAGGGTCCACCGTTAATCGAGTACTACATTCCACTGACCCTTCACAAGTTTGTTCGCGACTGCAAAGATAGTATGTGAAGCAATGGGACCATAGCAGAATGAACATATGAACCAATATCTCACTGCCATCGGGATGAAATACATGATTGTAATGGCAAGATGCCATGCGTCGAATTGCAGCGTTGTGTGCGGGACGTGCTCGCCCAAAGGGGATTGCAGCTTGCACAGGTGGAATGAATCACCACAGGTGGAGGCAATACAGCTTGTAAACACATAAATTGCACACCCAACCCCCTCCCACAACCACACCCACTCCAAAATGCTACCGGCAGGACTAGCGATGTTGGCCCTGGGGGACCTGATAGCACTGCAAGTACTCCAACTTCAAGAAGAAGACGAACACCAACTACTACAACAACCGGCCGCACAGAGGAGACGCAGGAGGAGGAGGAGGGCAAGGCAGGGCCAGCAAGGCCCGCCAGCACAGCCACTACCACCACGCAGGCAGCCCGCAATCCCGCGCCTCCGAGCACATCCGTTCAACCTCACGGATGAGCAGATCCACACCCTCTACCGTTTGGACCGGGACACCATAACCGCCATTGTGGACATGACACAGGCTGACCTTGTCTGCATGATATATAGCCCAACCGCCATCCCACCCCTACTGAAGGTGGTGTCTGTACTCCACTTCCTGGCCACAGGCACCTACCAGCACACAGTCGGACAGTTGCATGGCATTTCACAGCCAGTGTTCTCACGGGCACTATTGCAAGTGCTCGATGCCCTCCTGAAGCACGCAGACGACTACATCTCTCTACCACGCTCGGAGCAGGAAATTACGAACACAAAAGTGGGATTCCATGCACTTGGCGGCATACCGGGTTGCATTGGTGCCATCGACTGCACCCATGTGGAACTGGTCGTCCCACATGCCATGGAGGCCCAGTACCGCAACCGAAAACAATTTCATTCTCTTAATGTACAAATGGTGTGTGACTCCAACAGGATCATTACACATTGTTGTGCCCGATTTCCTGGATCAACCCATGATTCTATGGTCTTGAGGAACTCTACAATACCACGCTACATGGAGCGACACGCAGGGAACAGATCCTGGCTACTCGGTGAGTCTCATTTCATGCATGATAATGTGGGGTATGTGATGCGGCAATGACCTGGCAGGAAGGGGGGGGGTGCGTACGTAGCAATGTCATTCCACAAACATCCTTTATTGTCCACATACAGGTGATGCCGGGTATCCACTGAAGAGATGGCTCCTTACACCACTCCGGAACCCACAGAACCAGCATGAGGAGGACTACAACCATGCCCACTCACGTACCCGTGTAGTCATAGAACAGGCATTCGGCCTACTGAAGACTCGTTTCCGCTGCCTCAGCAGGTCTGGCGGGGCACTCCTGTACCGCCATGAGAAGGTAGCAAAGATGGTCATGGCATGTGTCATGCTACACAACATGTGCGTACGTAGAAATGTGCACATGCCCCCTGACGCAGAACTGCAAGCACCTGAAGATGGTCATGATGAGGGTGGGGATGTGGCAGCACCTCAAGGAGTCTGCGAGGCACAGGAGGGCCGTGACATTCGTCAGATTCTCATTGATTCATGCTTCTAGCACTCACGCCTGGTGGCTGATACATGGACACGGGACTTGTGGCACTGTGTGTGTCTGGAACATGCACAATATGGACTGTACGCCTATAAAGGCCTCGTACACAAAGATCAATGTCCACACATCTCATTGGATGATCGTGCATTGTTTATAGCATATGTGAAATTATGTTACACACCCCATCGACCCGCCACCCAAGTGAGCCCAACACACCCCCTCCACCCTCCTACCTCCCCCCCGAACACCAGTGTCCGAAGATGCTCATTGTCAGTGGGCAGACGCTATTGCAAGCCCCCTCTCCGGGTATCAGGGGCACCCCTGCCTGTGGAGCGCAGGTTCCTCCCAGATCTACGTTGGGGGCTGCCCTGGACGGAACTTGCAACGGATGATGTCTCTGCCTGCTCACGTCCATGCATGTCCCTAAGGGTTTGTGAGAGCTCAGTGAGCACACGGCGCACAGCGGCAAGTTCAGCACATACGTCTTTGGACGTCGCATGCAGTTCCCCACTCAGGCTCTCGGTGCTTCTCTCCATTTGTACTCTCAGGCTCTCGGTGCTTCTCTCCATTTCTGCCCTAAGTGTCTCAGTTGATGTTTCTATGACTGCCTTAGTACCCCCACATTCATCATCATCGTCCTTGAGGAGCGTGGCCAGTTGCTGCTGTTGCACGATCACCTGGTCGAGGGACTGTTGCCTCTGCTGTGCCATGGCCATTTGCGGTGGTGTCACAGAGGGGCTGGTCACCTCATGTTGCCTTGCCACAGGGCTTGTGGGGGATGGCCAGTCGTCGTCTTGTGGGTGCCCCTGCGTGGTATCCTCATGGTGTACGGGATGGAACAAACAGGGGGATTGAGACAGGTCATGGATGGATCTTACTTCGACATCCCCGTTTTCTGTGTCGGAGCATGCTGCCATTAATGCAGTGTCACCTATGGTGCTGCTGCCACCAGAAGCAGTGCCTTCTGTGGCATCCATTGGGGGGACCTGTGGTGCTGCTGTTGTGGGCATGCTGGCTGCTGGGGTGCCTGTTGAAGTTCCCTCCTGTGTGCTGCCACTTGATTTGTGCAGCTGCCGTGTCTTGATGCATGCAGCTGAGGTGGAGATTCTTTGGCCGTTGGTCTTGGCCCTCTTTGCAGGTGTGCTGGTAGGGGTGTCCTGGAGCTCGTCGTTTGAATCGGACCCTGTGGTGGAGTAAAGGAGGGCGAGCGTTATTAATGGGTCTGTTGAAATTGGAATGGCAATGTATCACATGCATTGGGGTGGTACCTGAGGGTGATTTGGGTCGGGGCCTTGGAGGTGGTTTCATTTTTGTGTGGATTGAGGATGCAGTTGTTTTGCAGCCTGCAGTTAGGGTGTGCCTGCTGCACGTGTGAGGGTGTTTTTAGGATTTTTAATTATTTATGTATTTAATGTGAGTTTTAAAGTGCGCTATCAGGCTAATGTATGTGGACGTTCTCCTGGACATGTGTTACTGTTGCACTATGTGGACACATGGTACTTCACATGATTGGACATTGTGGATTTAGCATTGTTTTATTTGGCCCACCTACCGGATTCTTCGGATGTCTGCACTCCTTTCTCCATCCCTCCGACTCCCTATATACTCTCCATTCCAATGGTGGAGGCACAGATTTCTTCCCAGGGGGACAACTTGATGGGTGATTCCCATTCTCCCCCGGTAGCTGTGGCAATGTTACGGTTGGCGGATAGTATGCTCCGTACGTGTATCCGCAGGTCGTCCCATCGCTTTCTGCATTGCTGTGGGTTGCGGGGTGCGGTCCCCACTGCACTTACCCGCTGTGCCACCAGGGCCCATATGGCCTTCTTGTTCGCAAGTGCCGTCCTGGTCATTTGCGTCGAGAAGACGACGGCAGCATTCTCCTGGAGGGTCTCTGTGAGCACGGTGAGTTCCTCACGGGAGAAGTGGACCTGCCGCTTGCGGTCGCACGCTTTTTTCGCTACTTTTCCCATTTCTATTGCTTTTACTAGGGTGGATGACGGGTTGGGATGTGTCTCAGGGTAGTGTTTTTAATGGTTGTGTGGGAATTCTGATTTTATAGGTGTACGGCGTGCTGTTTCCCGTTCCGGGACCATGTTTTTACTTCCGTTTCTGTATATTTACGGTCACCGTACTTTCCGATTGCCGCTCATTACGGTGACCGCTAAGATGGGTGGCGGAATTGCACCTAGGGCACCGTACGACGGCGGTGAGGGGCGTTTTGGGGACATTTCCGCCATCGCGGACTTTGCACTTCCGCCATGGCGTAGTGCTCGTGCCCGATGGGTCGGAATTAGCCGCACTTTGCTCCGTCGTGCAATGGCGGAAACGCTATTTACGCTATGGCGGTCAGGTCAGTCACTTTCCGCCAGGGTCGTAATGAGGGCCACTGTTACCTTCTACATAGAAGCTACTCAATGCCCCAAACAATCTATTGCGCCGCCCCTGCCTATTAGAAATAAAAGAGATATAACAAGAGACAAACTTCTCCCTCTTATTCTTCACTCCCTCAGTAAAGTGTTTGCTTCATGTTCTGACCCTTCTATTCTAGTGGAAACATATAATCATGTTATGCTCACAGCACTGAACTCAATCACCCCAATCAAACAAAACTAAACCTCCTGCACATCTCAACTCATGGTTCACACCACATCTGAGAGTGCTACGAATAGAAAAATGCAATGCTGAAGCCCGCTGGAAAAGTCATCCTTCTGATGCCCACAAGGATGGTCTTATCATAGCTTCCATGAATTATAAAGAGGCCATCCTCCAGGCTAAAAAAGACATCTTTTACAAACATATAACGCAAGCAGAATCTAACACCAAATAATTATTTAAGATTCTGAAGGAACTTGAATCGCCTGCTACTCCCCCTGATTCTTGCATAAAATACAGCAAATGGTGCTCGAATATACAGAAAGCACTTCTGGACAAAATTGCCACACTCCAAACTAAAATCAAAGTTAAGCAGAATTGTCTACAGACAGACAATCCACCTAATTCTCCTACCTCTGTAAACCCACAGGCCACTCCTAACATCAAACCTTTCAGCCTCTCCCCACTCTCTATTGCAGAAGTTGAATGTATCATTAACAAAATCAAACCCTCCAATTGTCAAGGCGATTCATGCCCAGCCCCCATTATCAAGGAGGCTTCCCATGAGCTAGCCCCATTCATTACTGAGCTTATAAATTCATCCTTCAAAACAGGCATAGTACCGGACAAACTTAAGGATGCCTGGGTCATCCCTCTGCTTGAAAAACCCTCCTTGATCCTAGCTTACCTACCAACTAGAGGCCTATTACCATTTTCCCATTAATGCTCAAAATACTACACCGTGCAGCTTACCTCCAGATCCAGGACTATCTGGAAGCTAACAATCTTCTTGGTTTAAGGCAATCTGGTTTCCAACCCAGGCATGGGAAGGAAACCCCCCTCATCGACTTAAAAACACAGATTGAGGTACTGAAAGACAACGGGAAAATAGCCTTTCTACTATTATTCGTTCTTTCAGCGGCCTTTGATCTGGTTAATCACCATATCCTTTGCCAGCGCCTCATATCAGCCGCCCACTTTTCTGACACTGTCACCGCCTGGATCAAATCCTTCTTAAGTAACAGATCTATGCGGGTCTTCTCTCCACTAGCATCTGCTGAGCCTGCTCCTACTAACTGTGGTGTACCACAGGGTCCTGTGTGTCACCAACTCTTTACAATGTGTTTTCCAAACCTTTATTTGATGCTCTTGACTATCTGGGTGTCTCGTACACTATGCCGACGACACCCAGATACTA
The DNA here is from genome assembly GCF_040938575.1 of Ambystoma mexicanum. Lineage (NCBI taxonomy): Eukaryota > Metazoa > Chordata > Amphibia > Caudata > Ambystomatidae > Ambystoma > Ambystoma mexicanum. Next base: position 1,027,967,407 of record NC_090927.1, read on the forward strand.
ATTCCCATCACGGGTGATTATGCAGTGGACACTAAAGCCCTGAATGGTGTCTACTTGGTTATTCAGGCTTGGATGGTGCAACATGAGCTTTGCCTCAATGATGACAAGACGGAACTACTTATTCTGGGTTCACACCAACGTCTCAAAAAACTTGACTCTTCATTCAAGTCTTTCATCATTGACGGCAAAGTCATCAAGGTCTCTCAGGACACCAAAACTTTAGGAATGTACCTCAATTCTAAACTATCACTGTGCAGACAAACCAACGCTGTCAGTTCAGTGTCTGCATATACATGTAAACTTATCGCTGCATGTAGACCATTTTTGACTATGCCCAATTGCATTACCTTGGCTAGAACACTTGTCATGTCCAAGATAGACTATTGTAGCACCCTTTATTTAGGGACTAGTCAATCAAACCTTAACAAATTGCAAGTCATTCAGAACAATGCCATCAGAGCAGCATTAAACATTCCTAGAAATCACCATATCTCTAACCACAGGTGCAAGCTACATTGGCTTCCTGTTAAGCATAGAATTTCCTTGAAAACACTTGCCTTGACTCACAAGTGCCTTACCAACCAGGCACCTATCTACTTAGCCAACCGACTTACACCACACACTTCCACCCGTCCCATGAGAGCGGCCAAAGCCCACAGTCTAAATCTCCCTAGTTTTAAACTACAAAAAGCTGGTGGCGCCAGCTTCCCGGCCCTTGTCTCTAAGCTATGGAACACACTTCCTAATGCTATTAGAGCCGAACCTTCCTTCCAAGCCTTCAAGAATCAAACTAAAGGGTGGCTGTTAGCACAAAACACATGAGACATCTGACGTCACACTTTAGCTACTGCCACTTTGCCAAACACCTGATCACCTTGCTGTATAGTCCAAGCATATAGAACGCATGTATCCCTCCTTGTATCTATCGCTTGTATGTAGATATTTATCTTCCTGTGCATATTTTCTGAACCTATTATACGCTTATGCTTCAATGATCAGAGGAACTGTTTGCATATCCCTCATGCCTGTACATGCCGTATGCTATTCTATATTGTATATTTCTGTATCATATCAGAGCCCTAACCGCATTTTTACTGTAAGCCAGTAGAGGCTTCTATTCCATGCATGTAATAGTAACTTTTCCTCCTATGATATGCGCCCAGATGCCCTTGGGCCCTGCACGCTACATAAATAAACAAAATACAAATACAAATACCCTTATGTGGCGATTGACATCCTCGTATCTTCTTTATTTTCTTCTATTATCTTTCACCTTATAGTCTCCAGTCGCATCTCAGTGATTTCTGTGAGCCATCGGTCTTGCCCACTACTCATAGAAGCTGAGGTAGAGAATGGTGCGTCTGAGCTCAGGAGCTAGGCTGACATCTTGGACCACAACCCTAACATCCCGACATTCTGAGTCAAAAATGAACATAACATGAATATATTGATTTTCAAATTTGATTTAATGTCGCAATTTTAGTCTAAATCTATTTTTCTGTTTGAAGGATACCAAACACATTGTTATGATCTGTAATGTTACAACATTTTTATACTGCACCAACTTAGCACCATAGTAGTCTCAAAGCACCTATGACTGCCAGTAAAGGGGCATGCTATGCCCACTCCTGGGGTTAATACCTATTACACAATTTTAATAAAATAACATTTCATAAAAACATAGAAAACAATTGATAAATAAGTATATCTAAAATCAATAGGTTTATAATTATAGACAATCAAAGAACTTCAGTGCTGTTTGCCATATGTGGTAAGAGGCTGCCATAATTACCAGGGACTCTGCTGAGTAAACATTGGCCAATAATTGATCAGTAACTTTGCACTGGATATATGATGTGAGATTAGCATAGCCTTTACAGTAAAAATTCACTTAATTGGGGGTATTGTGTTAAAATATGCCATGCTTTTCCAATATCAGAGGCAATGTGAAAATGCACATGAAGTAAATGCATGAAGAAATAAATGTCTGACAAAGTGAGTGTAGAAGAATTTATTTAGGTGAAATGAAGGGGGGGACACTTGTCTAATGTGTCTGTGGATAAAAGAGACTTTACGTGAGGGACGTTTGCTACTAGCTCCTATAAATTGCAATGCACAGCTGCTTGTTGGATTTAGGATGTTCTTAAATTACCACTAAAAGCATGGATGGTGATGTTGACTGACGAGTTATTTAGGACCCGATTCATGGACTAATCTGCACTCAAAATATGGTACTTGCGCGCAAAATCATGTGCAAGTCCCCATTCATATATATTCATGGAACACAATGCACAGGGCTTACACGGGACTTGCGAGGAATCCGTGCCGGCCAACTACGTCGCTGCGACACAACGAATGGCTTGCGTGAGACTCCAAGAGATGGACCAGCCGGGCCTGCAGAGCCACCTAAAAAGGGGGCGCCACACGTGAAATGAGGAAGAACAAGAGAAATTGTGGGCATTACGAGAAACGCTCCACCGTCAAACAACCGCACCGCCCATACGCGAGCAAAAGAAAAATATTCATGGAATTGAACCGGGAATGCCGGCTCGTGAAAAAGCATGTGCAAATCCAGAAACATATGCCATGGGTTAGCAAGCATAAACGTCAACGCGCACACTAACAAATTCATAAAAAGCATGCACGCTCACAAGCACACGGATAAAGCCGATATGAATGCACCATTTGTTGCAGTAATCATCCAGGGACTTCGCAGGAGGTGGAGGATGGCCAGGGCGCAGATCTTCCACCCAAGGGCCAGCCTTTTTGGGATGCCTGATGACCAGGTCTATGGCTGTTATAGGTCCCCTCCATATCATCCTAGACCTGGTCACGGAGTGGGAAGATAACCTCACATCACCCAACATGTGCTCCCAAGCATTGAGGTGCTTACAAAAGGTGCTTAGTGCTCTGCATTTTCTGCCTACTGGCTCATTCCAGCAGACCACCGCTATAGTAGGTTGCATCTCCCAGGCCACGCAGTCTCGCTGCTTACACCAGTTGTTGCCAATCATAACTGCACATCCTTCTGTCCGCTGGCATATCTTAAATGCCCAGAACACTGGCAGAAAGGCAAGCAGTGGTCCAGGACTTTTATGGGGTGGCACACTTCACAAAAGTGCTAGCTTCCATTGATTGCACCCATGTTGCTCTGCATCCACGTGGAGCAACACAGCAAATCCACCGCAACCTGAAACATTGGCACTCCATCAATGTTCAGGTTATGTGTGATGTCAAGGGCATCATTACTGAAGTGTATGCCAACTATCCTGGTAGCACACATGATAGTTACGTCTTCAGGGTGTCCCCGCTACACTGGGCCCTAAAAGCTGGGAAGCATGGAAAGACATGGCTCATTGGTGAGTATGAATGGCCATGCACATGAATGCATGTTGCACACAGACCAATAGACACTGTCAGACCAAATGACAATGACAACCATTCTCACCTCTACAGGGGACTGTGCCTACCCTCTGAGCACATACATGATGACGCCCATACGCAACCCCAACACACCTGCCAAGGTAAGGTACAACACTGCCTATATTACAACTTGGGGCATAGTGGAGCGCACATTTGGAGTGCTCACATCACATTTCAGCTCCCTTGACCACTTTGGTGGTGTGCTGCTATATGCACCATGAGTAGTCTGCAGGGTCATTGTGTCAGCATGTGTCCCGCACAATGTTGCAACATGGCGTGGCGTCCCAGCGGACATGATGTTGGCACACCATACACACCCACAGGCACACCGCTTGGGTATGGCTGGGCAAAGGGCATGTGGAGAGGCTGCACGTACCCAGCTTGTGCAATCTGTTTCACCTAAAATCCTTCCCCTGTGGAGTGCACAGGATCCTGCCCAATCCCAGGTGCCATTCAATGATGACAATGGGCAAATCCACTGTGCCCACAGAACCACCCTGAGAAAGAGCCCTTGGGAGTGCAAATGTGTGTGCATCCCTTAGAACTAATAAGACAGTGGGCCTCATTATAAGGTTGGCGGTCCGGTAACAACAGTACCGGTAATCATGCCTGTACCGTTGTTACTGGACCAGCAAACTACGAGGTCTGCTCGCAGGTTCTTTTCGCCCACCAAATCTGACCTGGCGGGCGGACGGGCAGCCGCGAGCAGACCATGTCGGATGCACCGGCACCATTCACGAATAGTGCATCCGGCCTCCCCATTGCCTTTGAGCCCTATGGGGCTCGAATGGGAATAGGGAGCATTTTTTTCCAGCGCCCAGTAATGGCAATTACCGGGTCCGCCGGGGCTGTAATGCCCTAGCAATTGCCCATTCTTGGGCTCTGGAAAAAAATGCTCCCCATTCGAGCCCCGGCACGGCTACCGCCAGAGTCATAATCAGGCCCATTTCATTTTGTGTTTCCCAAAGAAACACATTGGAGAGGGAGGACATCACCATGCCAACTATTACAAAAATACTAATTAACAAGAGGTAAATGATAATTGTGACAAAGAGGGCGACTCACCAGAATGGCCACATACAGACATGCAGCAACTAATGTAGCCATTCCATAACAATCAAGATAAATGCCCATCTTAACTATCCCCTTGGCATGCAGTCGACATTTAAATTCCATCCCTTGAAATTCCCATCATTCTCTGACTGAAGGATCTACAGACAATTAACAAAATGAAACAGAATGCAACTAACACATCCATGCACCCAAAACCTCAAGACCCACAGTCCCCCTCAGTGACATACAACACATGCAAACAACAATGCACAAAACAACCATCAACATGTGTCCCAGCACACATACAGCAACACCTGCACACTGCATGCAAATCAAACACACAAAACACAGACTGATAAACAACAACCCCCCACACTGCATGTCCCTCTGAATGACATGCAGCAAATATGCATGTCACATATCCCCATTCACAAGATGTTGGCACATACACAACACACGCATCAGTCAACATGCTGCATGAAAATGAGAAATCATCACTTATGCAGATAATTCAGTCCCTAAAAAAGCCATGGCACCCCTGGAAGACTGTCAATGAAATGACAAGGCATGCCATCACCTGCGTAGTATTGGGACAGTGCACTGAACACAGTCATGGGAGACCATGATGTAAAGCACACAAAGGCAAGTGACACACATACTCACCTCTTGCACTCCAGGCAGGATCATGCTTGAAGCAGCAATTCACAGAGGCTGATGTCAGACTGAAAGGCTGGCCACCGAGGTAACTGCCATGGAAGAAATAAGCAGACAATACAAATCTATATGATACTGCAAGCAAGAATAAATGCATGCTAAACGTAGGATGCAAAGTAAATGTGCAAGGTCAATGCAGACTTCATTTTGACAGCATACAATTGGTACAATTGTGCATTTAACTGAACGCAGCAGTACCATGCACTCAGCTGCGGTCAAACATTGCAAGGAATGTGAAGCGTCACTCAGCACACATGGTCAATGTGCAATGACACACACACCAGCACAACCATCAACAACTGTCACAGCCAGCCCTGCCACCCATTCCCAACCACCCAAGAATGGCCCACACAGTTGTAACCAGTGACCCCACTAATTCATAGAAACAACACCATGCCCAGTCCGATCACCAAAATCACACCCTGTGAAACATGCACCCATGAAGCAGTATCAAGTCAATCCAAAGTGATCACACACAGTGCAAGACTCCCAGCCAAACACCCCACAATCATCTGCAAATGCCCTTCACTTACCTGCGCAGGGTACCCACCTGCATTGCACACGATGCAACCCATTGGGAGATGCATCCCCTAAATGCAATGGCATTCATAGTGACAACAGAAAGAACATGCACATCCATGACAACACATGAATGGATCCTGTAAATATGCACAGAGCACCCACTGCAGAAGTACCACAGGGTGTAAGAGGGTGACAGGACATAGATTGTGATCTGCCCATGAGAGCAGTGTAGCACAACAGAGAGAGGCAGAGAGAGTGAAAGTGAGAGGCAAGGTCAAGTTGAACATACATCAATGAGTACACTGCCTGGATTGGAGATGGCTAATGACATGCACTACACCACAGTAGTTGCAGGCATAGATGAGTTGACCAAGGGAGGTAACACAGTGACATGAGTACCACTTAAAAAACCATCGTGGCATGGTAGCATGCAAAGCACACATAAGTAAAGTTACACATGCAGCAAACATGGGGAACAATGATACATGCTCAACATGCAAGACAGTGCTCATGCTTACCCGCTGACTGTGCCGGCATGGTGTGAATCCTGCATCACCTTCACCAGGAACTATCTCTCTGAATAAGTGACAGGAGGGCCAGTGCCTGGTGGAGGGCATGGGGAGCACGGATGTCAAAGGGTGTAGGGTGTCTCCCCCCAGATAGCAGTCACCGCCACATCACGTATTACTGAAACAACATGGGAGAAGACATTACAACAGATATAGTGAAGTAACATTCACACAGCACACCTGTGCGAGGATACCCTGAACCCATAGTTACTGTGGAGGGTGACTGGCGCCCCCCGCGTGCATCGCCGCAAGCCCCGGCACCAAGGACTGAGACACACACGTCCGTCTTGGTTCGGGCTTCCCGGTCGTTCTAATGCGGCCAGGAAATGCCCCGTTTATTTGTACTGCACGCGACGGCGTGCAATGTCACGCCGCCGTGTGCGCGCTCGTCATCGGGCAGCGCCACAGTTACCTGCACATGCCATCCTATGCACCACCATGCAAACATGCAAGTTGACCTCACTATGCATGCACATGTCCACCACTGGGAACATCATGGCCTTGAGAGGGAAACTGCACAACTCAAGGAAAAAATAAAACAAAAGAAAAAAAGAAAACCTGGAAAGGGCAACTAAAAATTAACATACCAGCATCCAGCACTGGGGTCTACAAAAGTATCACATTTATTTATTTATTTTTAAATCAAAAATGTACATCCATGGACTCACGGATCACATGGCTACTGTGGCCAGGAGGCATGTCTGTGCTTGCATCCCCATTGTGCGTTGAATCTGAAGGTGGAAGTGGTGCTGAAGGCTCACCACGCAGTGCCCTGGCCAGGTCCTCAGTGGCAGCCACCATGTATGACACTGATGAATGCACCAGCAGACTGAGGTCTTGGAGGGCACTATGCACAGGCTCACGGGTTGCGCTGAGCTCCGCTGAGAGTTCGCTGTCTCAATAATAACATCTTCTTGTGCAACAGCCCTCTGCTGGATGCCTCTTCCTCATTGATTGCAGCTCTGTGGGCCAACAACTCACACCTCAGAGCTTCCCTGTGTGCCTGACCATCTGCAAGCAGGGATGCCTGCAGACACTGCAGATCTGCCCATTGGCCCCTGATGTTGGCTTCCATGTGCAGCCTGTGGGAGCGGCATGTGGACCGCATGACCTGCAGCTGTTGCTCCATCTGAATTGCTGGGGGGATCATGGAAGTGGCCACCCTATCCATGCCCTCAGCCAAACTCTCATAGGCAGCACCCTGTCTTGTGTGGAAGGCAACATCTGCTGCTCCCACTCTGTCTGCGTTGTCTGCACTCGTCCCCTATGTGTGCAGGGCCCACGCCTACTTGATCCAAGGGAGCATGACCCTTGCTTTGATGCCTCTGTCCCTGGCTGCAGGGCTGCAACACTCCCTTGGACATCTGTCCCAGGAACAGAAACCAATACATAGGAGCGTGGGCTTGCAGCCGTAACCACCACAGATGGGCGTGCCAACACTGACTGGCCCCCTTGAACCGGAGCTTCCAGCCCTTTAAGATGAGGTTGTAATACCGTTGAGATGGATGGAGATGCAAACATTATTCAAACATCAATAATGGAAATGGTAGTTGGCAAAAGGATTACTGTTTTAATATCAATTATCTAAAACAGGGAGAACAACAGTCATCAACAGACGTCCCAGCGTAAGAATTCTCAATGCATCTTAAAAAAAATCATTCTTTTATAGCAAATAATCGTCATTGGTGACGTCAACCTACGTATGACTAACGTCATACTATGTGGCAAACTACAAAAAACTAATGGCAAGTGTGATAGGGTCTAAGGGAATATCTAAGTATACGATCCATACTTGTCTAAGGCAGTGAAGAAATGTGATAGGTTTCTTAACATCAGGTGGGGCAACTAGGCCCTCCCCTAAAACAGGTCACTATGAACGTCACTAAATACACAACGTCCCATTGGCTACACAAACTATAGGATCCTTAATCATGCGGTCCTCTACCATCGGTTGGCACTCTAACCTCTGTCAGTAGTTTTCCACCTATGTTAAGCAGCACACAGACTGGGCTGCCAGGTGCTGGTGAGCTAGTCTTAATCATAGCATCCCACCAATTAGCATATTCATCCATCATCACCTCAGTGGTCTGCTGTCAATTAGGACCTTGAACTTGTGCTTGGGAGTGTTCTTAGCTCTGGAGAATTTAGGGGAGTGAAGGCATGCTCTGCCCTCATGCGTAGGTGTGACCATCATGTTCGTCTAACTTCATCCATCCATGTGACTAAAGACCACAAAATTGAGTTTCAAGTGTATTAAAATGCTATTTTCTAATAAACCTCTGACGTCTTCCTTGTTTTGTTTATGCCTCCTGAACAGAAGTTTTGTTCTTTCACACGATTTTTATCCAATGTCCGCTCACTTCAGCCTGATAAGACCTTGGCTTCTTGGCTTGGCTTCATGGATCATCTAGCCTCGCCTTTCTGAGATTCACTTTGTAATTCATGTGTTTTCTCACTGCAACACAATGGAAAAGAGGCCTTCCTTTTTTGGCCCAGCTCTGCCATAGTTCGTAGTGGAAGCATCCATCTTTACTGACTTATGTATTACATGGCCTGCGGTAGCGGCCATGTAGTTATGGTTAAGTTGCTAAACCCATAAGAACAGCACTTTTTGAGCGGCTTATACCTTCGCTTCCCCTGGATGAATCCTCACCAAGCTTTGCAGAAAAAGTATATGGCCCACTCTGAATTTCTTTGCAAAGTTTGGTGAGGGTTGGTCCAGGGGGGGCAAAGTTATAGGGAGAGTCCCAAAATTTCTTTTTTTTCCCATAGACTGAATGGAGAAAAAAAGTCTGTCGCACATACAGCCTAAACCGCTGGACGGATTTTCACCAAATTTGTGGTAGGAGCAGCGCGCTTGGTACCGAAAGCGTGTTTTTGTAAATTTGGTGAAAATCCGTTGAGTAGTTTTTTTTAAAACAACCAAAAAGTAGGTCTAAAAAAATGTGTGATATCTGTGTCTGCTCCGCAGACACACTTCACTGTTCGCTCTGCGGACAGAACACCAATTGGCCAATTGGCTTACGTCATGTCTGCGGACATGCGACGTGCTCGCTGATTGGTTGGAGTGAAGCAAGAGGTGCGTCACATTTTCTCGATGCGCCCACCATCTATGACATCACGGTAAAAACATATACAAAAACACAACTTTGCACTTGTCAAACTTATCAAATAATCTCTGGGGAGGTGAGGGGTGATGAGGATGAGATGGGATATGGCTGCAAGAGGCAAAGAAAAGGCGTTTTTTGCCACGAAAGTCTGCAAACAGTTTGGATGTTCGCGAACAGTCCTGTGAGGTTCGCGGACACCTCTGCATTACAGGGTTGGTGGAAAGCAGTTTTGGATGGCTTATAACTTTGGCGCCACTTAATTAAACTGCATGAAATGTTGCACTTATATTCTTGACCTGATTCCGAATGAGTCTGCAAAGTTTGGTGGTATTCTGTCAAGAGGGGGCGAAATTAGAGAGGGGGTCCCAAAATACTATAAAGGCTTATAAATGAGGTGCCATTTGACGTATCTATACTTAAGTTGGGGAATTGATAATAGATCTAGGTATAAATGCTTTTGCGAAGTTTGGTGGCATTTTGTAAAGAGGGGCCAAAATTAGAGGGGGGTCACAAATTATTTTAAAGGCTTATAAATGTGGTGCCATTTGACAAATCTACACAAAGGTTTGTAAGTAGATTATACATCTAGATTTAATTTTATTTGCAAAGTTTGGTGGGATTCTGTCAAGAGGGGGCAAAATTAGAGGGGGGTCGCAAATTATTTTAAAGGCTTATAAATGGGGTGCCATTTAACGAATCTACACAAAGCTGTGCAACAACATTATAGATCTAGATATACATGTTTTTGCAATGTTTAGTGGGATTTTGTCAGGAGGGGGCAAAATTAGAGGGGGGGTCCCAAAATATTGTAAAGGCTTATAAATGTGGTCCAATTTGACTAATCTACACAAAAGTTTGCACAAAGATTTTAGATCTAGATATAAATGTTTTCATAAAGTCTATATGGATTTTGTCAAGTGGGGGCTAGGTTATATGACTATTGTATGTGCATACATTTGACACTTTTGAAAAAATAAAACGTGTGGATTTCCAGCAAACTTCTGGAAGGAACATTAGCAAGGATCTGAAAGCTTGGTTTTGCCAATGTGCCCGTGTTGTATTTTTGAACAAATGTCATAATGTAGGTACAAAAAATAGTGCTATACCTTTTTGGTGATTGAAGTATAGGCGGTAGCCATGGGCAGTGGACAGATTGTCCGGGTCATAGAATAAGGTCATGATTCGGACAATCTGGCTACTGGCCATGACCACGAGGGACAACACATGGGTTAAAGTGGCCATGTCCAACTGGGACCAGCTTTGTGGTAAAGTTATTCGAAATTGGGATAGGTCTGAAAGGGAATAAATATGTGCTCATAGTAATATGGTCGTAGGGTTTTCTCTTCGACCTTCTGCAGGCTGCCATGGAAAGTGAAGAGGGGCCCTGTATGGAACCCCACCTTCCCTTTCCATGGTGGCCATCTTGGAAAATCCTTTTTTGGCACCCCGGGTTCCCGCTTTGGGAACCTAGGGTGCTAATGGCCTTCATCCTTCATTACAAGTGCTGGAATGGAGGGATAATGGTCCAGAGATCTCCTTATCCACCCTTGCTTCGCTTGGGCTGATAACTTGGGCTGCTGGGCCGATATCCACTGTTCCAGTGCCTGGACCGGGGGATGAACGCCACAATATTTCCATTAGCATAACACAAAATGCAAATGGAAATGTTGGAAAATCTTATTGAGTCTATGTACTTTACTGAGAAATGTAAAGTGGATGGAGTCTATATGTTTTTTTTTAACTGTGAACGGTGGTTCCTAAAGGAACATTCCTTTTGTTGTTTTTGGATGTATTTTCTTTTTGGCCGGAGAGCTAAGAACGAAAGGTGGGGAGGGAAATGAGGGAAGAGGCACCAAACACTAATATGGAGGGGCAGGTGGACAGGGGAAAACGTTGCACGTGTGTTATTTCTAAGGTAGGGGGCAGTGTTTCTTATGCTCCTTGATTACAGCATTGGTGGTGGCTCTTGGGAAGGAGGGTTGGCAATAGCTGATAACATTTTAAGATAAATAGCAGTTTTGCTAAAAGCATGTACTGTGTACTAGATTGTTAATGGATAATGAGTAGGAATAGGTATTGGAGCTGTGCAAGGGAAATTTTGAAGTTGAAAGTTACTTGATCAGTAGAAAATGCAGTTTCAAACTGTCTGCGAACCACGGATTTTATCGTGAAGTGCGGACGGGTTCTTGGACACGTCATCATGCCGTGCGCCAGCGTATGGTCATGTGGCACTGTCCGGAAGGTCCGCAATGAAGTCAAATTTCGTAGACGTCTACGGATACAAAACTAGTTGAAATAGTTGCAAAAAGTGTATAGACGTGTTAAAAATGATTCTAGAAGGTGGGAAATGGCTGAGTTTATAAGGTGACACTTTGTAAATTGGACACACATATTGTTATATTTGGTAAGTATGATATTAGTAAGTTGTAGGAAAATAGCATGCACCGGTAAAAACCCCTGAAATTCTCTGAAAAAACGTCATGCATGATATTTGTGATGTCATCTTTGATGTCCTGGGTGTTAGTCTTAGCAGTGAACGGTGGTGGCGTGAGTTATGGTTGCTTAGCTTACCATAACTGGCGAATTTCAGGGGTATGTAACCATAACGTCCTTTTAACAAAGATTTTTTACTGAATTTCATAGGTTTTTATTAGTGCAACTTAACCATAACGTCCCTCTAACAAAGTTTTTTCATTGAATATATATAGATGTGGGCACATGGTGCAACCTATTCACTACTTAACTAGCCTCAAGAACACTTTGTCTGCTTGCATTTCTTTGCATATGTACACGTGTAAAACAGCTTGAGATCTTCATCATTTCTGTAGCATAAGTTTCTTCATCTTGATCCCAAGATGCCACTTAACTTCAATACTTTCTTGATGCCTTATAGAATATCTGCATTCTCTAGTCTTTGCATCTCTTCTATGTACATCAGCTCAGCTCTGCATGATGTCACCATTCGTCTTTGCTATTCATTGGCTCTGCTTCTTCTGGGATTTAATTCAAATGGCCAACATACTTTCTTGTATGCAGGTATGGTTTTCTCAATGGGAACTTTGCTTCCAGGATTCTCCTTGGTATCAGTATTTTCACTGGTACCGCATGTGTCTCACACTCTGGTTCCCAACGTATAGGCAAGACGGGTGTGGCGATTGAGGTGGGGTTACTTAGCTCCTTCTCTACACCCTAAAGACTTACAGGCCCCAACTGCTCCACCCATTGGTGCACTCACCTCAGCCAGCATTGAGGACTGCACAACCAATTCAGCATCAGAGACAGTTGAGTCCAAAGAGTCAGAATTGTTTGCAGCATGGCTCAGGATGGTTTGTAGCACCAGTGGGTTTTCAAGGCTGCCACGCCACATCCTCCACTGGTGGTCTGAAGCACCATAGACTCTTCTTCATCCTCTTCCTCCACCTCTGCATCTGGTGCCTCCTCACCTGCAAATGGACAAAAAAAGACATGTGGAGTCATGTGCAACGTGTCTACAGTAAACATATGTGTAACAACATTGGTGTCATGCAAGTAAATGTAGGGCATGTCATCGTATGAAATACAACATCCACACACTATGGACAGCAAGCTATCTGAGCATGGCATTTTCAGACTGGCAGCAGAATTCCCTGCTTAAGGCCATGCTGCCAGTGGACACATTGCCAACCGACAGGGTCATTAAGAAGCACATTATGGCCCATGGCACCGCAAACTGTTGACTAATAATAGTGAAATGGGCATGAACATTTGGCTCTGTGATGTGCAATTACATCACATGGCAACAGGCAGACACAAATATCCTTATCCAAGTCTGCATCCATCACATGCCACACCAGTGTTGTCTTGGTACAGGGACTGTACACAATGGCAACATGCCGGAAGTCTGGGAAAAAGGAAACTGTGTCAGTTGATGTATGGCTGTAAGAGTACCACCTCGGCAAGGTCTGTGAAATGGAGAGAGTAAGTCAATGCAGTTGTACATAGGATCAAGGTACAGTGACCCACAAGAGGGAGAGGGGCATGTACCCATGGAGTTTGGGCTGAGTGTGGGATGGTAACAGGGAGCAGGCCTCACAACGGTTTGCCTCCAGAGTCATTGCCATTGGAGCAGCGTGGATGTGCACAGTCTAGATATATGCACACTCACTCAGGGCACATCATAAGGTGTGTTGGTTGTCATCTTGGATGTTCTATGTAGCATAAAAGCACATATATACGTGTGTGAAAAGAGTTTCTAAACCCTCCAGGGCATGAAGTTTAACTCCTATTTCGGACACATGCACATGTCCAGCAGAGCAGAGTCACAGACATCAAGGATGCAGCAAACAACTGTGCACCTTGTGGTATCATGTTGCAGATGTTGGGGCTATGCTAGTGGGGGATGAGTACTGTCACACAGACATGTTCAACTGATTTACAACACATGGTTTGTATCCACTCCTGTGTACACTGGACAGAAGTCAGTGCACCAAATTACATGGTTCACCGAGGGCAGTTATTCCAATGCAGCCAGCTGTGCACCACAATTATACATCCTGCTGATGCTTTACTTCACATACTCAGAATGCACAATGTTGGGCACTCACCGGACATGTCCTCGTAATTTTCCAGGACTCCCATGCCTTGCACATGCTCCAGTAGAATGAATTGACTCATAGCCTTTTCATGCTTGGTCAGTCCCTCCTCCAGTTTCCAGTTTCCAGAGCAGAGGCGAGGTTGGCACCCATGTTGGACTTGGTGCAACGGGTGAGATCATTCCAGCGCTTCACTACTTGTGCAGCAGTGCGGTTCTCAAACCCTAAGGCATTGATCTCAACTGTGACATGCTGCCAATGCACCATACACTGAGCTGATGTATGTGTGCTCCCCTGATGCTGGTACATGTCACAGTGGTGAATGGCCATGTAGTCCATGAGTATCTTGAGGTCTTCATCATGGAAGTTCTTCTTCCTCAATGTGCCAATGTCCTGTGGAGTGTCAGCGGGATTAGCCTGTTCCTGCTGTGCAGGCTTTGCCTTCTTGCCACGAGGTGTTGGTGCCACCCCTGTGTGGCTGGGACCACTCTGCAGTCCAGATGCTGGATCAAAAGTGGGCTGGGGCATGTCATTACCCCCTGGGGCTGGGACAGCTGTTTCCACAGCACGTTCCTTGCCCTTTTGGGCTGGGGCAGCTGCTTCCATAGCATGTCCCTTAGCATTTCAGGCTGGGACAGCTCCTTCCACAGCACATCCCAGAAACCCTGGGGCCGGGACAGCTGCTTCCAGAGCACGTCCCATGCCCTTTTGGGCTGGGACAGCTGCTTCAACAGCATGTCCTGGTACCCCTGGGGCTGGGACAGCTGCTTCCACAGCACATCCCTGACCCCGGCTGTGTCAGCCCCTTTTCCCTTTTGGGGCCTTTCCACTCATGCTCCAGGTGTAACAGAAATATGGAATGCACACCAAGTAATTGTCCTGGGCAATTTGAGTGAGGGGGCAGTCTACGTGATGAAAGACGTAGTGCTGTGGTCCAGCAAGCTCAATGTTACACCAGGTGTAAAACATACAGTATGCATAATGAACAGGCACCCCAAAACAAAAATAAATGCATATGCAATACCAGGATAGCTTCCAAAAAAAGAAAAAAGCGATACACGATACACAGTGGCACCCAGCTACACCATAAATGCATACACAAACCCCTGAATGCTACCAGAAAGGTAAGAATCGTGGTATGTGATAGACAGGGACACCCAGATTTGAAAAAAATGCATACACGACTCACCGTTAGCCTCGCATAAATCAAAAGTAGATGCGCTATGCATGAAGACAAATCCCCCACCAAAATAAAAAGTTTGTATGGTCCCTGAAGTGAACGGATTGCGTGGCATCCCAAAATATGCAGTACTCCACTCGTCCGTCTCCTACCCTTCGCACGCACGTTCGGAGTTCCTTCTACACGTAGTAATGTATCCACGAATATGGCATGCTGAATGCCTGTGCACAGTGTGTGTCACGTAAGTTACACGTTAAGGGCCTTTCCTTGGAATTCAAGTGTCCACGCTTTCCTCATTTTTTACGCACAAAGTCCCTTCACTCTGTTTCGGCTGCCTACATTGCGAGACACGGAAGACCCACGCACCGACGTCTGTGCCGTTTTACCTGCCTCCTACTGCCCCGTGCTGCCTCCAACTTTGCCATCTATTGCTGTCTGTACAGTGTGTGTGCCAGCTGCCCATCTGCACTGTGTTTGGAGTGCCTTCTGTCCAGCCATTGCCTATGCTCCTGTCTTTGGCCCTGTGACCACCTCAGCTGCTTCATTGGACACCCACTGTGCCATTCCACCACCACCGCTCCACAGCCCAGGTCCAGGACCACCTTGCCCACCCACACCTGCCTCGGGGGTTTGCCATGTCAGCACCATCATCCTCTGACCAGAGTGGTAACCCCATGGCACCAAGGCAGAGGGCTGTCAATTTCACGCCAGTGAAGTGGACATCCTGGTTGAGAAGGTCCTGCAGCATTATGATGCCCTCTTCCACCTTGTGATGCAACGCAGCAAGGAAGAACATCAGCAGATCTGAGACAGGATCACGGAAGCCATCAATGTGGAGGAGATTTGGAAAAAATACTAAGAAAAAGAGAAGCATATTGGATATATCTCATGGACACTTGCCATTCTGGTTTAAAGATGGATCAGGAATTGTATCACTTCATTTAACAATGATCAACAAATGTATCAAAATAATTGTAGTTATGATGTGTATTATCTAAAAATGTCTATTTCTACATGTATGCAATCTTTGAATTAAGTATCATAATTGTTTCGAAGTGAACTACCCTATAACATTATATTACATATTTCTTCAAACCTATAACAACAGTTAATGCAATGCACCAAGTGGAGTAACCTTTCAGCCTCGTAGCTAAGTCAGAATACCTTCTTGCTAAAATGTAAAAATCAGCAATTCTCATGCCAGCAAATATTTGTCATTGAGCCAATCAGTGATTTAAATATTCAGATTATATAATTTCACAAAACAAACTAGAGATCCACTATTCTAGTTACAAAATAGAAAATAGTATTTTCCAAATACGTGCAATATAAGCAAATTTCATATCAAGCAAACAGCAAATGTTCCCAATGCAAGATGGTGAGCACATTAGAATGACGCATGACATCATCACATAGCACGCAGGCATCCACGTCATTATGTATTATAAAACCAGGAATCTTCACAAAATGTACGGCAACCGTACCGCGAGGCAGCAAAAGAATGAAACTCTGAAGACAAACAGTTCCCTTTATGAAATTTAAATTCAAGTATAGGCTTTTTTCTAAATCCAATGGTGCAAATGAAAACATGTAACAAGTAAGAATAGTATATAATGTTAAAGCCAAAGCTTTCCTCTTCTTATAGGAGGAAACAACGATAGAAGATGTTGCAATTTGACAATGCTCACCAAATTTAAGATGCAATCAGTAGAACCATAAAATGCAAACTCAAACCAGAAATACCAGTGAGTATAAATGGTATACTAATGTTATTTACAATATTGGGCTTTTTTCCAAATACAATAGGCAAACGACACTGTCTGTTTTGTTTTTTAAGACAGATCGTATAGAAGTAAAAGGTAAAGTTGCACTTCCTGATGAACCGTCACACTTAATGACGGGGAAACACATGTTGAGGAGGAAAAACAGAAAGAGGAGTTTAAACAGGAATTTGGGCACAATTGAATGAACACGATGAGTACAAATAAAAACTAATAATGAACACAATTCAATAGGAAAGCAAGACTACATACCAATGAATGAATATAATTCAATTGGCAAGCAATTCAAAGTCCAAATGAATGGTCAATGAAGTATTTACTGGCAAATAACCTTAAGTTTAAATAAGGAACAAAAACAGAAAGGATTAACACAAATTTGGGTACTATTAAATGAATACAAAGAACACAAATAAAAATTACTGAATTAACACAATTCAATAGTGGTAAAATTCAAGCATTATACAAGGAATGTTATTGAATGAACATAATTCGATTTGACAAGTTTGAAAAATAAAAAAATAAGTATATGAATGAAGAGCAAATATTTGCATTTGAGATTATACTATTCATGACCTTAAAAGAAAAAATCAAATTAAGGCACAACTGAACGGATGTCCAAGTTATTTTTTCTGTCATAAGCCATCATTGTTCAAAGCCCTGGTCAGCCTGTAGTATAATTTATTGTGTTTTGGAGTACAACTCCAATGAATGTGACAATAATTGTGGCATATATAGCCAGACCTATTTTGTTAGCATAACATATTGGTATGCAAATGGAGACAGGCTGCAGATTTAAAAAGTACACCAGAATATTTTTTTTCTCTTTTCCTCTTACTTGAAATGCCTCATTCACAGGAGACTACATTAGCTGTCTAATTGACTGACTTAATTAACAAATACTAATACTAATACTAACTCAATAACATTATAATGTAATCTCTATGTGGAAAAGAGGCAGAAAGACATGCTCTGAGATTCATTTTAAACGTGCATTTTCTTTTCTCTCTCTGTTCACTGTGTTTGCAGGAAGCAAAATCTGCATGCCAGGAAATGAGTTTAGCTACTACTGTAAAAAATTTGAGCTATTGTGGAAGGAAGGAGGATACGGTCTTTTGAATTTGATTGGTACAGTGTCTGCAGTGATTCCACGTAAGCATAGGGGGATGAGACAGAGGTTTGCTGGAAGAGTCTGACAGAAAAAAGTTCAGTTTGTTTTTGCTGAGCTGCTGACACGGACCATCAGAGACTGGGCATTTCTAGTCTCACTTAGCACCGGCTTGAGAACCGCAGATGAACTGCATGTTCTCGCTGTGCACTTCAAACTGCAAGATTACGAGGACAACCCTGGGCCCATTCCTCGGAGCTGGTAATTATCCAAGTGAATTGAGGTTGTGTGCTGTACGGATGACCTTCTATAAATATCAGGCAGGGAGAGTAGCAATAGGCAATCCTCTGTGTTTAATTGCCACGCCAAAATGTTGCAAAGTGAATATTGTTCTATCGCTGTAATTTTTCCTTTTTCCTTCTTATTGTTACAAATAATGTGGAGTGAATTTTGTTTTATTGCTGCATTTGTTTTCTCTTCTGTTTGTTATGTAAGGTGGCAGCAAGAAGGGTAAGGTGTTATTTTGAAATGCAACTGTTTATAATACACATGTTATGGACACGAACCGTGTAGAGTGTTTTTGCTTTTGTCTTTTCTTGGTGCATTTAGGATAATATTTCAGGAGAGGGGTAAGATTTTTTTTTAAGGTAACACATGTGTCATGTTTCTCATGCAGATGGAATAATAGCACTAGCAATTATAAATAGCTGTGTGCGTGTTTCCACTCATTGTGTGGTGTCTGAGTGGAATCTAATACAATAGACATTGCTGGGCGTGCATGAACCAGCAAAGAGGCCTATGGAAGCATAGTTCACTAATGTATATAAATTGATGATAGTACCACAGATTATTGAGAATGCTATATGTGAAACTGTGGTGTTTCTGAATGTAGGTCCGAGGCCTCTATAGATCACACGAACAGTCTAAGAATAGAAAGCGTTTTGTATATTGGGGCCACTAATAAAACAGAAAAATTATGCTCATTACTAAACCACCAACAATAATGTATACCACTAACTGATCCCATATAATGTAATAAGGAATGGTCACTGAAAGGAAATAAGGCCAAACCAATATAAATGCAAGGAGTAGTCATTGTCAAATTACCATTATTTTTGGCAGTAAGAAAATACCGCCAGACCCCAAATATACACAAAATATCCAACAAGCCTCAGGACAAATTTAATCCAACATTGCAGCTGTTTGTCTCATATAACTTCCTTCTTAAATATGACACATTTTTGGGAAAGCACGTATAGCTGCTAAAAGACTGACATTTCTGAATGGTTAAGGGTGGCTTATGTCCCAGATACCTGCAGGGCCTCCTGTGCACCAGTCCCACCCACAATGCCCAGTCAGGTGCACCCATGAGCAGTGCAGGTGCCATGCACCCCTGGGTATCTTCATCAGCTCGGAGGACGTACCCACATAGCAGGCACTGGGCACTGTGACAGCATGTGGCAACAAGGAGGAGGCTATTTGTTGCAGGGCAGACCATCAAAAGGAGGCAGATGCGAAGTGTGAGGTAGGATGCTCACGTGGACATGAGCAACAGGATGTCTTCTGTGTTCCGAGGATATGAAGAGCAGATCGGGGCAGAGAGGCAGCAGACACGGGAAGCAAGGGCAGTGATGGCCAGGGCTGAAATTGTGCTGCATCAGGCAAGGAGGCGGGCTGCCATCTGAAAGGCCACTTGCAGGGATGCCCGAGATAGAGGCACAAATGCTGGAGAGCCTGCAAGCCATCCAGGCAACAACAGAGGTCAGCCTGAGGGGTGAGGATGTGGCGCTGGACTCAGCCTGGTGGAAAGGCTCAGTGAGATTGGAGAGGAGGACAAGCCTGTTGCCTTTGTACATAGTTATTTAGGTGTAGGTCTCCTTTTTTAATGTATTATTTTCCACAAACTATGCAGACTTTCCTTTCCAGTTGTCATTGTGCATAGTTCTTTATGCATAGGGTATTCGTTTTATTTCATATTTCCCCTGGACTGCTTTGAGCTTGATTCCCTGTTTATTTTTGTCCATATTTATATCCAATACATTGTTCTGTTTGTTACATTCCATGCTTCATGCAGTTCATTTGTGTGTCAACCTCCTTGATAGTTCTATTTTCAGCCAGTGTATCTCTCCATTGCAAGTCATGTGTCTTGTGGTGTGTATGCTTGTATGTTGTTGTTGGGATGGTTGCAGATGGAAAGATGCACATGTGCCTGACATGTGGGGGTGGGTACATCCGACAACTGCGTCTGCACTGTATGTTTTCATTTACATTTACCTGTGCAGCATCATTGTGTGTTTGGCATTAGTGTGGTTAGGTTGGTCGGGGGTGGGCTCACTGTGGAGGAGTTCCATGGTCACTTTAATAGCATGTTTGTTTGTCATTGCTGTGTAAAACCCATGTTGTGCACTTATGCCCACCAGCATATGCAGTCACACACTGCAATCTCTCATGTGTCACTCAACCTCTACCACTGTAATGCAGTAGATGGCCATGTTTGCTCTTCCGGAGTGGCAGCACAATTCTCCAGTCTCTGTGACTCATGCTCTCTCTGACTGCCCTACCATCACCCATGCACGGCCCTGTCATGTGATTGTTCCCTGACAGGTATTTTGCCACCCATTCCACACACGTCACTGATGCTTGGCTGTGACACGCCTGGCCATTGTTTGTGGATCTCGCAACATCTTTTGGTAAGTTTGCTTCTGTTGTGGGCACACATTCAGTAACTGTGCTTTGATGCCTTGGCAATGTGCCATGGACAACATGCACTTGGATTTGCATTCACTTGTCACATGTGTATGAGGCTATGTGGGAGACTGTTAGAGGGCTGCCTGGGGGGGTGTCACAGGTCAGGGGGGCTGGTAGGTGGTGTCCAGTCTGGAGGGGCTGCCTGGGGAGGTGTCACAGGGGAGGGGGACGGGGGGTGGTGTCCAGTCTGGAGGGGGATGCCTGGGGGGTGTTACAGGTGAGGGGGGCTGGAGGGTGGTGTTCAGTCTGGAGGGGGCTGGGGGTGGTGTCCAATCTGGAGGGAGCAGTCTGCTGGGTGTTACAGGTGAGGGGGGCTGGTGGGTGCTGTCCAGTCTGGAGGGGGCTGCCTGGAGGTGGTGTCAAAGGTGAGGGGGGCTGGAGGTGGTGTCCAATCCAGAGGCGGGCAGGTGGGCACTGTCCAGTCTAGAGGGGGCTGCCTCGGGCATTGTCACAGGTGAAGGGGACTGGGGGGTGGTGTCCAGTCTGGAGGGGGCTGGTGGGTGGTATCCAGTCTGGAGGGGTCTGCCTGGGGGTGTGTCACAGGTGAGGGGAGGCTGGTGGGTGGTGTCCAGTCTGGAGGGGGCTGGTGGGTGTTGTCCAGTCTGAAGGGGGCTGCCGGGGGGTTGTCACAGGGGAGGGAGCCTGGGGGTAGGTGTCCAGTCTGGAGGAGGGCGGGTGGGTGTTGGGAAGTCCGGAGGGGGCTGCCTGGGGGGGTGTCACAGGTGAGAGGAGCTGAGTGGTGGTGTCCAGTCTGGAGGTGGCTGCCTGGGGGGTGTCACAGGTGAGGGGGGCTGGGGGTGGTGTCCAGTCTGGAGGGGGGCTGGTGGGTGTTGTTCGGTCTGGAGGGGGCTGACTTGGGGGTATCACAGGTGAGGGGAGCTGAGGGGGGGTGTCAAGTGTGGAGGGGGCTGCCTGGGGGAGTGTTCCATGTGAGGGTGTGTGGGGGGGTGGTGTCCAGTCTAATAATAATAAATAATAATAATTTTGCACTTATACAGCGCTACAAACCCTCAGGTATCTGAGTGCTGCTTATTATTACCCATGGTGTGTGGTGCTCATTTATCGACCTCGGAAGGATGAAAGGCTGAGTTTGGCCCCGCCGGGATTCGAACCTGCGTTAGCAGGCTCTGCACGGATGTCAAAGCGAGCGCTCTACTCGCTGTGCCACTTGACCGGCTTACATACGTGGCCAGTCTGCTCTACTCGCTGTGCCACTTGACCGGCTTACAGTATGTGGCCAGTCTGGAGGGTGATGCCTGGGGGGTGTCACAGGGGAGGGGGCTGGGGGTGGTGCCTAGTCTGGAGGGGGGCCGACGGGTGGTGTCCAGTCTGGAGGGGGCTGCCTGGGGGGTGTGTCACAGGTGAAGGGGGCTGGGGGATGGTGTCCAATCTGGAGGGGGCAGTCTGGGGGGTGTTACAGGTGAGGGGGGCTGGTGGGTGCTGTCCAGTCTGGAGAGGGGCTGCCTGGGGGGGTGTCGTAGGTGAGGGAGGCTGGGATGTGGTGTCCAGTGTGGAGGGGGCTGCCTGGTGGGTGTCACAGGTGAAGGGGGCTGGTGGGTGGTGTCCAGTCTGGAGGGGGCTGCTTGGGGGTGGTGTCAAAGGTGAGGGGGGCTGGGGGTGGTGTCCAGTCCAGAGGGGGGCTGGTGGGCGCAGTCCAGTCTGGAGGGGGCTGCCTGGGGCATTGTCACAGGTGTGGGGGACTGGGGGGTGGTGTCCAGTCTGGAGGGGGCTGGTGGGTGGTATCCAGTCTGGAGGGGTCTGCCTGGGGGTGTGTCCCAGGTGAGGGGAGCTGGTGGGTGGTGCCCAGTCTTGAGGGGGCTGTTGGGTGTTGTCCAGTCTGGAGGGGGCTGCCTGGGGGGTTGTCACAGGTGAGGGAGCCTGGAGGGTGGTGTCCAGTCTGGAGGGGGGCTGGTGGGTGTTGGGAAGTTTGGAGCGGGCTGCCTAGGGGGGTGTCGCAGGTGAGGGGAGCTGAGGGGTGGTGTTCAGTCTGGAGGGGGCTGCCTGGGGGGTGTCACAGGTGAGGGGAGCTGGGGGTGGTGTCCAGTCTGGAGGGGGTCTGGTGGGTGTTGTTCGGTATGGAGGGGGCTGACTTGGGGGGTGTCACAGGTGAGGGGAGCTGAGGGGTGGGTGGTGTTCAGTCTGGAGGGGGCTGCCTGGGTGAGTGTCACATGTGAGGGGGTGTGGGGGTGGTGTCCAGTCTGGAGGGTGATGCCTGGGGGGGTGTCACAGGGAAGGGGGATGGGGGTGGTGTCCAGTCTGGAGGGGGGCTGATGGTTGGAGTCCAGTCTGGAGGGTGCTGCCTGGGGGGGGGGGTGTCACAGGTGAAGGGGCCTGGGGGATGGTGTCTGGGCTAGAGTGTTTGATGTGCAGTGGGAGGGTATGTGGCCAGAATAGGTGCCGGGGGTGTAGGGCGAATTCATTTTTTGGTAGGGGGTGTAGCCTCCACTTATGAGAGAGCCCTGCCTTATTGCTGGGGTGCAGCCTGGGCATGCAAGGGAGGGTCCGTGTTTTCGCTGGGGTGTGGCTTGGGATTGTAAGGCGAAGCATGTGATTTTGCTTGGGTCTGCCCTTGGCTTGCGGGGTAAAGCATGCGATTTCGCTGGGGTGGAGCCTGGCCTTGCGAGGGAGGGCACTTGTGTTTGCTGGGGTGCGGCTGGGTTTGTGAGATGAGGTGTTCGATTTTGCTGGGGTGCAGCCTACCCTTGCGAGATAGGGCATGCATTTTTGCTGGGGTGCAGCCTGGGCTTGCGAGGTGAGGTGCGTGATTTCACTGGGGTGCAGCCTGGGCTTGCGAGGTGAGACGAGATGTGCCTTCTCACAGGAGTACTGGATGGTGGGCCTAGGGTGGCGCGGAGGCTTGTGCTCTGTTTATCCTTTTGCTTGCATTTTGATGTGCTTGGGGGTGTGTTGGGGGTGTTCCTCGCGAAGCTTGTTTTTACTTGTGTGACAGCTAGTAATGCGTCTTTAAATCCATGAATACGTGTGGTGCAAAATAAATGTACTGCGCCATGGCTAGCCCAGGATCCTTCTCGGCATGCAGACCTTGCATCATTTCTGCACCCGATTCCATTAATCAGGCCCTTAATATCTCCAGCAGAATAAACTTCATCATGACAATACAGGTACTGCAGAGCCAGAGGGCCAGATTTGCCCCATCTAGGATGGACTGTGGTATAAGCGAATGTGAAGAGAAGGTGTAAAGGAGTCCAACTAGCAGGAAGCTGTACAACCTTTGGCATCCTAGTAGTATGCAATGACTTATCGCATCTAATTGTGTGGTTCTTGTGGTGGGTGTCCATGCTATAAAGGAAGTTAAATAGAAAGGGTTGTGGTCACATAATTGAAGCGGTTTTACTGTACAGAGATCCTTGCCTGGAGATCCGTGTTCTGTGCCCCTGCCAAGGGTATTTAAAGCTTAGTCTGCAAAAGAATAGAAAACAGCAGCAGACGTGGGGAAAGCATGAAGTGGGAGAAAGGCATGACGTTTGTGATAGTTTAATATGCTACTAGAGTCAATGTAGAATAGGCAAAACACAGCACTGAAAAGAAATGGGATAATGCTTAATTTTCCTGTGGATGAATATATAACTGTATGGATAGTTTCTAGTACTTACAGGGAGATAGTGACAATAGTCTGTAAGTGGTTCCATGATGGCCTTGGGATGTGATCCAACTTACCCGTGATGCATAGTGGCTTTTTTGTCTACTAGTTGTTACTGTAAGCTGGAAAACCAAATAGAAATAAATCAGGGATATATAAGGGATGACTGAGACAACCTTCATGAATGACAGAGCCAAGAGTGACACATCTCAGAGTTGACTGTGTACAAAGTGAATGGGGTGGATACACAAGGAAAGAGAAATCAGGTGTGTGAGCCATCCACCAGAATGCCATACCAGTCTCTTCATATACTAACGGATTGGTGAAGTGAGAGTGAATAGTGTACTATTCTGATATGCCTTCATGAATTGTCCGAGAGTGCTATTGCTGTGAAGCTATGTGTTTCTGTACAGAACTGTGTGGGTGTTACAGTGTTCTCACCACATACGGTTATGACATGCATGTTTCTTTTATATTGATTTGGAGGTGGGACCAAGCCTGATACAGATAATTAAATCAATTTAAGATATAAAAGATACTGCAAAAGAGGGGACACATTGACTGTATATGGGCTTTTCTCATTCTGTAATGGCTTTGCAGCCGAAGAACAAAGATCTCAATGGTTGCCCAGAGCATTTCCAGATGTGTAAGAATAATTCTAAACCTTCCAACCATCAACACTTTGTGTTGCTTTGTCGCCCGAAGTGGGACGGGTATGCTCAGACGTGGGTCCCATGCCTGCTGGACCTAGAGACACAAGCTATACCTCAATGATGAGTCCCAATGAGGCTGAAACATTTCTGGGGTTGCTTGTAGTCTCATGCAGGAGAGATTTGACCTCATATTTAAGGCTGGACTGACACTTTGGGGGTGGGACCCAGCCTGATTTATGTATCTACAACGGATTCACAACCACACTGCACATACACATTACATTTAGATTAATGGAATATTTTAATGAAATTGAAAACAGATGACACGTGTTTTGACCACGAGGTTTTCTTACAGGCTAGACTGTTCTCCCACTTGTGGGAACTTAAAGTGTACTTTTTTCATTAAATTATATTAGTTGCAATTGCGTAGCTCTCAACTCTGACGTCCCTGGCAGCTTCCTGTGCATCCACTCTCGAGAATCTATCCAAACCTCAGCGTCAGTTTACAGGTTTTAATTGAAATGTCAGTAGGCCTAGGGACTTCCCTTTCTCTCTGGTGTCAATGTGTCTCCTTCTTAAACCAGAAGTCTCCTGAGCCCCAGGTTAGTAACTAGCAATTGTTTCACCTTCATTATCCTAATTTGCTAATTAGACTGAGATGTTGGCCTAAAGGCCTTTGGTTTTATGTGGTGTGAGCAACAAGGATATGATGTTTATGACATACAGACACCCTGCTTGATGTGGTCCTCTTCTCGCATGCTCACTTTCTTCAACTCAATTTTACACTCCTTCTCCAAGTCCACCCCGTCTACTTTGTTCCTCCAGTGACCCTTTAATGTCTCTCATACCTTCTAGGCCTCACCTCCACACTTTGATGTAACTCCTTATTGATCCTTGCTACAACTCTTTACTTCAAACCACTACACCCACCTCCTCACTACTGTGTCCCCCTTACACTATTACAACTCCCTCCCCCACACTACAACCCCCTTATTCACCCTACTACTTCTACCTCCAAACTAAAACTCCTCCCTTCAAATTACTACTCCCTCCAACACTCACCTACAACTCCCTCCTCCACTCCACAACTACTACTCCTGCCACACCACTACTTCTACCCCATCCACTTCTATCTCAGACACCCCTCTCACAACCACACACTCACTTCAGATTCACTCCCTACTCTCCTGCTCTTAACCACACTTGCCACATGTTCATGCACTCTCACAATTCAGTAGCACTTCCAAAAATCACTTCCAACTCCTCCTCCACTGACCTCACCTGAATAACCCACACTTCATGCTTCCTGTGGTCTCCTTATATCACCACCCCCTTCTGTGGTATGTTTCGCTATCCTAAGCCACCTTGCCCTGTCTTCTCCACCTGGGATGTGTGGAAGGAAGCAAAGGTTAAAAGTAGCAGGCTAAGAGCATTGATACAGAAGACATTCAGAGGTCTGATTTATGCTGATAAATGTGGTCTTCTCACCTGAATTGTGACTCTAGGTTGCACAGAATATACTTGGGATGATCTGGCAAAATACATGCATCTGCTTTTGTGGGTTAAAGCTAGTGCAGAGTTTGGAAAAGAAAGGGACAGATCCATTATGAAATTCACAGAACATGTCACATGTTTGTTCCTACAGAAGCTAGCAATGCAGTCTTACATGCTTAAGTACAAGATTCCAGATGTACTAGTGCAGCAAATACTGCCAACATAAATATAAGAGTAAAAGAAAATTTTGTACAGAATTCTGATTTCTATGTCCACGGCCCCAATGTGCAGCTGGTCAGGCAAACAGTATTTCATCATCTAGCCTTCATAATGGCAAATCACTCAACAATACAAATCACCTTAAAGAGATGAACAGTCTCAGTTTATAAATGCATGTAATGATTTTATTGTTTAGCTTCACAGTGCAAATACTTATGTCCAGTTTGTATCCGATTATGCAATAGCAGTTGCTTGTTATGTTACATCATACTTGCTCAAAGCAGGAAAGAGTAACGTAAATGAGATGTGGGCAGATTTGTCAAAAAACTCTGAATTGGCAAATGCTAAGCTTGGGCATCTAAATTCTCTTTTATAGAGAGTTTAGTGCAGATGAATCCTCAGAATGACTTAGTAGTTTGCCTCTTTACAGGTGAAGCATCGCCATTATTTTACTGAGCCTTTGTCCTGACATTAGTTTGTTTGTTTGTTTGTTTATTTATTTGTATGGCGCACCATACCCAGGGGCAGCAGGGCGCAGGCAGAAAGAATATTCGAGGCTTACAATGTTACAGAAATATACAGTTGAAGTAGAATTATAGATATAAGAGGATTACAGGAATGAGAAATATACAAATCTTCACACATAAAAAATATCAATATCTATACAAAGGAGTGAAATATACAGATATGTACAGGGGCTGTTTGTGGCGAGAGCAAGGCCGCAAACAAAAGTATCAGTATCTATACAGAGGTATAAAATGTACAGTTAAATACAGGGGTTGTTGGAGTTCAAATGACTGATGAGATTCCTTCTAAAGTGCAAATATGGTTGATCGGCTCTCAGGTTGTGTGGCAAAGAATTCCAAAATGTGGCAGCTTTCACAGGGAAGCTGTTACCTCCAATGGTGGAGAGTTTGAATCTGGGAATTATCAGACAGTTGGAGTAGATACTTCTTGTTTGTCTGATGGATGACTTTCTCTTTACTTTATCCATCAGATAACTAGGGGCAGCATTGTTGAGGGCTTTATGGGTTAGGGAGGCCAGCTTTAGTTTGATTTTATTGTCGGTGGAGAGCCATTTGTGTTGGCGTCTGGTAGTGGAGATGTGTTCTCTTTTATTAATGCCGAGGGCAGCTCTCAAAGCATTATTTTGTAGGATTTGTAGCCTATGTGTAATGGCTTTGTTAGCACTGATATATAGGGCATTACAATAATCGAGCCTGGAGAGTATGAGTGCTCTTGCCAAGATCATACAGCTGTCATTGGATAGGAAAGGTCTGCCTGCTCTTATTAATTTGCAGGTATAGGCAGTGGTAGATGCTAGTGAGTTGACCTGTTTAGTGAATGACATGGTGGCATCCAGATAAAAGCCCAGGATTTTTACATCCCTAGATACTTTGATAATGTTGCCGTCTATGTTAAATTCGGCATATTCAAGGCCTAGTTTGTTGATATTAGCGGGGGTACCCAGGATGATGAGCTCTGTCTTGTCATCATTCAGGCATAGGCCATGAGATGCCATCCATGCCTGAATGATGAGATACACCCTATTCACCAACTCTCTGTCCTTACTGTGATCCCCTGAAAGTGGGAGGAGAATCTGAGTGTCATCTGCCTAGTTAGTGTAGGTGACACCCAGATGATCCAGATCGTCGAACAGAGGTTTGGTGAAGATGTTGTATAGTGTGGGGGAGACGCATGAGCCCTGCGCGACTCCGCAAGTAATAGGAGATGGGTCTGCTGATGCTGATGGGGAGAAGACTCTCATTGTTCTCTCACTCAGAAAGGATTCAATCCATCTGATGGCTTCTGGGGAGAAATGAGCAGCTGAATCCAGGTGTCTGCAGAGGACCTTGTGGTCGACAAGGTCGAATGCCGCGGAGAGGTCAAGTAGGAGGAGGAGTGCTGTCTTACCCTTGTCCCTCAGATCAAAAATTTTGGTCTTCAAATCAATGAGGGCTGTTTCCGTGCCGTGTAATGGGCGGAAACCTGATTGTCTTGAGCCTAGTAATTTGTGTAGTTCTAGGTATTTTTGAATCTGGACGTAGGCCACTTTATCCAAGATTTTCAGTAGAAAGGGTACCGTGGTGATGGGGCGGTAGTTGGTGGGGATGAGAGGATCAAGCGTCTGCTTTTTGAGGAGGGGGAGCACCCAGGATTGTTTTAAGTTGAGAGGGATACTACCTGAGGAAAACGAGGCGTTTATAAATTTGGAGATGAAGGTGTGACAGTTCTCTGGCTGCGTCCTTCATTATGTGTGCAGGGCAGATGTCGCCTTTGCAGTTTGAGGGTTTGAGAGAAAGTATGATTTTCTCGACCTCCAGGGTGGTAGTTTTAGAGAAGGCGAATGAGTTAGTGTGTGTGCTTGGTAAAGCATTAGGCGGAGGTGTGGGAGGGTTAGTGAGGTTTAAGGAGTCTTTTTTTAGTTGAATTTTGTTTTGTAGGGTGTTTATTTTATTTGCTAGTGCCTGTTGGATGTCTGTGCACCAAGTTTGGTCCTTGGTGCAGGTGTCGGGTGTGGCAATGGGTGACTCAAGTTCCTTCAGTATGAAGAAGAGCTCCTTCATACTTGAGTTGGAGTTGGCAATGCGATTGTTGTAGGTGTTCTGTTTAGCTAAACAGATTTCAGCTTTGTATTGACGAGAAATCGTATCGAGAATGGCTTTCTTTTCACTGGAAGGGCATAGTTTTCAAGCAGATTCACATTTTCTCTTTTTTAGGCGGAGGGCTTTGAGTTCAGGTGTGTACCATTTATTTAAATGGGTTTGGGGCTTGCTGGTGCGAAGTTTAAGTGGGGCAATTTTGTCCATGGTAGTTAACATAATTTTATTATATTTGTGAACTAGTGTGTTGGGATCTAGATTGTCTGGCAATGCGTTTAGCGTTGGAAGGATGGCTGGGATGATTCTTTCTACTGTTATATTTTTCTTATTTCTTGTTAGGCAGAGTGGTGCAAGTGACACAGTTGTGGTAGGTGGTCTGGAGGTCAGTAGGTTAAATGAGACCAGGGAGTGGTCAGTCCAAGGTAGTGGTGTGGTAGAGGAGATGACCGCTGAGCAGTTAGCATCAGCAACCCAGTCTAGGGTTCTTCCCTTCAGGTGAGTGGGTAGGTTGACTTTTTGTGAAAGTCCGAGTGATGAGATAGTATTGGCTATGGTGGAGGCATGTATGTCTGCTGGGTCGTTAAACCCTAGGTTGAAGTCATCTAGTAGCAGTAGTTGTGAGGTGGTTTTCGCATTGTTGGATATTAGGCTATGCAAATCTTCCTCGAAGGTCCCGAGCGGACCAGGTGGTCTATAGACCAGGTGGATGGTGAGGGATTGGGTGTTGTTTATAGGGAGTCTGGCAGTGAGGGATTCGCACGATTGCAGGGTTTGAGTCGGGGCTAGTCTGAGAGCTAAACTTTCTTTGGATATGATGGCGATGCCACCGCCACGGTTGCCCACCCGGTCCTGCCTGGATATGGTATAGCCATCTGGGATGGCCAACATTAGAGACGGGCCTGCTGCATTGTGGAGCCAAGTTTCAGTTAGAGCAATAAAATCTAATTTATCTTTAATGATTAGGTCTGCTATATCAAGGGCATGTGCGACCAGTGATCTAGTATTGAGGAGAGCTCCTTTATAGGAGTGTTCATCCGTTTTTACCGAGATGTTTGTATGAGAGATAGGTTTGGACTTGGTTATGGGGATGGTGGGGCCTTTGGTGGTGGGAGGGGCGAGCTGGTGGTTTAGGGCAATGGGTTTTCTAGTATGGTAGCTTTTGGATTCGCATTTGGAGTCAGAAAGGAGTCTTTGGGGCGGTTCATATAGTTTAGAGAGTCTAGCGCAAAGTTTGTTGTTTCTTTCAGTGGTAGGGCAGGGGCGGGAGGCAAGGGTTGTTGGTCCTGACCTGTGATGATACCTCGGGCAAGAAGGGTCAGAATAGTAGCTTGCTATCTAGGAATCGTTGGGAGGACTGGTGCCTAGCTGGGAGGGGGGGGGGGGCTCCTGAGTCAGTATCCCGAGTGGGAATATCTGGGGATGCGAGCGTGGCCATCGCACAGAAGGTGAGTAATACATTAAGCATTTCTGCAGAACAGCGCTGGCGTTGTGTGATCAGAGTGGGAATAGCAATGTAAATGCTATCTAGGAGATGGGGTATAGGCAGGACTGATAGGGTAGGGTGGCAGTCTAAATGTCCAGTGTTAGGGAGAATTCTCTGTTTAGGCTGAATTTCCTAACCTAGTGAGTCCCCCAGCAGCTTTGCTGGAATTTTGGGGTTTATTTTTTTCTCCTGCCAAGAGTAAGACTCTTTTACCCTCACTCTTGGACATGACTTGAGAGTGTTTCTGTGACTTGCTATGTGCTTATGGGCTATGGGGTATTTTTTCCCCATAGGCTATCATTGGTTTTTGAATGTGTGTTACACAGCACCCTCAGTGCAGTAACACAGGGGTGTCATAGTGACCCCCAAAAAGAGAATCCACACCCTGGGACTGACTACTGTCTCCCTGGGTCTGTAAAGTCACCATTGACTTTACTAGTCTTAACTTAGGAACTTAACCAGTACAAACCATCATACTGTGGAAGTACTGGTAGGGGCAATTAGATTGGCCCTGGGTCTGTTGTCGAGGGGGTACTGTCCCGTCCCCCCTCGCCGAGTTTCTGGCTGGTGGCAGTGGATACCATGGAAATATTCCACCGGAATATTTCCCAAAGGGATTTCCCATTGATTTTAATGCACCACTTTTTGGTGCAATGTTAAAGATACCGCCGGTTTATTTATTTAATATAAATTCACCGGTTGGGATTTTTTGCCAGAACTCGCCGCCAAAATGGCGTCTAGGTTCACTTCAGTAACCCTGAACCCGAGTCGAGCCTTTGTTCCACTTTTGGCGGGCTTCTGCACAGAAGCCCTCCAAAGTGGTGCCATTCTGTCTGGGTACCACAGGGGGTGTGGGAGGGGGTTTAGGCACCCTGGACTGAGTTGCCTTGCCAACTCATGTCGCACTCTGGTGTGTTTGGCCCAAGTGGTGAGCCGCCCCGCTCACCACTTAGCATGTTTGAGTGACAGCTAGGCTTTATGAATGGGGGTCTGCTGCATAAAAGCAGGGTTTTTGGGACTGGTTCTTCAGAAGTCACCACAGGACCTAAGAAGCCGAAGAGGGAGAAGCCGAGCCGACCTGCCAAGACGACACCACCGGTGGAGCCCTGCGGAACCGTCTCACCACTTTTCCCAACGACAGAGGAGATCTCCAGCCGGGAGAGTCTTCTTCCCTTGACTGGTGGGGACAACCAGTTTCTGCCTTCTTTTCGCCTCCCTGAAGCATCTCGTGGCCGCCTTGCCTGTGCCAAGCACCCAGGCAACCGGGATACCACTTTTTACCTCAACCGCGAAAGAGGGGTAACATCCTTTTAACCGGAAAACTCCACGGCTGGTTTCTTCCCTGGTAGTGCAACGACCTTCAGCTTTCCTCCACGTCGAAATCTTCTCTTCCTCTGGACGACGCCATGACTTGCACCCACTACCAGGAACAACTGCCTCCGCTGG
Organism: Ambystoma mexicanum; assembly: GCF_040938575.1. NCBI lineage: Eukaryota > Metazoa > Chordata > Amphibia > Caudata > Ambystomatidae > Ambystoma > Ambystoma mexicanum. Next base: position 1,027,999,682 of record NC_090927.1, read on the forward strand.
AGGATCCTTTCCATTTTAAAGGTACCGTGTTCCGCCCGGCTTCCCTTGCCACCGTTTGTACGGGGTAGATTTAGCCCTCGGCTCTCGAACCTGGGTAAGCCTGGGACACCCTAACTAAACTTTTGTAAACTTGGTAAAACCTTTTCTACTCACCTGTAAAGACTTGTGACATTGTGTGATCTTGGACATCTTTTCGCCTGGCTTTCCCTAGAGTGGGCCTGGCAACCGAACTTCCTTGCTCCGCAATAGACTGGCTTTCTAAACTTACTGTGAATCTCTGAAAAGTGTTTTACCTTGCTGTTTTCATTACTTCTGCCTTTTCCCTCCCTTTTTAACTAACTTGTTGGAGTGCCATCTAACGTTTAGCGCTCACCTCTGTTTGGAAATAAGTGGTGTTAACTTAGACTTGTCCAACAAATAACTAGGGATGTACATATAAGTAATAGTGACTGTGTTTTGACTTACTTACCTTTTCTGTGCTAGTGTAATTTATGAGTGTGTCTTTTAAATAAATAATTATATACTTTTACACCTAGCTCTGGTCAGTGTTTGCTTGTACTACTGTGCCTCTGTACCTATTATGTATGCTCTTTATACTGCCTAACTCTTCTTGAGGGAAGTCTGACTGCTCAGCCACAGCTACCAGGTAAATCTGGGTGGTACAGACTGCTACCAAGTGGGTTTACTGCCAAACACCTGTAGTCTTAAATCTTTTGCAGTGGTCCCAGAGGGAACTGCACAGGTTTCTGCCTAACATCCAGCTGCAAGTCAGTGGAGTTCAGAGGTGCAATAATGGCTAAATTCAGTGTGCGGTAGCATGGCACAGTACAGTAATAAAGCAAGGGGATAATGCAATTCAGTGGTATGGCAGTTAGGGCACATGAATGCAAAATCTCATTATTGCAATTGATGAATTTGAAAAAGGAGTGCCTAACAATGCATACATTCTCAAAACACATCTGTTCGATACCTATAATCCAAATAGGTCTAGTCACTTGAAGAACCTTTACTCGTGGGAAGTAGTAAAGCACTACATGTACCAAAAAGTTGAAGGTGACTTTAAAAGTGAATGTTTTAAAGTAAATGGAAGCCCTGGTTGCATGGTAAGACATGAAAATCCAGATCTCAGCAACCACTTAGCCTGTCATGCCAAACTGCAGAGAAAAAGGAATTGTTTTACTTTTGCCTTTTACAATTGTTCTTACCTTAATGTAATGATGTGGAACTGCTTGAAAGTTGTGAAATATTTGAAGCAGCTTGTCAGGCAAAGATAGGGAACAATACTTACTGGTGGTAAAAGACAAAATTGTCAAGAAGAACTGGTGGCAGCAAAATTTAGAAAGGATCCTCCACAGGGGAGTCAAGACTCACTACAAGGTAGTCAAAACTCAGTTGGTGATACCCTAGTTCAAACTGATTGTGAGCTTGACATTGAGGAATTTCAACAATGTGATGAGACAAGCAAAGGATGTAGATATTTGGTTTGATACATTAGTATATAAACTGAACACAGAACAGAGACAGATATTTGAGGAGATTAAAGAGCTATTCATTCAATGGCCTGAAGCATAACAACAAGCAATGGTCTTCAGTACAATTCGGTCCTATGTTTCTGCATGTTAGTTGACACGTTCTTAGAAGAATAACATTTCTCACTCTATGAGATCGTTAGTCCAGCAAGAAACTGACTTCATTGTATCTTTAGATTGTGATAGCACCCAGAGAAGTCACTTCATGTAGCTTAATGATGTTACCATTGGAGCATGATAATAAGTTGGAATTTAGGAAACTTTTACCTGAGGTAATGCAAGAAGTTGGAAGCAGACTTCCAAGCATGGCATAGTTAATGTTTTGATTGTTGATTGTTGATGAAGTTAGCATGGTCTCTAATGGTCTCTAATGCTAGCTTGTGTACACTTTAAAATGCAAGAAGTTCTGAGGAATGATTATGATGCACAGTTTGGAGGAGAATAGCGCCTTGTTTTTTTTGTGATCTCCTACAGTTATCTCATAGGAAAGGACTACCAAACTTTCAGGCTCTTCATTCAGAGGATACTCAGAAATGTATTAACAAGTTTACTTGGTGGAACCACTTCTACTATAATTGACATGAGCCAATATGCAGGTTTTGAATATACAGTGTTTGCATTGGAGAACTTGATGATGGTGCAAAAACATCTCTGGAGAGCAGACTAATTTCACGCATATATCATGAAAGATGTACTGGTCCTAAAGTTATGCTGGATCTATGAATACATCTATTTGTTTGTTAGATGTCTACTATTGCAGAATGTGATACGTTTAATTCTCTGATAATGACCTTTGAGAAACAAACAATAATGGCATTAAAATCTGTCTTTGTGTTTGATGGATACATAATGCCCCTAGAATAAATAAAGCACATTCACATTAAAATCAGAGCATGAAACTTAAATGTGGACATTGGCATTCTGAATGGGGCAATGGGAAGAGTTTGTGATTTTTTTTTTACTTTCCCACATAGTACGACTATTGAATATATTCTGATAAAATGCGAGGGTTTTACTGAACCTCATTTAGTATGTGGAACTTCACAAATCTCAATGATTGACCTTAGAGGCTGCACTGTTTGATATAGGTCACCTGTCTTTAAAGAAGTCTTGTTATGTGTGGAATTGTCACATTAAAAATAGAGAATACTTGTTTTTTGTTAACTTTGATGAACGTTGATGACTCAAAAGTGACTGCTGACATTTCTTGTTTTAAAGAATACAATTGGCTATGTATGCTGCATACTCGTCACCTTGGTTTGTTGCCTAGACCTCCAACAGTTCTTGGACAAAAAAATAAACAAACTTTAAAAGTAAAGACAAAGAAAAAGGTGCAGTAACGTGCTACAAAATAAGTGGACGTTAATGTAGTAGAAAGTAGTGGATTCATTCCAAAATAATGCCAATGCAGATTTATTAGTGAAATGGTATTTGAATGTTACTCAAATTCATTGCATGCAGTATTTGTCATTTAGTAGCTGAAGAATCGCAAAATGCCTACTTTTTTAAAACACTCAACAGAATGCACAATCATTTCTTCTCACTATCCTGGAGGTATTATTACATGAGGAGATAATGTGTGTGTTTATGGTTAAAGAATTATCATATGAGCGGATTTATGTTTTTCCAGACTGTGATCAGGAAATTGTTTCTAAACCCTTTTGAAAGCTTTCTCTACATTGTTGTAGCAGATCAAGCAAGTGTGCACTGCTAACAAATTCTCACAATGACACGATATGTGTTCAGTTCCGTTCTTCTCATAAATTTTCAGTTAGCAATTTGGACTGTGAAGAATAACTGTTAATCATGCTATAAACATTTAATATCAGCTGTTATAAGTCATGTCAATGATGCCATGAATGACTTAATTAGTGATGTCAGTATTCATGAAATATGTATTGTCATCACTGATGTTATATGTGAGGTCTTGTGGGATGTTATCATTGTCGTTATAGGCTGTACAACAGGTAACCTACGTTTATGGTGGCATTGCTGCCAATTCTTTTCAAATTTCTAGGGTTTCATTGCATTAATGTTTTACCTCATGTCACTTTAAGTATGGTTATTTACTCACTATCAAGGATTGTGTTGCTTTGATTCTTTTATCATAACTGTTTTGCTGAATATTCCAAATTTGTTCCAACATGCCACATGATGATGGAATAGTGGCATGTCAGAGTTTCCTGTGAAAGACAGCCACCAAAACATACATACCAGTTAGAACCATAACAGATCTGATGAGTTTCATACTTACACACAACAATTTCTGCTTCAATGGAAGACCGTTTCTTCAAATAAATAGAATGGGCATGGGCACATAAATGGCACCACAGTTTGCAAACCTTTTTGTTGCAGAATCTGAGCAGTGGTTTTTACTACAGCAATCTCAGAAACCACTCACATCCCTCCGCTACATCAATGACATTTTCTTGATTTGGACAGATGACAATGATTCCATGAAACAATTCTATGAGTCCCTAAATGGCTTCAACCACTGCATTAAGTTCACCATTTAAATCCCCAAGGTGAGCAAATATTTCCTGGATACCATAATTTCTGTTAGGTTGAAAGGTCAACAAGAAAACAGCAGTTTACATGAAACCAAGAGACAGGAACAAATACCTCCAAAGGACAAGTTTCCATCCATCAGTTGGTCAACACTTTACACAGGATAGAAACACTGTGCAGGACCTGTCGGTGATGGTACTGAACAGTGGCCTCTCAAATACTGCACAAAGAAAAACATGGGAGCTCAAGTACTTGACAATGTTCAACTTGAAAAATGTGGCTCTGAACATAGACACAGGAATGATGGCACACTATAGCTTACTGTGAGACTGGGATCTCAAGGCACATCGACAGTACAAGATGCTCACCATGCCGTTACCACCACTCCATATGACTGCTGGACACAATGTTTCTGAACCTCAAATTAGTAAATTCACCAGATTCATGTATGGTGATTACGGATGTCTGAGCATAAGTTATTGGTACCCATTATGGAACAGGATGCATGCCCAGTCTAACAATGGTAACGTATCTTTGTATTTGCCACTTCGTAGGTGAGATAGTGAGGCACTGTCAAACATGAGGCACAACTAGGCACAACTAGGATAGATTTTGAAATGGCACTTTTAATGACTAGGGGAGATTTATGTATTGGTTTCACATATGCAAATAAATAGGCCTAATTAACTTTGGCTAACCTACTATGCGACCTTAGCACAGAATGGCTGTTGCAAACACATGAACTAAGCTCTTAAAATATGTAAGTTCCAGCACACTGTTGCTGGGTGTTTTCCTAATCTGGTTGGGCATTGAAATGCAAACAATTATTTGATTGCGGCTGCCAGGAAGATACTAATATACATTGCAGTTGGGAAATGTGAGGCGGGTTGTAACATTGGAAACTTAAAGTCACTGCACATGTGAAAAACCTTAGACTGTGGATGGAATGTGCGAAAAAGCATGTCCTTACCATCTCAAACTGTGGGTCTTTGAATGTGACATTTTGGAATTTCTCTGCAACCGCATCACTTTTTTTATATGAGGTTCCACTTAGACTTGTCATGCTTAAGTGTTTGGATACATTATGCATTACATGCAACACTGTGGGTTAATAACACGGCTCTGCTTGAAAAACAATTTCTGAGTAATGAGAACTGCTTCTCAGTGTTTGTTTGTCTGTTCCTTTTTAACTGTATGGCCCTTTAGATAAAGGTGCTTTGCTGGAGTGAATTTCTTGAATACTTTCTTCATGCATCCAACTGAATTGAAAGTAAAATAATCCCTTGTCTCTTTTTTTTCTTCTTTCTGTGTTAAAGTGATGTCCAGCACTGTGTGTGATTTTCTTTGATTTCTCAGTTGTCATGAGACCCGCATCCATTGAAGATGTCTCTGGGGCATCGAAAGCTAATGGAACTACCATCTCAGCATAGTATTTTCAGTTAGTCTAATAAAAAGTATCAAAATATGGATATAGTTAAAACTGGACTAACAAGGCGACAAACTCTTTCTATGCTCTAGTACTGCAAGGGATCCCCCTACATTTTCAGTGGTTTGTACATGGGCATAATTAAGTTGGTACCCTGTGATGATCATAGTGGTGCTCTCGGTACACATTTCTTTATGTATGAGTATTTAGGAATAATGTTATTGAAAATTTGGAAAGTAATAGACACACCTTATTGCGCTATTCTCTTTGGAAAAGGGAACTAGTATGAGGAGCCAGATGAGGTCTCGATGTTAAGTTCTCCAATGCCAGGGTACTCATATGGGTAATGTGTGCTACATACATGAACATTCTCCCATACTCTCTGTATTGCCTGTAGGTTGCAAACACCATACCTTTATTTGTTCCTTGCCGAAGCCTATTTTAAACAATCATTACAACAACACAAATCTGAGTAAAACATACAAAGGCTATTTACTGCTGACACAAAGGAAGCACTTGTGATTTTGACTATAACTCAATATGACCATTACTCCATCCCTATCTCAAACAACAGTGTCTGCATCAGACTCTGGGCCTCATCAGGGTTGGGCGAAGTGGTAAAAATGTGGCGGTAACACTTTTACTGCCGCATTACTGCTCACCCCAATCCTGAGTTTGTTGGTAAGTGGGAGGTTTTTTTGCTGGAGGTTTTTTTGGAGATTTTTTGCTGCAGGTAAAAACCTCCCCTTTTTGCCCCATATTGGGCCTCATTATAACATTGGCGTAATGGGTTAATGGGTGCCGCTAATGGATGCGGACCCGTTAAACCCATTCTGCCTGATTACGAGGTCCTGCGAGGGGACCAGGGAGCTAACAACGGGCCGGTCGTAATCGGCCTGTTGTTAGCTCCCTGCACCCATTCCCATTGAGCCCTCTGGGGGCTCTAATGGGAATGGGGAAGGTCCGGGCCCGGGTTCCCTGAACGAGGAATTATCGGGCCCTCCAAACTCGGAATGGCCTGGTAATTCCCCATTCAGGGAACCCGGACCCGGTTTTGGAGGCAGCCATGCCGCCAATAGCGACATGGCTACTGCCAAAGCCGTAATGAGGCCCATAGTCTTATGGACTCAGAATAAATGGGGACTAACAGCACCACTGAAACTCGAGATCTGTTTGCAAATTGCACCGGACTGAGTTGCAGTAACGCTAACAGCATTGGGCAGTATCCCGGCACATTTACAGCTGCGATACCACCCAATTTGTGATGAGGCCCTCTGAGTTCCGATCTTTTACAATCTGTTATTGAGAGAGCCGAGACACATGCTCTATAATGGAGGAAAATAGTGTTGATAAGCCAACACCAGTTCTTACACGTGAAGAGCCTTAAATGGACATGGGTATGGTAGTCGCACTTTGCAATTATTTAATCTTTGCGCATACAAAGATGTGTGGACAAAGCATGCGCAGTATTTCAATGTTCCTTCTTAAATGTTGTGCTTGGTGTGTAAAATGGATCTTTTCCTGCTCCGTGAGGCAAAAGGACAACATTTATTAGCTAACCAGCGGTGATGGTACATGAATATACCAATCAGGAGAGCATCTCATTTTATACGAGGGTTAATTCATCCGAAATATGCTAAACCATTTATTACGTTATGTTACACCTTTCTTTGAAGAGATCTTAACAGTGGTTTGTGCGTGTACTCTGTCTCTCTTTGTTTCATGTTCCTGTCAAGACAGCATTAACGCAGCGTCTGATTCATGCCTTAACTCCTTTGACCTTTCATTACAGTGTATTCTTCCTCTAATTCACATCCTTATTCATGTATTAATTGTTCACAGGAATATCCTTTGCATCTTTGCAGCACGAGCAGTCATACATTTTCCACTCATTATGGTTTATACAGGAGAACCACTTTGATTACCAATGCGAATAAACTTCTGGCATTTTTACAATTTATTGGGTATTGTGTGTACTATCAGATGACATAAATTAATAAAATATGTTTAAGATGTCTAGATATGATATGCTTATATTTGCCATATCCAATGCACACAGAGTTTACATGTTGTGTTTTCTCTATAATATGGAATAACTAAACTCATTATAGAAAATATTTGGTAGTCATATGATGCAGTCAGGTTGCATTTAACAATAGCTTATTTTCAAAATGGACCAGAAACAAAACCCTGATGAAGCACATTGTGTAAGTAACTTCACAAACTCACTATATTGTACAGGTCCAACACATATTTTCGATGCATGTAATGCAAATATAGGCTAATGAAACGCAATTAATAGGGAACAATATGATTTTTTGTATTTGAATATTCATATTTTGTTAAAAATTCATAGGGACAAATTGTAAATAACTCATGTAAAGCTTTTCTCTTAGCAGATATTGGATAGCTCTGTGTGCTGTACAACATTATGATTATGCAATGACTGACTGCATGCACTTCACTGGAATCCACCTGCTTAGATTACTATCCGTTTATCAAAAAGTCTCATCTTGTTCAGAAAAAAAAAATTCTCTTCTCATAAATTGCCTCAGATAGTCTTCCAATTGTTTTGGTTCCCTTATTCTTTTTTCAATTAGTATAGATATGCAATTGCTCTCATAATATTCTCAGTACCCTTATGTGGTGGTTGGCATCCTCATTTCTTCTTTCCAGGTGACCACTCCTGTGGTGATAGTGCGCGGTACAAATGTCCTTGAACATTAACATTAACATTTTCTTCTATCCTCTTTCACCTTACAGTTTTCAGTCACATCTCAGTGATTTCTGTGAGCCACCAGTCTTGCCCACTACTCATAGAAGCTGAGGTAGAGAATGGTACATCTGAGCTCAGGAGCTACGCTGTCATCTTGGACCACAACCGGCCAACTCTAACTTCCCGACATTCTGTTATGTTATGTTATTTGGCATTTATGTAGCGTCTTATGTATCATTGGTATGATCTCAAAGCGCTGGTAGGTTGAATGCCCTCGGGAACCGTAGTTCAAGTCAGTAGAGAGAGAGAGAGTCATAAGGTGCGTGGGTGCACCGGATATGTGTGCAGCTGGTGTGGCAGTTGCATGATAGCTGCTTCTTAGCGGTAGGTGTGGTGGTGGGGAGGTCAGTTGGATGTGTGCATTCTGCAGGGTGGACACCCAGACTGATTTCTGGCTGCGTTAGGCCTGAGGAGATGCTTAAGCTAGCGGCGTGTGCTCAGCTAGATGTGTTTAACTAGGATGATGAGGAGTCTGTGGCGGGTGTTAGTATGAGAACAGCTATACCGAATGTGTCATAGTATCGCTGTGTTCTAGTTGAGTGGTGGTGTATAGGAGACAGTAAGCATGGTAGTGTGATATGGTGGTTATCAGTAAAGTGCTTGAGATGGTTAGTATGTCCATCTATTCTATCCGTTCTGTCCACTCCATTCACTCCATTCACTCCATCCCTTCCATCCATTCCATCTACTCTGCCCACTCCAATCTGTTCCAGCTACTTTATCTGTTCAATCCACTTACCGGTTCCGTTCACTTTATCATATTGTCCGTTCCATTGGTTCAATGTGTTCTATCCATTCCATCCTTCCTATTCTTTCGATCTGCTCTGTGTGCTCCACCCACTCCATCTGTTCCATCCACTTGATCCGTTCCATCCGCTCTATCCCTTCCATCTGCTCTATCCATTCCATCCACGCCATCTGTTCTATCCACTCCATCTGTTCCATCCACTGCATCCTTTCCATCCGCTCTATCCTTTCCATCCGCTTCATCTGTTCCATCCACTCCATTTGTTCCATCCACTCGATGTGTTCTATCCACTCCATTTGTTTCATTAACTCCATCTGTTCGATCTATTGTATCCGTTTCATCCACTGCATCCATTCCATCCACTCGATTCATTCCATCTATTCCATCCTTTTCTTCTGTTCCATTTGTTAAATCTACTCATCCTTTCCATCCGTTCAATCTGCTTGTTCGTCTCATCCGTTCAATCTACTCATCCGTTCTATCCGTTCCATCCCTACCATCTACTCCGTCTGTTCCTTCCACTCCATCCGTTCCATCCACTCCATCCATTCCATCTACTCCATCCGTTCCATCCATTCCATCCGTTCCATCCATTCCATCCATTCCATCCACTCTATGCATTTCATCCATTCCATCCATTTTATCTACTGCATCCGTTCTATCCACTTCATCCATTCCATCCACTTCATCCGTTCTATCCATTTCATCCGTTTCACTTCATCCGTTCCATCCACTTCATCCGTTCCATCCACTTCATCCGTTTCTTCCATTCCCATCTGCTCCATCTGTTCCAACTTCCATTTGTTCCATCTATTCCATCCGTTCCATCTATTCCATCCCTTCCATTCACTCCAACCAGTACGTCCAGTCCGTTCCATCTGTTTCTTCTGCTCCATTGGTTCCATCCATTCCATGCGTTCCGGCTAGTGCATCCACTCCAGCCAGCACTCCGTTCCATCCACTTCAGCCAGTACGTCCACTCCCTTCGATCTGTTTCATCTGCTCCATCCGCTCTGTCTGCTCCATCCACTCCGTCCATTCGTTCTGATCAGTAGACTCAGTCCAGCCAGCTCTCCGATCCATCCATTCCATCTGTTTCATTCACTCTATCCGTTCTGTTCACTCACTCCGTTCCATCCACTCTATCCGTTTCATCCATTCCATCCGTTCTATCCACTCCATCCGTTCCATCCACTCCATCTGTTCCATCTACTCTGTCTGCTCAATTCATTCACCCTTTCCATCCACTTTGTTCATTTATCCACTTCATCCACCCACTCCATCCTTTCCACGCGTTCAATCTACTTTTTCCGTTTCGTCTACTTCATCCGTTCTTTACATTTCATCCTTTCATTACATTTCATCCGTTCGTTACATTTCATCCATTCCTTAGATTTCATCTGTTCGTCACATATCATCTGTTCCTTACATTTCATCTGTTCAGGATACTTCATCTTTCCCTCTAGTTTGTGCGTTCCCTCCAATTCCTCCGTACCCTCCAATTCTTCCATTCCATCCAATTCTTCCGTTCCATCCAATTCTTCTGTTCCATCCAATTCTTCTTCCGTTCCATCCAATTCTTCTTCTGTTCCAACCACTTCTTCTGTTCCAACTACTTCTTCCTTTCCAAACACTTCTTCCGTTCCATTCTCTTCATTCCCGTTCATCCGCTTCATTCCGGTTCATCCACTTCATTCCGTTCCATCCTCTTCTTCCGTTTAATCCACTTAGTCCGTTCCATCTGGTTCATCCGTTCCTTCCGCTTCGTCCGTTCCATCCACTTCATCCGTTTCATCTATTTCATCCATTTCATCCATTTCATCCACTTCATTCGTTCTACTCAGTTTATCTGTTTTATTTACACTGGCCGTTTTAGTTTTCTATTTGTTCGATCGGGTCTCTATGCTGGATTGTTATCTTTGTTCAACAACCTTGGGTTTCTATTTATTGTGGTTGTTTATTCTGTCTGTCCTAAGAGTCGATTTTTAAGGGAAGAGCCAAGTTTTCAGTAATTTGCGGAAAAACATGAGGTCTTCAGTGTGTCGGATGTGGGGTGGAAGTGAGTTCCACAGAGTGGGGGCCAAGGCTGAGAATGATGATCCACCTAACCTGACTGAGTTGGTTTTTGGTTTCACTAGGAGGCGGGCAGAGCTTGATCTTAGAGTGTGCGGTGGATGGTACGGTTTTAGCTTGTCCTGTAGGTACTGAGGTCTGGTTTTATGCATTGCTTGATGAGAGATGCATAAGGTTTTGAAGGTCACCCTTCATTCAACCAGGAGCCAGTGGAGAGTTTTGAGAGCTGGGGAGGTGTGATCTCTTGGGCCAAGTGCTAGTAGCAGTTTGGCTGCAGCATTTTGTGCTCTTTGTAGTTTAATCAGGTGGTATGCTTGGACTCCAAAGTAGAGGGAGTTAGCATAGTCCAGTCTTGACATTACAATTGATTGGACAGCGGCGAGTCTGTTGGGAAAGGAGAGGTATGGAAAAATGCACCTAAGAATTTTGATGTGGTAGTGGCAGGACTTAGAGACGTTGTTGACTTGGCGAGAGAGGGTTAGGTCAGAGTCGAGAGTGTATCCAAGGTTTTTTACTGAGGTTGTCGGTGGATTGCCCATGGATGATGGCCAGGGTAGAGGGTGTGGAAGAAGTTTGGTGTTGCCACACACCATGATTTCAGTTTTGGTGGGGTTTTAAAGGAGGTGGTGACACAAAAATGAAAGTAACAAATATATTTATTTTCACATTTGATTAAAGTTTACAATTTCAGTCCAAACCTGTTTTTCTGTTTGAAGGATACCAAGCACATTGTTATATGTTATGATATAACATTTTTATACTGCACCAACTTAGCACCATAGTAGTCTTGAAGCACCTATGATTGTCAGAAAAGGGGCATACTATGCCCTCTCCAGGGGTTAACATGCAATACAACATTTAAATAAAACTAAATTTCATGAACACCTAGAAAACAATTGATACTTTAGAATATCTAAAATCACAAGGTTTCTATTTATAGACAATCAATGAACTTCAGTGCTGTTTGCCATATGTGGTAAGAGGCTTCTATAATTACCAGGACTCTGCTGAGTAAACATTGGCCCAGAATTGATCAGAAACTATGAACTCGATAGATGATGTCAAATTAGCATAGCCTTTACAGTGACATTCACTTAATTGGGGGCATTGTGTTAAAATATGCTGTGCTGTTTCAGGATCAGAAGCATAGAGTCGACACAGTCTTACTTCACGAGTTAGTCCCTGCAAGGCAATGTGAATATGCATATAAAGTAAATGCATGAAGAACTAAACGTCTAACAAAGTGAGTGTAGAAGACGTTTTTGAAGTGAAATAAAGATGGGATACTTTTCTAAGGTGTCTGTGGATAAAAGAGACTTTACTTTAGGGGTGTTTGCTATTACCTCTTATAAATTGTAATGGAAAGCTGCTCGTTGGATTTAAGATATTCTTATATCACCACTAAAAGCATGGATTGTGATGTTTCCTGACAAGGCATTTAATGTCTCCAGCAGAATAAACTTCATCATGACAATACTGTTATTGCAAAGCCAGAGGGCCTTCCTTGCCCCATCTAGGATGGACTGTGGTATAAGCGAATGTGAAGAGCACCATGAAGGAAGGCAGGTGAAAAGAAGTCCAAATAACAGATAGCTGTGCACATCTTGGTATCCTAGTAGTCTGAAATGTTTTATGGCATCTAATTGTGTGGATCTTGTGGTGGGTTTCCATGCTATATAGGAAGTTGAAAAGGAAAGGTTATGGTCACATAGTTGTAGCTGTCTTACTGCAGAGAGACTTGTCTGGAGATCCGTGTTCTGTGCCCCTGCCAAGGGTGTCTAGAGCTTAGTCTGCAACAGAAAAGAAAACAGAAGCATAGATGGGGAAAGCATGAAACTGGAGAAAAGTTTAATAGACATGAAAAGTTAGTAGAGGTAAGACAAGAAATCAGGTCAATGTAGAATAAGCAAAGCACAGCACTGTAAAGAAATGGATAAATGCTTAATTTGCCTGTCGATGACTATACACCTGCATGGCTAGCTTCTAGTACTTAAAGGGATATAGTGACAATAGTATGTAAGTGATTGCATGATGGCCTTGGGATGTGGTCTCACATACCGATGATGCACAGTGTTTTTTTTGTCTATTAGTTGTCACTGTAACCTGAAAGACCACATAGAGATATATCATGGATTGCTGAGACAACCTTCACGAATGACAGAGCCAGGAGTGACAGATCCCAAAGTGGACTGTGTGCAAAGTGAATGGGGTGGATACACAAGGAAAGCAAAATCAGTTGTGTGAGCCATCCCCCAGAGGGCCATACCAGTCTCATCATATATTAATGGATTGGTGAAGTGAAGGGAAATAGTGTAATATTCTGATAATATGTCTCAATGTATTGTCCGAGAGGTGTTGCTGTGAAGCTACGTGTTTCTGTACAGAAGGGAGTGGGTTATGCCATGCAAGTTGCTTATATATTAATTTGCAGGTGGGGGCAAACCTGATACAGATAATAAAATAAAAGTAAGATACAAAAGAGACAGCAAGAGGGGAAAATGGACTGTGCATGGACGTTTTTCTTTCTCTAAGAGATTGGCGGACGAAGAACAAAGGTAGATAACTTATCGGTATTTGTATGAATTGGTTGTATTGCTCAAAACACATTTTGTGTAAAGTTCAATTTGAACTAACTCACAATAAAGGTTATTATTATTATTATTATTATTATTATTATTATTATTATTATTTATATTGATTTATGCCACAGTAACACCACCTCAAATCACGTCACTAAAACATTTGGAGGGTGTCTTTGAGATTCTGGGACAGCATGGTAAGAACCAGTGTGCATACAAGTCTTCACTGGTGGGATGCACAGCAGCAAACCACAAGTTTTATATTAGTAATAAGTGGTTGACCATGAAGACTGTCCCATGTAAAGTTGGTCTCCAACATGTAGGCTCCCTTTAAGAAAACAGCCCTGAGACTATGGGCCGAATGATCAATGGGCCTTGGCAGAAAACCTATGGGGATTCCTGGGGCATTGTATAGATGTGGCCTCTCTTAGGAAGTTGGTGTGCTTCCCTGGAAACAGTCTGCATATAAATCATCCTTTCCAACCACGTCCCTGAGTTGCTGTTTCCTACTTTAGTTAACAAGTGGCAGTAGGAGAAAACCCGGATAACTTTGAGAAACATCTCTTTTAACACTGTTTCCTCCACCATAATTACTTGTCATTTGGCATACCAGACCTCTCGCTATCGGTTTGATGTGAATTTACCAAAATAAATTACAAAGAGGTATTTTTCCGAGAAACAGTTCAAACGAAAAAATACAGATTTTTGTATTTTTTATTTGGGGGGAATCGCCCCTAAAACACCTTTCCCCTATGCTTATAACCCCACCCCAAAACCCCTTCCTACCCATGTTAAACCACCAGCCCATATTTACATATTTTTTTATCAGGTATTTTTTGATGTAATTGTTTCTCTGAAAAATACCTCTTTGTCATGTTTTTTGTTAAAATCACTGGATACCGTTTTTCTCTTTCTCTGTAACATCTTTGCTGCAGGGTGCAAGCTATAAAATGAAGGTCCTGACTGTGATCATCTATTGCGAATGAAAATGGGAACTACACACTGTGACTCACATAAATGTTGACATGGTATGCACAGGTCACAAACGTGGTTTACCTTCCCACTCAATTTCTAGCTATGACAATGTGCTGTCATCAGGAATTGAGCAGCCAGCAAAACGTGTGATAGATAAGTGCAATGTCTGCCACAGTAAATCCCAGAAATGCTTTCTGTTGACATAGCTCTCCAACGCTACGCCTTCTTGCTATCACTAAAAGCTGGATTTCTCCATCTGCCACTGCCATTCTGACAGCCCTACGCTACTCCAAACTATCCTTCATTCCCTCTCCTCGACTGACGACTGACAGAGGTAGAGGCGTCGGACACTACTCTCTTCCCGCCTCAATGCCTCACAAATCTCCAATGCCAAGTCCTCTTCTACCTCTTTTGAATTCACCATCTCTACTATTCTTCTGCTTCACCCAGTTCATATCATCTCTATCCATCACCCTCCTGGTCCCACTGGACCAATCTTTGATGATCTTTGGCAACTCCTTGATTCTCTTCCCACTAAACATCACCTCATTCTCTTAGGTGACTTTAAGCTTCCCTCTCCCAAGACTTCTCAGAAATGTGAACTTCAGTCTTTTCCTTAGTGGCCACACTCTCCATTCTATCCATAACTTACCTATCCACTCATGGGGGAATGTTTTAGATCTCTTATCCAACTCCTCCTCTCTCTCAGCCACTAATACTATTGTCACATCATCCATTTCGGATCACTCTATTATTTCCACCGCCATCATTTTTCCACCCTCTGACCTTTACTCACCACTTGCTTTTCCTATTACTAAAAGTAAATGTAAACCTTCTGTCATTCCCTCTATCTCTATGACTTACAGTACTCACTCTCAACCTTTACACCTGATGCCTCTTTCATCAACACTGCCTTCTCCAGCTTCCAATCCCTTCTATATGACTCATTCTCTTCTCACTTACTACTGCTTACTTTCACCCCTAAGTCTCACCCTCCTCAACCAGGGGTTACCCCATTCATACGTTCTCTCCACACAGACATGTGTTGGCTGCTGTGCAAATGAAGGCACACCTACCCAAATAAGGACCTGCAACTCTACCTCTCTGCCCTGAACTGTCGCAAGTCCACTCTTGATAGAGTGAAAAGGGAATTCTACCTAACCATCATGGACTCTCACTCCAACCATCCTCACCGGCTACAGGGCATTCTCAACTCACTCATCACTCCTCCTAAGTCTCTGACTATCAACTCCACTTCTATAGCTAATGTCCAACCGAATATGTTGCTGCAAAAATGTAAGAAATTAGAGACTCTCTCCTGACCTTCCTCACACTCCCTCCTCCTACATTTTACACACCACCTACTCTACCATCATCCTTTGTCTCTATTCCCCCTTTAGTCACACTAATACTGACATCGTCCTATCTCTTCTGATGAAAGATAACTCCTCTTGTGGCCCATCAGACCCTGTTGCTCCTCAGATAATCCAGCCTAATGCCGCTTTAATGGCCTCTCACCTTGCTGAATTCTTCAACCTGTCCTTTGACTCTGCTTAGTTTCCCTCTGTTTTCAAAACTGCCACGGTCATCCCTTTCCTAAAAACACAAGGGGCTGACCCAAACCTACCAGCTAACATTCGCCCAGTGTCTCTCCTTCCGCACTACACTAAAGTTATTGAAAGGGTTATGTTAAAACGTTTTACCAATCTCATAGACACCCACAACCTTCAAGACCACCTACAAGCATGTTTCCACTCTGGTCAATCCATAGAAACTGCTTTCATGAATGTGTCCAACTCCATTGCCTCTGCTAAGAACTTCAACCTATCCTCTATCGTAATTCTCCTTGACCAGTCAATCACTTTGATCTCCTTAATACTCTCTTTCCTCTTGGGATTCACAATTGAGCCCTTACCTCAATTGAATCCTACCCTGCACCTCGCCAATTCTCTGTCTGCTGGAGAAATAGCACCTCTCAACTCACTACTCTAATGGCTGGGAATCCACAAGGCTCTTTCTCGGGTCGGTTCCTCTATACACTCTACACCTCTGCTCTTGGGGCACTAATCTACTCCTTTGGGTTCTCGTACCAAATCTTTGCAGACGACACCCAATCATCTTCTCTTTTCCTGAACTCTCTTCTGATCTCTCTATAAAAATGTCCAACTGTCTCTCTGATATTAAATATTAGATAGCTTTGCAGACTCTGATATTAAACTCTAGTAATACAGAGGTGCTCTTGTTTCTTGTCAAAATCTCGCTCTCATCGCTACCTCTGCCTATCCAGTTCCCACGGCACACTCTCCCCTTCTCTTCTTCATCTAGAAAACTCAGTGTCATCTATGACCCTTCTCATGCCTTCTCTACCTTCGCCTCCAAATCTGGAACAGCAGCTCGCCTCAAACTCCTAAATATTAGGAAAATGTAGCACCTCCTTCCTTTCAACACAGCCAAGCATCTATGAACTCCTCTTGTCTTCTATAAACTGCACTACTGTGCTAGCATCCTCTTTAGTCTCCCCAACTATGCCTTCTGTCCTCCCGACAAGATCATTAACTTTGCTACCAGTTCTTTCTTTGAACTCCCTAACTTCACACCTACTTCCTCCAACCGCCACCAGACTGGATGGCTGACAATGCAAAACAGGGCGAGATTGAAATTTCTTCTTCATAGTTCACACGTCTATCCATGGTAAGGCACAACTGTATCTATCCTCTTCTATCGAAGTCTAAGAGCCTTCTCATAATCTCTCTTCTGCTTCATTGACTACCCTTCTGGCTCCTTGCCCTCCCTGTGCTTCCTCTCGCTTCCGTTCTTTCTCTCTTTTTGCTCCACTTGCATGGAATTCTCTTTCCCCAGACATCCAAGAAACAGTCCACATGGATTTGTTCAAAACCAAACTAAAAATCTTCCTCTTTGCCTCAGAGTTACACTTTTAACCAACCTCGCATCTGCCTATAATTGTTCCCTGGTCTCTAACTTGTCTCTGTTCCTCACTTCCTCTGACTCCACTCTAGCATTTTACCTATCATGGTCACACCCCAATCACAGCTGGCGTACTGCCTACCTGCACTTAAAAATGTCCAATGTTGGTTGTCCTTAATCTATGTATGTCCACTTATGTGACTGTTCCATTTACTCCCCGTCACAATTTGTTCAGAATGTCCCTGAAACTCATCCCATTGTAAGAAGCTTGATGCTTCCTGTCAAATCTAATTTCGGATCTAATGTGCATTCTTTTCTGCTAAAAAGAGCATTATTCCTCCTGTATATAAATACATAAAATAAAGTAAAATATAAACCAAATATATCGTTTGTGGCAGATCCTGCATTGGTTTGAGATGATAATACTTCCAAAAGATGCACATTACACCTATTTCAATTCTTCTTTATTGGCTCCACATTAACCTTCACACATTTGCAAAATCTGCTGCATCACCTATAAGGCCATGGTTGTAGGTAAGCATGAATATGTAGCCGCCAAACTCTGTATCACTTGCAGTATTAGAACTACCAAGAAGCAAATCAACTTGAGACTCTCTTTTCCTATGTTCAAACAGGCTCGGTTTTCTGTCCAATGTTTTTTCAGCCACACCCTGTGCCTGTAATTCTCTGCCTTCTGTTTGTATTCCTTTTAGTCTTGTATCTTTTCATAATGCTTTGAACAATTATTTGTTCTCTTCTGCATGTTAAAAAGCATGTTGTTTTTACGTATTTTCTTTTCATAACTGTTGCTTTATATCTTTTCAATTGGTTTGGTTGCACTATGTACATTTTATAAATAAATATATAAATAACATAACATTTTGCTGTTGGGGGTTATCGACTGGCTTTACCCACACGTTTTCTGCCTCACAATGTACAGGCATACAATGCAAATCCACTACAGATCCAAACATCCTCAACATGAAACACTTAAGTTTTGTCGAAATAAAACATTTATGTTAAAGGGGCATTATGGGTCTAGAAAGATCAACCTTTTCACAAGACATATTTCTCTGCGTTTAATTAAAGAAAAACTAGCCTTTGAAAGCCAGGTGCAGGATAATTACAAGCTCACAATTCTATAAGGAATGGATCGACTAAGTCCCTAGTGGTTGTGAAGGTTATAACATGTGCACTCACGTTAACTAGAATCTCAATACATGCAGGGTGAAGTAATTCAGAATATTGTCCTATTACATTTGACCTATAATTCAAGAACACTGTCTAGTCATAAGCCCCAGACAAAGATAGGCATCTGCTTCGACTCCCTACATATTCTTAGAACCAAGGCGCCATGCCAGTTCGACTACAAAAGGGTCACTCTGGCTTGTGACCTAGGAATAAGGGTTAATATCTTATTTAATTGAAAGGAAAGCAGTTCCTCGGTCTCGCTTCCCGTACTCCTGTGTTGGCTCATGTGTTGATAACCTGTCAATTACACAAGGTTGGGAAGTAAGATGCCAATCAATTAAAACTCTCATTGTTGTGCCCCCATTACATGTTGCAATAACCAATCAAATAATCAAGACATTACATGTATTCACAATTATCAATTTAGAGGTGGTCTCAGGTGGAGCCAGCAGAGATTATAACCAATGAAATAAATAACCCCTATACATCTTATATATATGCAATTCCCTTAAACAATCCTCGTAGCACATAGGTTTTTGTAACCAAGATTGTAGTATGACATCAGTTGCAACATGTTTTTGACTTATAATCCGTTATTTAGCATGAGAAGCTTTGAGAGTGATGCAAGATCCTTAATGCTTGTATACTGTCCCTGCTTTATGTGGATTGTTAAGAAAGTGGGTTTTGCCTTTCACTTTGACTATTTCTGTTATTGAGTGTGGGTTTTCCCGGCCTATCATTTCCACTTAAACTGGAGTTTTTCAGATCACTTTCACAACATCAATAGAGAGGTAAAAGATCTCAGACCTAAAGGTAATGTTGGGATTCGAGGGTTATAATTTACACGGGCTGCTGCCATACTAGGGTAAGTAAGCACCAATAAAGAGTATTCATTTTTACCATCATTAGAGCTTTTGACTTGAAAAGTAGATGGAAACCAACATCCATTCTTGTAAATGGTAAAAGCCAGGTTCTGAATGGATTCATTTCAGAGAACAAGCTCAGAGGAACCACTAAACATGATCCAACCACGGGAGAACCCCACATATTTACTGGCACCTGGACAGCCAGGGTGGCATCTCTGGGAGTAACTTTGCAAATGTGCATCACCTGTTCTCTTAGTTTTAGGGTTTCTTTCTAGTAAATATATCTACATGTAATGGAAAGGTTTCTATGGACTATAACACGGGAAAGCTGCCCAGAAGCAAAATAACACAGGCAATAATTACCCCATTGTATTATAAGATCAGTGTATTGTTGTTATAGGCACATACATTATGGCCACGTATAAGGATCTATGTTACTCCTGCCCTGCTACAAAGAGATGTTCAAATGAGGACTTTGGAGTACTGACTTCGGACTGTTCACCAATGGAACAGTAAGATCCTGACACTGATTGTCGTACCTGCTGGATTTCTCCTTGAACTAGTTATTCAGCAATGCATTTCTGTATCTTACTGTGCTAGATTGGTGTTTTCTCCTCTGTGTATCATTTCTGCAATTTCGAATGGACATGCAGGTCTCTGCTGTGCTCTTGCACTCTGACAGGGCTGCTGGGATTTTCTATCATTCCCCCCTTAAGAATTCCACAACAAAGCTCCAACCTGAATTTGGTATGCTGGAATTACTGATGGAAAAGCCAAATTGTGACTTTCTCTCTGAACAGTAGGTGGTTCTCAATCTGAAACAAGTTTAGAGGGAGTATATTCCTGATGCTGGATGTTTGCACAAAGAATTCCCTGCCACCCAGAATGCCACATCAAGCCTGCATTGGGGAGGGAGTAGTAGCCTAAGGCTGGATGAACATAGAAAGGGTATATTCTGTTATGCAGAAACATGGGGCCATTGATTTATAGAGTATATTTTATGAGGTAATGTGGGTAAGATAGCGGGTGGATGCCAGAAGATAGGACAGGTTAGATACTGCTGTTGCATTAGAAAATAGTGGGTTTTCATCACACCACTTCCTTGTCTGCTTGATTTTGATCTTTCTTGGTCCCAGTAAAGAAATACCTGCATAATGGATCTGAGTTGAAAGAAGATTTTTTGGCAAAATATACCCTTTACATTTATAGCAAAAGGTCATCATCACATTGTATGCCCAGATGTTTTACTTGCGTTGCAGGACACATAGAAGGGTGGAGTGAAGGAAGCCAGTGGGGCATCTGTAGGATGTTGGGTGGCCGCTACTTTGGTTTCAATTCTTTCTGTATTGAGTCGCTGAGCCAGGAGAAATTATTCTGCTTAGATGGCCGATACACAGATTTCAGTTCCAAGACAATCTGCTTGTCGTTGGTGTAGTTACAAAATGAAACATCAAACAATGAACCAGCTGGGTTTAAGACAGCAGATGATATGTAACAGCAAAGGGGATGAGGCAGAGCCCTCTGTGACCTTTAATGCCACAGGAGATAGGCAATATCAGGATGGGTGGAGGGAAACGCATTCCAGATAATTGGAGATGAATACGCTTTGACATCTCTGAGCAAGATCAGTAATACCAACATCACAGAATTCCTCCAGCATGATGTGGTGTTAGACAGTGTCAAATGTGGCCAACTCATCCCATATGACATGACCATTGACACCCTCCTTATCTAACTGTTCCTGATTTGACAACAAAGCTTTTTTTTGTAGAGCTCAGCAGAAAGTGTTTCTCTTGGGGATCTTGAAATCTTCCTGTGAAATCCCAGGAGACTAGGGTGAGTGAGAGGTATAGGGGGAACATTCATTCGTTTTTGATCAGGAGTTACCTCAGACCTGAATTTGTGTGTGCCCTCGGGTGGAGGCAGTTGGTGGGTGATTAGTGTTTCTGGTTATATTGTCTTTATAGATCTTATTTTTTTAGCATAAAAAGCAGTCACAATTTGGTTTGACAGAGACTAAAAAGAGGGTAGCCAAGTTCTAAACACAAAGGAAAACAAAAAGGGGAGCCAAAATCCTTCAGGACAGGAAACAGTTATTTCTGATAGTTAGGTGTGACATCGATTATAGTGGTTTAATTCCATTTTGTTCCATTTTGTCGAAATATGCCAATTAGTTAATTATACCTCTTTATTTTCTCCCCACAGGCTCTCTGAGATTATGACTTAATTGACCGTAATTGATGCCTCAAGATAGGGTTGTTCTCATCAAAGCATACCATTAACTTCAATAATGACATTTTTTTGGCAAAACACCTCACAGCAGCTGAAAGTCACTTTCCATGTTTGCCTTTGCTTCTGTAAAATGTATTACTCATTGGCCACTAAACATTCAGTCCTCATTACGAGTATGGCTGAGCGGTAAAAGAGTGGCATACTGCCGTATTCCTCGCTCTGCCATATGACGCGTTTGGCCATGGAGTGGAGAATTTACCTCCAGCATTATGCTGGAGGTAAATCCTCCAACTTTCTGGCAAAAAATCAGCAAAACCAGTGGGAATTCCACCAGCGGAATAAACACTGGTGTAACTCTGCTGAAATCCCCAAAAATGGTGTCTTACTCCGCCTACCACCACTTATAATCTGATGATACATGCACCAGACCAAGTGTCAGTAACAGTGGAGGTGAGGTGGCCGAAGAAGGGCCAGAGGAAGAGCATGGAGTAGAGGGAGGAGGGTGAGAAGAGGAGAGAGAGGACAGGATCTCCTGAGTTTAAGAGATGAATTGAGAAGCCAGGACCATGTAGAGGCTCTGTGAGGGGACCGGAGAGATAGAGTCTGCAGCAAGTTTGCCCAGCTCCTTGTAGATGTAGTGAAGCAGAGCTTGAAACACAGGTGGTGGGGAAGGAGGATAGTGTCAGTAGCTCAATGGTAGTAATATTTCAGTGGGATTGGATCAGAGTAGCTCGAATCAGGAAATGCTAAATTATGCAACCAGCATTGTCAAAGGCAGCACACTTGGTCTTGCAACAAACTGTGGGTCCTTGCATCCAGGTCCCTTGAGAAAATGACGCTTGACCCTGGCTCGTCCCCATCCTGGGAAATATTTCAGAGTTTTCTGCAAGGTCTTTAGTACACACCTGAGAAATGCTCCCTGGGCACCAGCAGTCTTTAGTAGAAGGCAGGATTTCTTCCAGCCGTCACCTCTGCTGTACTCCAGGGGTGCTTGAGGGGAGAACAACCAACACTCCTGGAGATCTTGTCATTATCGTTTGCGATGGACTTTGAACAGCTTTAGCTGCAACAAGACTTCTGTGCTTATACTTCTTCTGTCCCAAAGATGACTCCAAAAGATATTTCACCAAAAGGGGGGTTTCACTCCAAGTATAGTCACATCCTAACAGGGGACGGGTCCCTTTTTAGCCTCTTGTTAAATGCCAATCTATGTCGCTGTTCTAGATTTTCTCCTGTGCCTTACCCAGAGTCCTTCATTTGCAGAAAGTCAGTAGGCGGATGTCAAGAAGTAATTGATGTACAGATTGCTTGAAGATAGCCAAAGACTTCTTCCTCTAGGCTTCTAGCCTCTTGGCTTTCTTGGACCTTCCCTCACCCCTAGCTGTCCCACATAAAAGGGCCTCTATGTTAAGTATCCCCTTCCGAGTATTTTCTCTTTGTCCTGCAGCCTTCCTTATCACATATCAGATGCTGGACTCTAAAGTGTGCATAAAAGAAAGTGCACGTCATATCCAGGGCACTAATCATGGTGCATACTCACAAGGCCTAAAACCAGCCCCGGTATAATCACTCACACTACATTTTTAGCAACAGAGCACATCTGGAAAGTCTGTTTGGCAGCAGCATTTTCCTTCAGAGAAACTACATTTACTTTGCCTGGAAAATGTCAGAAAAAGTTCAGGATTCTACACCCTTGCAGATGATTCTCTCACAAATATGGTCATGTTTAGGATAGAGTTATTGTACCTGTTTTAGTCCTGATTCTCGGTTGGGTTCTCGTCAGTCACTCTATAAATCAACTGCAGTAATATGATTGTATCCATTCTATACAAGGGTCGAGGTTAGGTCACGCTCACACAGCAAACAAACTAGAATTTCTTACATGTTAATTGACATCAGAGTCATTTTACATGTTTTTTTCATCATCTGTTCCATTGACATCTGCCAATAATTTCATCTCCTTAATTCTGTGGCTTCAGTTCATCCTCTCAGCATTTATGTCATGGTCCTCTGTATCCTTTTCTTTGCCATGCAGAACGCCTCTCTTTGCTGAATGCGTCCTGGACTAATTCAGCCTCAAAATACTATGGACATATAATTTGGAATTCATTACTGTAAGACAATGACGATGAAATGAATCGTTATATTGGGAAGACTTCACCAAGTATACTGACTGCATCACTCAATTTAAAATTTGATTTAACTCGTTAATCTTGGAATTATTCTGGAATAATCCAATATCACATTGTAATCAAGGAGAGATTGAAAACTCTGTGCATAAGCAAGCCACCTAACAAGGTTCTCACCCGGTTGGTTTCCTTTACTCTCCCATATCTGAACCCTAAGAAGAGTAACCCGCATTGTGTCCTTGAAGAAGAAGAAGAAAACGTTTGTTGGCTGTGAAAATATGCATCTCATTTTAGTGAATGAAAACCTTTTTTTTTTTTGTTGGGACAGTTAAGTAAGGCACTGATGGGAATGTCTTTGTTGTTGAATCAATATATTCTGAACGTGAAATTAATAATAGATTACTTATATTAATTCTAAAACCAGGTCTTAGCGCCTCATTACAAGTTTGGCAGTATGGCAGTGGTAAATCTGCCTGAATACAGCCAAATGGATGTACCGCTACCGCCACTTGGTCCGGCGAATTACTGTCAGATTATTGGTGGTACGCCGGGGTTAGTCTCCATTTATCGAGTATAGAGGACTCCACGCAGATTTTGGCGGAATGACCACTGGTGGTCATTCCACTGGCGGTAATTCCACTGATTTGGCCGTTGTTTGGCAGTAAAGTGGCAGAAATGACGCCAGCATTTTCCTGGAGGTTTTTCCTCTGCCTCACCACCAAGGTTATAGTACAGCGGTGAGATAATGCAGTGGTAGCAGAGTTACCACTGCATTACTGCCATTTTTTCCACACCACCGTACTTGGAATGAGGACCCTACAATAAGTGTGATTGTGCCACAGTACCCTTGAGTGTCAAAAGAATCCTTTTCTTAGTTTGGCTATTGATTAAAAGCTCCACATTTGTCCTTGAAACTGTTTGTATGCGAAGAACATATATTTTGTAGAAGGCATTTGAGGTGGGAGTCACAGCTTGTATGTGTTGTTTTGTTCTTCAACCATCCATGACCATATTAAGCACTATGTGCCCTTCCTGCAATCACCATTCAAACTGCCACCCTCCCCCTCCCCTGGCACTTTTCCCCTCCCCTCACCCTCCACTTGCACGACCTCAATGTCACTTTGCCTAGTAAGATCGTTGTCTCTGTCCTCCCTCTGTTCCCCTTCCCTTGCCTCGTTGCGCCGTGAAACACTTGTGCATATGCGTGTTATAAATACCATATCATATATCATATTAAACCATGCCTAGGGGGTCTCCTTCATTTGCATTTGAATTTGAGGATTGTAAATGGTGCACCAGTTTTGAAACACAATATTACTGCTGCTTTTCACAATGTCGTGAGAGGCCATGTTAACATTTGACACTTTTGTTTTTCATTTGCAATGAATTATGCTTAAAAAATGACATTTTCTGAGATTGTATTGTTTCTTTCCAATAACAAAGTTGTAATACTTTTTTTATTGACTGTGTGTGCTACATTGCTAATTAAGGGACACTTATGAATGCCTAAATACATCTTTTGATGGGCCCGTACATGACTGTTGTTGCAGGTTTTAATGGGGAGACTTTTTTACATAATGGCACTGACAGGTGTTCAATTTGTAAAGGACTCACATTTACGTGGCATGCTGCCCCATGTAATCTTAAACGTCATGAGAGAAAGCCAGTGGCTAAACTGCAGGTCAGCCATGTTGGAGCGCTAGTGCTGCCTGGCCTATTCCTGGTATGCTATGTTATGCTATGTCATGTGGTTTTGTTTTTATAAAGCATACCAACCACCAGAGTCAGTATCTCGGTGCTATAGGGGTGAAGTGGTATGCGTGATACAAATGCTGAAAAGGCAAAGACCTACTTACAATGAAGAATGATGGAAGTTAACTAACATTGTCTTCACCTTCTTCCCAAAAGATAACAAGTTGAATTACTTACAGAGATCAATGGGTAGGGTGTTGTAAATCCTGATCGGGTAAACTAGGGAAGAGCGACCTCATAGTCTCTCCTTCCTACAAGATGGAATTTTCAGTATCTTGTCATGCCTCAGTCTTGTTAAACTTGAGGCGATGTGGGTGCCTAAATTGTGGAACAGAGTATTTTGCTGCAGGATTTGAAAGACGATGCACCTACTCTCGAAAGTGTTCGGTTTTTTCATTGGTAGCCAGTGCAGGGATCGTAAGGCTGGGCAAAGATGTTTGCCATTGTTAGAATCGAGGCGGGAGGACACCAGCGAATTCATTACCATCATCTGGTGGGAAAGGGTCAGGTGGCGTAAGAGTAATTTTATTTACCTCATCATGAAATAACACGGTTTTATGACTGTGGATATTTGAGAGTTTAATGTTAGTTTACTGTCTATGATTACACCTAGATTCTTGACCTCATGGGATGGAGTGGGGATTTGCCCAAAAGACTTTGGCCAGCATAATGTGATCCATGCCTTAGGTTTATCGTTAATGACTAAAAAAAAAAAAAAAGTTTTATATGGGAATTTGCATCCATCCAGGATTTAACACAGAGAACATTTTTGATTATGTAGGAGAGTGAGTCATCACACACCTTAAGATCCACCAACTTTGTGTGTCATTGTTTACCGTCAAGCTGCAACCAAAGAGCCACGCCAGATGCTCCATCAAACGGACTGACTTACTAACCCATGTTCCCCTTCCGTACCTCCAACATAACTGATGCCACTACACCAGACCTTGGACAAGCCACCCTACACATAATCAAACAGAGATTCAATACCATGTTGACACCCTGCATCACGAGATGATGTAGCACACAGAGAGTTAACCACCCACATAGTGCAGAAAATCATCAACACGCAACTACCAAGATACCGGATTAGCTTAAAGCTACGGCCACCTGTGGCTTTGGATCCCCTATGGACATCCAAAACAAAACAAAAGAGGTGATGGCTGGAAGGTTTGGAATTAATCCTCACCTCTGGAATTGCTCTGGGCAACCCTGCAGACCATCACCTCTTTTGTTTGTTATTGTCACCCCAAGTGGGATGAGTATGCTCAGACGTGGGTCCAGTGCCTGCTGGGCGTAGGCACCCAAGCTACTCCTCACTGATGACGCCCAAAAAGGCTGAAACATGTCTGAGGATGCTTGTGGTCTCGTGCAGAAGGGATGTGACCAAGCAGTATGGGCTGGACTACCCTTTTGCGGGTGGGCCCAAGCCTGATTTGCATATGGTCTTTCCCCTTTTGCCTTGGCTTGGCAGGTGGAGAACGATGGTCTGGAGGGTTGCCCAGAGCAATGCCAGAGGTTAAAATGTATTCTAAACATTCCAGCCATCACCTCGTTTGTAATGCTATTGTCACCCTGAGTGGGACAGGTATGCCCAGACGTAGGTCCCGTGCCTGCTGGGCCTAGGGACCCGAGCTACTCCTCACTGATGACACCCAACAAGGCTGAAACATGTCTGGGGATGCTTGTGGTCTTGTGCAGAAGGGATGTGACCTTGCATTTCAGGCTGGACTACCCCGTTCGGGTTGGGACGAAGCCTGATTTGAATATGGTCTTTCCCCGTTGTAATGGCTTGGCAGGTGGAGAACGATGGTCTGGACGGTTGCCCAGAGCAATGCCAGAGGTTAAGATGTATTCTAAACCTTCCAGCCATCACCTCGTTTGTTATGCTATTGTCACCCCGAGTGGGACAGGTATGCCCAGACGTAGGTCCCGTGCTTGCTGGGCCTAGGGACCCAAGCTACTCCTCACTGATGACACCCAACAAGGCTAAAACATGTCTGGGGATGTTTGTGGTCTCGTGCAGAAGGGATGTGATCTAGCATTTCGGGCTGGACTACCCCGTTCGGGTTGGGACCAAGCCTGATTCGAATATGGTCTTTCCCCGTTGTAATGGCTTTGCAGTCAAAGAATGATGGTCTGGAGGGTTGCCCAGAGCAATGCCAGAGGTTAAGATTTATTCTAAATCTTCCAGTCATCACCTCTTTTGTTCCCCTTTGGACATTACCTAACCAGTGTGCATGATCAAACCCACCTTAAACCACAGAACACACTAACACCAACACAAAACACCACCACACACCCGAGGCACTGAATCTCACCCATACCGACACAATGCACGAGGCCACTCGAACAAATTACCACATGCAAAACAACACTCACAGACACCAGTTCCTCCTGGTTCTGAACATATCTTCTCACCTACACCCACTGGCCTCCCCATTCCCCTCTCTTGCAGAGCCATGCAAGTGCCTGGAGACTGCACCTGGGTGGTAGCGGTGCGCATTCTAAAACAACATAACATAAGATTGGTGTAGTAAACATTTTTTAACAACACAACCAGAGGTAGAGGGAGTGGGAAACTTGCTTCTAACCAACCCTCATGCAGCTTCAACACCTTTAGAAAAACACATTAGGATTAGAAGGATGTCCGTTTCAATTGATACCAGGTGAATACCACAGAGAAACCAAAGTGCTGTACAGAACAACTGCTTAAATTACATTAAATTATAAGGCAGGGCAATAGTCTCAGCAAAATAAAATTTCGGTCAGGGTCCGGACTGATAAAAAAAAACAAGTGATATTTGAGACGACCTGATAATTCCTTCCGGACCACAAAAGGCTACTCTTCCAATCGATGTCCCTGACAATAGTAGTGATTCTTCCAACGTGAAAGGTGCCAGTCTTCTTTTCAAGGAGCCTGAAATACATAATCAAACACGGTCAAAAACACAAGCAATACAATCTGACTCCATGCAGGCACTGCTTTGACTAAGAGGATAACTTTTTCATTGAATAAATCTAACAAAGCGGATCATCAAGAACCATCTCGGATCAATAACCTCCCCTCAGTGGATGACCATAAAAACACTGAAGGTGTTTTAAAAATTAAAAGCCTATTTTGATCCAGTCACAAATGTATTTTAAATCGAAGAAGCAATAGAAGCACATGTTAGAAGCCTTTTGCACCCTGACAGGCCAGATTGGATGTGGCTGGCCAGAGCACTGCAAACTAAGATGATTTCTAGACCCTAACTACTGGACACATCTACTAATTTATTTTATTTATTTATTTTGACATTTATATAGCGCGCCTAACCTGTAGGGAGCTGGAACACTCGGGGGACACTCACACTACCAACAACATCTTGAGTCCTTGCTAAGTATATATGACCTAAAAGCTGATATTTCTACATGAATATTGGGAGACTTTAATGCAAGAATGCCCTGTGTTGAGAATGATGAAGCAGAAACCCTGCTGATCATCCCCTCCAGGAAGAATGTAGTATACTGGCAGTAATGCTAAGGGGCTGAAGTGGCATTCTCTGGTTAGAGGTCATGGCTTCACTATGGTTCCAGGTACATTCACCAGGAAGAGCTCCCTAAGATCCTCAAATATTGACTATTGCTTTATCTATGCACGATTTTTACATCTCATCATTGGCCTGGAAATTGGACATAGAAAGGTGAGCAATCATTCTCCGCTCATTGTGACATGCATAGGACCCCCGACCAAACAAGCTTACGATCGGGCTGGATGCATAGATTGTAACACGGATGCTAATCATTTAATATGGTAACCTGGTAAACTCATCCAGGCTAACGAATTCTTGACTAACATCTGCCATGCACCACAAACCTTAATGCACAAATCTACTTCCACTGGTTAAGATGGGTTCAACAGTACTGGCCAAGAGTTCTTGAAGGAGTATGATGTCTTTATTAACAACATTGTTTCCTATACCTTTCGGAACACAATTACCACCAGTAGAAAGCTCTCTAAGTTCACAGATAAATCCACCACGGCTCATAAAAACTCATTTGATATAGAGATTCAGGACAAAAAAGAGTACTCAAGAACGACCACAAAATGGCAATTAAGAATAGCTCTGGGGTACAAACCATAACCGATCGCTGCAACAAATTGAAAAGGGAATATTGTCATTGATGAGCCTACACAGGAGCTCACTGAAAATTACTTGATGGAGAGAAGTGAATACGATCACCAGGGATCATCACTTCCGAAAGTTTTGGCTACTTGAAAATTGCAGTAGAGGGAACTAAAAGTGGTAAGAGGTGCCTCCAAGGAAGATTGGAAGAGTTATATCCTAGGTACATTGGGCATGAACTATGACGTTTCCTGGGCACTTCCCCTGATTAGGAGGCAAATGGAGTCTTTTGCACAGTCGTGGGAATATTTAAAATCTTATTAAGAAAAGCAAACATTCCAGAGAGCCTGGACCAGAAGGCTTTTGCAATGCCTTCATGAAACTCAATCTGGAAAAATTGAGAATCATTTTGTTCCTCCTCTTTCAGCACGTTGACTACTCCCAGAGACCTCGACAAAGAGCATCACAGTGGCCAAACATTGAGACCCACAAAGCTACAAGATACTCACCATTCTGGATGCGCCAGCAAACATTTTGCAAGAATACTATTTGAGGAATTTAGCGTCTGGACTGAAAGCACCAGATTTTTCCAGATAACCAAACTGGTTTTAGAAAAGGTTATTCCATTATGAACAGCATCATTGCTCTAGTTTCTATGATCAAAAGCACCTGGAAGCAGTGCAATTTACCCCTACATGTGGCATTTGTTGACTTCAGTGCAGCATTTGATACCGTTAATAGACATTCATTGGTGTGGAAATTAAAAGAGCGTGCCCTACCTTACTGCCTGCTGAACCTCATAAGCGCCTTATATACAAACTCTTCAATCAGAGGTAGAATTGATGAAAATGTCTCCCCACCACCCTGTCAACCAACCAAGGATTGGAGCAATGCTGCATACTTGCCCCTCTATTGTTCAATCTATATATGGATGCATTATCCCTTACTTTGAGTACTCCAGCATCACTTCCAGCCGGACTGGGAAACTTCAAAATAAGCTGGTTGCAGCATGCGGACAAACCTTTGCTGCTTAACTTCACTCCCAGAAGCCTTTAAGCCCTGCTCACGCAATTAGCTAACTACTCCTCTACTTATAACCTTAAGATAAACTCAAAAAAACAATAATCAGGTTGTTTATGACAAGTAAGAACAGGCCCATAAGAGATCAATTTACATGTCTATTAGATATACGTCAGATAGAGGGAGTGGGAGAGTATAAATATCTTGGAGTCACTATTGACAACCACGCTACGTGGAAAGTACATCTGGCAACATTGTAGTAGAGACTCGCCAACTTCTCAGAGTTATCAAACGCTTTGCGATTAAAATAGGGGCTATTCCATTTCCTCCCTTCTCAAAGTATATAAGGCAAAGATTGTACCAAAATTGACATATGGCATGGAGGTGTAGGGTGAAACGAGCATGCACTCGATAAACAGATTGAAATCTATTAGCTTAACATGTTTGCTTCTATTTTGAAATCTATTAGCTTAACATGTTTGCTTCTATTTCCCAATAGAACACCAGTGGAATTTCTACCCAACAAACTGATAATGTGCTCAATTCTTTCTCTTAAAAACGATGCGCTATGGTATAAAATATTACAAATGGTCAATTTAGGACAATGTACTCTTATTTAAGCTGTTTTAGCGTGAAGCCTATAAGTCTCCTAAACTTCCTAATGCTTGCTCTAACATCATCGATGAGGGATCCAGGTGGAACCAAAAACTATGCCTGAATATAAAAAACATACTTAAATGCAAAATTCGTGATATAGATCATGAGAAAAACTGGATTGACCTGCCTACAAAGACATGCAGTAGAGACTATGTTGGCCTAGTGAACTACAATCTCGAATGGCGCGTTATGTCTACGCTCTTCCTAATTCCTTTTAACTTACTGAGTATATGAAAATGAAATTCAACTTGCTAGAAACGTTTGAAGTGTCTGGTGCTAGACTTGGTATCCCTAGAGAGGAAGGGAAATGCAGATTATGCCTCTCTAAAGTAATCAAGTCTGCCAACTATCTTCTTTGTGAATGCCTGGAAACTCAACAGCTAAGGAAAATGGTCTTTCTTGCAACAGGGGACAATACGTATATGAATTGTGACTGTCTTTGGCTTCACAGTACATCGAATATGCTGATTTATCATATAACTAAGATTTGGGAGAATATCAACATTTTGCTTTTTTGGGGAATGAGCTAGGTGAAAAGCCATGAATATAGGGTTGGCATAGCTTTTCACTACATTTACCTAAATCAATCGCCTTAAATAATGAAACTTGAAGTTCTTGCATACTCTTATTTTTCTAAATGCGGCTGCTTTACAGTATTATTTTGAATAAAAAGACATATTAATGGCTGTATTATAATAAAATAAAAAACAATCATAACCCCCCTGTAGACCACTGGCTTTCTAGTGGTACCAATATTAACAGTGACTTTTGTCTATATAGATAGTGTATTTTTAAGTAGATAATAGATAACTCTTAATAAATAGTGAAGGTATTTATGACCATTTATGAGTTTTAGAAACAGCAAACAGACATGCTATTAATATATTAACAGATGCACATTGCATCACTTTGGTTTGGTCTACTTGAGCTCCTATGAAATATAAAAAATGGTTTACTTTCTGCAATTCAAATGACAACATAGATGTGCCCAGCTGATAATACTTAGCTTATTATTTGTAGACATTTCAATTACTAAGGGGAATATGGGCTCACAAATAAACCACCCATGGATGCTTTCATTAATTGTTACAAAAAAAAATAGTTGCATTGGATCAATTTACTCTAGTGTTGTAAAGGAACATTTGCATAATCCAGGCACGATTTACACCCAACACGCTGGCTTATGTGTGACACGGCAATGATATACTGGAGTGTCTAGGATGTTTCAATGTATTTAGCTGGGCTCCCGGCATGCTTGGGGTAATGAGAGAATGCACAAAGCAGGAGATGCTGGGACCTATCTATTTATGAGCTCTGGGATGAGGCCGGCAATGGAACGGAGTGTGTGACCCCAGAGTGGGTTGGTTTATCCATAAATAAGACAAAGGCCATATTGCCCACATTCTTGATGATTCCTTGACTGCAGATGATCATGTGATCTTTTGCCAAAATGCTTAGCGTACCAAGTATGTAAGATTGTTTGACGATACTGGCAATATGAAGTCAGCGAAATAGCAATATCGGCATGGAAGAGAGTGGACGTTTTTTGTGCAGGGGTTTTGTAGACATGGGAGTAAACAAGTTAGGGTAGTGATGCATCTATCGGGTGATATCTATAAAAGCTAAACTTCAGGCGTTGACCGCCCTGAAGGATATCCACGCAGCCAAATGAAGGCTATTGTTCATCTAATGTTCTGTACTGAGTTGGGTAGAGTTAAACAATGACAATGTGAAGTATGTGTGGAGGGCGGTGGGCGATAGTAGTTGTCAAGGCAGAGTGCATTTTTAATAGTAGATGAAGCATGAGGAGTGTGACACATTTGCTGAGAATGTGGATATACATTTCAGCTTTAAAGGCTGTCACTGATTATATTCCACCAGGGTGGACTTTGGCGGTGTGAACACATGTGCCTTGTCTGTGATGGTGGTGGGCAGGACCTAAAGTTGAACAGTGCAGCGGATCCTAATTTTGTCAGGGCATCATTGGTGTGCTGAACGGTGAAGGTTCTATAGTGTCCCATGTATGCCACCTAAATAGCAGATTTTGCATATGAAAGTCTGCTTTACATTACAATACATTGCAGTGTATCACGATTAGAGTGAAGATGCACAGTACTTAGGGCTAAAGGGCTATATACATTTAATAAAATACAAATACAGTATATAGTGTCGCAAGTGATCCACGGCAAATAATACAGGGGCAGACTAAGAGGGAAGAGCGGTACTCACCAACATGATCGAAGGTACAAACAACACTTTGCCACATTATTTACTGTACATTTCTGCCACTAAAGGTACATGGGAGTGGGGTAAGGTATATGGAAAGAGGGGCGGGGTAGATGGAGGTGTGGGGAGTCTCTCCCCAATTTTGCGGCACATCAAAAGGGTTTTAAAAAAAGATTGTTTTTAACTGTGACCAGGAAAATGCCTTGTTCTAATATAGAACCTGAAGATCTGTGGGAGTTGTATGGGTTTTCTGCAGCACTTTATGGTTGTTTGCATCTATGTTATGTGAAAAAGTGAATACAGAAGCTTGTGTTATGATGGGTGGGGAAAAATGTTGTCTATAGTAAGGCCAGGTTGAGGATTTGTCCTTAGCCTGCCTGAGTCAAAAGCAGGCACATTCTCGTGATTTACTTAAACCATAACCTTTCATTTGTGTAACTATTTATGGTGATGAGCGATTGATTCCTGACAAATGAGTCAGTAATCTGGAATCAAAGGGGTAAGTGAAAAGGTCCTGTCTAGGTGGGTTTGTATAATTAGAAGAATAGGAAGTATGTGTTTATTATGCCCGTGAAGGAGCAGCTGTATTTATCAGCTTTGTTTCTTTTGGATTTTGATAAAAGTGTGTTTGACTTGAGTTTTGTCCTATTTTGCTTAAATATGCTGTTGGCAGGCAGTATCATATTAAAAATCTGCCAGTACCAATTTTTGCGAGGAACAACTTGATGCAGTGAGCTACTAATAATTACAGGTCGATCATTTTGAAAAATGTAGCGTGCATGCTGTTCATCTATATTTATAAAAGTGAAAATGTGTAGGTTTGTGGATTGGCGAAGCGTTGATCCTTACACAATTCCAACAAACTGAACCACGCCAAGGTGAGGCAGCAGGTGGGGAGAAAGCACAGTAGATCCCAGTATGCAGCAGCACACCAACTCTTGCATCTCCCCAACATCTGTTCTGAGGTATGTCAGCCAGCCACACAAGCCCATTCTCAGCGCAGTTTACCTCAGAGTGCAAAGCACATTAAGTGATAAGGGAATCAGAACACGGCCTACAGGATCATTGATTTTCAACAATTGATCAGAGTTTTGTCATGTCTGTCCACAGAACCCATTCTGGGAACGAGTACTTATTGCTAGCCATACATAAGTTACAAATATGAAAAAAAACAATGTATGAATGTAGCCCTGCAATCTGGAAGTCTGCCAGGGGTAAATGATAAGTGCAACAGCTGGGAAATATGAGATTGTTTCTGTTCAAGCAAGCCCACTGACATTAGAGAGAACAGTGCGCATTCGTGGAAGGGCATTTGCAAGGGCTGTTACGGCTGCAGATCCCTGCATTCTGAAGCTGCTACGAGGATTTTTTCACAACGTTTGAACGCTGACACGGTACTTGCAGCATATACCTTCAAAGACTGTGAAGGCTGATTCCTAAAACAAACGTTTCATTGGTTCCTAAAACAAACGTTTCATTGTTTTCTAGTGACCTTGTGGCTCTGCCTCTGAGCCCCACTCCCAGCGTCCCTACATTAAGAACAGTGCATGCGCATTCGCGCACACGCATTCGTGGAAGGGCATTTGCAAGGGCTGTTACGGCTGTTAAAGCTGGTGAGCGGAGAGTGGGGAAACTTATATTTGTTTAATTTAATTTTCATTTTTACGTTTTCTTTTTCTTTTAATATTTTTAGATTAGGAAGGTCTTTGAATAGTAGTCATTAGTTTGACTCATCAAAAGGTTGCAAAATGTTCACTCTACGAACAGGTATGCCGCCCGTGCCGCTCATGGGCAGCAGGGTTGATGAGTATGATTCAGAAATGGTCACACCCAAGCGCGGAGCTCACATACCAAGTATTCCGCGAAGGGCCGCGACTCGCACAAGATTCTTATCCAACACAACAGACATTAGAAAATGTTATCCAGAATGTCTGTCCTCTAGTGTGTCAATGAATGTAGTCCCAATTGTAGGAAATGATGTGCAAAATACAACTGACAAGTTAGAACTTGAGGTTACTAATGTAGAGAGGGAGAAGGGATGGACTCAACCAATCGATCTATGTTTACCCTCAGACTCCCTGATGATGGCCTTTTCACAAAAGGATTTATTGGGAGAATTTGCTGTGCTGGTAAAAAAAGGTTTCTGTCACATCTCTAGTAATGAATCCAGTGACTACTGTGCAGATACATGCAGCAGCTATAGGCTGCCAACCAGAATGTAATAAAAATATTGATTTGGAGACAGTCATGATTGAGGAACAAAAGAATGAGCAATGTGAAATGCATGAAGATGATGCAATGAGGTCTCAGGATATGAATGTGAATATTCAGGCACTGCAATCTATTGATATGGAAGAAAGAGAGCAGTTAACTCAGTCACCAGTTATGTTTACTGATGCGCAGCATGAGTCCTCAGTGCTTTCCATATCCTTTACACAACCCACACCACGACCATCCAGGGTTAAAACAGTAGATTTAAATGAAACAAGATGGGCAAGATGCAACATTAGGAGCAAAAAACACACTGCAGGCAATTAATACAGCCGTATTTCCGTTGGCCAAGCTCTATGAGTCCTTGGATTCTCGTCTCACTGACCAACATTTTCTACTTAGGGAATTAGTGGAATCAAGAACGATTCATGAACAAAAAGAGGTTTAAATGTGCCTCTAATACAGGATGGTAATAAACAAAATGAAGAGTTACAAACAAAAATAGAATCCGCTGTCCGAGCAGCTCTAAAACTAACTAAAATAGAACAAGCTACAGAAATAAAGACAATAGTTGAAAAACCAAAAAGAAAAGAATGCTAAGAAAAAATGAATGGTTGTGCCGTACAACAAGAAAAGGGTGAGGAAACATTAGATTTAAGTAAACACAAAGAACAGGAGAAGACAAATAAAAATGATGTTGAACAAAAAGCCGTGGAGGTAGCTAATCCTGTGTATAATATCTTTGCAGCTCAGGGACTGCAGCAACAAAGTATAAAAATTGCTAAACAGACCAAATCGATAATTCAAAAGAAGGAAAAGAATCAGAAAATAACAAAACTGCAAAACAGTAAGAATTCCAGGCAAATTATAAAATTACTAACATTGCCGGATAAAAGAGTACAGGATAAAAGTGCTGCTATTGTGAGAAAATATGCAGCTTTGGCTAAATTAAATGGGCAAACATCGCAAACAATCCAAGCACAGACGTAAATTCCCTGCAATTCTCACAGCGAGCTAAAATATGCTCCCTTAGACAATTTGGTGCAAGAAATAAGAAAAATGATGGGGAAGTGATTGAGATAAAAAGAATTGTGGATGGGTCAAGTGCGGCTGAAAAACCTGATGGAATTCTACAAATTGTTTCCCCTATTCAAAATAGCTACATGACACTTGAGGAGCACAGAGCAGAAATTGAAAAATCTCAGAGGCAATTTTTGGTTAGACCGGTAGTGACTTCAAAACAGGTGGGTGAGGATAATCCTAAGTGGGTGCAAGAGGGTAGAAGGTATGATTCATTGAGGCAACCTCAGAGTAATCTGGAATTAACCAGAGGGTATGGAGCAAGGCAAACAGAACTGAGGCTGCATCAGAATATTCCTGCCCAGAATATTCCTGAGATAAAGAGAACAATTAATGGGAGACAAACTGAAATGAATGAGAGAATGAATGGCCGTCATGGTAATTGCAATGAGT
This sequence comes from Ambystoma mexicanum, assembly GCF_040938575.1. NCBI lineage: Eukaryota > Metazoa > Chordata > Amphibia > Caudata > Ambystomatidae > Ambystoma > Ambystoma mexicanum. Next base: position 1,028,037,087 of record NC_090927.1, read on the forward strand.
CTACGCATGTAAGCCTAATAATGCAGTGTAGGGGAGGAGACTATGGTTTGTGTGATCTAAATAGATCATCGGTACTGAACATTTTGGGAAAAATTCCACGGTTACAAGGAGTGAAATCATCTGACCTAGCCCAGATTGAATTTATTCACAAATATGATAGAACCGTGGTTAAGATATGGATGACATCAAATGTGGTAAAGGATGCAAAATGGCAGGAAAGAATTGACATTTATCAGATTCGGTTCATGTTGCTGAAGTTGGCTGAGAAAACTCAAAGAATTGAATTAAATCAACCAAAAATGTTCGGAATGCTTGAAAACGAACCATGAAAGCAAAATCCAGTGTCAGTCTCATACTCTACTATGCATGCTGAACGATCTCGCTCTGTCATTTTCCCAGCCACTGGTACAATGATGAAGAGCTGATAGCTAAATAACATCTTGGAAAAACAAGTTATTAGGGTGGAATCTTGGAATACGAGGGGGAATGCAAACTTGACCTCCTGTTCAAGGGCTCAGTTGGGGCAATATGATTTATTATTACTCCAAGAAGTGTGGTTGGATTCTGTCCCAGTATGGGAAAACCACCAAATTGAATAGATAGCAGCAACCAGTAAAAGCCGAGGTAGACCCAAGGGAGGTTTAATGCTTGTGCGCAAGACTGGTAATGGCTGGAAGTTGTTGCCCTGGTACTCGCCAAACAAACATATTCAGGTAGTTAAGATCTTATATAGCAACAAAGTCATTGCTTGTGTGAATATATATTGGAATCATCTGGACATTAAAAATAGCACCTTTCTAAAAGATATGGGGCTCTGTCTTGATTTAATAGCAAAAAGATCTGATGATAAATTACAGTATAGTGGCTGGTGACTTGAATATTAATTGTTTGGAGAGTGACCGAGGTAAATTAACGGTGACAGCAAAGGAATGGAATTTGCTGATGAGAGACAGAGGTCTGAATATGGTGAATGGTGTCATCGTTGAAGATATTCCCCCTAAGCATACATGGCGCAGAGATAAGTCAACGTTATTGATTGATTACATTTGTGTAGATGTAGATAACAACATGTTTAATCTCTTAACCGTGCTGAAAATATTCGAACTTAAACAGAGTGACCACAGTATTTTGGAAATGAACTGCCAATGGTCTGTTGATACTGTGTGTGAGGACAAAAAAAAAGTTTCACAATTCTTTGCTGTTGTCGGCAAGGGGTAATCGTTTTAGATGGACTCTGCCAATGTTGACAGAGCTACTGAAAGCGATCTCATATCCAAAAGATATTTTGGAACCAAACGTAACATATCAAGATGGGAGCTATATAGCCATACTTCATTTATTAAAAAAAACAAGTGTTCAAGTGGGTACAAATAATCAAAAAAAAATTCATCGACATGCAAGTGACAATGAGGTGCGATTGAAAAAGATGAAACTAAGGAAGGATATATGTAGTATGACTGAATGGAGCATAGTAGAACGAAGAAAAGCAACCACTAAATTGAAAAACTCCTACAAAAATTGGTTGAAACAGCATAGAGCTCAAATGATCTTGCAAGACGCCAGAATTATGTTGTATTCATTGACTTCAAAAAGCTCTGCATTGATCTGGGGATCAATAAAGAATATATATGTACCAGTACAATCTATCTGTCAAGTAAATGCGGTGCCCGAGGAGGTATGGATTGAGTACTACTCATCCTTATATGCGAGCAGTGTTTGGGCTAACCGACATCCAGGTTTGATTCCTAATGGGACATTACGGTTAAACATTTTGGAGGAGGACATATTATATCACATAAAAAAGCTGAGCTCATCAAGAGCAATTGGCCCCGATGGGCTCTCTAATTCTATGCTCAAAGAACATCCAGAAGCATGGGCCTCTATTCTGTGGGTAATATTTGACCAAATTATCTATACAAATACACTTCCAGCTTCTTGGCAGAAATCTATTATAGTTCCAATTTATAAAAAGGGGGATAGTACGGACCCTAGGAACTATAGGCCGGTGGCTCTGTTGGATGCACCTGGTAAGTTATTTGCTCGATTTGTATTGGACGAATTTAATCAATGGACCAATAAATATGAAATTAATGACCCCTTCCAGACCGGCTTTCGACCGGGGCTGAGAACGGCAGTTAACTTACAGGTTATTCATGCTATTAAAAACATGAACTGCAGATGAAACTAAATTCATACATGGCATTCATAGATCTTGAAACTGCCTTTGACTCCGTGTCTAGGCTGCTATTGTTTAAAAAGCTGACTAATAAAAAGTGTCCTGAACATTTGAAATTCTGGATTCAGGAATTTCACACGGACACTTCAATCAGGTTAGAATATCACTGGACTGTACCTTGACTCAATGTATCCAAACCTATAGAGGTTTGAAGCAGGGATGCCGAATGGCTTGCTCGCTATTTAATTTTTATATAGCAGATCTGGCGGATTAATTCAGGAGTGCAGTGTCAGATTCTCCTTGGTTGGCGATAGCTGCAATCCCCTGGCTGTTTTATGCTGATGACTTAGTACTCTTGGCTAAAACAGCTAGGGGTTTTCAGGAGCTTTTGGATGTACTAGGAACGTATGTGCGAAAAAACGAATTGAGTATAAATTTATCAAAATCAAAAACTATGAAAATTGGAACAATGCACAATAAAAAAGCAGCTCCTCTATCCTGGTATCTGCAGTCTCAGCATCTTGAAAGCGTTAAAGAATATAAATATCTGGGACTCAATATCAATATCTTTAAGTCTGATATGCCTTATTATAATGAAATCCAAGTGAAAATGAAAACAGCTATTGCACAGGCTTCATTGTTGAATTATAAATACGGAATGTTCTCTTTGAAACCTGTAGTTATATTCTACTGCCAGAAAGCTGTACCAACAGTGATATATGGCGCTGAGACAAAGTCTTGGAAGGATGAGTCGTTTTGGTCTGTTTTGGAAGGCTCCTATTGGAAATCACTGCTTGAGCTACCTAAGTCGGTGTCAATCTGTTTGGTTCGATATGAGCTGGGGCTGACTTCGCTCTACACAATGTACATGTGGAAATTATGTTGCATATATCGTTTGTTTGTTTGTTTGTTTGTTTGTTTGTTTATTTATTTATTGTGCGCACCAGACCCTAGGGTAGCAGGGCGCAAGAGAACAAGGAGGTTTACAGCTTAGTTAACGTTTACAGGTTACAGATTAGTTAACGTTACAGGTTACAGGCATAGTGGACATTTCGAATCTGCAGGGTAGGGCAAGTGCAAGTGCAGATAAGGCGTAGCTAAACAGTCAAATCTATGGCGATCAAACAATAAAAGCAGGTTAGTACAAACATTATAAGAAGACGTTACGTATAAAGTGACATACGCTATGTCGCATTCTCAATAAGCCATTTTATGGTGTTCTTTCTGAAGTTATTGAAGGTTTGGTCAGATCTGAGTGCAAGGGGTAGGGAGTTCCATAACTGTGCTGCCTTAACTGGGAAGCTGGAACCTCCAATGGAGGCTAGTTTGAATCTGGGCACTAGGAGGCAGTTGGGGCTGGCTGTCCTTGTGAGTCTCGTTGGATTTTTCCTGTTGAAGCGTTCTGAGAGGTATCGGGGAGCTTTGTTGTTTAGGCATTTGTGGATAAGGGACGCAGATTTAAGGTTGATTTTTTCTTGGGTGGAAAGCCATTTGTGTTTTCGTCTTGTATCTGAAATGTGTGCACTTCTGGGGATACTTAGGGCCGCTCTAAGTGCATTGTTTTGGAGCACTTGGATTCTGTGGATGATTTGTTTGGTAGTCCCTATGTAGAGGGCGTTGCAATAATCTAATTTCGATAAAATGAGGGCTCTAGCTACAATAAGACAGCTGTCCTCTGAAAGGAATGGTTTCCCAGCTCGTATTAACTTGCATGTATAGGCAGTGGATGATGACAGTGAGTTCACCTGTTTGGTGAAAGATAGTGTCGCATCAAGGTAAAAACCTAGGGTTTTTACTTCTCTGGCGACCTTGATAGTGTTACCATCGATGATGAAGGCGGAGTAGTTTTGGTTAAGTTTGGAGATACGGGCTGCCGTGCCCAGGATGATGAGCTCTGTTTTGTCATCGTTCAAGCATAGGCCATGGTTGGCCATCCATGCTTGAACGATGCTATAGACTCTATTCACCAGAGCCAGATCTTCGACGTAATCCCCAGTAAGTGGTAAGAGAATCTGAGTATCATCTGCATAGTTAGTGTAGGTGATACCCAGATTATCAAGATCGTCAAAGAGTGGCTTGGTGAAGATGTTATAGAGTGTCGGCGAGACGCAGGATCCCTGGGGCACTCTGCAAGTGATTGGGATAGGGTCTGCTGCCGCTGCGGGGGAGAACACCCTCAAAGTCGTAAATGCTTAATAACGTCTGAAGTGAACTCAATTATGCAAATATTGTCTACATATATAGTAACGACAGATCATTGCGTAATGGCTATATGGAGGCAAAAGGTGCAAGAATTCCTGATTAATGCCAATGTGTCAGATGATATCCTTATAAATAATCCAATGAAGGCTAAGAGTAAAATGCTGCTATGGGATTGGTGCAATACTTATGATCAATGTGTAAATGGCAAACAAGGAATTGCTACTAATGTAGAGATAAAAAAGTTAAGAAAAGCAGAATCATGCATATTGAAATTCCCAGGAGCAAAATACAGGGATGTGTTTTTGGGATACATATTGAATATATGGCATACTAGGGACATCTTGGCTAAATGGAAGTTAATACCAAGAAAGATGAATTTTTGTAGATTCTGTAATGACCCAGAAGTGAATGATATATGGCATCATCTAATGATTATCTGTCCTTCTCTAATTGAGAAAAGAACTGTGTTCTTCAAACCACATTTTGAAGGTTACACATTACTAAGAAATTAATCATTGTGGTGGTGTATATACAACACTAGGTTGACTAAAGTAAGAATTGTGGTAGTCAATTTCTTATTAGCCCTGAAATTAACAGACAACAACAATTGTGCTGGAGTTGATTGATGGCCACTGAGTATGGCTGTTAGAAAATAGCGTGGAAAATCTTGACTCTATGATTATTGCTGGTTATTAGCTGTGGAAACAAAAGTAATGGTGAATGTATTTCCCCTGTGCTATTTTGCCGTTTTAATTGTATTGTATAGAGCTAGAAAAATTGTGTTTGTTAGTGATAATGAGGATTTTTTTTTATTGTTAAGTTTTTAAGGATGAATTGTAATATTTTAATTTTGATTTTATTATCTTTATAAATATATTATATTGAAAAATTGATTTATCAACTGTAACAAAAAAAAAGAAAACAAAAAAAAGAGAGCAGTGGGCACCAGTGATGTTAGAAGATGCTCATCAGTGAAATGTGCTCAGAAAGAGGTGCCAGTGGTTCTGCTCCTCGTACACAAATGGTACCCTGTGATTCTGTGGCACCCTTGTGCTCAGGTGAAAACTGACCACTTGCCTAAGTGCTGATTCATTGTGCTAGCTTCCAGAGTCATGAATAGATTGTTGTAAAGTGGTCCCACACACACAACAGGCCATGGATACTGCAAGTGGGAAAAGATTCATGGAGGGTTGATCATAACATGGCCAACGTGATGTATCTAGACCCCTCAGGCTGACAGGCTTCTGATTGTTCACCATTGTTGATTTTGACAGGGAGGTTGGTACAAGGCAGCACTTATTTATTCACAGATAGGCATGCCTTAGCTGAATAACTGGTAAAAAAAAAGCCACCTATCCCTTCTCGGGAGGATAGCTCAGAGGCAACATGCTCACTTTGGAAATAAGATGACTTGGAGTACCACAGGTTTGATCCCTGGGTCCACGCTTAGAAACCTTTGGGTATTAAGTGCATTATAAATAACCTATCATATCATATCATGACAAGGTCCTATGCAGGCAGCATTGGCGAGTCGTGGAAGGTTTCCCTTTTTAAAATGTTCCCATATTAATCGCAGGTGAGTACACAGGATTGACCAACTCTTGAATTGCCACCCACAACCAGAAGAGAGGAGGTTGATAGAAGCATCTAAATAGTTTAGTGAGATGCATCCCCTGCTTAACAACAGGAGGGACATCTCCTCACAGAACCTTTCTTGAAGTAGGTTGCGGCTACTTACTTTCCTGTTCCTATTCAAGTCCCGTGGTTGCAGGAACGAGCTCCATCTTCTACAGGTGCACTGTTGAGCAACCTTCCATACACATGATAGATATTAATTGTTGCATATAAGCTTTCTGTTGCATGTCCTGCTGCCGATGAAGCTTTTTATGTTATCTGACAGAACGGGTGTTTTGATGAGATCAGATGGCTGTTTGTAAAATGCAGTTCTAATCAATGTAATCTGCCCACTTCAGAAAAAGCAGCACCCACATCGCCACATCTTAGGCCCCATTTTCCTGGTGCTGCTTCTTCCTTAGTGGGTAAAAGGAACCTTGCACTGAGTATATGCATGGTGATACCAGCAATCCTGATCCTTCACGTGAACCACTTGGCTTTTTAAGTGAGAATCAATATGTGCTGTGACTTATAAGAAACACAGCACAATGGGCTGCAACCTGAGTTCCTCAACCTGCAGTCATAAGAAGCAATAAAAGAGGTAAGACGATCTCTGCTTTCCCTCACCTGAAAGACTTTAGAATCAATGCACCGAAGAGCCACTTTTGTGGTTTGGGGGCAGGTCAGAGTTAAGTGTCCACTTTGAATATTTGCATACAGCCTGCGAACACAGGCCCATACCTTAGCATGCCCTCCTCACTCTACAATTCATATTTTATGAGGCAGATAGACTGAGTATCATTAGATTGGGCAATGACACTTACTATTAAACCAATTAGAGGATTATGGAATCCACCATGAACTGGTAGATAGAAATGTGTTAACACCACTACTTCCAGAGAATTGTAAACCTTATGGGTTTGGGGCTTATGAAAACTCACCAAGAATATCTGATTGACTGGCCAGCACAGTTTGAATGTGAAAGAAGCATATTCAAGTATCAAGGCAAGGCTTTCTCGCTTCACCATGGGCAGTCCTTCAACTAAAAGTATCCCTTCCCCTTCTGTGTTAGGATAAATCCAAATCACTTCACTCAGGTTCCAATATGAAAGAGGTAATATACTCCCATGTGCCACCCTTACATTAATAACATGATTGGCCTGCAGGAGAGAATTACCTCCCTCCTGTTCCCCTCCCCGAAGAGGTTGGCCCTAGGTCACTAAGCACTACCCCTTTTTAATCTATTTGTAATCCTCGTTTTATATAAATGTTTTAGACATTTTTTATGTTAAAAAGTATTTTTAATTAAGATCATTTCATGACCCCCAAGGCATGATATCACAGCTGCGCACCAGGTGGGGCTTGTGGGTGAAAGGTAGGCAAGCAGCACCTAATGTGAGCAGCTATACATGAATTGTAATGCCCGAGCATGTACCTAACGGTCCGAACAGCTTGCACACTGATGACTCTTCCTGGGCATATCCCTAATGTCTGAACACCTTCTGCACAGACGGGCATGTCTGGGCATTTCCAGAACCAGTCAGCTTACTGAGCGCGCCTGTTCTATGCAGGGGAGATGTTGTGGGGCGAGCATGTTGTGAAATGTATTTTGTCTATTCTTCTCAAAGATTTAGCTAAAAAAAGTCAGGCAGTAAATAAATGTAATAAAGAGTATTTTTAAAATACATTACATGGCCACGGTAGTCATGGTTAAGTTGGTGTTTCCATAGGAAGAGCACTTTTTGGGCGGCTTATAACTTCGCTCCCCCAGAACGAATCCTCACCAAATTTTACAAATGAAGTATATGACCCACTCTGAATCTTTTTGCAAAGTTTGGTGAGGATTCAGTCCAGGGGGGGAAAAGTTACAGAGGGGGTCCAAAATTTCTTTTTTTCCCATAGACTGAATGGGAAAAACACTTTGCTCGCGCCTACAGCCCAAACCGCTGGACGGATTTTCACGAAATCTCGACCAGGAGCAGCGGCTTGGTCCCGAAAGCGTGCTTTTGCAGATTTGGTGAAAATCCGTCCAGTAGTTTTTTTAAAAATGAACAAAAAGTGGGTCATAAAAAATTAGTGCTATCTGTGTTCGGTCCGCGGACACACTTCGCTGTTCGCTCTGCGGACAGTGTCCTGATTGGCCGATCGGCTTACGTCATGTCCGCGGACATGCGACGTGTTCGCTGATTGGACGGTGTGGAGCGTGAGCGTGTCAGATTTTCGGTGGCGCCCGCCATCTTGGATTCTCAGACGTCCGCAGATAGGGCAGTGAAACTTGGTTCAAAATTTGCATTTAGTAGAGTGTGTTGGTGTGCAGGAGTGTTTGGGGAGGGTGGGAGAGTATGAGATAGGTTGAAAGTTGTGTTTTGTCATGTGGTAGACATTCTTGTTGTGTTCGATTTGTCTGCGGACATTACAGGTGTTCTGAAATGTTCTAAATAAACTAAATGGGGGGTGATCTGAGTACTCAATATGTGTCTGTTTTGTTCGGAAGCAAGCTGAAACTGTTCTAAGAACTCTCACTTTGTCCTGAAATGTTCGTAGGGGGTGTCCTGAGGACTCTGTCTGTATTGTTCAATGGCACGTTGAATGTGTTCTAAGAACACTTGCGGTGTCCTGAAATGTTCACAAATAAACAAAATGGGGGTGTCCTCAGGCCGCTGTCAGTATTGTTCGTTGTAAAGTTGAAAGTGTTCGAAGAACTCTCAAGTTGTCCTGAAATGTTCGTAGGGGGTGTCCTGAAGACACTGTCAGTATTGTTCGATAGCAAGTTGAATGTCTTCTAAGAACACTTGTGGTGTCCTGAAATGTTCGTAGGGGGTGTTCTGATGATGCTGTCTGTCCTGAGGACGCTGTCTGTATTGTTCTCTGGCAAGGTGAATGTGTTCTTAGAACACTCGCGATGTCCTGAAATGTTCATAAATAAACAAAATGGGGGTGTTCTGAGGACGCTGTCCGTCCTGAGGACGCTGTCTGTATTGTTCTCTGGAAAGGTGAATGTGTTCTTAGAACACTCGTGGTGTCCTGAAATGTTCGCAAATAAACAAAATGGGGGTGTTCCGAGGACTCTGTCTGTATTGTTCGATGGTAAGTTGAATGTGTTCTGAGAACACTCGTGGTGTCCTGAAATGTTGGTACGGGGTGTCCAGAAGACGCTGTCCGTATTGTTCGATGGCAAGTTGAATGTGTTCCAAGAACACTTGCGGTGTCCTGAAATGTTTGCAAATAAACAAAATGGGGGGTGTCCTGAGGACGCTGTCTGTATTGTTAGTTGTGAAGTTGAAAGTGTTCTAAGAACTCTTGCGTTGTCCTGAAATGTTCGTAGGGGGTGTTCTAAAGACGCAGTCCATATTGTTCGATAGCAAGTTGACTGTGTTCTAAGAACACTAGTGGTGTCCTGAGATGTTCGTAGGGGGTGTTCTGATGACGCTGTCCTTCCTGAGGACGTTGTCTGTATTGTTCTTTGGCAAGGTGAATGTGTTCTAAGAACACTCGCGGTGTCCTGAAATGTTTGTAAATAAACAAAATGGGGGTGTTCTGAGGACGTTGTCTGTAGTGTTCTTTGTCAAGTTGATTGTGTTCTAAGAACACTCGTGGTGTCCTAAAATGTTCGCAAATAAACAAAATGGGTGTGTTCTGAGGACTATGTCTTTATTGTTCGATGGTAAGTTGAATGTGTTCTGAGAACACTCGTGGTGTCCTGAAATGTTCGTAGGGGGTGTCCTGAAGACGCTGTCCGTATTGTTCGTTTTCAAGTTGAAAATGTTCTAAGAACTCTCGCGGTGTCCTGAAATGTTCGTAAATAAACAAAATGGGGGTGTTCTGAGGACGCTGTCCGTATTGTTCGTTGTCAAGTTGGAAGTGTTCTAAGAACTCTCGCGTTGTCCTGAAATGTTCGTAGGGGGTGTCCTGAAGATGCTGTCAGTATTGTTCGCTGGCAGGTTGAAAGTGTTCTAAGAACACTCATAATGTCTGCGGACATTAAAAGTTTCCATAGGCCATAGTTAAACTGTTTGACTCTATGGGTGTGATATGCTGCGGTGGTTGTGGCCAGGGCATAGAGTGTTGGGTGCATGGCCAAATGGCCATGCACCCAACACTCTATGCCCTGGCCACAACCACCGCAGCATATCACACTTATAGTTGCTTATAACTTTGGGTCAAAAACAAATTTATAAGGAACAAAGTTATAAGATACTATGGGTGTGATATGCTGCGATGGTTGTGGCGAGGGCATAGAGTGTATAATATACTTACTGTTTGGTTTAGTAACTGGAGTACATGTATTTCTTGTTAATTTATGTGATAAAAGAAAATAACATGTTAGTATTAGTATTTTGTAATTACTTATTACATTGTATAATCAACATTTCTTTTTTTTTCTGGGTAATGCTTTATACATTGGCTTGTTGCATTTTTTTGGAGCAGTAACATATTATTTATTTGTTTGGATATTATAACATTTTTGAGCAGTTTGATACCAGTAGGTGTATTCTAACTGTCTATTTTTTATATATTTTAATGGTATTGATTTATCTGTTTGGATATTGTTACATTTTGGGACAGTTAGATACCAATTGGCATATTCTAACTGTCTATTGTTTTATATATTTTAGTGGTATTGATTTATCTGTTTGGATATTGTTACATTTTGGAAGAGTTAAATACCAATTGGCGTATTCCTACTTTCTATTTTTTGCTCTAATTTGCTGGTATTCATTTATCTGATTAGTTGTTGTAGAATCTTTGGGCAGTTAGATAGCTTTGGGAATATTCTAACAGTTTACATTTTTTACTACAAGTTTATTTAGGGTTTAAGTACAGTTTAGTTATCAAATTTTGGTTTTAAGCACATTAAATAAGCATTTGTAAGATTTGCTGGTAATCTCTGCTTTAGAGCAATTGTACTATCATTACATTGAAACCATCCACATTTCTTTTGTATATATGCAGTGTAGTGCCCTGAATTGGTTGTGGCTCCTGCGTGGTAGATTATACCTATTGTTGTGAAGGTTTTCTTACCAAGTGATATTTAACCATGTGTGAATACAGTCAGCTTGTAGTTGTTTTTGGTACCATCTGCATTGTAACGTAGAAGCATTAGTATTACGTATTTAGTATGTTTTTGTATTAGTAACGTGGAGCTATTATCTGAATTGTAGGTAGAACATAATCTACCATGGTTTGCATTTTGTACAAGTTGCTGAAATGGAATGGATTCACAATAAGTATTGATATATACACAAAGCGTTCATTGGGGATTTGTTCTTCTGTCACATTGTTGCAGAGAGTGCATGTATGTTTCCACATGTATGAAATCTGGAAGATTTAATTTATAGGTATGTTTTTGTTTTCCAGTACTTGTAGTAAGTACATAAGAAATTCTTGTGGATCTTCCTGTGAGTTTATAGTGAATTTCACCAGTCCAGCACAGTAGTCCAATTGTTGTCTTATTCCATAAACACTATATGTGTTATCAGGATTGTTTGCTGCATTTCTGTGAAGTACTAACATTTGCAAACACAATGGGTCTGTACTGTGTAAGTAAATGTTGTCAACAATTGGTGATAATTGAAATAGAATATTCATTGCTACATTTGTGTAGCAACTTACACCAAATATATTTGAGAGTTTAAATGGACCAGGTAGTTCTGTATCTGACTGCTTTTTTTGGAGTTTGTCTTCCTTCTTTGAAGAAGTACCTGGTTTACTTTCCCTAATTGATTCTTTTTTGCTTGTGGCACTTGATGAAGTATTTGTTTCTTTTACTCTCTTTGGAGGATTTGCTGTGACATCCTGTTGCATTTCGGATTGATTTATTTTTCATTTATAACGTTTTACTTTTTGTGGAACAGAATATGTGTTTAGATGGGGGTGTATAGTGAGCGAAGTCTATTGTATTCTAAAATGCAAGGAATATCAGCGTTTACTTTACTTGCATCAAAGTTGATTAGAAATAGACCGTCAAGTGTACGTAAGTGTGATAGTGCTAAGTAGGTCATGCCTTCTTTAAAGACTGTGTTACCAATACCTATCATTGCTTTGTCTAGGGTAAGACCTTGTGATTTATGAATTGTGACTGCGTATGCAAGAGTTAGAGAAAATTGTTCTCTGCGTACATACATGTCTTTGAAGAGAAGGAATTGAGCTGTTGAACGTCCTATCCTTTTTACTTCTGAAAGTTTGTCGAAGAGAATATTGACAAACTGAATTTTGTTGTCACGTGGGTATGTTTGAAAGCCAACAACTGTACCCAGTGCTCCATTAACTAGTCCTTGGTCCACGTCAAGGTTACGTTTAAGCATTACTCTGCAATTTAAGGATAATTTTAATATCTTTTCTAAGCCTGCTGTGTTTGAGATTGATTTTTCTAAACTATTTAGTCTTGTTGTGGCTTGCTCACACATGGGTAGTGTCATACCATGTACATCTAGTTTGTCTGTGGCGCTAATTTCCATTATCGGTTGCATTTCTTTACTTAACATTATTTCATTGAATTTGAAATAGCTTGCAAGAGTTGGCATTAAGGCCATACAATTGACATTGTTGTGGGCTAATTGTTCCATAACATCTGTAGCACATGCATTATCGCCATAAAGTGCATTAAGGTGCCAGGTTTTCAATATTGCTTCTGCTTCTTTAGAAAGTATACCAACTCTGACACTTTTTAAGATGTTGGCATAAGTGAGATCTGCAGATTGCCACATGTTTTCTGTTAATTCTCTGTATTGGAAATGTTGCCAAAGGTTGCCATTTCCAATGCTGCCAACAGTTTTACGGCAGAGTTTGAGTCCTAATGTTTTAAAAATAGGCTCACCTTTTACTGGTGTCAATTGAAGAAGATCTCTGAAAACAATAATGTGTTTTCCTGCAAAGAGCTCTTCATAGTTTGTTTTGAGTACTTCTTGTAATATGAGGTGAATTAAAGCCAACATTAGGTTGGAGACCATGCTCACTTCATCTATTAGTAGCATTTTCATTTGTTTCAATACTCTGCGTACTTCCATTGTAGCTTCTGCAGAAAGTTTGTAATAGTCTAATTTGTTCTGGTGTTCTACTGGCAATAGTAGTAATTGGTGTAATGTGACGCCACCTATGTTGTAGGCAGCTAAACCTGTGGGGGCAGTGACAACAGCTGACAGTTTGTTGTTTGTCAATTGTTGAAGGAACTTACTGATGATTTTGATTAGGAATGTTTTGCCAGAACCAGCTTCTCCACTGACGTACAGTAGTATAGGTTTATAATTATGGCAGGAACATTCTTCATTTTCATGTTGTACACCATGTGCAATTTATTTTGTTACTTCTTTAAAAAATGCTACGTTGTTCATTGTTTAGTTTTGATTGTAGTATAGTTAAGTCTTCTTTATCTTCATACTGACACATGGTGTTTTCTACTTCTATCATAGCTAATTCTGCCTCATTTATTATTAGTGGTTCTCCCAGTGGTTCTTGGCTTCCTGTTACAGAAGGTTGACTACTGTAAGGAGTTTCTTTATCTAGTTGGGCCTGGAGTTCTTCTTCGTGTTGCTGTTCATTGTGCAACATTGTTTTGTACTTACATCAGTTATAGTGCTTTCATTTGCTTTGAAAGCATCTTCATATGAGTCATAGTTATCTAGTATTTCTTCTTCTTTTCTCCATGGTTTAAAGAGTTGTAGCAGGGACATATAATATAGTTCTTTATGTTGAGGAGTCTTTAATGACAATTTGATATGATTAATTAAATTTGGTTTAGTGAGTTTAACTAAGCTGCCTTCACAGTTTGTCACTCTGTATTTACCTTTTTTTTTCGTCAGGTTTTATATTATTTTTGTATGTGTAGTTTTGGGCTGTGTGGTATAGACACATGGTTTCCAAAGTATTACTTCTGTTTGGGTAGTATGTGTCCAATAAATTGTTTTTTAAAATGTCTTGGCTGTTGGGATCACGTTTAGCTATTGTTTCTATATCTTCGTAGGATTTTAGAACTCTTTTTCTAGATTTAGCTGGCCCAAGACTTAGCCATACTATATTTTCAGATTTACCATACAATGCGGTACCAGTTAAACGATCAGCTGCTTCATATGATCCACATTCTCTAAGGGAGAGCATTTTTAATCCCAAGCTGTATAATTTCTGAGACACTGTTTTATCTGATGACAGGTCATTCCAGAGGTCTTGGAGCTCTGTCTTTTCTGCTTTTGTTAAGTATGCTGTGACATATCGTGCAGCTGCAGTAGGATTATCTGCAATGTACTACAAATCTATGTTTGCATTCCATAAGTGGGCAATGACTGCATTGTAATCATTGATATATTTTTCTTCTTCTTTTCTTTTTATGTAATATGTATTTTTAGGTGACTTACCTTTAACACTATGTCTAACTGAAGACATGAGGTTGTTCACCTGACCTGTATTTGTAACTGGTCTAGGGAAACCAAATCAGCATTTGGTGTAGTATTTCCCTTTGTTTTTGTATTGGCGACAACAATATTTTTCACATTGTGTCTTTGAAATTGTCAAATTTGTGCATGAAGATCACTATTTGTTGCTTCCAATGGAATTTCACAAGTGACATATTTTTCAATAAACTGTAAAACAGTGGCATCACTGTCTTGACCAAATTTAGGAGCATCTCTAGGGGAGGAACAGTTTTATTACAAATAAAATGTAGCATAGCAATGAAGCGATGGTGAAAATATCTTGAAACATTAACAGGATCCAAAGAACAAAGTTCTCCAGGTGTTAATATATCTATGTTTTTTTGTTTTAGTTTGATATGCCTAGGAAATCATGTAAATCTTCCCATTCATATCCTGCACAACTTAATGTAACAAACCAAGTCGGTGGCCCAAAGTTTCTGATCCTACAACGTACATCTCCATGACGTCGAAACCAGTACTCTTTAGTACCACGCATAGATTTGTAATATTTGATTGTAAAACCTCATCCTTTAGTTGCACTTTTTGTAATAATTGTGTAGCTGTCATATTTTGAAAGTGTGAGCCTGATTTTAATATGTGTGCAACTCCGTAACATAACGTTGCTAGTTCACTTTCAAAGAGTAGGTGGAATATGTATTCCACATTTTGTCTAAATCTGGGATCTTCTGAATACATCCGTAATGAGCGGTATTCTGAAGCTGATATTTGAATAGGTCTATCATCGTACCTTCCTCCTTTGCAAGTAGGAAAGAGTAGAGGAAAAGCAAGTGCTTCTATACTTTTTTCCCATATGCTGATTGGTGATCCTTTTGTTTGACGCATTTGGTACGTTTCCAGTGCATCTTCTATGGTGTCATTAGAGCGCAAAGGATGAATTGTATAATGGTCTAAAGTATTTGATATCGTAGCAGGATCTAGGAGCTCAAATTGACCAGCTTCTTGTGTTTCTTGAATTATTTCAGTTATATCTTTCACGTTTTCTTCAATATTAATGTCTTTGTATTATTCATTATTCTCTTTAAGATATTGCAAGGCATGTCTAACTTTATGTAAATCTACCAGCTGTTGCCATATTTTTTTGTCTTTTGTAGGTACTCCATTTCCTAAGATAATTAAAGATTGCTGCATTGGACGTTGAACTCCTAGAGTATGCACATTTTCTTTTAAATGTAATTTTAAATAAACTACTTTTCCACTAATGCCTTTTACCAATTCAGAGGGAGGTAATTTTGCTGTTTTTGGTTGAAGGCGTATTATTGCTTGAAATGTGTGTACTGTTTGAATTATGATGCTCTCATATAAATTAAGTTGTTGTAGGGGTTTTGGTAGTGGGTAATATTCCAAATTATTTGTGATAGCACATGGAGGAGTTTGGTTGTTGTCAAGTTTTGTAGTGCAGTAACCGCAAAGGGGTCCGTTATTTCGTATTGGTTTTCTGCTACAAGGTAGAGAGCTAATTCAAACCATTTGGAATCTTCATTGTCTTTTATTTTGTATGATAGGTCTACAGTTTTTGTGTTATTTTTATAAAATTTCAGCGGCAACATACACACACATTGTTTGGTACTTCAGCTGATGTACTTTTACATTTTAGTATTTCTTTTTTGCATGTGTTTAGTAAAAGGTTGCCATGTGTAGAATTGTTGCTAATTTGGTTTAAAGCTATTTCTTTCTGTAAGTGGCTTTCACTTCCAAAATATATTTTCTGGATATAGTCACTTTCTTCAAGTAGGTCTTTTGCTGTACCATGTAGAAGAATGTTATTTAAATTTGCTAGTGCTAAAGCAGGACTTTTAGCATAGTACAGTTCATAAGCTAGATTTCTTATAGTTGAATGATGTGTTGATATCCTTTTCATATCATGAAAGGTGGTTTTACAAGTAGGTCCTGTAATGCAGGCCAATGAATGACGGTGTAGTCCTGTGTACTTGCCCACTGGACAGGTATCCATATTTTGCAGTAGTTTAATTTTGATTTTGTCTTTGTTTTTTACATATTGATTGAGGAATTGGCATAAAGACTTGAAAAATTGTTTGGGAATGTTACACATTGACGTGCATGGCCATTTGTACACTAGATGTTCTGATTCAGTTGAATGGAGGGGTAATTCTAAGTTTTCAGGGCATATTTTTGTAAGGAGTACTTCTTGTTCCATTATGGTATTATCCACTTTTTCATAACCTCGACCACTGCTATGTATGGCAATTGTATTTTTATGCTTTTGTTTGTACGCTTCTTCATTAAAATATGGTTCTGTGCTCGTAGTGTGACTCTATTCACCTCCACAGATACTTAAGACGTTCTTTCTGTTGACATTTTGTTTATTGAGAAGTATTTTTTGTAATTTAGTTATTAGTTTTGTTAGTGGTTTCATTTTGTTTAACACTAAAATAAATTAATTTCTTTTGAGAAGAATTGCACTATCTATCAATGTTTTTAAGATTAATTTCCTATGATAGGTTTTAAGGGTTGAACCTGGTTTCTCTCCTGCTTTTATAAGATTTTGAAGGACTCTGTGATGGAACATTTTGGCTAAAATACTTTTCTTGGTATGCTTACTTTGAACTTTATCAAGATTTATAGAAGCAGTTTTATCTGTAGTGATAGCTGATTTTGTATTAATTGTTTTCTGGTTTGTTTTACATTTTGATAGAGGAGGCAAAGTTTTTCCACTTGAAACTTCTTTTGTTTCACTAAATGACTGTATTGGCTGTTTTGTTTCAACTTTTTTTACAAATTCCGCTAGATAGGGTCTGTTGAAAAAATAAAGAAATTATGGGCTGGGGTGTTCTGCAATGTATGTGTGCTGTGTGCATGAGTGTTTGAATAAGATGATAAAGATGTATGTAATGGTGTGTGATTGTGCATTGGGAACTACACTTAGTAGGGATGGGTATTCTTGAATTTATATGCTACTAAACTGGGGTTCAGATGACAGAAAAAAGTAAGCTAGTGGTGTGGTGAAGTACAAATAGTAAACCTAATCTATACAATTAAAACAGTTGTTTGTTCTATAATATCCAAATTGTAGCGGTTGAGATGGGTAATTTGTGTGTCCAAAAATAGGAATTGTGGGCCATTCTGTCTGTAAATCGCTGTTTAAGACATGGGGATTTTTGGACAGAATGGTGCACAATCTCTATTTTAGGCATAGAAATAGCATGAATTAACTTTACAGTGTGTTTCAGTAATAATAGAAATGTTATTGTGATATTCTACTTACTTTTTTCTAAAATGAACCGGTTACTTCTTAGTTCTTCTTTGTTCTTCAAATTCGGTTGCTTCTTTTCAGGAGAATGGTCTTCACTGCAATTGTAAAAGAAACAAATTAGTAATTTTGTTTGTATATAGCACTGTTTTTAATTTAGACATTGATTTTTTTAATTGAAATCCTCAGCGCCTTTCTCAAAACAATTAAAACTATCTTATTTACATAAGATACGTCGCACAAGTTCAATACATATGATATGTTCTTAATGAAGAAATTGTATTGTAATGACTAACTTTAGCAAACAAAATATCTTTACTATGTTTGTGAAATTCATAATGTACCACTGAATACCACTATTTCTGTAACTAAGCTCTTCCAGGTAATAGTGCCTCAATGTCATGCTTAAATTAAAGTAATTGAATAAATAAAGAAATAAAACAAAAATATTAAGTCAGTTTGAAAATGTGTTCATGTATTGTACAGAAAATATGCATACCTGTAGTTTGTGTTCATGCATTTGGATATGCATGGAGCTGCAAGTAGAAATCTTGGAGACTTGTACAGTATTTCTTGTAGATGGTGCTTGCCAATGATATGACACTTGTACTCAGAGAGATTCACAGTACATTTGCAGTGCTGATCTATGATGATGCAGTTAGATGTAGAGGTCTTGAATGTGATTGGTGGATGATCATGTGACTTCTGAGCTACATCCAATGAGGGAATGGCACAGAAAGTGAAGTGGAAATGGTGAAGGGCTGTTCATGTAACGATATGTCCGCGGACATGGCGGTAGTTCGCGGACATCGGGTGTTACATCCGGGGATTTTTGGGTTCAGAAGTCATGCAAATGAGAATGAGCACTGAAAGGGATTGGTCAGGAAAGTTTAGTGGGTGTGTTGTGCCAAGAGAGAGTTTCTCAGATACTCTTTTTGCTGAGAGAACAACAGATAGCTATGGCTGTTTGTTTCAGAAAACAGATTGTTTGGATTTTGGGTGATTCATGAATACATTGGTTGAAGGTGCATGCAGAAAGCTGTGGAGTAGCTGTAGATCTTGGATTTCCACATGTGGAAGGAAGTACACTGGCATGGAGTACGTGGAATGAAGTGGTTGGACTTGCTATCTCTTTGTGCTACTTTGGAGACAGAGCAACATCCAGACATAATTGTAATTCAATGTGGAGGGAACAGTTTAGGACATGTGTCTGGAATTTCTTTGCAATTTTCTATGGAAGAAGGACTTGGGAAGGTCATGGACATGTTTCCTAATTCTCAAGTAATATTTTCACGGATTGCACAGAGACAATGTGGCTTTGTTCTTCTTCATTTGGTCCACAAATGGAAAAAGCAAGGCACAATGTTAATAAGGCTGTTTGTGCCTTTCTAAGAGATTTTTCATAATGAAAATAATATGTTTCGTAGTACATACATTTTTCGCAGAGATGGAGTCCATCTTACTTATGTTGGCAATCAGATTTTTTTGACAAATATACAAAATGCATTACAACCTTTTTTAGATTTACAGCATCCATTTTGAAGTAGGTGTTAAGTATTTATAATTTTTGACATACAAACACCTCCCAAAGGCTCTTTTCAGAGCCACCACTTTCTACCAGAGAAAATTGCAATGGTTATGATAGGGTATCAATCCAATTTTTTTGATGTCCGCGGACTGTCCACGGACTTCTAAAAAATACAAAGGGCCCTGCTTCATTTATTTTCACTTCTATTTTTTAACTGTGAAAGGCGGCTCTGAAAAGAGCCTTATTTTTTTGGATTTTTGTAATTTTGTATTTTTTTGTTTTTTTTATACACGACACACTAGGAGAGGAGGGGAAAGGAGGATAAAGGGGGGGACACCAACCACAGGGAAAAGAAAGGGCGAGTTGAGAGAAAGAAGATGTAGAGTGGGTTTTATTTAGGTAGTGAGCAGGTCTTCTCATGCTCTGAGACAATAGTCTCAAAAGCACTGCGAAGTTGCTCTACCCTGCAGAGTACTGTGTCACAGCACATACATACAACTGTGACCCTTGAACGGTAAGGGTCATCAGATTTCTGTATGACCTGTGAGGCAGCTTGAGGAAGATGCTGTCCCACAGAGGTGGTCCTTGTGGTGACAGGATCAGAAACAGAGGATGAAGTAGAGGAAATCAACCTACTACGTTCTTCGCAATGTACAACTTTGCGAATAGGCCTAGAGTGAAATGACCTCAGGTGTCGCTTCATGGTAGTGGTCCCAAAGCTGTACGAACCGTGCCTCCCGTGACTGGGTATCATTTTGCACTCATTGCAGGTGACACGGTTCACACGAGCCTTAGGACCATTCTCATGAATGGTAAACAACCGCCACACCCAAGACTCACGCCTAGTGCGGGTAGTAGGGATTTCCTCTACCTCATTCTCCTCATCCTCTTCTTCCTCCTCTGCATCCTCACTCCTGTTCCCCTCTTCAGGCGGCCCTTGGGGAGGTGGTGGTGGTGGAGGGGGTAGGGGTAGTGCTGAAGCAGGTGCAGCACCAGGTGGCAGTAATGCAGCTATGGATGCCATAAAAGATGAGATGGAAATCTGCAGTTCGCAGCTGGCAGCAAAATTTGCTGTGCTCTGTATAAAAGGCAGAAACACAATGAGAATAAGCTCTAGGGCATGGTCTTTTATAGGGGTGCTTGTACACAGTTCGCGGACATGCACGCTGTCCGCGGACAGATTGAACACAAAAAAAGGTTCAAAAAGTTTCAAAAAGTATGTAGAAACTCAGCATTACTATGTGGGACTTGTGCCATGGTGAGTTATTATTGTGGATTACTTGAAAATGTACTTTTAAATTGTTCGGGGACATGAACAGTGTCCGCATTCAGAACACAATCAGTGTGGGCGCGGTCACATGATAGCTTTGCAAACATGTTCGCGAAGGAAGCGGCTGTCCGCAGGACACCAAATGCACGGACATTGGTTTGCTCATGCACGTTGATGTTCTACGACACTGTTCGGGTCCTGAAGTAATTAAAAGTGTGTCACACGTCAAACGAACAGTTACGGACAGGCGTTTGTTCTTAGAACAGTTTGAACTTGCTTGCCAACAATACGGATAGACAAAGCGTCCTCAGGACACTGTCAGTAATGTCGGTTATATCTTCTTCTTCGGATGAAATTGCAGATTCTCCCCCTTCCCCCAACTCCTCACCTTCCTCTTTCTGCTTGATCCTTCCGTCCTTATGTCGTGGAGGCTTCTCTTTTTTCTTGTGAAGATAAGGACGCCCTCGATAGGATGTCACTGTGCCACTAAGATAGGGGTAACGGGGGTTATCCTACCGAGAGCGCCTCACAGGGGGATAAAAGCCAGAAGGCACAAAAAACCCATAGAAGTAGTATTTCAGAAGGATGATCGAAGCAGGTAGGTACGCTGATGGAAGAGCAATCCGATAAGCAGGCACAGGTCGGGCAGGCAGAGGTTCCAAAAGGGGTACAAGGGATTGAGCACAGGCAGTCCGGTAAGCAGGCACGGGTCTGGTAGACGGAAGTTCTAAATAGGTACAAGGGATTGAACACAGGCAGTCCGGTAAGCAGGCATGGGTCTGGTAGATGGAAGTTTCAAATAGGTACAAGGGATAGGAAAGAAGGACAAAACCGGGAAGGAAGGGGAAAAAAAAGGGGGAAAAGGAAGAGGTAAGAAGAGGCAACAAAGAAAGGGGAAGAGGAGAAAGGAAGGCTAAACAAGGACGAGGCAATGCGCAAGGCAGAGAAACAAGGGTGGAACACAGCTGCGTGGAAACAGCGAAACAAAAGGCAGGAAGGCAGGAAAATTCCCCAGTAACCGGAGCGGCAGCAACACAGGAGAGAACCCAGAAACGTTGCAACGCGTATGCGACCCGGAAGTGAAGTGCTTTATACTTCCGGGTCACGATCGCGTACAACGACTAGAGCGGTACGCGGAAAAGACGAGGAGTGAAATGCTACGGCAGACAGAACCGCCAGCGATTCCACACCCACCATCCCCGCCGTGGCATGACAGACACCTCCATTTTTGTTTCTTTAAGAACATTTCAGGACACCGCGTGTGTTCTTAGAAAAGTTTCAACTTATTAGCGAACAGTACGGACAGGTATAGTGTTCTTCAGGACACCTCCATTTTCATTTATTTACGAACATTTCAGGACACCGCATGTGTTCTTAGAACAGTTTCAACTTGTTAGCGAACAGTACGGACAGGTATATTGTTCTTCAGGACACCTCCATTTTCGTTTAATTACAAACTTTTCATGACACCAATTGTGTTCTCAGAACAGTTTCAACTTGCTAGCGAACAGTATGGACAGGTATAGTGTTCTTCAGGACACCTACATTTTCGTTTATTTACAAACATTTCAGGACACCAATTGTGTTCTTAGAAAAGTTTCAACTTGCTAGCGAACAGTACGGACAGGTATAGTGTTCTTCAGGACCCCTCAATTTTAGTTTATTTACGAACATTTCAGGACACCGTGTGTGTTCTTAGAACAGTTTCAACTTGTTAGCGAACAGTACGGACAGGTATAGTGTTCTTCAGGACACCTCCATTTTTGTTTATTTACGAACATTTCAGGACACCAATTGTGTTCTAAGAACAGTTTCAACTTGATAGCGAACAGTACGGACAGGTATACTGTTCTTCAGGACACCTCCATTTTCGTTTATTTACAAACATTTCAGGAGACATATTGTGTTCTCAGAACAGTTTCAACTTGCTAGCGAACAGTACGCACAGGTATAGTGTTCTTCAGGACACCTCAATTTTTGTTTATTTACGAGCATTTCAGGACACCGCGTGTGTTTTTAGAACAGTTTCAACTTGTTAGCGAACAGTACGGACAGGTATAGTGTTCTTCAGGACACCTCCATTTTTGTTTATTTACGAACATTTCAGGACACAAATTGTGTTCTCAGAACAGTTTCAACTTGCTAGCGAACAGTACGGACAGGTATAGTGTTCTTTAGGTCACCTCCATTTTCGTTTATTTACGAACATTTCAGGACCCCAATTGTGTTCTCAGAACAGTTTCAACTTGCTAGCGAACAGTACGGACAGGTATAGTGTTCTTCAGGACACCTCCATTTTTGTTTATTTACGAACATTTCAGGACACAAATTGTGTTCTCAGAACAGTTTCAACTTGCTAGCGAACAGTACGGACAGGTATAGTGTTCTTCAGGACAGTTCAATTTTCGTTTATTTACGAACATTTTAGAACACCCGCGTTGTCCGCGGACACTTACATTTATTTTTTTTAAAAAAAAATCAGAAACTAATTACAACTCAATATAAAAATGTAACTTTATTTAACATATATTAATAATTTATGACAGAGAAGGTGAGGCAGAAATGGAAACAAAAACAGGAGAATTAGGGGTTTCAACATGATTGGTATCAGGTGAAGAAGGGATGGAAGTCTCATCAAAACGTTTTGGGTTATGGAGAGGGTTTGGGGATAATTGACTGGGATATGGTGAGGGGGGACAAGTACATGTGGGTGTCCAATTCCTTCCCTTTCTCCTCCTCACCTGAGTGGTAATCCTCCAATTTGTCTGTATTGAGACGCCGACGTGCGCAGAAATCTCTCCTTGTGGATGAAGCAACTTGCCTACCACGAGAGGAAGCCACAGTGAATGCCTGAAACAAGCAGTCCTGGGACTCCTCTCCCGTAGTAGGCGACAAGGGAAAAAGCCTTCTTGGCACAAAAAACCCTTGTGAGGCAGGAGGTCGAGCAGAAGTCTTCCCAGGGAAAGTACGAGAGTCCAGCAGTCGAAGAAGTGAAGGTGGACGGCCGCTGCGGGCTGTGGAGGCGGAGCAGAGCCGAAGGCGACGGAGACCAGGAAGCGCTCTCACTAAAAGGGAGAAGCGTGAGGGGCGCTCAAGCAAGTAAACTCGAGCGGCCGCAGGACCCAGGAGAAAGGGAGAGAGGCTCAAGCCGAGGAGCAGGGGCGAGCCACCGGAACTGAAAGAGAAAACCAACCAAGAACCAGGAAGGGAAAGAGAAAGAGAGGGGGAAGTAGCGGAAGTAAAGAGGTATCGCACGGAGCGATAAGGCGAAGAGACAGAGCGGCAAGCCGCAAGACAGAAAACTAGCGTCTCACCCAAAAGGCTGAAGCGGAAGCTACGGGGGTTGCAACGCATTGATAGCTGGGATAGGGAGACTATGTACTTCCCAGTGACCGCCATGTTGAAGGAAAACTAGACTGTGACTGCACGCAAGGAAACACAACGTGCTGGAACTACGGTCGGCGCCGGAGCCTCCATCGCGGAAGTAACCGCCAATCGGCTCGGCAGCGCATGACAGTGGGGCAATGGTATGACGTTTTTGTTTTAAAATGATCTTCAACAAAAGTTTTCAAATTATTAAAATTGGTCAACAATAAATCCATTTTTTCTTTTATGCTGTCAAGCGTGTTTTCCATAACAGCTTCTTCAGAGGTATTTTCTATTTTGGTATGCTCTGTACAAAAAATATATATATATATATATGTTAAAAGTATATAAAATAATAATAATTAAATGGTTCATATTGTAAAGTGTTTACCATTAGATTCACTATCTTGTGATATTTCCTCATGTGGGAAATGCTCCTCTAGCCATTACAGAGTACTAGACATTTCTGTGAGAAAAAAAAGATATTATATATTTTTTAATCTAATACAGAAAGTTTATAAATATATGAGTAAAATGAAGTACACT
Organism: Ambystoma mexicanum; assembly: GCF_040938575.1. Taxonomy (NCBI): domain Eukaryota; kingdom Metazoa; phylum Chordata; class Amphibia; order Caudata; family Ambystomatidae; genus Ambystoma; species Ambystoma mexicanum. Next base: position 1,028,061,423 of record NC_090927.1, read on the forward strand.
TACTATTTCAGGTAAAATATGTTCTAAGTACTGTATAGGTCTGGTCTTGTTCTTAGTTCTGTAGTGTCTGTGAGGTAATTATGTTGGAAGCCAATTTATCTTCTTCTGGTATATTCCATTTTAGAGCATATTGTATTTAAATTAATGGTTAGCGTGTTACGTATATGGGTTACATTTCTTATGTATTACTACATATAATGTGTATGTGTGTTGCTTTTTGAATTTGTTAAATGTTCTCATGTTATGATATAACAATCAAACATACCCCCCCAGAGTTTTTAGGTAGTGGTACTGTTCTCCGAACATGTCCGCGGACATTAAAAGACTTTGCGGACATCAAGTTCAGTAGAAGTGGTTCAGTATGTTCCATATTACATGTACATAAAGTCAAAGTTATTATTGTTAAGTTGTGCTACTAAAAACCTATGAAATTCAGTGAAATAACTTTGTTAAGGGGATGTTATGGTTAAGTTGTGCTACTAAAAACCTATGAAATTCCTTAGCTTACCATAACTGGCGAATTTCAAGGGTTTTTCGGTTTTACTTGGAACCATAACGTCCCTTTAACAAAGTTTTTTTCACTGAATTTCACAGGTTTTTAGTAGCGCAACTTAATCATAGCGTCCCTTTAACAAAGTTTTTTCACTGAATTTCATAGGTTTTTAGTAGCGCAACTTAACCATAACGTCCTTTTAACAAAGTTTTTTCACTGAATATATAGATATGTATTAACATACAAATAATTTTGTATAGAGCACATGACACATAATGAAAATAGATGAGTTTCTATGTTTGTTTTTCAAAATACATATCTTTTTATAAAACAGACGGACACCCAAGATCACACATCTTTTAAATGCTAAGCCAATGCTAAGCTAGGGTTCATCTGTCTTTATTACCCCTGATGGGTTACTTTTACACAAAATATAACAATACATTTTTAAAATGGAGAGGCCGTAGGTGGTGCTTATTTTGTTTTTTTTCAACACAACAACCATCTTTACAGAAAATCATGTAATTTGCAGTCTGACATCTTCTAGGTTTAAGCCAATATTCAACAGTCTTTATTACACACCTGGGGTTATTGTTACACAAACATGATAGTACTTGCGCCCAGATGCCCCTGGGCCAGGTGTGCAATATAAATAAACCAAATACAAATACATTTTTAAAATGTGAGAGGTAATAAGTGGTGAGCATTGTGCTTATTTGAACACGACAACTGTCTTTGCAGAAAAAAAATATACAATTTAAGGTACATAGACAAATCACAATTCAGGATGAAAATGCATCTTTTTTGGGAGCCTGCCTTCTTTATTTGATCGGCAGACAGTGAAGATCTTCATTTATTCCGCACAAGAAAAGTCATCGCCTTTATAACAAGAGCCAACCGGGCAGGTTAAGAGGCCTATTTCTCTTGATGGTTGAGAGGATCAATTTGCCAGAGTGGCATCTGCAGTAAGAATGGCCGGGTGTAGAGCCTCAGAAGCCAGACTGACAGAGTTGACGGTGCACGTGGATTTAAAGACTCCCGTTCCACTGTGGCCTTCATGAATACAAACATGCTCTTAGTGCCCAAAATGAAGAGAGTGAGAGCAGGAGGCGCCAGCTTTCCCTACTTTGCAGCCCTACAATGGAATGCCCTGCCCTCACCCACTTCGAGCTGAATCCATGCAACTCTGTCACCTGTGTCGAGAAGATATATACCCTGTCTACCTAGAATGTGTAAATGTATAATGTATAAATGTATATGTCCAACCTGTACTTCATCTCCCATGTAACCAAGCTCCTTACAAGTAACAGAACCTCGATGCCCGAGGGCTGTTTGTGCGCGATACAAATGTTAAAATAAATAGATAAAACATCATATCCTCCTGGAGTCTTTTGTTTAGGAAAGTGTGACTCCGTGTCATGTCCACCACAATGTTAAGTACGATGGTGACTTCTACCGTATGTCCTTGGTACACAAGCTCCTCTTTACCTGTGCAAGTCATCTTTATCACCCCCAACGTGTTCATCAGCATATCTGCATTATTCTTGATGCAAGTGCTATGGTTTTTCAGCACCTCTTCAAATGTGTAGCCAGGACCCATTGTGTGGGCAGTACAGGGGCATCTTCATGCTCAGGCTTGGGAAGAGTCAAGGTACTTCACTCCTGCTCACCTTGTCCTATGTAGGCCAGATATTTAGGTAAAATGGTTTTATGAAGCGTAAGCTTTTCATGTTTTGGTTTTGCGTGCCATTGGGGACCATGAATTCAGACACTTCGTTGTTGTTTTAGAAATGTTGCCGTCATCATCAGGGGTTGATTTTCCAGCTGGTGACTGGCGATCGTTTAGGCTTCTCCACATCATCCATCACCGGTGTATTAAAAGGCCTGTGATTTGTGGAATAGTGCTGCACTGCAGGCTATCTATGAAGCCCCTCTGATTGTTTTACCAATTTCTTTTAAGAATTAAGAATATTTCTTTTATTAGTGGGCTTCTTTTTTCAGTTTTATTCATGTTTATTTATTGGTTTTCACAACAAAGAGACAAACTACAGAACTTAAGTAAACATCCAACCATCCATGTCCCCACCACCCTCCACCCAACCAGACCCATGAATTAGACATCCTAAGTATCCAACCATTGTGTGCCCAGTCTTTTCATGCCCTGATGAATCCCTCCTACTATAGGCCCCTACTGGCAGTTTGGGCGTCTACTTAAGACGTTCCCCACCTTTTCCTTCAGGGTGGCAAATCATCAGGGAAAATTGCAGATCATTGAGAAGTGCGTCTCAATCTAGCTTCTTACTGGGCCACTTGATCATGACTCTTTTCCTTCCCAAACTCTGCAAGTGTGTCAGAGATAACAGCACATTGGGCCTCTATCCAAGTTTGGAGGTAGCCATGCCTTTAACACAGGCAGGCTACCTCCAAACTTGTGAAAAATCCAGCACCCCTGAATGGCAATTACCGGGGTATTCCGGGCCGTCGGACCCGGTAATTCATCTTTCGTGGGTGCTGGAATCGGGTGATCCCCATTCCCATTTGAGCCCTATAGGGCTCAAATGGGAATGGGGGTGCCTGTAACATCAGCACCAATCATTACGGTGCCTGTGCTACAGGCATGCTGTGCTCACGGGTGCCTTTCATTCCGCCAGGATAGACCTGGCGGAATGAAAGGCACCCGCGAGCACAACTCAGAGTTTGCCGGTCCGGATACAACGGTACAAGCATGCTTACTGGTATTTTTATTGCCTCTACGGTCATTAAGGGAGATCTCTGCAATTGCATTCACCCTGTCTTTGGATGCTGAGCAGAGGAGAACGTTTGTCTGCTGCAGCGTTTAGAAGGTGTAAAACACCAAGGTTTTGGCTTAGATGCACTGACATGTCAGGAAATGGAAAGAGCCAGCCGGAAATGATAGGTTTGTTTGTGGATGCATCAATTTTTATAACAAGCACCCTACTTCTTAAAAATGTAGATCGCTGGAATACGAGTTGGGTAAATCCCCATATGCAGCTTTTCAATTCCACCAAAAGATAAACAAAGGGTATTTTGGTTGCATCCTCAAAGTATTTTAAAAAGAATTTTAATTTGCAAGGGTAACCCTACCCTGCCTATCCAGTACGATAATGCGTAATTTATCACAGGGGGTCTTAAATAATACAAAGTAGGAGCCGTTAAGGTTCAGCCATCAGGTCATCCACCATCACCACGTTCACAGGGTCAAGGCGGAAAAGAGAGTCATTGTTAAAGTGGCAGGCCTTCCATCAACACATGTTTTACCTGTTTCTTCCCCGAGAGATTCCTATGCATCTTTTGCCAAAATGAATATATCCAAACAGCAGCGGTGAACCGGTACAGGAGTATGTTCACTGTGTTTCCTACAATATGTTTGATAAAATTACTTTTAAACCAATTAAACTTTCCTGCCAGGATGCATGGGAATGGGTGCTGAAAACGGCAGTCCATGTTAAGTACAGTCTGATACTAATACCATCAATAGCCATAAGACAGCATTTTAAAGCCAGGTGTGAGAACTCTTTCATCGAACACAGCCTGTAGACTCTCGTGTAAGCCTTGTATCATTAACTGCCACTGTTGATTAACTCTGACAATGTTAAAATGTTCAATTCTAGGAAGGATAGCTCTAGGATATTCTAGGAAGGATAGCTCTAGGATATTCTAGGAAGAATAGCTCTAGGATATTCTAGGATTCTAAGAAGGATAGCTCAGTGGCAACGCCTTTGTCTTGGAAGCAAGATAACGCAGCTCAATACAGCTGTGAATACTGATACCGCACTTAGAAACCGCTCGCTGGAATTAAGCGTGTAATAAAAGAACAATTATAATTATAACAGTTATCGAGTTTGCAAGTCCCTGGGTCCTGGTGCCCACATATTCACCAACCATGCATTGTAAGCTGTCAACACTTATCTTAATGCTATTACAGGCGTTTAACGTAACTTTACCCTTCATGCATGTCTTACCCATAGACGCATGGGCATTGGTCTTTGGTCCCACAAAGTCAAATTTAATAATGTGCTCAGAATGGACCAGCTTGCTAGTCAATTCACCAACATAGTCTAAAGGGGTTTCAGTTCACCCACGGCCTTCGCAACAAAAATCACAGAATCTCTGTCGGTATATAGGCACCTGTCCTGCAGCTGATACATAACATTGTACAGCGCCAAGCATCTGTAGGTGGTTGTGAATCATACAATGAATATGTTGACATTAGATAAAGTCATGAGTATTTTTTTAAGAATATTTCCAAACACACTCACATGTTCTCATTGTCTATGATATTGCAAGTAGACGCATCATAGGCCATGTCATAAAAGTGTTAACCTGGTTTCAGGATTTTAAAAGGCCAAGCTGAGAATGGTTCAGCTTTGGAATTGGGCCTCTCTGCTTTCAAAGTTCTGGAGCCTTGGATATGGTTTTCTCCTGCAAAGTGCTTCTCCAGCAATCAGTGATGGGTGAATGTGTCTGTGTTTCTAGGTCCTAAGCTGTCTCTATTTATGTATTTCCCAAAGGGGTGGGTAGGCTGAATTATACTAGGCACACCCTCTAGGAATCCTTTTGGTTAGGGTCTGTCCTCTCAACTGATTTGAGAAGGAAATCTGGTGCCATCATGATGCTGTATTTTAGAATCCAGTAAATCTATTTTTCATATAAGGCATATTTACAATATTACCAACTTGCTAGCAATAACATATTTACATCACAGATTTAGTGGAGCAAGTATCCGTCTGAGTTCCATCTCGGTGAGAGCTTCGGTTCAGATTTGACAGTTTTCCGCGCTTTTGGTTGGGTACCCAATGTCAGATTTGTCCACATTTTTCTGCATATATGTGCATGAAATCTGGGCACAATCCTGTGAAGTTTCATATTTCTAGCATCATCACAACTGCTACAAAATCAAATTTTCTGTAGTCATGTCTCTGAACATAGCACAGAGTTCTGAGTAGTTTCATGTTACCAACCTTATATTTTACAGATTTTTACAATTTTGCACAGTTCTCTGTCAGTCTTTTTAAAACATATACTTTCTTGTGTTTTAAAGATACACATATCTGTCTGTCCCGCCCCCAAAGTTTTGCTGGGCCAAGAGCAATCCAGGCCTCTCTTCCTGCTGGCAGGGGTTGCTGTTGACACTTGCATTTACATACCCTTTCAGTCCAGAAAGTCTGTTGTCTCTCCTCAGAGCAGCAGATCAACATCTACTCCCCCCTCCATTAACATCCAACTGAGAGTTCCTGGCTTTGCTGAGAAGCAGGAGAGCTGCCTCTGTTGGAGCACACTGTGGAATGTGCTTTGAAGTCCTCTGGCTGGTATCAGTTCACTTTAAAACCCAACTTGTATACATTTGTCTTTGATAAAATAAACTTGCATTTCAAAACAGGCAAACAGATCTCTAATTCCAGTCTTTTACACCATAGAAATTAAATAGTAGCAACCTATGTTGCTTTTGATGGCAAGTCACTTCTTTTCAACAGTTTGACTTTAATGTCAAAGTTTAAACTGCCAGTGTACTTTAATGACAGCTTTGATACAGGCGGCCAGTGGTACTGTGCCCATAGCTGACAGATTTTCACAAGCAAGCAGACTTTTTAATGTGGATATACTCTGATAGATTCTGCTTTTCCTGACATAGTGCACTTATGTGGATTCCTTAAATAAGGTGATGGTTAACACCCATCAAGGATGTTGGATCTTTTCTGATGTTTGGGAACCATTATTTTGCAATTTCAACAGCCAAGGAAAAACGGATTTTAGAGCACTTTTGGTTTTCCTGGCAATGAAGCACTGCCCTTTCAGGTAGTTCCATTTCCCTCTGTGGGCAGCCCAATGACAGATTTTGACAGTGTGGTCTCCTGTTCTACCACTGACACAGGCAAAGTAGATTGGCATACCATTTTTCCAGTTTCACTGCGCACTTCTCGGAAATTTTAGCACGCACCAGGCTTTTTGCGGCCATTTTGTTGGTTCTGGTGCCACCAGCACACAGTGTTGTCGCAGGGCAGAGACTAGTGGGTCAGAACATCCCACATCCGAAAGTTATCCAATTGTAATTGAAATACAGTATGTTAATACTGAGGTCAATAAAAGTTTCAAAAGCTGAAAAGTCAGTGCAGGACATTAAAGGCTCACCCCTTAAGTTTAGCGCAGCATGCACTGTTCTAGTGCAGGTTACTAAATGGGCATCCAAGGGTCTCAGGGTTTCCAAAGGGCTTTCTACAGTAGTGGCCAGACCGCTGGTGGACTGGGAACCAAAAGTGGCTCTGTGGAACATGTTTTTAAATGTGCCCCATATTTCACTGAACAAACAAGCGAGTACCTCAAGCAATGCGAGTGAGACACACCCTTTTAAGAAGTGTTTAAGAGCGTTCCCCTAAAGAAAATGTTGCAAAGATAGGGCAAAATGGTGGAATTTAATGCATCATTCAAATATACATGGATTAAAAACCTTCTTTAAAATAAGTTCAGAGCATATATCTTCAATGATGGTGGGAACAATGAGTGTAATGTCAGACTGGATAGAATGGTGTTAGCTGACAGGATAGAACCTCTTCTAACCTTCGGAATCATGATAGCACAAGATAACAGCTATTCCCTCTCAGATATTCTGACATTTGGCCTACCATTAGAGCCCTTCGAGCAGTAGCACTAGAAAGAGAGCAGCTTTTGTTGTAATGTGTAAATAAATGCATTTCTTTTACTCAGGAACCTTGAGTCAGTGTTTGTTTGAACCATAGTAATTGCTGTCCTTTGTGTAACTATTGATAATGCTCACTTCACTCTTGAAATAAGTCTGGCTGCTCAGCCATCTCTTCCACTTTACTGTGTATTACAGGCTGTACAAAAGGTGAATCTGTACTGTCACCTGTAGTCCTAATTGTGTGTGGTGTTCCCAAAGGGTACTGCATGTGATTCTAGCTAACACCGGTGTACGGCAGTGAAGATCAAGTATATTGATTACACTTAGAGTGCTGCTGTTATCTTGGTTCAACTAACCACAAGGCTAAACATCACTAAAAAGCAATATTAATCATGCCTGATATGGAAAGCTACACACTATGGATTATCTGAAAAATCTGTGTAGAGAAAGGAATCTCTCTGTTAAAGGCAAAAAAGTCTGAATTGATTGAAAGGTTGTTAGAGAAACAAAGTCTGGAGAGTGGGTCAGAAATAATTAACCCCTCAGCAAATGTGGAAAATGATGAGGATAATGTGTCTATTATTGAAGGGTTCAATGAAACAGATGTGTCCCACAATGTAGGCCTCACTGCTCCTTTACCTGCTCAGCAACCTCAACCGTTGTCCACTGGGACCCCTACAGGTCCAACGCTCAGTCCTTAATTCATTGCTCTAGAAAAGAAGAGGCTTGAATTGGAATGTAAACGTTTAAATGCTCAAACTGAACAAAAGCATCAAGAACTTAAGCTCAGAGAAATGGAGCTGAACCATGCCTTAGAAATGAAAAAGTTTATATTGAGAATGCTTCTCTCCCAGAGTCTTCTAGGTCTTCCAGTCCTAAGAAATTGTGGGTATGTATGAGGCTAAGCTTGATATTTTGGATTGGTTGGCAATGTTTGAATATAACCATGGGATTCAAGACATTACAGGGAATCAGTTGCTTCCTTGGCTCTTCTCTAGGCTACCAACTGTTGCATCTGATATTGTGATGGAGTTGGGGGAGGTGCATAGGATGGATTATGAGTGTGTGAAGCTAGCTTTAATTGCTATATTTGGGAAGACCCCTTCCCAGTACCGTAAGAGGTTTAGGACCCTCAAAAAGCATGATGATACCCCTTGGGCTACCTGGGTATGTGAATGTTTGAAAAACTTAGATGGTTGGGTTAAGGGTTACAGAGTAAACACTTATGAATGTATGAATGTATGAGAAATCCTGTTATGTTGGAGTCAATTTATGATGCCTGCTCTCCTGAGCTCAGACAACCCTTGGCTGATTCCAAATAGATAGATCCAAAGAGGTTAGCTAAGGCTGCTGACTTGTGGGTTGCCAACAGGGCCACTCCCAAGGATTCTGGTGTAACTCAGAAGAAGGATGAGGGAAAGCAGCCAAAGAAAGATAACAAAGAGAATTTAAATACCTCCCGTCCAGAAGAGGCCCCAAAACATATCCAGGGTAAGCCACATGGGAGACCAAATAGGGCTAGTGAATCCTCTTGTGTCCAACCAGAGGAAGGTCAGCAGAAACCCCCATTCCAGAGAGAATTTGGTAAATGCTATGTTTGTGGGTCAACTGACCATATCAAAGGAGATCCCAGATGTAAGGGTAAACCTTCAGGGATAAGCACTGACTCCTTAGCCTTCTCTCCAGAGGAAGAAGTACAAATGGCTAGTGCCCACTTTTAACTATTTGCTGAAGCGCCCTTGGGTCTTCAGGCAAAGCTTTCCTTAAGGTCCATGGGTCTGGGAAAGGAACAGAATATGGATGTGCATAACTCTATTCTAGGAAACTCTAGAGGGTATTATATGGACAGTGTTCTTGTCAATGGCCAGGATACTCCTGCCAGGAGAGACACTGGGGCCAGCAGAATAGTAGTGGATGAAAGCTTTTTCAAGCCCGAGGATGTTGCTAAGGCACCCAAAGGTCCCACTAAATTTTCTGGAGGCCCTGTCCAGTTGGTTCCAATTCTGCCAGCTCTCATTCAGTGTAATAATTTGACAGTGAGGATCGCTGTCAGTGTCCAGAATGAGGTGCCTGGGAGAGTCCTGTTGGGGAATGATCTAAAAGCTCTAGGAGTAGTGTCCAGTACTCCCAGGCCTCCCATTGAGAGAAAGCAGAACCAAACCAAATTGGCTAGAGAGGCAACCTTAAGAGACCACTCTGAGCCTGTGGGAACCTCTACAGAGAACCCCACCACAAGCCCTGGTGTTAGTAAGTTGGCCTCTAACCGAGGCACATCTGAGGCTAGTATAGTATGGAAATGGGATCCCCAACCAAGCTCCACCATTGCCCATCCAATTGTAAAGTCTTCGACTTCCCCTGCTTCTGAGGAAGAGGTGGATAGACAGATTGGACTCCTCTCTAGGCCTGTGAGAACTGGCAATTCTCAAAACTGGTGGGAAACCAGGAAAAATAGGTCTAAGGCTAAACACCTTAGGACTATTGGAGCTTCTACTGAAGACTCCAATGTAAATCCTAGTATTAGGAGTGAAACCTCTAAAATAGGTAAGGTCAGATCTCAGAGGAAGTGGCAGCATGTACCTTGCATGACCACAGCCTCTCCAACCAAGATACCTGAGACCCAACCTGCGCTTGTGAGAGAGGTGGTGAGGAACCATGGAGGCCCCTCTAGATCTAAGGGATCCCTTTCCAAGGACCCCTTGAAAAAGCCTATTGCAGCTTCTGAGGGACTGATAGAACAGATCCCCTATACATTAGAAAAGAGTGATGTACCACAACAGGTTTATAGGTCATATAGTCTACAGAGCAAAACCATTGAAAAAATGTCCTAGCAAGGGTTACAAAAGGTTGCTGGTGTACTCAGCAGGCCATTTAACCAACTTGCAAGAGGGGAGCCATCCTGGTGGGGATTAGATCCTCCTGTCCATTAGTCTGGTGGGGGGGGAGGCGAGTGTTAGGGAGAATTCTCCAGAATGGCTAATTTCCCTTACCTTCTGAGTCCCTCAGCAGCTTTGCTGGATTTCTAGGATTTCTTTTTTTCACCTGGTAAGAGTGTGAGCCTTTTTTCCCACTCTTACATATGTTTTGCTGTGTGTGTTTAACATTTTTGTGTTCATAGACTGTGGAGTCTCACCTACTCCATAGGCATCATCTTTTACTGTGTGTTACACAGCACCTTCAGTGCAGTGACACAGGGTTGGCTTTTTCAGACTTCGCACTTTAAACTCCATTTTATGGGACTGACTACTCTCTCCCAGAACATGTAAAGTTGCCATTGACTTTATTAGTCTTTTTAAATCCACAGACCCAGTACAAACTATGTTATATAGAGTTCTGGAAAGGGTTACTATTTATCCCTTTTTGTCTGTTTCTCATGGAACCTTATTTCATTCCCTTTTCATTAAGATTTGGCTGGTGGCAGTGGTATCTACCCTATTTTTCCTACCACGGTTATTTTAAATAGCCTTGGTATTGATTTAGGCTATCTTAGTAGCCTCAAACTTAAACCTTCTGGACCATATTTACTTTTATACAGTTCCAGCTGGGTCTGTTTGCATTTCTTTTTGTAATAGTCTTTGTTGTGTTTTACTCTGCATGCCAAACCAGGTTTGGTTCCTTTGTTCGCCGACATTTGGCGGGCTTCTGCACAGAAGCCCTCCTTAGGCGCCTGAATTTCTGAGGGGGACAGGATGTGAGGGAGGGGTTTGAGTCTCCCTGCACAGGGTCACCTTGGAGACCCATGTCGCACTCTGGTATGATTGGCTGTGGTGACTGTGTCGCGGGACAGCCACCCTGCTGTGTGATTGACAGCCAGGCTGTGTGAATGGGGGAAACTGCATAAAAAGCAGGTCTCTGGGACTGAGAAGGCAGAGTCAGCAGTGGATCGAGAGAACCGAAGAGAAGCTGAAAGAAGAGGACCTCTACCATGACTGAACCTCCCGGTGAAGCGCTGCTGCGGGTCCGAATCTCCAAACTTCGACAACAGGGAGGATCTGCAAGGAATTTTCTCCCCTTGAGCTGGTGGGAACAACCAGTTTGCCAAACTGCAAGCCAGGCCTTCCTCCTCTGGTCGGATTTGCTGTGCACAGCTCCAGTGAACCGGATAGCCAGGAGGATCGGACCCTGCTTGCGTTTTAAGGAGCACACCTTTTATTTGTTGCTTTGCTCTGCTGCTGGTTTCTTCCCTGGGCAGTGCAGGACACTCCACTCTTCCTACTCTGTGTCAGTCTGACAGTCACTTCAGGAACTGTGAGCCTGCAGGACCTGCCAGGAACGTCTGCCTAAGCTACAGCCTTCTTCTTCATTTAAGGTACTGTTCAAATCCGGTTGTTCGTTCTGTCCGACCGCAGTAAAAGTGTTTGAAATATTTTGCCAATCTGAGGGCTTGTCCTTCTCTCTTCTTTAAAGTAACTTTTCGCCCAACCAACTTTGTTCTGAACTCTTGGCAAAGACTTAACCGCAAAGTACTCTGAACTGTGTGATCCTCTGCAAAGACTTTGGTCCATTGACTTTGACCCAGGCCTCTTGATTTGACTTCCTCACTGTAGTTAATTTTTCTAGATTGCCCTGCTTACTTACTTGTTGGTGCTGCTCAACTTTTGTCTAACTTTGTCTTTCCCTCCCTTTTAAATTACTGGAGTGCCATTTTGCTCACACTTCATTTTGAGCTTAACTTGTCCAGAATCTATTGGGTGTGGTGTAGTGTATTGAGATTGTGATTTTTCAACTGCTTGATAATAGTGAAATGTTTCATAATTGATGTTTAAATAAATGTATATTATTTAACTCAGAAACCTTGAGTCAGTGTTTGTTTGAACCATTCACTTTACTCTTGAGATAAGTCTGGCTGCTCAGCCATCGCTACCAATTTACTGTACCAAAGGTGAATCTGTACTGTCACCTGTTGTCCTAATTGTGTGTAGTGTTCCCAAAGGGTACCGCATATGATTCTGCCTAACAGCTTTTCCTCTGGTGCTCTCTGATCTCAACACCCTCTGTCAAACAACCACTCCCTGGCACAGGCAGCAGCTCTTAGCACCTCTCCTTATCCGTGTGCCTTTCCAGTTTAGGAAAGACACCCGTAGGCCCCGGCTTTAGTGGCTGATGACTGTTGAGACCTCTGTGAATTAGTCCAAGGGTATGACGTGCCCCTCCATAACACCTCACCATGATGTCATCATAACTCCTTAGCATAGGCAGTGACTATGCACATGAGCACCTTTGACGATACATATAAATACAATAAACTAATACATAGTACAGGAAGGTATTCACATGTTGATGTGAGGTCATTATAATGTCCCTAGCGCACAGCGTAAGAAGACTTTTGACAACATATATGGATAGAAATAGTGTATGATTCAAAGCACAATCGTTATGCATGTTTTAGCTTAAGAAGTAGATGCATCTACATTAAATGGAGGAAAAGTAATGTGAAATGCAAAAATAAAGAATTTGTCTAAAGAGAAGTGAACTACAAATTAAAAAGTATACATGAATTTCATTTGGTATAATGGCTTTTGTTACTTTGGAGATACTGAGTTGCTTTCTAGAGTTTACTGGGAAGCAGTGAGTATTCATTTTAGAGATACCCGAGAAGGCTGTCTTTGTCAGTTAAGTGCTGACCATCCAAGAAGGAGAAGGTAAAACATTTAATATAAAGGAAAATGCCCTGTTTATCCCTGGCTGACAGAATAAAAAACTTGAAGTTGGTCAAAGCTTGAAAAAAGCAGTAACCATAAGAAGAGGGAGGGGAAAAAGATAATTTGACCTAGCGAGTCAGGGAAGGTGAAAGAGGGAAGGGCAGAGGACAATCCCAAACATTCAAAGTTTGTGACATCCCCAAGGAACCAGGAATAAGGTATTCTCAAAGATAAAGATGAACAGCTAAAGAAAAAAACATACTCTTGCATTGTCCGCTGGACTTTGGAAGGAAACTTTGCCTGTTGAAATCACTAGCGTGCCTGTCTGTATAAGGATAGTGGTTGCATAGCAACTTACAACCAGGCATGGCATTAGGCATTTTTATCCTTTTCAAATGAAGTGGGTCCACATACCTTGAGAGGGCCCCTCGTGACTCTGACAAAGGAAGCTTAATAGCTTTTCTTAAGTGGTCATTTGGGATAGGGTTTTGCAACCTCTGGATCACTAGATATATTAGACTATAACTCCCTTGATTCCTCCCCATTACATATGTTAGCTTGGTCTGATGGGAGTTGTAGTTTAAAATATCTTGAGAGCCAAAGATTGAAGACCCCGAATTTAGGGTTTCACCTACCCCAGTGAATGCCTTTCTTTGGTTGTTTGTGCAGAGGCATATAAACCACCTGTGCATCCACTCACCTTCTTCCTCAATTTTATTATCTGAGATTTTGCCATCAAATAAAGCTGAGGTTGATGGTATGAATCTATTCCCTATGGAAGCATCAACCTTCACAAATGAAAGGTTGTCTTACTTGAAATATAATTTGCTGACCAACGACAGATTTCTTCAAAGAGGTACAATTGTCACAGGCATACATCATTCTGCTTTCATCTCCTTGTCATGAGTCAGTGAATGAATATTTTTATTTATTTTTTTTATTTATTTATATTTATATAGCGCGCAAGTAACCCACGGGCATTGAGGCGCTGTTACTTGCAAAAATCTTAGTTACAGGCATATAGTCATTCATAGGTACATTATGAGTTCGACAAAGTATAGAGCTGACATTTTGGTTGGTACAGTGTGTCATTACAGTACAGTTTAAGCATTAGGAATATATGAGATGTATTCGACTAGTGCAACGCATCTTATGTGAATAAGATTGTTTTCAAGGTTTTGCGGAAGGTGCTGAGGGAGGACTCGCCTCTGATTGTGGGAGGTAGGGCGTTCCAGTGCGTGGGTGCGAGATATGGGAAGCTGGATCCGCCCGCTCTGACTTTTTTTACTAATGGCACAGAGAGCATGTTAGTATATGGTGATCTGGTTGGCCTCGTAGAAGAGACGGGGTGGATCCTCTGGGAGAGGTAGTCAGGGGCAGTGAGGTGAATGCACTTGTGGGTCAGTGTCAGTGTCTTGAAGATGATTTGTTCTTTTATTGGGAGCCAGTGTGCTAGCTTTCTGGCCTCCGAGATGTGTTCCCTTTTGGCAATGCCTTGGGCTGCCCGGAGAGCACTATTCTGAATGATTTGCAACCTCTCTAGGTTTCTGTTGGAGGTGCCTAGAAAGAGTACATTGCAATAGTCAAGCCTGGATCCAGTGATGGCTCTGGCTATGTTAGTGCAGTTCTCTTTGGAGAGAAAGGGCCTGACTGCGTTGATAAGTTTGGCATGGTATGCAGCTGCAGAGGCTATAGCGTTGACTTGTTTATCCATGGATAGGTTGGAGTCCAAGTAGACTCCAAGGGTTTTGACTGATTCTGAGACAGGTATTTTGATAGAGTCTATGGTGAAGTGGCTGAATTGGGAGTCTAGATTTTTCAGTGTGTCAGGTGAGCCTACCAAAAGGAGTTCAGTCTTGTCAGAGTTGAGGCATAGTCCATTGTCTGCCATCCAGGCTTGGATGGTGTTGTAGAGGTTGTTGAGGGTCATGGAGTCAGTGTCATAGTTACCAGTGAGGGTTAGGAGGATCTGTGTGTCGTCGGCGTAGTTAGTGTATGAAATGCCCATGGCGTCGAGGATGAGAAAGAGTGGTCGTGTGAAGATGTTGTAGAGGGTGGGTGAGAGGCAGGAGCCTTGGGGCACACCGCAGAGAATGGTAGTTGGAGATGCGGATGCTGAGTCCGAGAATACTTGCATGGTTCTGCCTTGTAGGAAGGAAGTGATCCATGCTGTGGCTTCAGGGGAGAATTTGGCAGTAGAGGAGAGGTGGTGGCATAGGACGTCATGATCCACAAGGTCGAAAGCCGCGGATAGGTCAAGAAGTAAGAGAAGTGCTGGTTTGGCCATGTCTCTGGCATCGTCCATTTGGTTTTTCAGGTCAAGTAGGGCGGTTTCAGTCCCGTGTCTGGGGCGGAAGCCTGATTGGCGGAGTCCTAGGAGTTTGTTCTCCTCAATGAAGTGTTGAACCTGCAGGTAGGCTGCTTTGTCCAGTATTTTGAGGAGGAAAGGGACAGTGGTGATAGGTCTATAGTTGTTGGGGGATGTGGGGTCGAGAGTTGGCTTTTTAAGAGAGGGCGGACCCAGGCTTCCTTGAGGGAGGCAGGGACTTTCCCAGTAGCAAAGGAGGCGTTTACAAAGGCTGTAAGGAAGGGAGCTAGCGCTTCAGAGCAGTCTTTGATAATGGTGGCTGGGCATGCATCACCTTTGCAGTTGGAGGGTTTGATGTTCTTCATTATGTTGGTGATGTCTTTTTCTAGAATGGGTTTGAATGAGAAAGGTTGGGGGGGGTCCGGGGCTGGTGGTGGGACAGGGGTGTGTGTGTTGGGTAGGGCTTGCTAAGTGGCTAGTATTTTGTTTTGGAGCAGGTTCAATTTATTTTTCATGGCTGTTTGTATAGCATCACACCAGGCCTTGTCTTTGGTGAAGTTCTGGGGGGCGGGCGTGGGTGTTTCAAGCTCCCTGAAGATGGCAAAGATTTCTTTAGTGCTGGATTGTGCTTCAGAGATTCTGGATTCAAAGGATTTGGCCTTAGCTAGGGTGATTGCTTTTTTATATCTAGTGGAGCAAGATTTAAAAGTCGTCTTGTCTTTGTCTCAGATATGCTCAGAGATTAAGTTTGGGAGGAATTGTAAGCACCCCCAGTGATGAAACCAGGGAAATCACCCATTGGAGTTTCCAATAAGAAACATGTTATCTATTATAATCTATGTATTACATAGCTGCCTCCTCCAATCAATGTTGTTTAGCTAGGTTACACTGACTATAGTCTTTACATTTTGTATTCCCTTTCCAGAAAGGTATCCATAAAGGGAAATAGGGTAACAGATCAAAGGTTGGCTAAAACCTTTGAATTCACAAATAGTTTGTTATTTGATCTATGGACTACTAAATAAAGACACATGGGCCTCATTATGAGTTTGGTGGTGTTTGCTGAGATACCACCAAACAGATTTACTGTTACTGCCACTTGGTCCCCAGGACTCTATGGGGATTACGGCGGAATTACCGCCAGCATTTTGTTGAAGGCTTTTCCTCCACCTTATCTCCAACCCCATAGTTTGGCGTTGCAGTAATTTGTTGATAATGCATTATCACCGTTTTCGGCCACTCCTTCAAACTCATAATGAGACCCATAATGTCCTTTGATCTTGGCTTCTGGCAAACATCATCAGCATAATAAATTGGCTCTGTGATCTGGCAATATATCAACATTCAGAAATGTCTCTTACGTTTGTTGCCTCTTCTTTGTCTAGCCGCTTCCTCAATTTGAGTCTAAGAACAGTCCGAATGTATAGTGTCTTAGGTGTGAGTTGTCTCCTGGGAAATGTTTGCTGGATGCCTAACTTGCTGGTTGATGTGTGACCAGATATGGTTTCCAGTGATACAAAATTGCACCAAGTGAAACCACCTCTGCACAAAAACATAATTTACTGATTGCCCCTTTGCATGTAAAAGGCTTCAAACAAAACAGATCAATTTTTTTTTGTTGTTGATATTTTCAGGCAGACTTCCCCAGATGTGGGCAAGGAGGCCCACAAACATATTTTTTAAAGGAGCCCCTGAACATTCTTCTTCTGGCACTGTCCACAACCTACCAGGCAGGACAATAAGTTGACCCTTTTCACTCAGAGCTACCACCACGCGCTTCTCACAAATCCATCCCTCCCTTCTCTTGCCCATCCCAGGGGCAAAGCCAGCAGCCTATTCCCCAGGGGGTGCGCGTGGTGTTGGAGGGAGTGTTCAGAAGCAACTTAATAAGCAGGCATGCCCTGATCATAACATGAATGCCAGAAGTGTCCATCAGCCTTTATTAAGCTCTTACTCACCAATGTCATACTTTCATATTTACTGCCTTCAATGCTTGGGACATTTTAATATGCCCATGTGATGCAGCACAACGGTAATCTGCATCTGAAGCAACAAAGCCCAACTGCAGAGTAAAACATTTGTAAAATCCCACAACAGCTATTTCTCATCAAAATTCTCCAGAGAGAAAAAGCATTTATGAATTAATAGCCCAGCTGCAAGCTTCCTTCAGTGTATCTCGCTCCACATTCTTGTTTGGTACCTCCCGCCCTCTCAAATGCAGGACTACAAGCACTACAATGCAATGCGAAGTGAGCCTAAACATTAGAACTGTGCACTCACCTAACAAATGACCAAGGTGTTGCTCAAATTCAAAAGCCACAGCCTGTAAGGGTGTGTGCTAAAAAGTAAGTTGCCACTTCAGTCTATATTGCCACAAAAAAGTTGAATATATTTTGGAAGAACAAACAAGCAAACACTGTTGTCCCTTGATCGCTCCAACGTTCAAAGAGGAGGTTCACCGTCCAATTTACCCTTCAGAAAACAGCTTTAAAAACCCAAACATAAGCTCCTCAAATGCACGTTTTCATCACAGTAATAATGACCAGTCACCACCAGACAACAGACTCTGGAAGTTTTCACAGAAAAGGCTCTCTGGCACTCTGGCACACTCCACTTGTGTGACCAGACCACCAACTTATGATAGGGTGACGATAGCCGCCCTATAGTTAGGGTGAGTCGGACACACATAGGAACTCTTCAAAATTTCATTTTTATACAAGAAACGGATTTGACTGAAATATCAAAAGTGATTTAAAGTCTGCAGGACCCCTAGACTGCAAAGAGTCATAAAGATTTGTTAAAAAATAAGAAAGTTATTAAGCATCCAAAAATATTTGCTTCCTATTCATTTTCCCATTGACAAAAAATCTGCTGGACGGATTTGCACCAGGTCTAAAACAACTTGGGCATGAGGTGTTCAAAGCAGTGCTTTGCTTGGTTTGAGGTTATTTTGTGCAGTAGTTACTTGAATATTTGACAGAGAAGGGGGTGCCCTCTAGCCCCGAAAAAATAGAGATATATCCCATGGTGCATTGCAGGATCATGGTTTTCAGAAATGAAACAACC
Organism: Ambystoma mexicanum; assembly: GCF_040938575.1. Taxonomy (NCBI): domain Eukaryota; kingdom Metazoa; phylum Chordata; class Amphibia; order Caudata; family Ambystomatidae; genus Ambystoma; species Ambystoma mexicanum. The sequence goes on from NC_090927.1 coordinate 1,028,079,587, forward strand.
GCCATCTTGTTTTTTTTATCTCAATGCGAGAGATATTCACGGCTATAGCCGAGATTATAGGAAAATGAAATGCTGTAAAACGCTATTTTCAGGTAGAAAACATACAAATGCCATCAGGGTAGAGTTGGGGGGATTGCTAGAGGGCACCAAGTGAAATTCTGGAGTTGGAGGTGATCTAGGGACTGAGTTTGCAACACAAAGCTTTCCGTAACCTCAGCTATAGCCACAAATAGCCGACATCTGAAAGCAAACTGTGTCACAGAAACAGCGTGTGTTGTGAGGGGAAGGGAGAGGGCAGGAGAGATGAGGAGGCCATTTGGGGAGTGGGTGAGCTGGCACAGATGAGGGGGACACTTGGTGAGGTGCTGGGGGGCAGGAAAGCATTTTTCTGCAGCCATTTTGCTGATATTTGCAGTTATATTTAAGGCTACAAAAGATTACAGATAACTGTGGGTAGTACCCGTGGTTACATTTTGCAATTTATTTTTTATTAAGCTATTATTACAGCAACAGTGGGTTTCTCATCCCTGCAGTAACTGGGACGAACACTGCATAGAGTCAAAGTGAAGAAGGGGTTACACCCCTAAGGCCATGTTGACTAATATATGGGCCTACCTTACAAGACCACTTAGAGGAACATGGCCTAAAGGGGCTGCATCCTTCCCCGCTTTGAAACTAAGCAGCGTCGGTCCTGGTTACTGCATGGGTGGCAGACAGTCACAGTCCTTCCTGAATGCCATGTGTTTTCTTAGTTTTAAATATCGCATAATAAACAGCATCCACATTATTTAGTGCTAGAAAGTTTTGCACTCCGAGACTATTTTATCTACCTTTTGCTGAATTGCATTCTGGTATGTGTAGTCTCACAATGAAGATGGGCGGAATAATGCCACAATTGTACGCTTTTGCCTAACATAGTTCTATAAGGATTTATATGTTTGATTGACACTGTGGTATGTGTACTTTTCAAGTTAGCTTTATAAGCAGAGTACTTAACTGGGGCATCCGACCTAGCCCTTTAACACGAGGTAGCAATACTTAGAGACAGATGGAGATGTAGAATATTACTCAAACATCAATAATCAAAACTGACTCAGGAAGTTGGCAAAGTGCGACTGATTAAATGTCAATTATCTAAAACAGGGAGTTACAACGAACGTCAACAGGTTCGCTCGATCTTCACACTCAGTGCAACACATAAAAAAGCAGCTTTTATACTTAATGACAATTATCTAAAACAGGGAGTTACAACGAACATCAACATGTTCGCTCAATCTTCACACTCAATGCAACACATAAAAAAATAGCTTTTATACTAAAAACTCATCATCATTGATGTCTACCTACATTGCAAACTACAAAATGCTTTTTGGAATGGTGATAGGCTTAAAAGGAACATCTAGGTATACGTTGCATACTGCTCAGGGAAGGTGATTGGGTCTCTAATATAAGGTAGGGCAACTAAGCCCTCCTTTAGTGCAGGTCACTATGGACGTCATCAAATACATGACATCCCATTGGTTATACAAACTATAGGGCTCTCTATTACATATCCTTCTATAATTGGTTCACACCCTTGTAACCCTCTGTGATATTCTACCTATGCAAGCAGCACGCAGGCTGGCACACAGTTTCTTGTGGGCTGGCCATAACCATAGCTTCCCATAGCTTCTCTTCTGGATGTGTCAATTCTGCTCTTCATGACATCACCAGTCTGCTTTATCGCTTAATTCTCCCACTTCCTCTGGAATGTCATTCACATGGCCATCATATTGTCATGTATTCATGTACGGCTTTCTCAATGGTAATCTTACTTCCAGGATTCTCTTCGGCATAGGTATTCTCACTGATAATGCATGTGTTTCACATTCTGGCTCCCGACATATAGGCAGCATGGGAGAAGCTTTGGCCCCATCTCTACAGTATTGCTGGAAGCCAGACATGGGGGTGAGGAAGGGAAACAATGAGAGGGCAAGTAATACATGAGTATTTGTCCACGATGTGGCAAAAGAGTTTGCAATCCTGGACACTGGTGCAGTTATTTTCCTCTGATTGTGGCTGCTTTTCAGGGCACCAGTAAAGGATATATTTGGGTGGACAGCATAACTTTTTTTTCAGAGGACTTGTGCAACCCCTTGGGTTTTTTGGAGGTTGGCAAGCTTGCTCAAGTGCTTGGATACCAGGGTTTTACTCAGGTTGTCATGTTCCCAGTGCAGATGCTTACCCACAAGACCACAAGCTTCATATTGAGATTTTGTTTTACATGGAATGTTTCACTACAGATTGCTGGGTTTAAAAGGTGAGCACCTTCATTTGTACTTTCATATTGACCTTCATTTGTATATTTCACTTTAAAATAAATGGTCACTTAAAGTGTGTAAGTTCATGGGTGCCAACTTTGGATTTTCACTATGGGGGCAAAAGTACCTGGGTATATGTTATTCTTGCAGCTGATCGTTTTTTACTCATTTTGTGCTGCTTAAATGTGTTTAATTGGGGTTGTGTGATGTATCACAACAATCACCAAGAGACTGCCCATAAAACAAGGGTCTTGTAGGATGTTGCTTAAGGGTTAAAGTGTGTGATCCTCTGCAAATAATGTAACCACACAGATACATTAACTAAACACATTGGGACTTCTCAAAGCCTGCAATCTTTTATACATAATTAAAAGAATGGATATTTTGACAGCTACAGTGACAACAGTGAAAAATCACTGGTGAACCGGTTGTCCCATCCATGCAGTAAGACTGACACTGCTTAGTTTCAAAGTGAGGGAAAGGCCAGTCCCCTAAGGCCAGGTTGCCTAATAAGTGAGGCAATTTTACAAGACCACTTAGAGCAACATGGTCTGAGGGGGCTGGACCCTTACTCACTTTGAAGCTAATCAGTACTGTGGTATGTTCATGGGTTCCAGCTTTTGATTTTCGCCATCAGGGAAAAAGTACCTGGGCAGATGCTATCCTTGCAGCCAGTCATTTTTTTCCCATTTCCATGTTGCTTAAATGTGGTTAGTTGGGGTTGTGCAATATATAACAACAGTCATCAAGAGACTGGCCACAAAACAAGGGCATAGGACAAAACATTTTGGCACGGCCTGTTAGGCGCACACTGTTATGGCATGACTGTTTTGCGGCAAGTCCCATATGGGCACGCCCAGTTAGAAGCAGCAATTTGGGCACAGGGACCTCTCGACGCAAGGATCTTTTGGTATGAGTGGTCGCAATTGGCGTGGCATGAACCCGCAGGCACTTTTCATTTTGTACCTTTCGGGACAAGGATATTTTGGCGTGAGAGGTCGCAATTGGCATGAACCTGCAGGCACTTTGCATTTTGCAATACGGATTATACGTGAATAATGTCTATTTACTACAGCATTATAAAACAGGATGGGACATTTATTACACCACCGTTGCAGAATTGAATACGTATTAAACATGAAACACATTTATTTACTGCAACATTATAAAACAGATTGGAATATGTATTACAAAGTCTATGGGCAACATTATAAAACTGAAAAAACAAACTAAAAACATATTTATGCTGAACCCTGGCCTGCAGTTCAAGATGCAGCACTAAACATTTATGCTGAAATGATATTATTGCTTGAATTCTCACAAGTTTCATACTTAGCCTTTTACAATTTTACAAATTACATTGTAGGCTAAGTATGAAATGTAAGCCCCATGAGGCACTAAGCAATTGTGGCGTAGTGGTGGAATGCTGATCTTTAAACTCTGGCAGTACCAGGGATCAAGACTTCTTTTTATTTTTATTATATTTATTTATTGTGATATAGTTTAAATTATAAACTTTACACAAAGCAAAAGAAATAAATATCATAAAATTAGAATATACAGTAAAAAACAAAGATAAAATATAATCTTCATGAGTCCAATGTTGACCATATAGTTATCTATAATACATATATTAATATACAATTGTTCAGTCCCTACAATTATTTAGAGTGTTATGTCCAGTCTGACTTCAATCCTCAGCCAGATAGTATACAATGCTGTCAACAAACGCATGCTGTTAGAATTAATACAATGGTTCCAAAAAAGATCATCCTTAATATACTAGTTTGAATGTGCTGGCCATCTCAGTGCATTCGGTTAGAAGATGCTTTGCCGTTTCCAACAAATCTAGAACTTTACATAGACGGCATGTTCGCAAAGAAATAGCTATCTTGGCCTTTCTTCCCGTAACAGTCAGCGTAGGCAGTTGATCCAGTCTGAGCAACAAGATAAACCGTCGGAGTCTGACTGATGGACATATGTTGAGGTATCTCTGTGGTTTCTTAAAATCAAAAAGTCTATGTTGAACGAATTTGTAGCTTCTCAGCTTCCCTTTATTTTTATTTAAAATAGTATATTTTGGTACACACTCTGTATTTGGGACTATGTAGTTTAAGAGACTTTTTTTGCAGCTTAAGGGAAGGGCTGGCCACACAGTCCCATTAGTCCCATGAATATTGTGCTACTTTTAGACTTTGAAAGCGGCAGGGGCAAGTAGACATCACTCCTCTCCAGCCCCTTATTCTCACTTTCCCCAACATATTTTACTTTATTCCTCCTCCTTTGATTCTACACTACGTAACTCATCCTTCAATAACGTACAGATCCTCTACTGCCATTCAAACCAAAAAAAATAGAGGTCCTGGAGAAATCATGAATATAGCCAAGTTACATGTTTTATATATTGTTATATGCCACACGTCCCTTGTTATTTGTAAAATGAGTATTCAAGTTTCCTTTTTACTTTGCATGTTGTGACCTGTAGTACGGGACACTTGATGGACAAATTAAAACTACAAGTGTCAAAATGCAACAAAAAAAACAAGAACTGGATGGGCATCTCCCGAATTACATGAAGACGTCCACACACACACACACTGACACTGAAAACTTGCACTCGACGTGTCACAATGCTCCCATACATACACGGGTGCACACATGTGCACATACACTAACATCCATCATCACAGAGCAAATACAAACTGCAAGCACAATCCCTCACAAACAACTTCACACTGACGTGCACACCTCACACCACACATTTCCTCTTACAGTGCACATATATTCAAAAAGAGGACTACACCATGTCTGGGCAACATTATAAAACAGAAAAACCAGAGAACCCTGGCCTGAAGTAGTTTGAGATGTAGCACTTAACCATTATGCTATAATGAGTTTATTGTTTGGATTCTTACAAGTTTCATACCTTGCCTTTTATCATTGAACATATTAAATTCTAAGTATGAAATGTATGCCCTGTGAAGCACCAAGCCATTGTGGCCTAGTGGTTAAATGCTAGGCCTTAAATCTGTCAGACCAGGGTTTAAGGCTGTATGTATTTTCTTTTCAAATTTAACTAATTTAATGTAATAAAAAGAAAACCAACACAACTGGGAGGTTGACAAGGTGTGTTGATGTGCAGTCCTGTAATCTTATTTGGCATGAAGGCATTTAGACGTGGCTGCAATGTCAGCAACGTCCAAACATCCCTTGCGATAAATACAGCGCCGGAATGGCTTTTGCACTGAAAAAGGCACGCCGGAATGGGTCCTGCGGCAGAATGGCCACACCAAATTGGTCCGCGACAAAATGATGGTAGCGAAAAGGGGCGTACCGATTGGAGCATGCTGCTTAACCAAAGTGTATGCTACATGTCAAATAATCTCATCTCAATGCACATTGCCTAAAAACAGTTCTCAAAGCCTGCAATCCAAAGGCCATGTCTAATGCTTTGGTAGTGTTTTAAAATGGACAGTGGGCACGGCCAAAGACCATGCCCACTGACCATGGCCAAAGAGCATGCTAGTGGTCTGCAAGTGTTCTAAAAATCTATCGCATAACGAAACCTTTGAAATTCAAGGAAACAACTTTAGTTGCAGGGACGTTAAGGTGAGCAATACATTGTAACAAAATCTATTAAATTCAAGGAAAAAACTTTAGTTGCGGGACGTTAAGGTGAGAACTTAACGCAATGAAACCCCTGAAATTCAGCTAAAGCCACCTTAAATGTGCACCCCCTGTTGCGCAGCCTATCACCACAATGATGACATCACAGATCACATCAGTGATTACATCACTATTTACATTACAGCAGTAACTGTCATTAAGCATGGCCTTTAGCCATGGTCAGTGTGCACCGCCAAATATATTTTTACACATGAAGGGTACTAGTCATGGCCTTCAACTATGGACCGTGGTCACAACCTTCAGCCATGTGCACTGAATATTTTAAAACACTAACAGGCTACCAAACATACATTTTGGCCTTTACCAGTAGATAAATCTTTCTACCATGGACACTGTATAATATATACACTGATTAGGTACTAGCCATGGAGTTTAGCGCAATATTGTCCAGTGGTCACAATCTTGGCTGTTCCCACTAAATATTCTAACATATAAATGGGCCACTAGCCATGGCCTTTGACCTTGAGTAGTTTGTATATCTTTTGGCCATGTCCACTGTATATTGTAAAATGAAAAGAATGCAATAAGCGATGGCCTTCGGCCGTGCCCACTGTACATTATATACACTAACCAGCTACTAGCCATGGTCTTCAGCATAACACTAGCTGCTAGTGGCCAGAGCCTTTGTCTGTGCCGACTGTCTATTCCAACATATTAATGGGCACTAGCTATGGCCTTTAGCCATGGCCACTGACTACAGCTTTCAATGATGCCCACTGTATATTTTAAAACAGTGATGGCCTACTAGGCATGGCTTTTAACCATGTCCATTAACCAACCACTAGCTATGGCCTTTGGTACTGGCCAGTGACCCCAGCCTTTGTCATGGCAAGGTCCATGGCTAAATTGTTATTAAGGTATTAAAACCTTCCATGAGCTAACTTATAAATAATGTTCCAATGTTCCCTCTAAGCTGTGCGCATGTGCGCCTGCCCAGCTTGTTTCTGGGTGCCGCTCAGAAGATTTTTAGCAGCGCATACAGGAAATTCTCACCTATGCAAAAAGATTTAATAAGGTACACGCCACAGCAATTACCTGAAATTTGCTTTCTCCTAAAATGACTAACTAGTCATGATATTCTGGTGTAGCTCATCTACATTACCCTACTATTGATATTGATATTTTATTTCTATCACGCTTGTACACAAGTGTTTCAGAGCGTGACAAGACAAGGGATGGGAACAGCGATCTGACTAGGGCCAGTGACATTGAGAACGCGCAAGTGCATGGGAGAGGGGGAGGGAATAGTGCATATAAGGGGGGAGAAGTGTAAAGTGCGAAGCAGAGGAGAAACAGATAAATAACAATAAATAAATAATATAGGCAACAAACAGTGGTAGTGCAGCCAGCAATTTGCAAGTGCTAGGTTTAAGCCAACAGGCAGGGCAGGTCTGATAAGTGCAGGAAGAAAAGGGGGGGGTCTGTATGGGTACAGATACAGACCCCAGTGCCAGGGGTGGCCCGGAGGCAGTGCAGGAGGGTGGTAGGGTGAGCAGGTACATGGGCCCAGAGGACAAAGGGTGGCCAGGTTCATGGAGCCAAGAGAGAACAGATCACCAGGGGAGAGGGGGGGCTAATGCAGAAGAAAAGAGGAAGGTCTTGAGGTGCTTCCGGAACCGGAGATGGTTCTCCTCAAGTTTTAGAGTGGCAGGGAGGCTGTTCCAGAGGGAGGCCCGAACCGAAGACAGAGATCTACCCCCAGCTTGTTTCTATGAAAAAAGACTGACCCTGAGGGAATTGGAGGTAGAGGAGCGAAGAGCTCGAGAGGGGAGGTATTTGCGGAGGTATAGCTGAAGGTATTTTGGACCCAGGCCCCAGAAAGCCTTGTGGACAATGCAGAGGGTTTTGGATTTAATCCTTGCATCCACTGGGAGCCAATGGAGAGATTTCAGAGCTGAAGAGATATGTTCCCAGGGCTTGAGGCCAAGGACAAGTCTTGCAGTCCTGTTCTAGATTAGTTGCAGAGGGTGGAGAGTAGAGGCAGGTAGATTTAGAAAGAGGCTGTTACAATAGTCCAACCTAGAGAGAAGCAGAGCTTGGGATACCATGAGTTTCTGGGGGAAGGAGAGGAAAGGCAGAGTACCTCTGAGGAGGTGCAGTAGGAAATTCGACTTTTTAGAGACCTCAGAGATGTGGGCGGAGAAGGAAAGGGTGGAGTCAAAGATGACCCTGAGGTTCTTAGCCTTGCAGGTGGGGGTAGGAGGAGGGCCAAGGAAGGCCGGCCAGAGAGTGAGGGTAAAGGATGGTGAAGGTGTGCCGATGAGGAGGATCTCCGTTTTGCTGGCATTCAGACAAAGATCATGCAAGCGTGACTGTAAAAACCTAAAAACAGAATGCAGCCAAAAGAGGTAAAAAGGAATATGAAAAAAGTTGCTCCAATAACAAAAAATCTAAGTTCTGCTTGCACACATTTACCAACTACTGTTTCCTCCCTACCCATAAATCCTATGTTTTAGTCTACCACATGCTCACTCTAACCTCTACCCCAAAACATATTTAGATATTACCAGATAACCTTGACTCTTCCTCTCTTGGCTCTGCGAAAGGTTACCAGACATGCACCTACATCCACTTATTTATTTTTGTTGTAATTTGAATAGCGTTCAAGTACCAGAACTTCTGTTATTCATTGTGCCTTATAATAAGTTCCTTTTTGGAAAGCCTTTCAGCGACTACGCTGGCACCCCTGAGATGTGTCCTGCATGCTACAGCATGACTCATGAAAGGACTCTGGAAATTCAACCCTGAACCTCTTCTAACTGCACTGGCTCCCGCTGCAAGCCTGTATCATCTTCAAATCCTGTTGCATCATCTACAAAGCTGTCACCCTGAAGTTCCCAAGCCACCTCACTGAAAATCTCGGCATCTCCAGTGGCCTGCAATTCACCAGAAGTAGGGAAATGTGAAGGCTTGAACTCCGATGGTGCAGGAAGGAAAAAACAAGAAGTATAGCCTTCTCTGACTATGCTCCAAGACTCGGGAACCATCAACCATCAACATCAGACTTACCCCATTGCTACTACAGTTCAGGAAAGAGCTCAAGACCTTCCATTTCAAGGAATGGCTCCTCTGTAACACATAGGTCCACACAACCACCAGTCCCTATCTTACCCGAGACTCTGTGATCTGCCCCCCAAAGCCTCCTCCCCTGGTTGCTTGTAGATCCCTTGCTGCAAATTGGCTGCCTTTCGACTCACTCCCTTGTCTCTGTTTCCCTCACTGTTTTCTTCCCCCTATGATTGTAAAGCACTCTGGTTATTCCCGAAGTGATGTCATCTTTGATGTCCTGGGTGTTAGTGTTAGCAGTGCACGGTGGTGGCGCGAGATATGGTTGCTTAGCTTACCATAACTGGCGAATTTCAAGGGTTTTTTGGTTTTACTTGGAACCATAACGTCCCGTTAACAAGGTTTTTTTTAGTGAATTTGATAGGTTTTTAGTAGTGAAACTTAACCATAACGTCCCATTAACAAGGTTTTTTTTAGTGAATTTGATAGGTTTTTAGTAGCGCAACTTAACCATAACGTCCCGTTAAATTTTTTTTTTACTGAATTTCATAGGTTTCCAATAGTGGCACGTAACCATAATGTAAATGAAGATTTTACTTCATTGCACACCTTCCGAAGAATGCCACATGACCATATGTTGGTGCACAGCATTGTGACATGTCCGAAAACCCATACACAATTCACAATAAGATCTGTGCCTCGTGGACAGTGTGGAAGTACATTTTGTACTGCTGTAGGAAGTTGCAACGTCAACATTTTCCTTGCACAACTCCAACACCTATTCGAATGCAGCCATTAATAATCTAGTACAGAGTGCATACTTGTTTAGCAAAACTGCTATTTATCTTAAAATGGCATCAGCTAATGCCATCCCTCCTCCCCAAGAGCCACCACCACTGCTGTAATCAAGGAGCATGAGAAACACTGCCCCCTACCTTACAAATAACACACACACAACATTTTCGCCCATCCACCTACCCCTCCATATTACTGTTTGGTGCCTCTTTCCTCAGTTCCGTGCGCAACTTTCGTTCTTGCCTATCCTCCAAAACAAAACCCATCCATAACCAAAATAAGTTATCCTTTATGATCCACCTTTCTCAGTTAAAAAATGGAACTAAAAAAAAACGCATAGACTCCATCTACTTTATATTTCGCCGTAAAGTACATAGATTTTGCAACATTTCAATTTGCAGTTTGTGTTATGCTAATGGAAATATTGTAGAGTTAATCCTTTGTTCCAGGGACTGGAATGGTGGATAAAGGGCCAGCAGGTCAAGTTATCAGCCCAATCGAAGCAAGAGTGCCTAACGAGGTCTCTGGATCATTACCCCCCCTTCAACCCCTAAAATTGGGGATGAATGCCGTTAACAATCAAAGCAGTAACCCGTGCTACTGAAAAAGATGATTTTTTGTCCTAAACTGGGACGCCTCTGGCGTCCCGGTTTAGGAAAGAAAATCCTTTTCCAAGATGGCCACCATAGAAAGGGAAGGCGGGTATTCCATACAGGGCCCTTTTTCGCTTTCCATTCCAGCCTGCAAAAAGCAAAAATGAAACTCTGTGACCATATTGCCATGAGCACATTTTTCTTACCTTTGCAAATGTATCCTAATGTGCAACAAATGTACCACAAAGCCAGTCCCAGGTGGACATGGCAACTTTAATCCTATGTTTTGTCCCTTCTGGTAATGGCCAATAGCCACATTGTCTGGACCTTATACCATAACCCTGACATTCTGCCCATTGCACATGGCTACAGCCTATCCCTCAGTCACAAAAGCTGTACCGCTATTTTTTTTAACTATATTACGGCACTTGGCAAATACGAAAATGCAGCCACATCTCCAACACCATGCTTTTCGGTCGTTACAATCAGCCTTACGCAAATTTACGGTAAATCCACCCATTTTTTTTCAAAACTGTCAAAAGAATACACAAATGATTTGTCATATTACTTGTGCACAAAATACCAACAAACTTTGTGAAGTCATTCGCAATCAAGTCAGAAGTATTCCAACCATCAGCATTAACCGTCACCTTCCCACACATTATTTTATAAGTTTCACAAGTGAAACGGTCAGAAGATATTCTTATCCCGAGGGTTCGACCATGTATTTTTTTTTACAAACGTTGATCTATTGCAAACATTTTTTTTTGTACCTTACCTCATTTTTCCTCTTTTAGAAATTTAGAAATATATACGAAATCTGACAGCAGAGCGCATCCATCTTCTGCTAATCTTGTCCATTGCTGCATCTGGCTAAGATAAATCGCCCTGACATCACTAAATCATATGGTCCGCCCCTGACCCTCACATAACCAACCCTAGTGATATTCAACACCTTTGTCGATGACGTTCCTCTGCAGCGTAGCCAAGGGCGGCCATAAGCACCTACGTGCCATGAGGCAGAACCCGAAAATGAACCCGAAAATGAACACACATTGACGTACAACATAGCACATCACAATTTGAAATAATAAACCGTTTTTTTAAAGAAAACAGTAACACTTTACAATTGGTAAAGTACTTTTATTTCACAATAAATTGTCCAAGAACATCAGATTATTCCAACATATGTAAGCATATTTCAAAATTGTTTCTGCGTTAGTGAGAGAAAATGTTAATCGTGAGGCACACGTTGTTCTTTTTCCATACACAAAGTATTAATTTTCGAGAAAGGAACTGATTCGGGTGCACAGTGAATTTCAGGGCATCGACATGAACTTGAGCCTAGACCACCATAAAAGATGTTAAGCGCCAGTGCGGCGTACGGACACATGGGCCCTGCACGGTCCTCCCACAAAATAGTCAAGGTGAAGCAGGAGTTCACGAGGACGTGCACCTGCCGTCCAAAAACTCCATCACTTGGCATCTGGAATCCATGCCAATCACAGTAAGGCAGCATGTAACTGTTTGGAAAACATAACAAAATATGTGTCAATACCCACCCTTTATTACAATACATCTATTGGTTTCTTAATTCGGCATACAGTTTAAACTAGCGATTACTAAACACAGGAAATAATTTCAAAAAAGACAAAAAGAACGTGGAAACTGATACACACATCGATGTAGTCATACATGACTTTTTAAAGACATATTAGCGAAGAACATGGGTGAATGTAGTGATAGTCTGAAAACTACACAAAAAATAGTACTTCAGTTACATTGGCAAAAATAATGTTCAGGTAATAAAAAATTAAAACTCATTCTGGTGTAGAGTCGTCAAAAGCAAACTTACACAATATTGACCATCTCCATTCTCTTCGTGAAACTCAGAAAGCAATGTACTTACACCAAAGAATCTTCATGAACTGATATTACATGTGTCTTACAAACGATTGGTATGCATAACCTTATCAACATGTCCTTATTGCAAACTGTTGCTCCCTGCATTCTTACTGAATATTCCCTTTCGCTCAGGGTCAAAAAAATAAATTGACCATTATGGGTTCAGTCCCATGCGTGGGCCTCCTGAGCTCGCAACCAAAAAAACAAAGCTAGTGACCTTCACGCAGAATCCAAATACGTTCTCACTTTGCAACAACATGTCTCAATGTATTCATGAGAACTGGTACTCCCACACACTTGCAGTCCCGCTGTTTCCATCAAACACTGCAGGTGGCTGCCTCAGATTTCAAACTCTAGGGCGCCAGTTTGACTGCAATGTTATTTTAAATACATTGTAACACAGACACAGTAATACTTCACCTGTAAGACATTATATTATGCAATAACTTCAAATGTACCGTATGCCTTTCGTGACAAAAAAACAAAATTTTTTTTCCTGCTGCCAAATCCCATCCCAGCCTCATCAACCCTTACCTTCCGAGACAGTATTTGCTAAGTTTAACAAGTGCAATGTTTAGTTTTTTTATATGTTTTAGCAGCGATGTTCGCAGACACCAAAACATGGATGAAAGATGGCGGGCGCATCGGAACAATCTGACGCACTTCACGCTCTTCACTGTCCAATTAGTGAACGCGTCACATTTCCGTGGACATGACGTTGCTGATTAGTCAATCGTTATCTTGTCCGCGTAGCGAACAGGGAAGTGTGACCACGGAGACATAGATATCACTAATTTTTTTAGACATACTTTTTGGTCATTTTAAAGAAAATTACTGGACGGATTGGCACCAAAGTTACAAAAGCACGCTTTCGGGACCAAGCTCCTGCTCCTGCCACAAATCTGGTGAAAACCCATCCAGCGGTTTGGGCTGTAGGCATGCGCAAAGTTTTCCCCCCATTCAGTCTAAGGGAGGAAAAAAAGATGTTTTGGAACCCCCCCTATAACGTTTCCTCCCCTGGATCAAACCTCACCAAACTTTGCAAATAAATTCAGAGTGGCCCATATACTTTTTTTTTGCAAAGTTTGATGAGGATACGTCCAGGGGGAGCAAAGTTATAAGCCACCCAAAAAGTGCTCTTCCTATGGAAACAGCAATTTAACCATAACTACACAGCCACTTCTGTGGCTGTGTAATATATAAAATATAAAATATATAAAATGACCCAATAGATCAAATAACACACTTCTGCAGAAGTAAATTAAGTGCATGGATTTGCGGTGTAAACAAGTAATTAATTGGTCCTTGAATTTGGAATCATACTAAACTTGTTCATTAGCATGTGTTTGTTACACTCAGAACCAGGCCTTAAGCTATTCACTGCTTCTAAAGTCAAGTATGGGGTTGGCTAAAAAGTCCAGCAGTGATTAACTGGCAGTTTGTTAAATGCAGCACTCTCTGCCCGAGAAGGGGTAAGAGCTGAACATGACATGGCGTGCCACCATTCTGTTATATAGCTGATCTTAAATCACATGTTTTAATATGTTCAAACACATTAAACAAGTGAAATAACACCCCCTGAAGAACTATCTGTCCTGCAGTCCGTGGCACCCATCAACACGATGAAAAACCTTTGTTGTGAGTATGTTTGGGTGACACATAAATGTGACACATTTACAGTGTGAAATACATTTGTAATGCACATTTTGTATTGCTCACAGGATGAGAAGAAGAAACAGTTTTGAATCTGAATGTAATCTGGTTGCACTGAATTTTTTTACATTTTATTACAGCACGGAAATGGTGAGCAGGTGACAGTTCAGCAGTGACGGCTGCCAGTGCGGGAACATTTCTTTTTGGCTCATTGTTGCTCCACAGACCTGTTAGGAGCAACAAGTCTATAAAATCTGCATGCAGCGCAGAGCGGAAGTGGTGAGCAGTTGGCAGTACAGTGATTCATCAGCTTGGCCTTTGGAGGTTGGAGGACATATTGTGGATTGTGGTGAGTGGGTATTTTTATCTATCTGTTCACCGACCATGATGATCGCCCCATCGTCAACGTGAAATAATTAACTAGGTGGTCCCACTGTGTCTGTGTCAAATCTGTCTCTCCCTCCTTCAATACACTATCCAACTCTACAATGCTTGCCTCAGCCAGAACGGACCTTCGCTACTCTCAAGTAACTTGCCTCCGGCAAAAAGAATTAGTTACTTCCCCCTAAGCCTCACAAAATCAAATCATACCTCAATACCTCAATAGCAGAAAATAACTTTGTTCTGCTTTCTTCATAAATTTCGGGCATTTCCTCGCTAAGTGGTAGTACCACCATCATGGTCTCTTTAAAAGACCGACCGTCGGAGGATGTCCAAAACTGGTTTATATAGTTATGCCAAAGCCTAGCAAATGAATCCAGTTCAGGTCTTTCTGAGGAACTGGATTCCATATTGGCGACACCTCTATTATTCCACTTCTCTACGGCTTGTTCCAATTCTTCAATTAACACAACCTTAAAAAAACAAGATGATCATATGAGAAGGGTCATAGATAACCTATCCAGAGATAACTCTGCTGGGGTAAAATTTCTCCCACTCAAACCCCCTGGTGTCAGACTCTTTTTGCATACCCTCCAATACGGCACTCTTCATTACCCTGCAGTAATTGGGCTATATGACAATACGAAAGAAGAACTGAAACACAATTTCAAGCTGTTAACAAGGGTTTGGAACCACTTAGAGGAAAATAATAAGAATTGGGCCATGTCATCAACTGTACCTTCAAAATCTCTGTTGGTGGTCAACTCATCAAATCTACCTGCCTCTCTTGCTTCCTTGGTTCATAATCAGAATGCCTTACCTTTGCCCTCCACTCACAGCATGGATAAAGATGATTTCATTCCTATAGTCTCCCCAAGTTCTTATCAGCCAAATTCAAATTTGTCAATCCAAAATTCTTCCAAGGATACACATTCTCGGCGCTCTGATGGTAAGAAAACAAAGAAGACATGAAAAAGAACAGTACCAACTCTTGCTCAGAAAAGGGGTCACTCTGGGAAGTTTCTCCGTGCGTTAAATCTGGATAACCCTGATACTATGATTTTACCTGGTGAGACAAATCTTAATCAACCATCCACCACTCTTGTGGATATCAGATCAAACCGAGCCTTACTCTGTTTCAGCTGATAGCCCATCCCACATCTCCAAAGGGCTTATGCTCTGAAGCCCTCCACCTGTGTATAAGCAGTATATAAATAAATGTTAGGAGAGGTATTATATCATCACTTTCAACTCTGTATAATGTAGCCTCATTGCATCAGACCTCTGGTATCCACAAGCATTGCTGTTCTGTGAATCACATGCATGTTTACAGTATCTAAGCAACCATGTTATGATGTGATACTAGAATATGAGGGCCTTGGCAAGCTCCAGATAGAGACAGTTGATGAGAGGGGCTCCCTGCAGCTGGGGGTTGTCTTACCGTGTATCTCCGAATAAACCCTTGTCAGTTATCACGCGTGAATCTCTGTGTCAGAGTTCATCCCACTCACAACAGTATGACAATGGGATGTTTATAAAAGACAACCCCCAGCGTCGTGTCCAGCTGAGGCAAATCGTTAGTTGCCAGGACCGCCTCAGGAGCAACAGAAGCAGATTGGTTTGGAGCAAGCGAAGGTCCTGATTGCTGTAATTTATGAGAGGACCGGAGGACTCGTCTGGCAATACGCTGCGTACCCTAGAGGGTGCACAGCATCCTGGGAGGATCAGGAGTGCGTTGCTGAAACATTGCCTTAACTCAGAAGGTGTGTTTGTATACTTGACCCCGCCCAGGAAGGCGGAGCTGAACATGGAAGTGTTTTTGCTTTATCGGCCAATCATAGGGTGACTGCCGAGTCACGTGAGCGCAGAGGTAGTGACACGTAATGAGGAGGGGTGTCGCTGCCCAATAGGAAAGACACCCGCACGTCACGTGTACGGGATGTGCAAGGCAGCGAAAGCTGCCACGCATTGTTGGGTACAAGTTCAATGCACCAGCAGACACGTTCCTCGCTGAAGGACTGCGATGAGTAGAGACAAACACATCTCACTGGCTTGGCCACTCAGCAACCAACAGACCAAGGCAGTGAGGAGTGGGGGACAGTACTGTTTGCTTGATCTGCCACTAGGGCAACCTGTGCCTGTAGTGGGTGGTTCAGAGCCTCAGCATACTTGGTTAAAGGCAGCAAAAGAGCCATAAGCAAGTTGGAGCCCATGTGTGTACCGGTGGTGGACAATTAACATCTCCCAGTCTTTGAGGGAAGCTACATGCAGTAGTAGTCATTGCTATTGATATTTGGGAATTGATCCAGCATGGCCAACATGCCTGCTCCAATGTTTTTCTTGTTTAGCCCAGGTGAGCCCAGGATCAGATGGGCTGATTGGAAAGATGGCTTCATTGAGTACGCCTTGGCAGCTTTTCGGGTGAATTATTCAAATGAAAGAAAAGAGGCATTGTTGTTCCACTGTCTGGGTTTCGGCTGGCCAAGACCTGCTCAGGAAATTGCCAGAACCAGCAGAACTTGTGGTTTTCTTTTCGCTACGAAAAGACCCTGGCCAAGCTAGACAAACATTTTATGATAGAGGAGAACATCATATTGGAACAGTATAAATTTGGCACTCGAGAACAGAGACAAGGAGAGAGTATTGAGGAATTTATAACAGCACTCAGAGGGTTGGCAGTAAAATGCAGGTTCACACACTGTTACGATTAACATTTAAGGGACCAACTAATGACTAAGTGTGTAAACGACAATATTAGGAAGGAACTGTGGAAAGAGCGCAACCCGTTATAAGAGAGGGCAATAGAAATTGTGAAAATGGTGGAGCATACAGAGAAATGCATCAACACTCTCCAGTCTGACAAAGGGGGTGACCAGTCTCGATACACATCCAGATTGGAAGAAGGGGTGGTGCATAAAGTTTATAGAGCACCGCCTAAACTGTATTCGATGGATGGTCCCAGGAAATATGAGAAAGATAAGAAGGTGGAAGAACGACGCTATGCAGACAGTGGGGTGGGTGACGCCCATGGATGTCTGGAAGAGACATGAGAGGACCTGTGAGGGGTTCTGGTATTTTTAGAGAAAGAAGTAAAGGTTTGCCCACTAGAAGGTGGTTCAGGTGTGGGAGCACCACGCACTTATCTGTTGATAGCGAGTGTCTAGTGTGGCACATAATATGCCATGAATGTGGGAGAGAGGGGCACTTAGAACGATGTTGCAAAGATTTCGATCCACACAAATTAATGCGGCACTGTCAATGATGATATATGCGATGCTGAATATGCAGGTAGAGAAGTGGTATTCTTAGTTAATGCAGTAGCTGGGAAAGTGAAGTTACCTAAACCATATGCCCATGTTATGATTAAAGGTATACCGGTGAAGATGTTAGTAGATAGCGGTGCTGAATATACTTTGATCAGTGTAGGAGTTTGGAAAGATAAGTTTTGTTGCTGCACTTTGTGGGAGAATGAGGTCAATGCAAATGCTTACAGAGATGTCCCCATTGAGATCATAGGGTGTTTTGAGAGAGAAATCCAATTTAAAGGGAGAAAATGTATGTACCACCATCTATGTAGCTTCCAAGGGTGGTGAGTTGCTGTCCTGGAGTGATCAGGCAGCGTTGAAGATTAGGCTGTAAGCCAGTCACCCTGAACAAGTGATTATGGTGAAGGGAATTGAAGTACGAGAGAAAGACATGGAAGTGATGGATGTGGGAAGAAACAGAAACTGGGATGTCTGAGATGGTTTGTGCATAAAATTAGACTAAAGAAGGGAGCCACTAAAATTGGCAAACTATGCACAGTACCTTTAGCGTTATACAAGGAGGTGGAAGACAAGCTATTAAGGATGGAGGGTGAGGGTGTAATAGAAAGAGTGCAAACCTCGGAATGGGTTAGTCCCACAGTAGTGGTCAGGAAGGCTAATGGACAAATAAGGTTATGCATTGACCTCAGACACCTCAATAGCATGGTGGTTGCAGAAATGTTTCCTCTCCCAAGAATTGATGATTTTTTTAGTTGTCGTGTCAGTTTTTTCAATACTTGATTTAAAGTCAGCCTACCACCAGGTAGAACTCCATGAGAATTCCAAAGACCTCATGGCATTTATAACTCCCATGGGATTGTTTAGGTGTGTCAGAATGCCTTTTGGATTAGTATCTGCTGCTAGTGTATTCCAGAATGTGATGTACATGTTGCTGGGGGGAGAGTTGGGAGTAATGTGTTACCAAGATGATGTTCCTGTATGTGGGGCTGATGAGAAAGAGCATGATGTGCGATTGAAAAGGATTATGAGAATTCTGGAGGAGGCTGGTTTGACAATAGCCAAGGAAAAGTGTATTTTCAGAGCGAATAATGTAGTCTATCTAGGGCATGAGCTTTCTGGTAATGGTTTCAAGCCTAAGGAAGATGCTGTAATAGCTATCAAGAACATGGTGGCTCCCAAGTGCAAAGGGTATGTACTGTCCTTTTTGGGATTGATTGAATTATATGGGAAGTTTATTAGAGGCTTAGCAGACAAAACAAGAAACATGCGGAGACTGACACGCAAGGGTGTGAATTTCAGATGGGATGAGAAATGTGACTTAGAATTTAAGGAGGTAAAATCATCAGTGGTTAATGCTCCTATTCTAGAAGGGTTTGAAAAAATAGAAAGACTATTCTTTTTGTGAATGCAAGTGATCATGGTCTTGGTGCAGTTTTAATGCAACAAGACAGTGCTTGGTTGTATACCATCACGTTTGCGTCCAGAAGCCTCAAAGATCCAGAAACCAGGTACTCAGTGGTAGAGAAAGAGGCCCTAGCTTGTGTGTGGGGTGTAGAAAAATTCAAAAGGTTCTTGTGGGGGAGGGAATTTGAGATATTCACGGACCACAAACCATTAGTAAGCATATTCTCAAAAAAGGGACTGGAAGGTGTATTTGTATAGCGCAGACCAGGCCCAAGGGCAACCGGGCGCATATATTAGTAGAACATTATCTCGCCGCATTATGAAAAAGCAGCATTCAGAGAAGTGAGTGGAATGCCATGTGCTGTGAGGATGTGCTGTACAGGAAGGTTCTAGAGGTGGTATGGAAACAATAATATCAGGGAACAGTATGCCAGTCTTGAAGGTTTTGTCAAGGTCAGAGAGCAGTTGTGGGCAAATTGTATCGTGGCCACCAATTAGTAGTCACAGCTGGTATGAGAAGAGCGGTGGTTGATTTAGCTCATGTAGGTCATTTGGGTGTGGCAAGGACCAAGGGTCTAGTGAGGGCTGACTTCTGGTGGCCGGGGCTAGATAAGGAGGTGGTGGAGCAAGTTCTAGATTGTCCGGAGTGCAGAGAAGGCAATAAGGGATTTACTGTTCAAAAAGTTCCCATGATGGCTTGGGGCAGTCCCAGTCTACTGTGGGATGAGGTAGCATTGGATTTGTTGGGACCTTTTAATATCAGCGGTTCAAAAGATGTTTATTTGCTAGTAGTTGTTGACCTTCTCTCAAAATGGCCAGCGGTCTGTGTACTGAAGGACATTTTCGAGTTTCAAGATAATCCGATTTTTAGAACAGTTGTTCTGGAGGGACGGATTTCCTAGAAATGTATGTCAGACAACGGCACACAGTTGGTGTCTAGGGAGTTTAGGGAATTTTTTAAAAAGTATGGTGTAGAACAAGTAACGACGGCATTATATTATCCCCAAGGAAATGGATGTGTCGAACAGTTTAATAGAACTCTCATGGACGCCATAAGGATTGCGGTAGCAACATGGGGGAATTGGCTTAGGACGGAAATGGAGAGAACATTTCAATATCGCCTAGCGCCACATAGTGTCATTGGTGTGTCTCCTATCGAGGTCTTACGTGGAAGGAAACCCAACAACCACCTATGTCCAGGTTGGATGGGGAGGTCTAGGATGGTGAATTTAGATGTGGAAAATGTGAGAGAGAAGATGCAGGTGTGTGGATTAAAAACCAAATCTTGCTATGATTGTGCAAATTGTTGCAGGAACTTGACGGTTAATGAGGGAGATTGGATCAAGGTAAAGTTACCAACCAAGGTGTGGAAAGGGTCAGCTCTGCTCTCTGAATCCAAACTTGTAGTAAAATATTTGGGTCAATTTGTGTGAGTGGAAGGAGGAGCTGTGTGGTGCAAAGAAAGAGTGGCAATAATCAGGAATGGTGTGAGTGGCAGTGTGGGAGAAGAATGATGTGAATCATCCACTGGAGACACACCACACACCTTTCTTGCACCTTGACTCCTACAGTTTGGGGTCATTTATAATTTTAGTGTACCTTTCTTCATGCGTGGGGGTCACTGGTGTTTATGTTTTATTCACATGTTTTTATTGTCACATAAACTATGTGTTTTGTTATTACTTTTGGAAAGAAGGGAGGTGTTAGGTGAGGTATTATGTAATCACTTTCAACTCTACATAATCTAGCCTCATTGCATCACATCTCTGGTATCTGGTATTGCTGTTCTGTGAATCACGTGGATGGTTACAGTATCTAGGTAAACATATTATGATGTGATACTAGAATGTGAGGGCGTTGGGAAGCTCCAGAGAGAGGCAGTTGATGAGAGGGGCTCCCTGCAGCTCGGGGTTGTCTTACTGTATATCTCTCAATAAACCTGTTGACGAGGAGAGGAAATTACTGATGGACCCATTGGTCAGTACTCAACCTCGAAAACCAGTTATACAAGATAGCTGCACCATGTGAGGACAGAGTGCAGGATTCACATACTCCAGCAAGATTCAATAACCAAGACTCAATAAATTGGCAAAGGGAAGTCCGTTTAATGTTACACACATTAGCAAATGGAAATCAGCAGCATCACGAACACCTGCCTCACCCCGACTTCCCCGAACTTCAGTCAAACAGCCTCTTTTATGGGCAAAATTCATCATCATTGATGTCTAATTCTACAAAAAATTATCACGCAATATAATTGGTTGGGAAAGGTAACTTAAGTATAGGTGCTATATCTGTATATGGAAATAAAGCGAGTGGATTGGATGACTCTTATCGGGTGGGCGTCTATGCCCATCCCTCTACAACACACGTGATTGACGTCACTACAAGTACGACGTCTCATTGGTTACAGTGTCTATAGGACCCTAGATTAGATGGCCCATTGCGTTTGGGCAAGTTACACCCCTAAACATAAATCTCCATTTTAATTAGCAGCATGCAGAATAGACACCTAGGTGCCTAGTGTCCCAAGATTCACCCTTCCTCCCTTCCATCAATCAGTGTTTTAGGGCTATGTGTCAATTAGTTGGCTGGGTATGGCCTCGGATCTGTAGTGTCTTATCAGGAAAAGTTATGGCATCCTCGGGTTCTGGATGACATCAGGCAGTGGTACATCTTCACACCTGTCTGGTCATCTGTTGGTTCACCATGAATCTGCTTCAGTTTCCAGCCTTTTGTGCATTTAATTCCGTGTTCGCTTGGCCACCTGCATTGGCCTCTCTTATCTTGACCTTCACGTGTGGGCTGGTATGCTCTGTAGTTGGAGTCTCATGAGCTCATGCTCACCTCCCCTTCTCTGGTCAATCTCGATTTCCCCGGCATGAGCCTCTTTGCTGTGTTTCGAAACTTGGCCTGTCCGGCCTTTGGCCGCCTCGGTACATTTCTGCTTTCACAAAATGGAGTCGCACGTGTACATTGTGCTGTATTGAGGTAGATATATGGTTGGCGGTTGCCGCTCTATTCTTCTACTAAGCATTGTAGGCAGTATCGACTTCTTAGCATCTTGTGTTTCAAGCTTATTTACACACATTCAACAGGGCGGTTGCTTCCATCTTGTCTCATGGCACCATTCTCTTATGTTTTACCAGTGTCTCCCCCCTGTATCCGTTATAATTATCCTTGCAGTTACTAATACTGGCATACGTGCTTTCAGTAACCAATTCTGTTTGTTCTCGGGGCTGCTCAGGCCCTTGGTTTATTTCCATTGGCCTTCCATTAAGGCTTTAGGGGTCTCCTCGTGGACCGTGTGCAGGTATTCCTCATGTTGCATCAGCGGCTGGTACGGCTGTCTGATAGGGTACCGTGCCACCCAGGGTTGTTGTGTTATGGCTGCTTCAACCGGTACCGATCTCCTTATGTACACGGGGCAGAGTCCTAGTGCGGCTCTCTGTTGGTTCATTTGCTCCTCATACGTCACGTACCTCGACGAGTACTTTACTGGCAACTCGCAATGAGGGGCAGGGGTGCAGGTCATATCTGGGACCTCCTCTACACTACCCCCTCTGGTCGGTTCATCGACCACTTCTGCTTCCTCCTTTATATTCAGATTCTTTGATTCTTCAGATTCCTGTTCATCGTCTTCTGGGTTTACACAAGATGGCGTGAAAGTATGCAATTATGGTGTCCATATCTTTATCACCTCTTTCAAGCTTCCTGCTGTTCTCACATGCTCATCTCTGTTCCAGGTCATCAACTGGCATTGTCCATTTGGACTGCAGTAAATCCATTTGCCTTCATACCTTCTTCGTTTCTTGGGAAAAGTGAATTTTGTTCCCTCTGGTGCAAATTCACTGGCCTTCACAAAGTCCTTTATCTCCTCATCTGTCAGGTCTCTGGGCTTCTAGCATGGCTCGACATCGACCATAATTTTCATCCCAATGGCCTTCTTTGCAGTTTTCTGCCACTGTGTGATGATTCTCTTGATAACACAGAATACTAGCAGCACCATTGCTAGCAAGACTCCCAGAAACTTGAATATATCAGCCATCCAATGTGGGACCCATGAGAATAGTTTTCCAAACCAGCTGTCGTCGTCAACTTCATCCATTTCATCGATTATCTGGTTCTTTAGGGTTGTCAACATGCTTATGGCCTCTCTGAGGGTTCAATTTTCTTATGTACACGGGGCAGAGTCCTAGTGCGGCTCTCTGTTGGTTCATTTGCTCCTCATACGTCACGTACCTCGACGAGTACTTTACTGGCAACTCGCAATGAGGGGCAGGGGTGCAGGTCATAACTGGGACCTCCTCTACACTACCCCCTCTGGTCGGTTCATCGACCACTTCTGCTTCCTCCTTTATATTCAGATTCTTTGATTCTTCAGATTCCTGTTCATCGTCTTCTGGGTTTACACAAGATGGCGTGAAAGTATGTAATTATGGTGTCCATATCTTTATCACCTCTTTCAAGCTTCCTGCTGTTCTCACATGCTCATCTTTGTTCCAGGTCATCAACTGGCATTGTCCATTTGGACTGCAGTAAATCCATTTGCCTTCATACCTTCTTCGTTTCTTGGGAAAAGTGAATTTTGTTCCCTCTGGTGCAAATTCACTGGCCTTCACAAAGTCCTTTATCTCCTCATCTGTCAGGTCTCTGGGCTTCTAGCATGGCTCGACATCGACCATAATTTTCATCCCAATGGCCTTCTTTGCAGTTTTCTACCACTGTGTGATGATTCTCTTGATAACACAGAATACTAGCAGCACCATTGCTAGCAAGGCTCCCAGAAACTTGAATATATCAGCCATCCAATGTGGGACCCATGAGAATAGTTTTCCAAACCAGCTGTCGTCGTCAACTTCATCCGTTTCATCGATTATCTGGTTCTTTAGGGTTGTCAACATGCTTATGGCCTCTCTGAGGGTTCAATTTTCTTCGTCGTGTGATGGTATAAAAGTGCAACATGATTCTCCAATTTTTGCACAAACACCTCCATCCATCGCTGTGATCATGTCAAGCACATATCTGTTCTGGAGAGTCATCAGCCGGACTGCTCTTAGTTCTTCTTTGATCGAGTTGAATCCTTTTATGGTGGCATTGATGGTCTGCAGTAATTCCCATCTTGTTATCTGCAACCACTTGGTGTTTGCACCAACCTGGATATGCGGCAAGAGTATTGTTGTAAATACGGATGAAGTCAGGCTAAACAGCCTGTGTTCGTAGGGAATGGCATAAAATGCATCCTCTGATTTGGCGGAGAAGTAATTCTCTCTCTTCATCCTTGACATTAGTTCCACAGACCTCTTTTTCCTCGGCTGAGTATCTGCTTTCGGGAAACTGTCCAAATTCAGTTCATTTTTTGGAATCACTAGTGCAGGAACGTGGACGTTCACCAGTGTGCATATGCCTCCCCAGTTACTCGGTAGTCTTATGTAGGCCTTGGATCCACATGCCCAGTAACGGTCCATCAGGACTGCGGTTCCTTGCGACATCCCTGGGGCTTCATATATTCGTCCGCAGTTTTGTTTCTCCCCCATTTTCCTCGTGCCATTACTTCTAAAGCACAGTTTCGGGTTTTCCAGCGGTACTATTTGCAGGGGGCCTCCTCTGTCTTCGACCCACGTTAACAGCTTTACCAATTTTGGCCATAGTGGTTTACATAGTCTTCGTGAATTTTCTATTGCTTCTTGTCAGGCTCCAAGGACCATCCAATCTCGGCAGATTACGACTCCTTCTTCCCAACCGTCTGGGGAAACTACTGATCCCCAGATCTACATTTGGCCTCGGTTCTTCCAGAGTTGAGCTTCTCCTGCCATTTTCCCTCGGACGTTCAGTCTTGAGTTTATTTCCCACCTTATTCCTGATCCTTTGACGTCAGGGTTTTCATATCTAATCACATGATTCTTGGTGTGCACCCTGTTTCTTGTTTTGATGTCCTGGACAAACCCGTCTTCATCAGGGTAGTCCTTTTCGTTGGCCCATATCAATGAGGCGTCTCTTCCCATAAATTGTCCTCTGGTGTTGCACATCACTACGTGTGACATACAGTGTGCTGTGGGGACTTCGATTTCTACGGCCACAAAGATTTTGGACTTGCCCATGCTGTACGGCAAGAGTGCACAGACGAAACATTCTCCTTCTGATTGTCTTCGTCCTACTTCCTTCATGTGTTGGTACCAAATGTTGTTTCCAAGATGGGCTGTGCTGTCCAAGTAATTATTTAGTTCGTCGTCAGTTTCATATGGGCTTCTCTTTATTCTTAACGTTTTTCTGTAATTGGCTATTACTATGTCTCTGAATGCGTGTGTGCTGCTCTTTCGTTCAGGCAGTCTCTCAGGTATTATCCTTGGTGGTGAAGGTCTCGCTTCCTACACTGCAGTAGCAGAGGAAGGGCTTGCATTTCTTTTCCTCCCCTCATGCACTCTTTTGTAGACTCCTCCCACCACATTTGGCTTATCATCCTCCCACCAGGTGGCAGTGTTTTAGGCTCGGTAGTTACTTTTGGCGTTGGAGCTGGCGTGCTCTTTGTTGCTGCCTCATTGGTTTTCTTGCCCAGCTCCTCATGTAGCTTCTTTGCTCTAAGTATGAGCGGAAACACATACTCGACTACCGCATGTGTTTTCTTAGTGAGTTCTTTCGTGGCTTCCTCCGTTCTATTGAGGGATTTTGCTATGCCATCTCTGTTCGGCTTCTCGCTTGGTTCCCTGTTTTCTGGAGCTGTTTGTTCCACAGGTGACTTTTCTCTTTGTTGTTTTGGCCTGTGGTTGCGCAGCCATTGACACTTGCCCTTGTTTGTGTGCACTCAGTGTATGGGTGCATGCCGTTGACAGTGCTACATTATCATTCATTCCGTGCTGACCCTGTCTCCAGCTTTTCTCACCATTCATTACTTCAAGTGTATACGTATTACTCCTAATTACATTCAACTGTAAATCATTTGCTTTATCATCAGTTTTTCTTGGAACAGGGATGACAATATAAGGTCTGGGTGCTTTTCACGCAAAAATCACGCAAAAATAAAATATTAAAAAAATAAAAATAAAAACAAAAATAAAAGTGAACATATGAGAAGGTAGGAAAAAATAAGAAAAAGGTTGAAAAAAGTAAACACGGCGGTGAAGTTCGTGTCTCTGTTCCTTTCACTTGGTCCTTCAATGACAAGTTGATGAACAGTCTCTCTCCCCCATTTACTCCACTGCGGAACGATGATGAAAAAATAGGAAAAATAAGAACAAGATGTTGGTATCCTTGTTTCTGCTTTTCTCGATCTGTCCTACGTTAGAAGCATGAAGAACTGTTTCTTTGCTCTGCCCCAGGCGGAAAGATGCTGAAAAGTTTTATCGTGGTTCTCCCCCTTCTAAGGCTCTCCTTAGCAGAGGATGTCCATAGTTGCTTATGAGTTGAGATGTAATAGCCCTCAGGAGCCTGTTCAGTTGAGCATTTTTTGCTGGATCATTAAGAAAAGCGGGCACATCAATGTTGTGCGGTCTGCCCACTAGTTCTGGAAAGTTTTCAATGAGGTGGAATAAAACACGAAAAGCATAACGGCTGTCTTCGGGTGTTAATGACATTTGCTTTGGTTGTCTAGTCTCTAGATCTTAGGCCTTCCTTGCAGCGTGAACACTCTTTGCCTCCTCGATCTGTCCCTCGGTGAAAGGTCTCACTGGAATCTCTTTAGGAATTCTCGCTGGAAATTGGACAGCTCCACTTGGAGCATGATGCCATGTAGAAGGGTTCTCATGTGTAGAAAATTGACTGGATTTCTTAGGAAGATGACGACGTCAACATCAGCAGGCCTTCCCACCATTTCTGGATAGTCTGGGACTAGTCTAAGCATGACATAGTGTGCTAACTCCGTATCTACGGGAGTCAGGGACATCTGCTTTGCTTTGTTGGGGCCCGATCACAGTCCCTTCTTTTAATGCGAACAGTTTTTACACTTTCCTGCTGCGTGGATCGCTATGACGTAGTTGAGTTTATACCACACTTGGTTCAAAAAGTTATTATTTCTCGGATCTCTGATGAAGGTTAAGGTATCTATGGTTCTCCCAACAAGTCTGGGACACTCTTCTATGATCTATTCAAAGAATAGAGTGTAAGTCAATTCATCTATTATCACTTGTGGTGGAAGCATCTGTGTCTTTTCCGCTGTGCTCGGGCAGCTTAACGAAAGTTTCTGTTATAACAGTAGTTGCCGGATTATTTTCTTATTTGCCGGATCTTGAATGAATGCTGTGACGCTGGCTTCTCTTCCTATGAGTGACGGGTATGATAGTACCACAAGTTGGAAGTAGGTTAGCACATCACACGTGAGGCTTCTGCTGGGGGGTACCATTAGATGTGTGAAGAAAGTCTTGGTACTGGTTACTTCAGGATATTGCGTTACGTTTCCCGGAACTGTTTATTGACAGTCTAATCAGAGTCTTGATTCTATGTTCTACTTGGGTATTATGTGAGTTTGACAGTTCAGTTTATCAGTGTTTGCAGCTTTGGATGTGCTTTTCTCTATCCTGCAACTAGTATGCACCAAGTGTTTGTTTAATGTCCTTATCCCCTCTTTTGACTTTTCAGGGGAACTGTTCAATTTTTTCACACAAAGGTTCTTTGTCTTTGTTTGCTGCTTATGCGTCCTTCTTCCTCGTCATGGATCTTGTCTGCGCGTACTGAGGTTCTTCTCCTTTGTCTGCAGATTCTTCGGCGTTGGGTGCAGCAGGAGGGCTCTCCCCTACAAAGGGCTTGATATCATTTAGGAAGATCCAGGCTCTTCTGCCTTTGAGCTTTACAGCAGACGGGGTGCAGTCCTCTACGATGAAGGGGCCGTTAAACCTCGGCTCGTCCCATCTCTTTCTCGTGAAATTTTTCACGAGGACACTGTCTCCAGGGAAGACGAGGGGTGCACACAGGCTGTGATTTGTGTCTGCATCAGCACTATCTGTTGTGGTTTGTGCTGTGCTGTCCCCTTTTTGCCGTCGCTGTAGCTGGCCTGTAATGACAGTGGCACTGGATGTGAGACAGTCCAGATAAGCTTTCATTTCTTCTCCTAGAATCTCCCTAGTTGTCTGGGCATCATATTTAGCTCTGTCTTGGGGGGTAAGGAGAGTCCTCATCCTTCTCCCAGTAACTATTTTGTGTGGCGTGAGATGATGGTCAGAGCCTGGTCGGTTCCGAAGCGCATACAATGCCAGTGGTAGGCAGTGCATCCATCCCTTTCTTAATGTGAGTTTCAACTTGGCTATCCTTTCCGTGAGCAAGCCGTTGATTCGTTCACATATGCCATTTCCCTCTGGATGATACGCTGACGAGAACTTGTGCTTTATACCAAGCAACAAGCTAATCTGTTCGAACACTGCATTCACGAAATGAGCCCTATTATCTGATCTCATTACCTCACACACCCCCCCATCTAGGGAAAACCTCCCTCACCAGGAACTTAGCAGCACAGGCAGCGTCAGGGTGTGCACAGGGACCTGCTTCTACCCATCTGGAAAAGGGACACACCACCACAAGTAAAGACCTGTACCCATTACACACCTGAATCATATCGACATAATCAATATGAATGTGATGGAAATGTCCATTTGGTCTGGGGATGACTCCTCTCACTACTTTTAAAGTGTGCCCAGAGGTAAATTGTTGGCAGACAATGCAGTTTACCATAAAGAATGCAACATGCTCTGCTAAATTCGGTATAAACCAGTATTCGGCGAGCGTTGCAGCAAGATTTTCTCTTGACATGTGTATGGGGTAGCGAAGCTGTTCTAGCGCTACTTTTAGAAGGGCGACAGGCATTACTGGTTTACCAGTGCTGTCTTGCCTCCACAATCCGTCTGAGGGGTTTAAAGAACACCCTCGACGCTTCCACAGATGTTTCTCCTCCTGAGGTGCCTCCCCCTGGGGCTCCAATAACTGAGACTGCCCCATATTACTATAGGCTTCTGGTGTGGCTTGTGCTACCATCTTTCTCTCATGGGTACGTGCCACATCCACGTCCAATATTGTTTCAACTTTGGATGCCATACGTTTGGCTTCCGTGTCTGCTTCATGATTCCCACGTGAAAAAAATCTGTCCCCTTGGTATGAGCAGCGCATTTTAAGACCGCTATGCCCACTGGGAGCTGTAGTGCTTTTATCAGCCTGTCCAACAGGGCTGCGTGCTTCACTGGCATGCCGTCTGCTCGGAGGTAGCCCCTCCTTTTCCAGCATGCCAGTCCTGCATGCACTGTTGACGTCACATAGGCGGAGTCACTGTACACTGTCACTTTGTGGTTGATTCTCAATGGCGAGTATCAATGCCACTAGTTCTGCAGCCTGTGCTGAATAATGAGATGGTATTCGTGCACTGACAAGTACTTGGAACTCTCCATTCACCATGTGTTTGATCACGACCACACCTGTATACCTTTGTCCATCTTCTTGGTCAATTCTCGAGGACCCGTCAATAAAGAGGATCTCCCCACTCGCCAGGGCATTTTCCTTTACCCTGGGGATCTCATCATAGAACTCCTCATAGTTCGCAAAGTCGTGTATAGGTTCTCCCTCTGTGACTGGCTCAGCTATGAACGTAGCAGGGTTCACAGTTTTGCATCGCACTACTTTGATCGATGGATTAGAGATAATCACCTCGTAGGCTGATGCTCTCTGAGAAGTCAGCGTGCCCTTTGGCTTCTCTAGTATGGCAAATAGTGAGTGTTCAACATATAGTGTCATGGAGCACCCCATCACAATGGATGAAGCCTTCTCAATGGCAAACGCAGCGGTGGCTAGATTTTGTTCGCATGGGAAGTGGCCCTTCATGACCGGGTCCAAACTCCCGCTGTAATATGCTAGGGGTTTATACCCCAGCGAGGTTCGCTGCGCGAGCACTGCCGTCATAAGATTGCCATCAGTATGAGAAAACAGATAGAATTCCTCATCATAATTAGGAATCCCGAGGACTGGGGCCTTACAAATTGCCCCCTTGAGTTCTGTAAACCCTTTCTCCATTTCTTCATTCCATTCAATTTCTTCTCTCATCACATGGGCCTTTTTAAGGGCTTGGTATATGAGCTGTAGTCAAAGATCCATGCTCTCACATAGTTGCACAGGCCTAGGAAGCTTTACATTTGCTTTAATGTGCGCGGCTTGGCCGTGTTCATGATGGCCTCAGCCCTTTCTGGGGTTACCTTTTTCCCCTCATGTAAGATCAGTTGCCCTATGTACAACACCTCCTGTTGGCAGTACTGCAACTTGTCATTGTCCACTTTGTATCCCGTCTCAGCTAATATAGTCAATAGCTGGACAGAGTCATGTCGGCATTGCTCTTCAGTGATGCTGCAGATTAGAATGGCATCTACATACTGCAAAACAACACTGTCCACCACAATATTGCTTAGGTCCATTTGCAGATACCCCTGCGGCAACCTCGTACTTTTCAGGCGCATTTGTCTGAAAGTAAATGACGTCAGGCCTTGTGAGTCACGGTGCAATGGAATCGAGAAAAACAGCATTTTTCAAATCGATCACCGTGAAGTATTTTGCCTCATTGGGTATGTTGCACAAAATTGTGGATGGATTAGGGACTAGAGGGAACTTGGCTTCGACTATGTTGTTCAATGCTCGTAAATCCTGGATTAAACGCCAGGACCCTCCCTTTGATTTCTTGACAGGATAAATCACTGTGTTGCACAGTGATTCTGACATCACTACGATGCACTGCTCCATCATGGCAGAGATTGTCTCTGCAATCCCTCCATATGCTTCTCTGGACATGGGATACTGTCGTGCCCATGGCAGAATTGCTCCTGGTTTCAATTTAATTTTTACTTCGCCGGCCCCCTTCAGGAGACCTACATCATAAGGACCTGTAGTCCATCCTTTGGCTGGCACTATGGCCATGTCGTCATTGAAATATTCCGGGCGTACCAGCGCTAACATCATCCTCTGCGGCACCTCCCGCTTGATCATTTTGACCCAAAATATGAGACTCACTTCCACCCGTGTCTCTTCTAGGTCAGGGTGTTCTTCGAACAGATCATCATCGGTGACGTCAGTCACTCAATACCCTTCTTCGATGGCGACAATCGCACACCATGGTCTGCCTTCGTGGTCATATCCTTCAACTAATACTACCTTTCCTCGCACCGAGGCAGATTAATTATTAAGGGAAATTCTTGTCCCTCCTCTTCGTGCATGGGTATTCTTGGCCTGAATAGAAACTCATCAGGGGTTCTCATAGGTTTGTCTGCGAGGCCTGGCAATCCCGCCATAAGCACTCGTACACCATATGCAAAAACATCTGGCTCCAGTGGTACAGCTCTCATAGCTGCACATCCAGAGTATGCCTTGATCATTTCGCACACGTTTGCATAATGCATTCCTGGGGTGGAGCACACTATGCCATCCTCAGTGAACGAGATGGTCATATTCAACTTTGTCATCAAGTCCCGACCCATGATATTCACCGGGGATTGACGAGAATACAATAAAGGTACATTCATGTCGCACTCTCCCACTGAGAACGGGAGTGCATCAGTAAAGGGAACTCTGCTATGAGCTCCAGTAAAACTCTGGGTATCTATGGCCTCGCCGGACAAGGAGAACCTGCCTTCTCGTATGCACGAGCGCGTTGCACCTGTGTCAACTAACAAGAAATATTCTTTCCCCCCTATGGTGACATTTACCCTAGGTTCTCTGTTAGGGTCTGGTGTCACTGATAGGATAGAACACATCAGAGTTCCCTGTGAGCCTATTTTATATATAGGTTCGGTCCACTGTATACCTGTGGGTTTCCCCCACCATAATTAGTGCCATGAGCCACTTGCGGCAGTGTCTGCTGGGGTTGTCCCTGTGGTACATTCCCCATGTTCTGTGGCTGGACCACTTGCTGTGCACCT
Organism: Ambystoma mexicanum; assembly: GCF_040938575.1. Classification (NCBI taxonomy): domain Eukaryota; kingdom Metazoa; phylum Chordata; class Amphibia; order Caudata; family Ambystomatidae; genus Ambystoma; species Ambystoma mexicanum. Next base: position 1,028,111,449 of record NC_090927.1, read on the forward strand.
TGCTGCAAGCCAACTGCCTGCTGCTGCACGGTATAGTTTTGTGCACTGCCCTGTTGTGGGGTAGCGGGTTGATTCACCATGCCTGCCCCCATCCCTTGGTTGTTCTGCCACATGCTTTGGCTTCTGCACATGCGCGCCACATGTCCTGTCACCCCACAAAGCCAACACACTGGCGGGGGTCGGGCCATCTGTCCATCTGGCATAGTCAGACTGCCCATCGGTGCATTCTGGATACCATTTTGAACATTCTGTAAACCTCCTTGGTTACCTCTAAACCCTCCCTGATTACTCTGCCATCCTCTTCCTCCAAATCCCCTTACTCTTGGTTAAAATCCCACGTTACACTGATTAGTCTGTGGCGGGTTAGTTGCACACTGTGCACTCGATTCGGCTGGGCTTGTTAGCATGGCTCCCTCGAGAGCACACTTTGAGAGCTTCCTTTGCACTAGCTTTGCCTCTTCTCCCTTACGAGTTGCCTCTTTTTTCCGATTCTTTTCTTGCAACAGTCTACAGTAATGTGCAATTGTCAACTGGATTTCGGCCCACGGTTTAGCTTCTACTCCTACCAATTCTTTGAGCTGTTTTTGCACCGGTTCTGGGAACCCTTGGCACAATATATGATAGAATACAGGGATAGATATCGTCCAAGACTCATGCGTTTCGAGCACCCACACATCTTGAAAACTCTGGATATAAAGCAACAGATCCTCTGACTCTTTCATTTTTCGAGCCATTATAGCTCCCTTATCAGATGTGTCTGGATATAGCATACGCAACGCTTTCCACACTGCTGCTCTACAGTTATTAAATGGCGCTCTGTCATGAGAGGTGTTTGTTATGGTTACCCTAGGGTAGCCTTCCCTTTTCCATACATCAACTGCTCTTTCTCCAAGAATAGCAATTAGGAGACCCTTGATGTCCCCTATGGCTGGGGTGACGCCCCCCATCATTTTTTTCTAGCTCATGTATCCACTTCCCGGCTCCCGATGTCAACATTGGAAGCTTATTTTTAAGATTCTCTCAGTCCATGTGTGGCCATGGAATATATTGTGGTCTTGCTCCCCCCCTTTTCCAACAGTGGGAATTGGAATGCACAATCCTCCTTTTCCTTCTCTATACCTCCTCGGTCTCTCACCGGGGTGGCGTTCCCGCCTTGCCGTCTACCTGGCAATGCCCTTAATCTATCTGTATTGGCAGGTGCTGACACCCCCCTCTGACCGTGGTGTGTTTCTTCATGTCGGCTGGACTGTCCAGCTGAATTCGGTGTCCTATTTATGGTCCCGCCAGCATCTGACCATCGTACCTCTCATTTCCCTGGGAGCCGCTTTTTGCACCGTCTCCCTTTGTCATGCATCACTTCCTCCGCTTCCCCATCGGAGTCAGACTCTGAATACTCCCAGTTTACACAACTTCTTGCATCATCTTCATTCTGCCCAACTTCTAGTCTATCTAGGGAACGTCCCCTACTCCCACTACTTTGGGTGACATCCTCATTGTCGTATAGCTGAGTGCTCTCTAAGCGCTCATCTTCCCTTCCCTCTTGGGAGATTAGTTCCAGTCCTATCTCATCATATATTTTATCAAACGCTTCCCCGATGCTTCTGGTGTCGAAGTCATCATCAATAATTGTCCCGCTTGTACCTGGTACCGCATCGCTTGCAGGAAAGAACTCTTCTATGTCTCAGGATTGGGTTTTTTAACTTCCAGTTGCAAATATTCTAAATCTCGCGCCCTTTGCCTGCGTTTATGCTCTGCTTCCTCATCCATTTCTCTTCACTTCTTTGCTTCCTCTCTAGACTTATCTACTTCCCTTATCCATTCATTTCTACGTTCTTTTGCCCTTCTACTTTCCTCATCTTCTCTCTTCTTCACTTTCCTTTCGTGCACTCTCCTTTCTTCCTCCAACTTTAGCATGTTCTGCCTGTACTTTTCATAGGCTGCATATTGCGTGCGACTGAGCGGTATACCTTGCTCTTCGCGATATAGTTGTTCTCGCCTCAACCTATACTTCTTTCTTGCCCTCTCGTCTCTTATGTCCACTTCTTTCTCCCTTTCCTTTCTTTGTGCCTCGTCAGACCGTTCACTCGGCCTTGCACCATCACTTCCTTTTCCATCTAATTTCAATAGTATCTGCCCTCCCATCCATTCGCCCTTTGCAAATGTTAACTCATTGGTTACTTTACGCTTCTTTCCCTCTCTCTCTCCATTGAGAGGTGCACTCGTTTGTGCCTGGCCCTTTCTTTCCTCACCTCGCCTCTCTTTGTCCCACAGGACTGTGGAGGCCGAGTCAATTTCCTGTTCCTTCTCTTTCGTCTCGTCACTGCTACATGCAGGTGACTCATATGCAGGGTTGCTATAACCTGTGGCTGCCTTAAGTTCTCTTAGTGGGTACAGACCCTCTGACTAACTTCCCTCAGCAACTGGTTCCAGCGGGGCAGGTGGCGCGGTAGGTGTCTTACCCCCCTCCGTACATACATTTAATATCCAGTCTGCGGGGGGTTCTTCTTCCTTTACTTGTTCAAACATTTTCCAAAGCTCGAGAACAGCAAGGCATTTCTCGAGCTTCTTCCTGCTATATGTGGCATGTAAGAAGGTGGTCATGTGCTGTAAAACAGCCTTAGACAATGACCCATTCTGGGGCCACGGCATAAACATTTTATTTGCGTTGCCCTTAACCCACTTCTGGCTATATTTCTTCAGTTTTGTTGCCTGCTTTGGCAAATGTTTGCACAAATGTGCAAGTGGGGTAACTTCCTCCATTCTTAATTTTGTCACCAACAAGCTTCACACAGTTTTTCAACTTTTCGCTATTATGAGCGAGCACCACATACGCAAGCTCCAATCCAACTTTTCTGCAAAATTTTTATACCAACAGTTTACTCAAGACTCATCAATTCAGTGGCGAATCCCTCTCATTTACAGAATCGCTTAAAGCAAAAATGCATTGCCATCAATCTATAATACAACAATTCCACATTCAGCATACACAGGACATATAGGACAGACGCTTGACAGACTAGACGGACACCAGCTGGTCATATGTATACCTGCCTTCTAATCACTATCTCGTCATGGGATTTGAACGAACCCCACTATGGCGTCTTTAAACGCCATCGTAGCCTAATGTCCCCCCTCTGTGGGCTCTGGGTTCACGTTCCTTCTGACCACTCTTTAAAGCGCAGGAACAAGGCAAATTTTACAGTTTTCCCTCTGGTGCCCCCCCGGTATTCCTTACAGTTTTCTCTCGGGTGCCCCCGGGTATTCCTTACAGTTTTCTCTCGGGTGCCCCCCCGGTATTCCTTACAGTTTTTAATTTCAGGTGCCCCCCTGATATCTTTCCACAATTACTTCAGGTGCTCGGGTCCTTACCCCCTATATATATATATACAGTCTTCTCTACTTCTAGCTGTTTTATTTTTTTTCCGCCACCCTCCGTCACCTTTCCCCTTCTTACTCTAAGGCCTATAAAACCTTTGCCAGGATAACGAGTTTTGTTGTTTCACTCACCGATCGCCTCTTTTCCTCTCTGGAACTTCGGGATCACCGCCCCTTCCTCTTCCTGCTTTTAAGGTTTTCGTCCGATGCGCTGCCCGTGGGAATGAGAAGGGTTATGCTTAGAAAGGCGGGCTCCTTCAGACCCACTGCAGATTTTTTTGAATATTTACACAATCATTGTCCATGGGGAACTTCTCTGCCTACTCAGCCGGAATGGCGAAAGGACTCGTGATGTAACCGAAGGCCCAGAGTTACTTCGTGCCGTCGGTCTAAAGTTGTCTTATAACTATATCAATCGATGATCTATAATCGATGGCCGAAACCATCCTCTGCTACCAAGTGTTGATGAGGAGAGGAAATTACTGACGGGCCCATTGGTCAGTATTCACCCTCGAAAACCATACAAGATAGGACAGAGTGCAGGATTCACATACTCCAGCAAGATTCAATAACCAAGACTCAATACATTGGCAAAGGGAAGTCCGTTTAATGGTACACACATTAGCAAATGGAAATCAGCAGCATCACGAACACCTGCCTCACCCCGACTTCCCCGAACTTCAGTCAAACAGCCTCTTTTATGGGCAAAATTCATCATCATTGACGTCTAATTCTACAAAAAATTATCACGCAATATAATTGGTTGGGAAAGGTAACTTAAGTATAGGTGCTATATCTGTATATGGAAATAAAGCGAGTGGATTGGATGACTCTTATCGGGTGAGCGTCTATGCCCATCCCTCTACAACACACGTGATTGACATCACTACAAGTATGACATCTCATTGGTTACAGTGTCTATAGAACCCTAGATTACATGGCCCATTGTGATTGGGCAAGTTACACCCCTAAACATAAATCTCCATTTTAATTAGCAGCATGCAGAATAGACACCCAGGTGCCTAGTGTCCCAAGATTCACCCTTCCTCCTTTCCATCAATCAGTGTTTTAGGGCTATGTGTCAATTAGTTGGCTGGGTATGGCCTCGGATCTGTAGTCTCTTATCAAGAAAAGTTATGGCATCCTCAGGTTCTGGATGACATCAGGCATTGGTACATTTTCGTGCCTGTCTGGTCATGTGTTGGTTCACCATGAATCTGCTTCAGTTTCCAGCCTTTTGTGCATTTAATTCTGTGTTCGCTTGGCCACCTGCATGGGCCTCTCTTATCTTGACCTTCAGGGGCGAGCTGGTATGCTCTGTAGTTGGAGTCTCGTGAGCTCATGCTCACCTCCCCTTCTCTGGTCAATCTTGATTTCCCCGGCATGAGCCTCTTTGCTGAGTTTCGAAACTTGGCCTGTCAGGCCTTTGGCCGCCTGGGTACATTTCTGCTTTCACAAAATAGAGTCGCACGTGTACATTGTGCTGTATTGAGGTAGATATATGGTTGGCGCTTGCCGCTCTATTCTTCTACTAAGCATTGTAGGCAGTATCGACTTCTTAGCATCTTGCGTTTCAAGCTTATTTACAAACATTCAACTCAACAGGGTGGTTGCTTCCATCTTCTCTCATGGCACCATTCTCTTACGTTTTACCAGTGTCTCCCCCCTGTATCCGTTATAATTAACCTTGCAGTTACTAATACTGGCATACGTGCTTTCAGTAGCCAATTCTGATTGTTATCGGGGCTGCTCAGGCCCTTGGTTTATTTCCATTGGCCTTCCATTAAGGCTTTAGGGGTCTCCTCGTGAACCATGTGCAGGTATTCCTCATGTTGCATCAGCGGCTGGTACGGCTGTCTGATAGGGTACGGTGCTGCCCAGGGTTGTCGTGTTATGGCTGCTTCAACCGGTACCGATCTCCTTATGTACACGGGGCAGAGTTGGTTCATTTGCTCCTCATACGTCACGTACCTCGGCGAGTACTTTACTGGCAACTCGCAATGAGGGGCAGGGAGGCAATCACGCGTGGATCTCTGTGTCAGAGTTCATCCCACTCAAAATAATAAACAATTACAATTACAATTACATGCTCTAATTGTGCCCTATCATATGCTTGGACGGTAGACTCATGTGTGGCATCAAAAACGCTGTTTAGAGGATCCTGAATAATGGATGGCCCATTGGTGAGTAAGAGGGTGGCATCAACAGTGAATATGGCAGTCAGAACTGCAACATCATCTTTGGTGCTTGTTACAGAACTGATGGTCCCACCGTGGACTAGGGGTTCACAAATAACACCAGTCCCTGCTGCGTGATCATGTTTGTTGATGTCAAAAAGTGTAATTCTAACATTAATTCTTCACTAACAACATCCATGTCACTCGAATCAATTTTTTGGATGCCAGTTCAGGAACTATTTGTGCTGAGTGTGGTGTGAATGAATTATCAAATGCCTTAACGGGCATCCCTGAGATATGCCCGTTGTTATTGTGGAGGGGACACTCCTATGCTACATTTTTGGAAATAGTTGGGGCGCCCTCAGTGTCGATGGCTCTGGTATTATCATTCACCATACACTTGGAAGGCAACTGGTACGTGTGGCAGGTTGGGTCTTGGGGGTTCCTCGTGTTCAGGTTTCCTCACCCCTTTAAAGAAACAGAGAGAAAAAAAATAATCTAACTTACAATGTACATTTTTCCAGCAGCTACTACTCCTGATCTAAAGGTGGAACCATACATTACAGACCTGATGCTGCTTCTAGCTGTTCTGCTAACATTTACTTGTAAATGTTTTTGGGGTGACTGGCAGTGGGGTACCTGCTGTCTGTGGTAAACGTGTCACTTTTCATTCACAGTACTTCAAAATAGGACTTTCACATTTTTGAAAACATGTAAATAAATGAATACATTCATTAGTAATCATGTTAGAGCCATGCTCACCACATCAAAACTCTTCTACTGCTTTATGGCTGATCTATAGGTAGAACCCTAAACTTAACTAAGGGTGGATGGTATCCACCGGGTTACCGCCAAACGCAATGAGCATTACTGCTACTTGGTCTGGCGCTATTAGCGCCGGATCACCAGTTGCAGTGGTGGGGTAAATCCCCATTTCTTTAAGTCCATAGGACTCAATGGGGCATTTTCAGTGCAATTACAGTGGCAGTAATTGTGTGGCAGTCATTGTGCGAAAATTGGGGGAATGTCGGTACATTCACCTCCAGCTCAGAGCTGGCGGTGAATGCTCTGAGCTTCCCCCAAACTCGGGATTGGGCAGAGAAGTAATGCGGCGGTAATAGCATTACCATTGCATTTTTACCCCTCCACCCAAAACCAGTATTTCTTTGAGCCGTTGTCCTAACCTTTAGTCGGAATTATGTGAGGGTTGACAACTGCTGCTGCTTCACCCTGTTGGTCATACTTGTTGTGGAGACTGTTTTACACCAGTATACATTGATCAGCAAATAAATCTTCATGTTAAACTTTGGGGACGAATAATAAGCTAGCACGTAATCGGACACCTGGCGTAAGATATCAAATGACTCTCTGCTCAGAATTGTCCAATTCTAGTAATGTGAGCTGTGCTGAATGAAATAGAATACAATGCAACACTCCTACAATAACACAATGTGCCTCATTATAAGTTTGCCAGTCTGGGATCTACGTTACCGGTAAGCTTGCCGGTACCGTAGTTCCTGGACTGGCAAACTACGAGTTGTGCTTGCGGGTGCCTTTCTGCCCGCCAGGTCGGACCTGGCGGGCAGAAAGGCACCCGCGAGCACAGCATGTCGGATGCACCAGCACCGTTATAAACGGTGCCGGGGCATCCATCTCCCCATTCCCATTCAGCCCGAATGGTAATCATCATGCCCTGGTAATTGCCCATTCGTGGGCGCCGGAAAATATTGCAAGTTTGACGGCAGCTTGCCGGTTTTACCATCAAGGCTACTGCCAAACTGTTAATGAGGCCCAATGTAATTTCTTTAGTTTTTTCTAGAATGCACAACACGTGTATATTTACTGAATAAATGTGTTGAGGATTTCTCTTCTTCTGTAGTTGCAGCTATGCCCTGGTTTAAATATAAAGGAAGAAAAACCTGTATATCACAAAAGTGCACTTTGGGGACGTGTAACAAGAAAACGGAAAAAACAATGATATTAAAACAATTATGATACTAAAATGAAATTAAAAATGTAATCAAGCAATAATTTGATCTAAACAATAAAAAGTGCTATTATAAAAAGATAATAAAAAAGATATCATTAAAAATGAATAACCCAATAAAAATGAAAGGAAGAGAAAGAGTGGGAGGAAAAAGGAAGAAAGAGGGGAGACATGGAGAAAGGGAGCGAGAGAAAGAGAAGCAGAAAGAAAAAAGAGAAAGTGGAGAAAAAAGAATGAAAGAGGGGAGAACAGACTGTACAAGGCTGGAGGCCATCTCAACTACAAATAAAAATCGGTCTCCACATAATGCATACCTTATAATGATCATCTCTAGCATATGTGGACAAAAACAAAGATTTTCTTTAAAAAAAAAAAATCACTAGCAAAACATATGAACACATTGCATCTTAAACTAAGCACCACAGGCCTACATAAAAATGTGTTACTGTGCTGAGCCATGAGAAGAACGCCAGGTAGAAATGCTTTTGAAAACAAACAGCGTGCCAGTCTGTTTAGACAAAAGATTATATATAAAAAAAAAATCAGGACTGCATGACTGTTTTGAAAGAAAAAGAGAGGATATGCCTTCAGGCTCGTTAAAGCACTTGTTCATGGCAGCTCTGATGAACCACATGTATTTATTTGTTTTTCTTCATTCAGCTGAGTTACAAACTTAGACCTCCTGCCTTGGTGCTATGGGATTCATTCTAAAAAAAAAACATGCCTTCACAAAAGCAAGAGAACGATGCAGCCATCATTTTATAAAAGTACACAAAGTTCAGATGCCACTTCACCTAAAAATGATAAGGCCAACACATAATCCGTACTTTATAATGAGCATCACCACCGAGTGTGCACACAAACAAAGATTGTCACGAGCCTTTGTTTGCCCTTTTTAAAGCATAGAGACATATTGGACCTCATTACCAGGCTGGCAGCCGCAGAATGAACGGTGCCGGTAAGGTACCGGCACCGTTCATTCCAGGTCGCCACATTACGAGTTTGCTTGTGGGTGGCGGTATGCACGTCTGGACCAGACCAGACGTGCATACCGCCACCCGTGAATAGACAAGGATCTTAACAACGGACCTCATTAACGGGTCCATTGTTAGCATCCTTCCCATTCCCATTGAGCCCTATGGGGGCTCAGATGGGAATGGGGATGTATCGGGTCCGGGTCCCGAAAAAAGGGAATTACGGGGCCCACAAAAGTCGGAATGGCCGGTAATTCCCTTTTTTCGAGACCCGGACACGGGTTCGGAGGCAGCCATGCCGCTAAGAATGGCATGGCTACCTCCAAACTCGTAATGAGGCCCATTAAATCTTAAACTTAGCACATACTACCTAGAGAAAACATTATTCCTCTGGGCTCATGTCCAGCTGTTCCTCTGAGCTTGTGTCCCACTGCTTTTGCAAAACAGACAGCTCTGCTTCATTTCGTCCTACTAAAACCTGTATCTAAACCATGTTTCAAGAAATGCTTCAAATTTGCACTACTTTTTATAGTCTTAATGCAGGCCCACATAGCTGTGTGGTGTTCTGATCCCTCTCATGAATCTGATGATGTCATCACTCCTTTGCTGGAGGTAACCTCTCTTCATGTGGCCAGGGGACAGCATCCGCTAACTGATCCTGACCATGGGGGTGGCTTTGCGAGGGAGGATCACATGAGGAATGGACAGGAGTCATCAGCTGAGACATGGTATCCCCACTTTTAATTTCAGGTTATACCCCCATTCCCGGTTCCTTAATGGCAAATTGTGAGAAAGCCTGTCAACATCCTGTGAAAGTTGCTGACAGACTTTATGAACAGGTTCCCCCTTGTGAGACAACATATACTGGGACAAGGAAGAGGAATGCAATGAGCAAGATTGTGAACCATAAAGTGCAGTCTAGTATTCTGAAGAATGTGATTGGTCCAAGACAACTTATAGCCTGGAGGCAGGAGTTTAAATCAGCTAATGTGAGAAAATGGAGAGACCTTCCTTTTCCAAGAGGCGACTTGGAAACTGTTCAGAGGCACAGGGTGCAGTGCAGACTAGATGGCGTCCCAGTCTGGGAACGAATCCCTATGGCAGGCGCGTGGTTGCGACGAGAGAGAGAGAGCTGACCCAAGCACTTCTAGCTGGTCAGGTGAACCAGGAAGAAGACGGGACAGTGAGCCATGGCTTCAGAGCATTGCCAGTGAGGAGAGTAACAGAAAGGCAAGCTCCGGATTTGCCGCATTGGGAATCGGCGCCGGTTGTCTGTGGAGGCACCTGAAAAAGAAGGAAGTTGTGGTGCGAACTGGAAGCCAAGATTGGATTCGTTCTGATGCGAGGAGTGAGAACGTGCCATACCGCTGAATAGGGAAAGCCACTCGTGTTCAGCGGATACCGAGGCGAGTACCCGAATGTGTGTGAATGCAGCGAGAGAACCCAGATGATTTCAATGAACCTAAATGGGAGAAGGGAACGACAATCTTAAGGCGAAGAGACCCTGAAAGAGTGAATTGGTTGCCTTGAGGGGGGATAGAGAGTAATCCTCATTGGAATCAGTGTCATCTTCATCGTCATGGTACTTTGGCGTAAAGTACTGAAGTAAGGAAGGAAGATTATAATATAAAGTTATAGTAGGGGAGTATACCAGGTGTTTTGCGATTCTGGGACCTGCACTACAGTTGTGATATTTTAAAAGAAGAATTCTAAGGAAGACTCATGCCCTTAAGATTTGAAACTGTATTGAATGTGGAAAAGGCATGGGGAAGGGAATAATTTCCCCTACAGTGAATTGCAGCAGAAGAGGGAGTTATCCTCTTGAACTATAAGAAACTTGGTTATTCTTTGAACTTTAGTTTTGGTGGAGAGAATCACGGGAAGGGAACAATTAACTCTGGAACTGTGAACATTACCCATTTGGAACTTGTGTTGGGGTATATCTTTTGTTGAGCTTGAACATTTGTGCACTTTCTCAGCAAAAGATAATACCCTCAACACCTTAGAGTTTTAGAATGTGAGGGGTAGAATAGGATTTCAGAAACAGGATGTTTTGGCTTTGGACATTCTAAGTTACCTGGGGGAACCCAGACGTAGACCCCTTGCTGACTGTGCTTTGAGAGGCACAGCTCCACCTCACTGATGAGGCCCAACAAGGCTGAAACACGTGTCTGGGATTGATTTTGGTATTCTTGTTTAAAGGAGGATTGCCTGACATTTCGGTTGTGTACTGTCCTTGTGGGTGGGACAAAGGCTGATATGTGAATGGATATTCCTCATTTGTGAAAAGTACAGTGAGCAAAAAGTGATGGCTGAGGACTCTCAAAGTGGGACAAAAAACACAGAACAGATTATCATGCCATGTTCTTTCTAGAGAGGGATGCCTGCTACCTGTTTTGTACTTTTGACAGGAACTTGGGGTTGGTCACCCTAAATTACCTAGGGGTACTCAGGCGTGGACCCCTTGCTCACTGTGCTCTGAGAAGCATAGCTCCACCTCACTGATGAGGCCCAACAAGGCTGATACACGTGACTGGGGTTGCTTTGGGTACTCTTGTTCAAAGGAGGTTTGCCTGGCATTTCTCTACTGGACTGTCCTTGTGGGTGGGAAAAAGACTGATATGCAAATGGATATTCCTCCTTTGTGAAAAGTACACTGAGCAAAAAGAGATGGCTGTATACTTTCAAAGTGGGAAAAAACCACAGAACAGGTTATCATGCCATGTTCATTCTAGAGAGGGGCGCCTGCTACCTTTTTTGCATTTTTGCAAGGAACTGGGGGTTGGTCACCCTAGGTTAACCAGGCGTGGACCCCTTGCTCATTGTGCTCTGAGAGGTACAGCACCACCTCACTGATGAGGCCCAACTAGGCTGAACCACATGTCTGGGGTTGCTTTTGGTACTCCTGTTCAAAGGAGGATTGCCTGACATTTTGGTTGTGGACTGTCCTTGTGGGTGGGACAAAGGCTGATATGGGAATGGATATTCCTCCTTTGTGAAAAGTACAGTGAGCAAAAAGCTATGGCTGAGGACTCTCAAAGTGGGAAAAAAACACAGAGCAGATTATCATGCCATGTTCTTTCTAGAGAGGGGTGCTTGCTACCTGTTTTGTATTTTTGACAGGAACTTGGGGTTGGTCACCCTAAGTTACCTAGGGGAACCCAGATGTGGACCCCTTGCTCACTGTGCTCTGAGAAGCACAGATCCACCTCACTAATGAGGCCCAACAAGGCTGATACACATGTCTGGGGTTGCTTTGGGTACTCTTGATCAAAGGAGGTTTGCCTGGCATTTCTCTACTGGACTGTCCTTGTGGGTGGGAAAAAGACTGATATGCAAATGGATATTCCTCCTTTGTGAAAAGTACAGTGAGCAAAAAGAGATGGGTGCATACTTTCAAAGTGGGAAAAAACCACAGAACAGGTTATAATGCCATGTTCATTCTAGAGAGGGGCGCCTGCTACCTTTTTTGTATTTTTGCAAGGAACTTGGGGTTGGTCAACCTAGGTTATCTGTGGGAACCCAGGCGTGGACCCCTTGCTCACTCTGCTCTGAGAGGCACATCACCACCTCACTGATGAAGCCCAACTAGGCTGAAACACATGTCTGGGGTTGCTTTTGCTACTCATGTTCAAAGTAGGATTGCCTGACATTTTGGTTGTGGACTGTCTTTGTGGGTAGGACTAAGGCTGATATGCGAATGGATATTCCACCTTTGTGATAAGTACAGTGAGCAAAAAGTGATGGCTGCGGACTCTCAAAGTGGGAAAAAAACACAGAACAGATTATCATGCCGTGTTCTTTCTAGAGAGGGGGGCCTGCTACCTGTTTTGTATTTTTGACAGGAACTTGGGGTTGGTCACCCTAAGTTACCTGGGGGAACCCAGACCTGGACCCCTTGCTCACTGTGCTCTGAGAGGCACTGCTCAACCTCACTAATGAGGCCCAACATGGCTGAAACATGTGTCTGGGTTGCTTTTGGTACTCTGGTTCAAAGGAGTTTTGCCTGGCATTTTGCTACTGGATTGTCTATGTGGGTGGGACAAATACTCATATGCAAATGGGTATTCCTCCTTTGTGATAAGTAAAAATGAGCATAAAGCAATCGCTGCGTACTCTCAAAGTGGGAGAAAAACACAGAACAGGTTATCATGCCATGTTCTTTCCATAGAGGGGCGCCTGCTACTGTTTTTATATTTCTGCAAGGAACTTGGGATTGGTCACCCTAAATTTCCTTGGGGTACCCAGACGTGGACCCCTTGCTCACTGTGCTCTGAGGGCACAGCTCCAACTCACTGATGAGGCCCAACAAGGCGGAAACACGTGCCTAGGGTTGCTTTTGGTACTCTTGTTCAAAGGGTATCAAGTAATAAAATCATGGCAAAATGTGTCGCCCGTAAAAAAAATTGTTGCAAAAATGCTGTGGTTTTACCCGGTAAAGGTGTACCCCATTAAACCATTTAATGGGAGCCGGGGTTGCGGGGGTGTCCCCTCTCCCCTTAAATAGTATAATGGGTCTGGGGTTGCGGGGGTGTCCCCCGCATCCTTTGCATGATTGTGGCAGCAAAACCACTGCATTTTTGCCGCAATATTTTGTATACATGGCCATTTTTGCTGCAATTTTAAGACATTTAACTGTTCAAAGGAGGTTTGCCTGGCATTCCGTTGCTGGACTTTTCTTGTGGGCGGGACAAAGACTGATATGCAAATGGATATTCCTCCTTTGTGAAAAGTACAGTGGGCAAAACGCGATGGCAGCGGACTCTCAAAGTGGGAAAAAAACACAGAACAGGTTATCATGCCATGTTCTTTCTAGAGAGCGGAGCTTGCTACCTTATTTGTAAATAATCAAATCATGAAGTTGTCCAACAAATTAAGAAAACTTAGTAATGATTTCAAACAACTTTTACAGTATGTGAAAAATCATGTGATTAAAAATATTCCCTATCACTCACTGTCCTTCTTGCACCTGTCCCCCTTGTCCCCAGCAATCATCCCCAGCAAATTTGGAACATTTTAATGGGAGATGCTTTGATGAAATCTCACTCCCTTGCTCCCCTCATAATTATTGTACAAATGTTCCTTATTCTCCCATGTATATTTCACATTCCAATACCCATACCTTTCTTGAAGAAATATATTTGTTCTACTATAAATGTTTTGTTTATTGTTGTATGATATTTCCTATTTTTTTTCAAACTCCCATTATGAGTCCCTGGACACTACGACTGTTCAGTATGTCTGCACTCACAATGGAGGTGCCCCTTGACACCCCCGGACAGACGAAACGTCTGGACATGTCTGTTTTTGCATGACACACTTTTAATTAGTCTGTGGACACCAGGCCTGTTCTACAGACATCCAGCGCATGCGCCCTGCAATTCCTACCTGAAGGTGTTCGCACCCTGCGGTTTGACGTGGGTGTCCGCGAATTGTGTCCGTGACCATGGACAATTTAAAAGTCCTTTTCCCGCCAATCAAGGGTGTTTCAAGTTGAAACTTTACTCTTAAACAGCTCCCAGACCCATTCTTGATTGATCTGGCAACTATTTACAAATTTTGAAGGCCTTTTTACGACTCGGTAGTCCGCAGACAGTACGATTGTCTGCAGATGGTTCTTCTAAAGGGACCCACCCATTACTTTTCCTCATTCTCAATCTGGCTATCCATGGGAGAGCATCGTCCAGCACCTGCTTTGCAGAACTTTGCAGAACTTTCTTTGTGGACAGCATCATGACATCTGCTATGGCCACTTCTGCTCCCTAACCAACCCTACCAGCACCACCATCGCCATCTGGGCACCCGGACAGAGGAATAGATGTGATGATGTAGAGGAGGATCAAGAGATAGATGAAGATGAGGTAGTGGAAGTGCCTACCTCCTGCACCCTAAGCACCTCCAGCACCCTGAGTGAGTCCTGGGCATGGTAGTTCTTTAAGACCGTGCGTGGGGTCCCGAAGACAAAGGATGCCCATCTTGAATGCATTGAGTGTGGCGTGAAACTCAGTCGTGGACAACAGGGGCATTACTCCTCCGGGATTTCATCAATGTGCTCCCACGTCTGTTCTAACCACCCGGTTGCACTGAGCAAGGCTGTTCCTTTCTCAGGGAGGAGCATGCTATCTTCCTCTGTACCATCTCCCTCAAACGCTTGTGCCAGCACACAGGGTACTCCTGTTGGGCAAAGGATCCCATCGGCCGTCTCGCAGTCCATACAGGATTCTGTAGATTGTTACCTTTCTAGGGTCACATTGTTCTGCAAGTGCTACAACACCCCGCTCTGCAGGGGGAAAAGTTTTGCAGTGATTTTGAGGCAGTTATCAACGAGCATGAAAAAAACTATCCCCTACCTTAAATTGAAGGCACACCCAACATCTTCCCCTGCCCACCTGCTCCTCCATCTGTGTGGTTGGTACACCTTCCCTGCATTCCCTCCCTTCACTTACGCCGCTTTAACCTCCCTCTCCTGCATAAAAACCTGAAAACAGACACAAGAAATATAAACAAAAAACCCTGTGCAGCCTGCATAGTCCGTGGACAGTGTGGTAGTCCGCAGACAAGGGGTGGGACAATTACAATCATTTTAATTGTCTTTCGTTCAAAAAGGGGGCTCTTAAAAGAAAGTTTTCTTTGTTTTTTTGGCTTGTAAACTTATTTTTAATTTTTGGTTTTACAAACTGAACTAAGAAAATATTTCACTGAATGTA
This sequence comes from Ambystoma mexicanum, assembly GCF_040938575.1. Lineage (NCBI taxonomy): Eukaryota > Metazoa > Chordata > Amphibia > Caudata > Ambystomatidae > Ambystoma > Ambystoma mexicanum. Next base: position 1,028,126,669 of record NC_090927.1, read on the forward strand.
ATTATTTGTTTTAACTTTCACACAATCTGCTTCAAACCATTTTGAATGTTTTCCAAAAAAGTCTGATTATCCACATCAATTAGATCAACTTCATCTCACCGAAAAATGTTGGCCCTATCAAATGTAATATTCTCATTATGAAACGGTGTCATGTCAACATCTCAAACAAAAGCACACAGAGCTTTATTGAGGTGGCACCTCGCTTTTTCCATTTGTGGACCAAATGAACTGGAACGCATCCACAACTGTCTCTGGGCAATGCATGAAAAAGTAATTTTTGAATTAGGCATCACTTCCAATTCAGGTAATCCAAGATTTTTGTCTATTCCACAATGCTCAGCATACACCTTTAACCAATGAACCCAAGAGTCCCCCAAAATCCAAACACTCTGCCTGCTGAAAGACATTGCCATGGCCATTTCCAATCCTCTCACAACTTCTACTAACAAAACTCTACCCTCTCTTTCTGTACAGCACACCCAGGAAACCTGATTGGCTGATCCTTCAATGTCTGTGGACACCACAACTGTCCGTGGTCTCCACACACCCCTTTCCATGCCAGGCATCCTTAAAAGACCCGGATGTGGCACGTGCCGTTCACAGACTGCCGCAGTGTCCACGGATGTCGCAGCCATTCTAAGGGGTGGGGGCGGAAATTAAACACAATTTACTTTAGTCTTTAATCTTTAGTGTGTGGCGCTGAAAAGAACCTTTTTTGGAGCGGGTTAACAAACACCCTTTTTAAATTGTTTTCCTTTTATGTACAGTAGTACTGTACTATCTACATCCTCCTTTACAATGCATGCCTAACATTGTAAAGGAAAATTGCATGTCCGATACCTGTGAAGTGCACTCAATCTTGACACAAAAATTCACACTGTCAGAATTTATATTGTCATTCTCAAAAGATGACATTCCTGCAGCATATGAAAAGGCAGATACAGATGTATTGACAAACTGCCTTGATTCTTCATTTTGTGTACTGAAAAAAATGTGTTGGGCATCTACATGTTTGCCTCAGAGTTTTTTCAGAAAAAATAATCTTAACTGCAGGAAACAGTTGCATTATGCTTTTAAAAGAATCCTTCAGGACAACCTGCAAAAGACATTGGAGTCACAAACCCCAAAATGTCCCCTCCACAATGTCTGGGCATTTTAAGTGAGCCAAAATCTCACAGAATGAAAACATGCTTGCGCAGTTTAAACCACAAACTGCATACCACAAAAGTTCCACTTCTGTCAATCCAATATTTCTAAGGATGCCATGATTTTCAGTATACACCTTCAATGGCTGAATTGAAGAGTTCCCAAGAATCCACACAGTCTTCCTTCTCAAACACATAGCCAGAGCGATTGTCAGTGCTCTCACAACTCCTGCAAACAAACCTCCTGCTACCCTCTCTTCCTGTACACTACACGCAGCAAACCTGATTGGCTAACCCCCTAAGTCCCCTTTCCATGCCAGGCATCCACAAAAAGCATGGATGTGGCACGTGCCATCCGCAGACTACCATGGTGTCCGCGGACCCCATAGCACAGGTGTAGCCCTTCTACCCTTTGCACTTTCATGTTCTCAACACTTCCTCATTGGCTGCTTTCACAGAGTCACACATTCATCTACCAATCACATACAAAACCTCTACACTTAACCCTGCCATCTCACTTCAACACTTCAGATGTACACTTAAACTCTAAAAGTAAATATCTCCTGTTAATAAAAGGCATCTGCATCAAAAACTACTGTACAACTGCCCAAGATTTCTATTTTGAGATTGGGACCCTGGCACCTTACTTCTTCCCTGCACTATGGCCTTACTCCATTGGTTCCCCTTGCTCCTCCACTGTAACTAGGAATCTCTGAGTCATCTTTGACCTCTCCCTCTCCTTCAGGACATTGTCAAGAAGTCCCAATTTCAGCTTTTCCTTCTCAAAGGGACTCTACCCTTCCTTACCATCCCCCAGAGACTCACTGTTACACGTGCTCTGGTTCTCTCCAGGCTAGAATACTGCAATAGCCTGCTCCTTAATCTTCCTTCCTTCACCCTGTGACCCCTCCAGCTAACCCAGAATAGGCCAGCAAGACTTATCCTTGGCCTCAAACCAAGCGACCGCATCTCACCTTCTTTACAATGCCTTCACTGGCTCCCGGTCTCAGCACAGATCAAATTCAAATCCCTCTGTATCATACGCAAGGCTATCTGGGGCTGGGGACCACGCTACGTTTCCTGACCAAATACTTTCCTTCTAGACCGCTCCTTCCTCCAGCACATACTCCCTGCATGTTAAGTGCTTTGTTAAGCAGATTGCTGGTGGGCAATCACTTTCCTAGACTGGCTCCCTTCCGTGAAACAGCCTCCCTCTCCCTCTGCGTCTTGAGCACGACCTCCTTAAGTTCTGAAAAAGCCTCAAGACCTTTCTCTTTATCTCCTCCATCTCCTTCTCTGTTCCCTGCTAATCTTACAGCAGCATTACTCATGTGCAGGGCCCTTATGTGTCCTCAGGGCCTATACCCCCCACATCTCTCATCCCAACCGCTGCCTTTCCACTGTACTTACTTGGCTCACCCACTCATTGGTGGTTGCACTTACGTTCTTCTCCTCTTAGCACTTACCCTAAGCACTTCTCCAAGAGCATCAAAGCACCTTTACCTCACCCCTCGCCCCTCTGAACTCACAAGGCATAGTAGGTGCGCCCCCCCTTCCCTTTATTCTCATTATTGTTTGTACTAGTAATGCAGTTATTTATCCTTCTGTAATCCATTGTCTTCCCCTGTCCCTACCCTGTTTGCCCTGTGGGCGCTTTCAAACAATTTTGCTAATTGTATAAGCGCCTAATAAATGACCAATGAAAAAATAAATAAAGATCTCAGGTGTAGGTTTTCAAATGTGTAGCCTGGATCACAGATATATCTCTCAAAGGCTTGTTTAACAGGGTCTACCCTCAACCATAGTATATCATAAACAATGTTCAACATTTTAAAGTTTTTACTGTGGTCTAATGTGTACCATATTATTCTAATAATGTGTAGCATGTATGAGCCACCGAGATGATCGTGAGCATCTAGTTGCGGGTCCTGTTAATGGCAGCCATAACAATCATTGGGGGTTATTACAAGTTAGGAGGTAGCCATGCCGCTATTAGCCCCTTACCGGGTACCAGGTCTGGGTTCATTGAATGAGGAATTACCGGGCCATTCCGACCTTGGCGGGCCTGGTAATTCCTCATTCAAAGAACTCATTCCCATTCCCATTCGCGCCCCCATAGGGCTCAATGGGAATGGGGAGGGTACTAACAAAAGGCCTGTTAATAACGGGCCCGTTGTTAGCACCTGGTGTGCTTGCGAGACCCGCTTAGGGCGCCTGGTAAAACCAGACATCCTTAGCGGGTTCCCACGAGCAGACTCATGATGAGGCGGTTAGGGGTTGACGGCTCCAGCACCTTTACCGGCGCCGTTAACCCCTTACCACCTCACTCGTAATGACCCCTATTGTCTCAAGCATGCCTTTAACTCAGCAGTCATTACACCTTGTACAGAACAACCTCTGATAGTTCCATTTTTTCCATTTCAGTTTCAACTTTTAAAAGCCCCTCTTCAAATTGGTTGAAGACACAATGGGGGTCATTATGACCTTGGAGGTAACCATGCTGCAGTTTGCGGCATGGTTACCCCCTTACCGGGTACCGGGTTCCTTAAATGAGGAATTACCGGGCCATTCCAACCTTGGAGGACCCGGTAATTCCTCATTCGAGGAACCCAAACCCGGTACTTCCCCATTACCATTCGAGCCCACATAGGGATCAATGGGAATGGGGAGGGAGTTAACAACTGGCCCGTTAACAACAGGCCCGTTGTTAGCTACCTGGTTTGCTAGCTGGACCCGCTAAGGGGGCCCGGTTTTTCCAGGAGCCCTTTGCGGGTCCCATGAGCAAATCTCGTAATGCGGCAGTAAGGGTTTAACGGGGCTGGCACCTCTACCGGCCCTGTTAAACCCCTACCGCCAACCTCGTAATGACCCCCAATGTCTGAATTTGTTTGCACCACATTTGCAGCATTTTGCTGGCAGAAAAAGGAATGTTACGTTTTGCAATTGAAAGGAGAGAGCTAGTAAAAGGATTTGTTACAGAAAACACCATACTTAATTACATTTCCAACTTCATCATCACATTCATTGTAAGTGGTTTACACGGCTGCAGGAGCTTAGTCGTCAAACCATTGCACAAAGATGTCTTCTAGCTCTTCCATATCCTCGTAGAAGTCACTATCTATAATTATTTGCTGCTTCTACAACATATGTGTACAATGCTAACTTGGGGGTGAACCGATGAATCTCCCACTTTTATTTATTTATTTATTTATTTATTTATTTATTGTTTGCTTGTTAGGTGCTTATACAGGAAGTAAATACTGTTTCAAAGTGCCCACCGGGCAAAAGGGAGGGAACATGGGAAGGAAAACACTATACAATACAAAGAAATATAATACAGTGAAGGGAAAAAACAGCTGAACCTACTAAGCCTTGTGAGTATTCAGAACGTGCATGTGCAGCAAAGAAGAGGGCAGTGGGGGTAGGTGCTGGGGTGACCGTGCTCATGGGTGCGACACAGATGAAGTCAAGGTATGGTAAGTGCTACCCGGCCAGGAGCCGTCTTGGGTGGAGAGGTGCATGCCTTCAGGGCAGACGAGTGTGCTGAGACAAGTTCTCAGGCAGACAGAAGCCCCCAAAGATGCGTAAGCGCCCTGTACACCAATCACAGCACCTGTGAGATTAGCAGAGGAGAGAAGAAAAGAAGGAGGAGTTAAAGAGGAAAGTCTTGAGGAGCTTCCAGAATTTTAGAAAGTCTGCTCAAGACAGAGAGGGATGGGAGGCTGTTCCATAGCAGGGAGCCAGCTGAGGAAAGTGATCAACCTCTGGCCCTCTCTTCAATGTTTAGCAAAGCCTTTTACAGACAGAGGGCCTCATTACGAGTTTGGAGGTAGCCATGCCGCTATTTGCAGCATGGCTGCCTCCAAACTCAGGTCCGGGTTCCTTGAATGAGGAATTACCTGGCCATTCCAACCTTTGAGGACCCAGTAATTCCTCATTCAATTTACCCATCCCCATTCCCATTTGAGCCCCCATAGGGCTCCATGGGAATGGGGAGGGAGCAATGGGGAGGGAGCTAACAACGGGCCCGTTAATAACGGGCCCGTTGTTAGCTCCCTGGTCCCCTCGCAGGACCCGGAAAGGACGCCTGGTCTGACCAGGGAACCTCGTAATAGGGCGGAGTGGGTTTAACGGCACCAGCACTATTACCGGTGCCGTTAAACCCATTCCGCCGCTCTCGTAATGAGGCCCAGAGAGTTGGTGCCAGAGGAACGTAGAGGTCTAGAGGGAGAGTATTTAGAGAGATCTTTAGCGCTAGCTGCAGATAGTGTGGTCCCCAGCCCCAGACAGCCTTGTGAATGATGCAGATAGCCACCTTTGTTTTCTGGGTTAAAGAGGTCCTCATCGCCACAGACAATTTCACTGAAAATATGAGATGGCAAAGGCTGCTATTGTTTAACAACTAGTGCCCTGCAGCAAGCATTCTCATCCGTCACTAGTGGGATGTGCATTTTATAGCAAACATACTCAACATCATTTTATTTCAGGATTTCTTTGTTTTCTTACTAGTTGTTTTGTGTTGGTGAGCAGACATCTTGCATCAGTTTAAAGATAAATGCGTGCCTTGAAAAGATAAACCAGCCATGTTCCCTTTATTTACAGACCTTCAACACCGCCGCCTGCATACCACATGTGTGCCCCTGGCTCAGGATGCTAACTGGTATCCGGACACACCCGCAGGGCTTTAAGTGGGCCGGGGCTCAGTCTCCAAAAAGTGGGACTGAGCCGGGGCCCTGCCGGGGCCCCCGTCCCACCACACGCAACATTGGCGGGATGCATTATCCCGTCGCGGGGGCAGCCGCAACGGGAGATGCGCCTGCCATGAAGTCAGGCGATCTGACAGAAGTGGCAGCCAACCACAGCGATGCTGTGCCTGGCTGCCACTTCTCTAAGTCATGTAACTGCCTCTGGTGACCTCTCGCACGAGGGGTCACCAGAGGCAGCTACTGTCCCTTTGTTTCCCCAGGTCGCCGAGGCGTCTTTAACCCTCTGCGAACCTGGGGATTCCTTGACATTTTTCGAGGTTTATGAAAGATGGCTTGAAAAGTACACAATTCAAGCCATCTTTTATAAAGCTTTGCCGACGGACAATTTTGTCCGTAGTCAAAGCTTTATAAAAGATGGCTTGAATTGTGTACTTTCAAAGCCATCTTTTATAAAACCGAAATGTTTAAAAAGAAAATGGCCTGAAAAGTAGGCAAATCGTAAGGTATGCACACACACATATATATGCATGTTATATATCTGTGTGCGTACCTTACTATGGTTTGTGTACTTTGCAAGCCATCTTTTCTAAACATAGAAATATGTATTTCTATGTTTAGAAAAGATGGCTTGCAAAGTACACAAACCATAGTAAGGTACGCACACAGATATATAACATGCATATATATGTGTGTGTGCATACCTTACGATTTGCGTACGTTTTAGGCCACGCCCCCCAGAAGCCACGCCCCCAAATGAGGGCCCCCCCTCGATTTCTTACCCCACTTAAAGCCCTGCACACCCGTCTGCATAGAAGCTGTTCAGGCCATTAGGGAAATACCTGGCCAGGCCAATGGTGCCACATCTTTTCAGACCCTTTGGTACAACCCCGCTTTATTTCACCCACATGCCCCTCCCTGAGCAGGTCGGGCACAGCTTTAATATCGTATGTGTTAGAGGAATGAAATATCCTTGATACTAACATTTTAATACAAATATACGTTTGATTATTTTTTTTTATATAAAAGCATTAAATAAACATTAATAGAACAAATAAAAGAGTATATAAAAAAATGAACCAAAACAAAATTAAAAAGGGGCAGGGCATCAGGTTCCACCCATTGGGCGCACCTGTCACCTGTATGAATGGACACCCTATACACTCCCTATACACTACACACACAGACATACTACATTTAACTCTCATGAATTTGTGAACACATGCATGGCATAAACACTAATAGCCCTAAAAAAAACATGTCTGACACATGAACCATCCCCATTTCAAACTGCAGGACACACTTCAGGCAAATTGATTGCCATCTTGTTTCTCTGACAGCTAAGCAGCCCTTTCCAGATGTAATCCCAGAATAGGAGTAACTGTACTGGGAGTTTTTGTGTCTCATTTTCGATTTCCCAGACCAGGCATTGCTGATCTGGGGGATTGTCACAATTTATTGCCGGTGGAGTGGGGGTACTGAATGTAATATACGTTCATGAAGTGCATTCACACTTGCAAAACCGTTTGGTTTAATGCCAGCATGTAATTTTCAAGCTGTTGAGCCAATGGTTTTCTGTGCAATACCCATGATCTTAGCACTTGCCAAAAGCAGGCAGCTTCCATAAGAATCCTCTGTAAATGCTTCCATATTCATTAATTGAGGAAGACATTTACACTTTTTGAAAAACATAGTGCAAAAAGGTGTTAGGTCAATTGCACCTATTTTAACACTATGTTTTACATTACATCTTGTAAATGTTTACAGTTGTGCAGAAGAGCGTGGACATGTTGGCAGTCTCCTCCGTACAATTACAACTTTGGGGGAAATTCCCCCCTCCGTCTCATCCTGGAAGGTACTTAATTTCTGGCAGACTCGACCTTCGTTTGGATCCCTTTCCATCTGAATAATCCTGATTTCACTTAGAGAACAGAGGAGTAAACACACAAAGACACATCAACCCCGAACAGAGCAATCATTTGCAAAGTGCACACATGAATTTACATCAATGCCACGCTTTGATGTATATAGTTCGCCTGTCTAGGGCGCCGCTAGACAATGGGAAAGAAAGAGATTGACATCTCAGAGAGCATTTCTCTCTTTTTTAAATAATGATGTGAAGAAGAAACAGGAATTAAATATCAGAGGTAAATATCCCCAGTAATACAGCAGTGCATCCTGAGAGGAGAGAAACTACTGGTTTCAGATACGACTCTATCAGCAAATACACATTCAGCTAGAGGGCCCTCACATTTGCAAAAACAGCCCAGGGGCCTCTGGGTAATCCTGAAGCTCTGTCCCGCACACATGGATTAAGAAAGGTATAGGATTTGAGAACATTGAGCAAAATGCACAAGCACATGTATTGCTTTTGCGAGCTTTTGTTTAGCTTTGCCGCAGTCCCAAACTATTTCAGGATGATTTATTTTTCTATTTTAAATATTTTTAATATTTCCTCAGTACAACATGAACTTGTGAAATCTGCAATAAGAATTCCCTTGCTATTTGGACAAGCTATGAGTCCCACAACCCTTGAAACTGTACAGACATGCTCACTGGATGTGCAAATTGGTTGACTTTGAAGCGGGCCTGGACCTACACAGTCCACCAGTTTTTTTATCCATTTGGCACTTGTTTGTTTGCAGGCGAGATTGCTTCACAACCGAGTGCCATCGTGTCACGAGATGTCAGGTGAGCTATCCAGTTAGAATGTATAGGACATGTAAATGATTTATTTTTCTTGTCTCACATGATCGCCCCAAGTCCGTTTACATACCTCTCGTTTTCACAGATCACAGACACAAAATGTCTGTCATTCCTTAAGGAAACTGAGCTTACTTTCATTGAAGTGTGGAACTTTTCAACTTTCTTAAAAGGAAATAAATTCCTACCACTGGGACAGAGTCAGATTCACGTGGAAGGGCAGTTCATAAAATTATAATTTAAAATAGAATCCTAGCAGAGTATAAATAGCGAGAATATGTTCCACTATCTCAGTGTGGAAATGATAGATTTACAATTCATTATCATAAAGAAGTAGTCTACTTCTTTCTACTCTCTAGTGGCATTAAACAGATACTGTTCATGCCTGAATTTCTTCAGGCCAGAGTCTGACTATCGTACAAAATAATAATCAGGGCCTGGATTTTAAAGCTGCATGATTTAAATCATATAAATGCACAGCATCATTAGTGCTGACTCACTCCCGACCGCACTAGAGTAAAGCTAACTCAATGCACCTGAGCTACAGTATAGGGACACTTGCAGGGCAAAGATTGACAGCAACTGGACAAACACATCGAAAATAGATCCACCTCGAACTCGCTTACCTTGCAAAACATTAACATGTACATATGTGATTGTTATTGAGATTTATAACGCACACTGCTGCCATGTTCATGGCCTCCAGGCGCTCAGGTGGTTATGAAAAGGAAGGGTTAAGGAGGGTTAGTTAGTGTATCGTGTGGGAGAGTGCAAGAGAGCATTTGCTCTGCTGTTGGTAGCTTCCGTTCCTAAATAACGGTCACTGTGTGTGAGGCTTGCATTTCGTTGGTATAGATTTGGTGTAATTTTGGAGTGCAAGTTTTATGGGATTGTTTTGTGAGTGTGTGGTGTGGTTTTATGTGGAAGTTTGGTGTTTTGGGCTTAGTCGGATGGTGAAGGGGTGGCAGCTTGCTGTGTGATTTCAAGATTGTGCTCTGGTAGTGGTGTGCGTTTGTTATGGTTGGTGATTGAGTATGAGTTTGTAGGAACATTGCAAGTTTTAGTAGGGTTACTGGTAAAACATGCCTGTGCATTCTTGTGGGTCGCTTTCATTTGATTGGGCTCAATTCCTTGTATGGTCATCCACATGAATCTGATTGTCTTTCAATGTGCCAGCCCAGATTTGGTTACTTCAGTTTTGGTTTGTGGTGTCCCCTCCTGGTGATGCAGTCGAGTGTTTCTCTTCAATAGTACTTCCTGTTTAGGTGGGGGAGTTGAAGAGTCAGGCTTTTAGTAGTTTTCTGTATTTTAGGTGTTCTTCTGTTGTTTGTGTTTCTCTGGGGAGTGAGTTCCAGAGTTTTGCTGAAATGCATTAGAACCCTGGTCCACCAAATCGTTTTCAATATTCCTTTGGTTCAAGGCAAATGTCACTTCTTGTTCTCAGGTTTCGATTTGGTTTGTAGATGGAGATTTTTTTCCTGTATGAATTTCGCTCCTTGTTCATGAATTGCTCTATGGGTTATGCAGAGGATTTTGAAGTAAAGAATGTTTTGGGCTGGAACCCAGTGTAGGGTTCTCAGTACTGGTGTGATGTGCTCTCTATTAGTGAGTCTGAGAAGTAGTCTTGCTGATGCATAATGTATCCGTTTTAGTTTTTTGGTGAGGTAGTCCAGCATTTCCAGGTTCAGGCCATTGCCATAGTCTGTTTTTGACATGACGAGGGAGATGAGCTGAGTGTTCTGTGCGGGAAAGTGATGAAAGGTACTATCTATTTGATTCTGCTTAGGCAGAGAAAACACTTCTTTACTACATTGATGACTTTTGGTTCAAGTGTTAAGTTATTGTCCATTAGTATTTTTACTATTTTGGAAGCTTCTGGTTGGTTTCTCATTTTGCTAGGCCATAGAATGGAATTTTCGCTCAATGGGTTGTTGGGCAGGATCATGATATCTATTTTGTCTGGGTTGAGTTGTTTAAGGCTGTTGGTGATCATCCATTTGATTATTTGTGTGAGTCAGTTGAGGGTTTGGTCTGGTTCTCCAGAAATGTTAATTTTATAGATGGTTTGTGTGCCATCTGCATAGTTGCAAAAGGTGGGTCAGTGTCTTTTGATGCAGTAGATGGGTGGGGTCATGTAGATGTGGAAGAACAGTAGTGAAATTGACGAGCCTTGTGCAACTCCGCAGTTTGGTGTGCGTGGTGTTGCTTTGAAAGTGGTTAGCCAGGTTGTTTCCGTTCTTTCTGTGAGGGAGGACTTTAAACATAGCAAGGTCATGTTGCTGATTCCTCTTTCTTGGCGTCTTTTGATGAGGTTTTTGTGGTGGACTGTGTCGAAGACTGATGATGCATCTAATCTAGTATTTGTGCTGAGGAGATTCTGGAGTTAGCGTTCGTTTAAGGTCATCCCAGATGTATAGTAGCACTGTTTCTGTTCCACTCATTGTTCTGAAACCAACTTCCCCTTCTGTAATGGCTTGGCAGGCTGAAGAACAATGGTCTGGATGGTTGCCCACAGCAAAGGCAGAGGTTAGGATTAATTCCAAACCTTCCAGCCATCACCTCATTTGTTCTGCATAAGTCACTGTGGGTGGGATGGGAATGCCCAGACATGGGTCCTAGAGACCCAAGCTACTCCTCACTAATGATCCCCAATGAGGCCAAATCATGTCTGGAGATGCTTGTGGTCTTGTGCAGAAGGGATGTGACCTAGTGATTCGGGCTGGACTGTCCCATTTGGGATGGGACCAATCCTGATTTGCATATGGTCTTTCCCCCTTCTGTAATCGCTTGGCAGGCTAAAGAACACTGGTCCGCAGGGTTGCCCAGAGCAATGCCCGCCGTTAGGATTCATTTCAAACCCTCCAGCCATTACCTCTTGCTTTTCTGAAACCGACTGGTGCCTGGTCTAGTTTTCGATTGCTTTATACATGTTCTAGGATTTGTTCATATGCACAGCTTTGTAGTAGTTTTGCTGGGTAAGGGATGTTTGAAATAGGCCTGTGGTTGGTTAGGTCTCCTGGGTTTCCTGTCGGGTCTTTGAGGAGTGGTTTAATGTTTGTCATTTTGAAGCTTCGTGTTACAGCTCCTTTTGCCAGTGAGTGGCTGAAGAATTTCCAGAAGTATGCTGGAGGCGTTATTTGGATGAGGTTAATCATGTAGATATCTGGTGGGTCAGGGTCTGCTCATGATCCTGCTTTGTTGCTTTGATTCACATTACCATAAATATACTCAATTTGGGGCCATTTCATAAAGTGTTGACTATGCCCAGAGCCTGTCATCAAAGAAGAAACAGTTTAAGTAGGCAAAACATTATTAAACAACACTGACAATACTAAGTATAAAAACATCAGAAACAAACTGTAGGTGCCTTTCCCCGTCTTACTACGTGTGAGAGAAAAAATAAAATAGCAGACAAAACCCCTTGTCGGGGAAAGAGGCACTGAGACCCGGCTGCAAGAGTTCAAGGGATGTTTTATTTCTCCAGCTAGGAAATAAACCAAAAAAGTCTCCCTCATTTACATCAGTGCCAACATTTATATTAGTTAAAGTAACTCTAACAAAAAATACTAAATGGACCCGATTGGCCAGACGGTGTGGTGCTGGAGGTGTGGGTAGCATCTCTTCCTCCTGGTTGGCTGAGTACCTGACGGACGTCAAACATCTTGTGCTCCATGCAGGTCAGGGTCCGGTCACTGTGGTCACTACCTAAGCTAGTATTGTTACATACTAAATGACAAATTATTTAAAACATTTTATGCTACTTGTCACATTTCTACATAAGTTACACACAATGATTATTGTCAGTACAATTGGTTCATTTGTGGCTTTAATTGAAGGCCTTGACCCTTATTGTGCATGTAAAAGAATCAGGCTATGTTTCGCATCTCTTTCTAGGTTTCAAACTCATTAGTGCAAGTAAAAGTATATATAATAATAAAAATGCTTAAGGTTAGTAGTGGGTGTGTTGGGTGGGTTTCACAGCACAGGTGAAGGTCTGGCACTTGAAAGAAATATCTTACAGGGGGTGCAGGGTCAGGATGGCAATAAATTGTTCTAATGGGGGTGGGTGGCTTGCACGTTTATGAGGACGAATCAAGCAGAAAGTGCTCAGCTCATCCTGGTTCACATGCCGGTTTTCAGGCAAACAGTGATCTCAGAGGAAGAAAACTGTAGCATATTGATTGTTGCAACTTTCTCTAGCTTCAGCGTGAGAATGGAAGCGCAGAGCTTTCCTTCGCAGGGGGAGTGCAAGTATGGGGGCCAGCCAGCTGCCTGCGCGCCTTGTGTGTGTGTGTCTCTGTCCTTGGCTGCTGCAGTGGAAAGGGGAGCTGAGCATTGCTGTACTATCGCAGTGAGGCCTGTTTACCCAAGATGGAGTTGAAAGGGGGCACAAAAGATGGATGCCCTGTGTCCTGCTCAGTAGTCCCATCTATGCAGCAGTCAACCGTGGTTAACTTTACATAAGGGCAAGTGGCAATACCATTACCCGAGGCACGCGGTCCAAGCCTTGTACTGAGGAGCGTACGATGCGAGGGGGCCTGAGGACCCCTCACTCCCATACAAAACATTGACGTGATGTAAGGTGACACTATCCATTTGGTGCTGTGGTCCCTTACACTAGTAAGGGATTCCAGAGTGTATGCAAACACTTTAGGTTTCCTATTTTTACAGGGCTATAGCAGCGGGCTGCTTTGGCAGGGGGACAGATGACCATAGGGAAACTGCATTGCATCTATGTGATCACTGCACTGCCAAATATATCGACTAAGAATATGTCGACTTCCATTACGCAAGGTGCAGTGATCACATAGATCACTTGTTCCCCGCATCCGCCTACCTGCTGCCCCCCACCTTCTTAACTTTTCGGCAGCACACTTTTGTGTGTGCCGCTGACTCTCCTCTATCCCTGTGGCATCAGTTCCATTCCACTAACGTGGGTCGGAACTGGCGCTGCATGGTCTTTCGTTCCCTTTTTGTTTTTAACTTTTTTATTGTGCCCCTCTATGCATGTAATAGAAGCAGGGGAAACCCCTGCAACCCCCAAACCCATTACACTGAAAAAGGTGTGCGGGGGACACCCCTGCAACCTCTGTCTAGTGGGAGTCGGAATGTGTGTACGGCCCAAAGGCACAGTATTGAATAAGTCTGCATTTTTTTGTCAACATACAGGTCACGAGTAATGTAATGGCAAATTTGATATCTGCCTTGTGAGACCTCAGAGAAAAGAGCAAACATGAGTGAGACATTTTGTGGAAAACTAAAAAGCATAGGATTTCAAGCGGTTCAACCAGGTAAAAATGTATGGATTGTTCTCGAGGTTTGACATATGAGGATCTATTGGGTTTGACTCTATATTGCAACAGATGAGTAGAAATACAGAACGTCCAATGATTGGCATTTGAAAAGGCAGTAGAGGTTCTCTCTTGTTAGGGAAGATAGTTGTAGCTAGGATTGTGAGTTAGAGTAGAATAAATGTATAATAGGGCCTAGGTAGCTTTAGCTAGTTAAGTTGAAATGCATTTTGGGGGCACATGACTTGTGGGTGAGTGGGGGGTTGAATTAGGGGAGGATGGACAGTACATCTCACATCATGCATTATGCAGGCATATGAGAAGGCCAAGACACTGAGAACCCAACATGCATTTATAAGAGGTAGGAGAAGGACAAATCACTGAGAACCCATTGTGTATTTTGCAGGCAGGGGAGAAGACCAACACACCCAGCACCCCACTTGCTTTTATTCAAGGGAAGTGTGAATTAAATACAGATGTCTTAATCTACTGAATGTGGTAGGGAGCAGGGTAAGGGTCTGGGTAGGAATGTACCTGTTTGGTAAAGTTCACCAGTTACAGCAGTTTTCTTTGGAGAAGCCCAGATTGCATGTGTGTTGCATTGTTGGCAATGTTAGTCAATTGGTAGCTACAGAATCCAGTGCATACGCATGAAATTCAAATGCCTATGCAGAGTTTTAGAAAATCTATCAGGGACTGGTGGATGGCATTCTGGAAGAAAGCGAGGATAAGCTAACACCAACTGAGATACAAGAGTGTGAAGATTTGACAACAACTCAGCAACAGAAAGAGCAATGCAAGGATGGGAGCAAAAGGTGACTCTTGAAAATGTATCACCTCTGTTATCTTTGGAAAAATATGCCAATGAAGAACATGACAACGTTCACACTCCTATCCCTAATTCAAGATTGAGACTCAGATATCTCTGCTTTGATGATACCACAGATAGTGAGGGACACCAAGATACAGAAGGAGAGGGTGTAGGCATTGACAAACCCATTCAATTGTCAAGTGTAAGCACTGTACACATAAAGCAAGCACAGGCACTCTTCATGCTCCATTGTACAGTCTTCTCCAAAACAGTCCCAAAGACTACATGTTAGTGGTAATACAACTTTGCAGTTAGTCACATCAAAGTTATGGCACCTTAGTCAACATCACTCGCACAGCACCCATTTCAAAGTGCATGAGCAGACCCCAAGAAGGAGGAGAGTTTAGGGCCCATTCAGCCTCCCCCACAAATTGGGAGTGTAGGTATTTCACGTTTATGGTCATTTAAGTGGTCTTCTGTAATGCTCTTGTGGTACTTTTGCTCACACATTAGTGGGAGAGACAGATGCAAAACCTGCGCTGTTGCTTGGTGAATGTCAGAAGAATGTGGCATCTGTGTGGCAATCTGCTTTCTAAAGGGGTGGAGGAGAGACATGTGAATGAGTTATCCATAGGGAAGATCTCAAGATCTGACAGACAACATTGTGTTTGGCTCTAGTATTCCACTAATATAAGCAAATGGACCTCAGCTCTGAGGTTGGACAGATCCACTTAACACACATTTATCTTACAAAAAAATTGACTATATTAAAAAAACAAATCTATCAAGCAAACATTTGATAGATTTGTTTTTGTAATAAAGTCCATTTTTTTCCTGTACGTCTAGTATTCCACTGACATGGGAGTGTGCGATAGGGTTATAGAGGAAAGCTTAGTCATGGCTCAATTAGTGTTGATGTGCTAAGGGCTAGGCCTGCGGTGAATTTGTGTTTGTAGTGTAAGGTTTATGAGATCTTACAGTGGAGTAAGTAACTTGGGGAAGAAGGGAGTATGCCATACAAAGCAGAACAACGTGCAAGGCAGAAAAACGTGCAACCCTATACTCATACCACTGGCCTCTTGCAGACACATCTCATTTCACCACCACACATTGCACTGCAAATCCATTCTCTCTGTCTCTCTCTCGCTCTCTCTCTCTCTCTCTCTCTCTCTCTCTCTCTCTCTTTCCCCCTCTCCCTCTCTCTCTATCCATCTCTCTCTGTCTCTCTCTCTCTCTTTCTCTCTCTCTCTCTTTCTCTCTCTCTCTCTTTCGCTCTCTCTCTCTCTTTCTCTATCTCTTTCTCTCTCTCTCTCAAACTCTCTCCTTCTCTCTCTCTCTCCTCTCTCTCTCTCTCTCTCTCTCTATCTATCTCTTTCTGTCTATCTTTGTTTTGCTTCCCCTCGCTCTGAAATAGACCTATTGTAACCCATGTGTAAAATAAGAAACGTCTGCAAGTTGGTACATGAGGTGAAGTGAGAAGACTGGAAACTCCACTTATTACAATGGGCAAGAATGTTTGTTCCAGAGAAAGGGCTACTTGAAATGTGTGGGACACAGGCACCCACTTCACATTCCTAAGTATGTTGGTTGACAAGCAAGGGATGCCACAATCGTCGCTCTCACATGCTCAGGTGTAGTGCTCAGTGATCTGCTGGGATTTGCCACTCAGGGCACCACCACTAGGGGCAGCATACGTCTTTTGTCAGGTATTCATTTCATGGCAGAAAAGCAAAAAGCTCATCTTTCCACCTGCCATCTATGCAAAAAATGTCTTACTGAGGATGCCAGGAACCAATTTGGGCATATTTCCCGTTAGGCGCACATGAGATGGCAACATCAGCATGCCTGGAAAAAGGAAATGGGGGAAAGGGCAACAACCCACCCCTCAACTGCAGACAATGGGCACATTTTCATCATCATCCGGCAACACCTCACCAGAAAACTGCTTCACAGAGCACTCTCAGAACATTATCTTTATAAGTACAGGAATGCACTTCTGCCTATCATGACATTGGATGGAGGCAGATGACTTCCCTGGTTTAAGCATGTAAAGCAGGGGCCAATTGCATTGAACATTCAATCCCTGTGGGAACCCCATTAGTAACTGGTAGTGAGAGTAAAGGAAGATTACAAAATGCTGCCATAATTCAATCAAGGAATAATATGGTGAATTATTGCCTTTCGTTGAGCTTGGGTGCACAGTATTAAACTTGATTTTGACTTTGGTTTTGAAACTTACCTCGATAGAATCTCTTCCCCATTTGCATGGAGTATAGGATGAACATGCTGTAGGTGGCAAAGTTTACTAAGAATTGGCATGGTTCTAACTCTTCCACCTGTCAGGTGTGTGGTAAGGTTGATGAATCCAGTGAGCACTTTATGTTCTTTTGCCAAGGATATAAAGTGATTAGGGGAACATATCTGATCACACTATTGAGAGCATCGGGCATCAGCCGATTGGAGAATTCCCATGCATTTTGAAAGTCCACTCAGGACCCAATGGGCCTCATTCCGAGTATGGCGGTAAGGGATAGCGGCCACCGCTAATGAGAGCGGTGGCGGTAATCCCTTACCGCCATACTCCGAGTTCCCTTAGCGCCATGGTGCTTTTAACACCTGCTTTTAGCAGGCGTTAAATACCATGGCGCTAAGGGACCTTGATGTTAATTACGCCACCGTAATTTACGGTGGCGTAATTGACGCCTTCCCCACTCCCATTATGCCCTATGGGGCAAGAATGGGAATGGGGAAGGGTAAATGGGGATTGGGGAATTACCGCCCCGCCAACCTTGGAATGGGGCGGTAATTCCGCCAACCACCAAGGCGCTGCCGGTCCGGGTACGGCGTCAACCAAGGCGTTAATAGCGCCATTGGTTAGCGCCGTACTCGGAATGAGGCCCAATGTTGTTTATTTTGAATCCACATACATGCATAGGGCATGTATGAGGAGAGTGAGATTAATTAAATCAGAGCTTCTGATTAATTGTTTAGGGTACTATAAAGGCAAAACTGTATTGGTGCACTCTATTGTTGTGGCAAAGATCATTTTACTGATGTTAATGATGTATTCGAATTGTATGTGTTTTATCAACTCCGGATGTTTTAATGGATTGTTATGAAATGTGTGTGTTTTTGTGTTTTTATGTTTCAAACTGAATAAAGATGATGCTGTTCATGGTGATTATCTTTGACAGGGTGAAAAAGCAAGTCTATCTTGTGTAATATCACACAACAGAGGCCTCCGGTGATGAACATTTGTGTGCAACCAAGCTACAGTCATGTGGATGTAACAGCAAATGGAAAAGTGGTGGAGAATTTGACTCTACAGAAGTGGTTGATTGTAATTCAAAAGTACATCATTTGTTTTCCCTATCACTGTATTTTGAACCACTCTCTCTCACTTGTTCTGTCCAATTGGCACCACATCCTAAATTCTACCACCAAGAACAGGAGGCTGCTCTGTTATTAGTGGAAAAGTGTCCCTGCTAGTCTATGGTACTGCTGGCTCAGGGCCAGACATGGGATTTTAGGGAGATGGTTGTGCTGACCTAGAGTTGGGGTATGCAGATCACTTGGCAGGCAAGACAGGTGATGGGCTGCAGTGTCATCTGGCATGTCTTTGTGGCCACCTCACTATTGCAGGAGGGATGCTCTGGCTGTTCCTGTGACATGTGAAGTGCTCACGTTGAACACAAAATTGTGCCACGGTCTCCATTGATGGTGTTTTGAAGAGGTGCCCAATGTACTATTACTTGGGTTACTAAATGAAGTGGATTAGGGAAGAGGTTGCATATTACACTGCCTGCCTCTCCGCAAAGGTACACCCTGCAGCAAGCTGAAGTAGTCCCACATCCATGAACAGATGAGTGATGATTGTATGGGCAGGGATGTCTTAGTAACTGGTCTGTCCCCACTGAATGGGCAGGCAATGGTGTACTGGCCCCAGTGTATTTCCTCCTACCGAGTCTAAGGATGTCCTTCTCTGACTTCTCTGCATGCTGATTCTTGATCTCCTGCAGCACAGCCAATTCCTCCTCCTCTCCCTCTGGCCTTTGTCACCCCCTACAACTCTGTGGATACTGGGATTGCTTTCTCCTCCCTGCCAACTTCAAGGACCAAGGTCACGGTACTCACCCACCTTCTGCAGATACTCCTCAATTCAATTTGACTTTATCACAACCCCCCTGATGGCTATCTACACCATACTCCCCATCATGCTTGGTGTCCGTTTTTCATGCTACATCTCCTCCTCACATTGCTCCACTGTCCATCCTCAACTACATTCCCCCTCAAACTTCATTTAATCCTTTTCAAACAACTTCTCCCCTTCCACAATCACAATTTCCCCTTCTTAAAACACAATTAAAAAAACACCAATTTGTGAGCCTGTTCAGTCCAATCCTAACTCGACAGACAAACAAAACCCTCTAATTAAGGAGAAATCAAGCTGGGCGTTCTACATTCCCTCAAAGCTGTTCAAAATGGCTTAGGGCCTGCAACTGAATCGAGACCTGTGGTGGGGAAAAGTTTGACGTTCTGGCAGGGCACATTTTGACAAATTTGAGTCCCAATTGTGCAGAGGTGGGATTTAGGAATAACAGTGTGTACCACCTGTTTTAAGTACAGAGCCAATTTGTCCTGTCCTGAAAACCACAAGGGCGTGCCTTCTCTAAATTATATCAAAAACAGGTTATGAACCGAGAACTGGGCTGTACCTACCCCACCCACAACAGAGAGCCCGTCCATTGCAGGCATAGTCCATCAATCTGCTTTTCACACGTTTAGGGAAGGGGAGTCCTTGCTGTTCCACATGGCCCACAAGTCAACACATTTCTGGGGTTGTCACAGTATGAGGAAAAGCATTACATTAGGATCATCACTAGTATGAGATCTATAGGGGGCCTGTACATGGGTGTCAATAATTCAATGGGCCTCATTACGAGGTAGGTGGTAAGGGATTACCGGCACCGGTAAGGTCACCGGTGCCGGTAATCCCTTACCACCCTATTCCGAGGTCCCTTAGCGGGTCCCTTCCTTAATGCCTGGTTTTACCAGGCGTTATGGATGGGACCCGTTAAGAGACTATAGAGCTAATAACGGTACCACAAATTGTGGTACCGTTATTAGCTCCATCTCCATTCCCATTGAGCCCTATGGGGGCTCGAATGGGAATAGGGAATGGTTCCCGGAATGGGGACTTACCGGGTCCTCCAAGGTTGGAATGACCTGGTAAGTCCCTATTTCGGGAACCCGGACCCGGAATGCGGTAAGGGGGTAGCCATGGTGCTAATAGCACCATGGCTACCTCCTACCGCATAATGAGGCCCATTGTAATGTTAATGCAGGCCAGCATAAATATTTGGCACTGCTGTGTTTTTCAAACATTCCTGTAGCCTTGTCAGTAGTTAGGGATGCCACATACTTCTGCCTTGACATGCAGTGGCACACTGCACCGTCAACCATAATTGAGCACACCTTTCAAGAGTCATTTTTATCTGACAATCAAAATTCATATGAACAGAGAAAATGACATAGTGGGTGTCTGTGTTACCGTCACAGGAATTAGGACCTATAAAACACAGGGTTGTCTGTCCAGTGGTCAACCCATGTTGATCTTCGGGTCTAATGGTTGACCCCAAATGGTCCTCCCCTCAAAGTGGTCGTCCCTATTAAAATCCAATGTTCAGTTGCTTACAGGTCGACCACCTATTGGTGGACCTATGCAACTGCTCACCAGAAGTACTGGAAACTTTGAACCCCCTTTCTGTTTCTCCTGCCCACCCTCAACCTCTTCTCTTCTGCCAAGACTTCCTCCTCCCAACCCCAGTCTTCCAACATCCTCTCCCACTCCACTTCCCTGACCTTACTTAGTGATGTCCTTGTCAGGGGTACCCTCTTCCCCAAACTCCCTTTTAAGCTCCAGCTCCAGCCCCATCCCGCTAATCGATTCCCCTTCCTCAGAGCCTCATATTCCTTCACCAGCTCCTCCCATCCTCACCCCTGCCACCACTTCCCTTGTCAACAAAAGGTGGCCAATCAGGTGCAACTGTCAAACTTTTGACAACTAGTCTAGCGTATCTACAACTTTTTGACAAATGGTATGTCAAAGACAAAGCACATGTAAGATGTAAGCACCATCAGGCATGACGAGAAATTAATTTCATAGGCTGTGTAGGTAGAGCTTAAATATTTTGGGACAATGTTTTATAATCCACTTGCATATTTCCTATGATTTCAAAACTCCATCTTTCATATCAGAACACACAATTCTCATTCTGATAAATAGCAGTGAGTTAAATTCTCATAGTCTGCATGTGTTCTGTCACCTTACAATGGTGATATGTGTGAAAGCGAAAATGTGTGTTGTGATGAATCCCCGGATGTCGTCACTTCTCCCCTAGGAGGAGCCCCTTCCCATGAGGCAAGGGAGGTGAGGCCGCTACCTGATAGTCCCTCTGGCGGTGATAATCAGTGTGTGGATCTCATTGGGAGGGAAATCCCCTGTGGGATTAGTGACGACCTGGAGAGAATGTGGTATCCCCATAACCCACCTAACCCTAACACACCTTCCTATCCCACTCTCACCAAAACCTCCCCTAGTGTTCCTATATGTTTATGCCAAGCTGTCAGTTTAGGAAATATTGGGATGAGGAAGACTGTGAACTCCTCAAGGGACGTGTATCTCTTAAGTACTGGGACAAAGGATAAACCATTTGACCCAGTGGAAGACTGTAAGTTCAATAATGGGATGAAGAAGAGGTGCGGAGCAATGAAGAGTGCCCCACGCAACCAAAGTACGCACTCTAGTCCATGTAAGGAAGGTGAGGGCCAATGGATTAAAACAAGGGAAGAAGGATTCAAGAAGGAGTCAGACACTCCCTGGAGGAACCGGGAGATGAAAAACTGGCTGGAGGAACATAGACACCAAGATTGTAGAGGTCGAGATGCCGTGGCTGGACCAAGGAAGGAGGCAGAGGCAAGGGCAGCCAGCCAAACGGGAGAGCTGGAGCACATGGCCAGGTCGAGATGCACTGACCGGGAGCAGGTGAATGCTGGAGAGATGCCACAATCCCCAGAGAGACTCTAACATACCAGAGTGAGCAAGAGAAACCCACAGCCAACAGAGGTCATCAGTAAGCACCCGTAAAAGTTCTGGGTGGCCATCATGGTTGGTGGGAACTCGGTAGGGCAGGAAAGTCATAAAGGATGGCCCTGGGAGCCGCGCACAATAATGAACTACCTCCAAAGACATCTTCTTCGGCACCGTACCTGTCAGAGTAGTGAGTCAGGCCAGCCAGAACAATCAGAAAGAGAAGTATGGGTCTGGGCCCCACACCAGGTCGAGAAGAGCATCACAAATCTTCTTCTTCAGCAAAGTACCTGGCACAGGAGTGAGCCAGGCCAGCCTGAACAATTATAGAGAGAATTACAGGTCTGGGACCCGCACCCAGTTGAGAAGAGCATCACAAATCCTCTTCTGCAGTGCAGTACCTGACAGGAAAGTGAACCATTTCTACCAAAGGAAAGTGTAAAGCTTAGGGTTCGGTCAAGATGAGACTGACATCATTGAATGTACCAGTGACTTCTTTATTAGGTTCCTGTACATTACATCCAGTTTGTTGAGTCATATTCATAAAGTAGGAACTTCAATGGTACAATGACAAGCACTGGCATCCTCTCTCTCAGGGCTCACATCTCAACTGACACTCCCAGAACACCAGTCATACCACAACATTCTATCTGGTCACATTCTGTGTCAGTCACCCCAGCATTCCATTCATTCTACCATAATACAGGAGAAGCTAAATCACTACATATCTCCTCCCTTTAGTGACAACCAAATAACTCTCTACTAAACAAAACACACACACGCAACCACCCCAATCGAAATGCGTGTCCATCTACATCTCTTAACCAAAACACTCTGGCACACAACACAAAACCCATGAACGTCCCCACCATAGTGGGACAAACAACTCTACCAACAATGCCACTTCCCTTTTCTACTTAGTGGGGAAGAGACACCACCAACATCATAGATATACCATTCCGACTCCTTGCGTTTCGGCTTACCAGCCCCTCCACCCTTTTAAATCTCACAGCGCTCACCAACAATACAACACTTACTCCCTCACACCCCTCCATGTGAACAGCACACAAGTCGTGCTCTGCCATACTCCTCTCAACTAGGCTGAGTATTCCCAATACTCAGATAGCCACACCACACCAGCTTGGTGGCACTGCCCCTCACTTGCCCATCAAAAGAACATCCCTCAGCAACACTCTAAATACAGGGATAACCACATCACACATCCACACCACACATAACAATATATGCCTTAAGACATATACAATTAAAAGTCATAAGATTTTAAACACTAAGAATCGAAACAACAATATTCCCTTTTTTCCAAATCCTCTAACCTCAACCAAAATAATCCCACCTGCGAAAAAAAAATATGAGTGTGGCAGAATTCCCATGAAACTCTTTTATGATCCAATTAATGCAACGCTGACCAGTCCACACTTTACATTACTTAAAGAGTCTCTCTGTGGGAAAGAAGACTTTGTTAAACTTAACCATTAGTATTAACAGCCCATCTGTGGAAGAATAAAAGTATTTACATTACTGTTAAACCAGAATTCCTGTTATACTAAATGCCTACTATATATGAGTACAATCATACAGGACACGACTCCAAACAGATTTCATGCACACTCAGCCACACTCAGGCCTCGCATCACAACTACCTAAACCCTATAAATAACACGTTAAGTAGCCTAACACAACAGAACATTATAACAGCATCTAATACTCTCTTTGCTCGATAGAGATTTCACGGAAGAAACTTAATAAATCCGGGTCGAACTCCTGTAAAGTCATCAAACAGTCATTTCCAGGCAAGTCTAAAATCATACCACACTTTGAACAAAACTTCGCATGCACCGGTGGATCGTTGGTCGGTACCAAACCGTAAAACTCCTGGCATTTCCCTTCACAGTACCTAAAGTGCAGAGCATAGGCCTTTTCATTGTCCATCTTGCCGTCGTACACACCCGACTCCTCTTCTGAACTCTTAACTCTTTTTCCAAAAAATGCTAACACAGGAGTCATTATCCTTCAGCCCCCCTCTCGTAACAGGCTGATTCATTTTCCAATTGTCCTGATCAGCACCCGTGCCCACCAAGGTTGCACCACTGATTCTTCCTTCCGCAATCGCCCCCTTGCACCTTTCAACATCCGAAGGCGTTTTGAACTTCCCTTCACTCCCTGTCATCCTTGCTAGTCTGAACAAAGACCCTTGCGTTAATGACGTTACGCTGTAACGTCTGCGAACGTACTAGGTCCTTTTCATTCCATACTCCTGCAGGGAACGTCACAGCATTTACGATCTAAACATTCTACAATTCCCGAGATGCTCAGCATCCATGTGTGATGTCACCATACGAGATGAGCTGCCAGAGAGAACAGATCTCCTCTCACCAACGGTCACCTCCACAGCGGAGCCCCACCCTTGCCTCACGCAGCACCAAAGGCTATGTTGCACAGCACAACCTGTTGCTTCCAGCCATTCATCTGAGCCTCTTCTTCTATCCCCTCAACACAGCTGATCTCTGCAAAACACTCCAAGGACACCCCACAAGTCCGCCTCAGACTGACCTTTACTCTCCTGTAGCGTGCCTCGCACAGTGCCCAGAAGCAGTTTTCAGCACTCTCCTCAGTGTTCCTCGCCCAGAGCCCAGCAACAGCTTTCCGGTGCCAGGCAAAATACATCCACTCTACGAGCAACAGGTAAGAATTTACACCCGTCCTCACCAGTGCCTTTACTTTACTGAACCATGGCTCCCAGTACCTTCCAATGTTCAGCTCTGGGTACTAGCCCCCAATGTATTCCAGTGTCTTCCTGCAGCCAAACTGTGTTCGCGCCTAGGACCTTCACAATATATTTGGGCGCAAAACCCCTCCAATGCAGAGTTACTGGGCCCTAACCTCCTCCAACAGGTCTCCTGATGGGCTCCAAGCCCCTCCGCTGCACAGCCACGGGCTTCATGCCATACAAGACGCTGTTGCTAATAGCTCTAATCCCTTCAAGCACTGAAATTGGCTCTAGGCCCCTCCTCAGCACAGCTCTGGGATCCGAGTCCGTTCTGGCACTTCAATGGGCCCAGAGCCCCACCAACGTCCATATGCCAGGCTTTAATCTCTCACTGTCCTTAGTCTGCCCGCCTGCTGGCAGGGTCTCTGGCCCAAAGCCCTGGCCCTGCCCTCTACATCCTGCGTCTAAAGATCCTGCGCCGGACCTCCTTGCGCCTAATAGTCGCCACTGCTGCCTCTACCTGAGAGAGAGTTTTCATTTCTGGTTTGGGGGCGGTGCTTGTCCCTTCCTCGTGCTGTCCCCCCAGCACAGCCAGCATCCTCGTCGCCATTGTAAAGCTTAGGGTTCGGCCAAGATGAGACTGACATCATTGAATGTACCAGTGACTTCTTTATTAGGTTCCTGTACATTACATCCAGTTTGTTGAGTCATATTCATGAAGTAGGAACTTCAATGGTACAATGACAATCACTGGCATCCTCTCTCTCAGGGCTCACATCTCAACTGACACTCCCAGAACACCAGTCATACCACAACATTCTATCTGCTGACATTCTGCCTCAGTCACCCCAGCATTCCATTCATTCTACCATAATACAGGAGAAGCCAAGTCACTACAGAATTCCCCCTGGTGATAAAGAGACTGAGAAAGTCCTGGGGAAGGGAGGCTTCCCCTTACTACAGTGAAACTGTAAGCCAAGAGCGATCAGGGGAAGGAAGCCACCGCCCAACCCCAAGTCTTGTAGACAAAGAAGAAAAGCCAAGGAAATCCCAGGGAATGGAGTCATTCCCCTGGCACTGTGAAAATACTATGAAAAAGACATCTGGAAAAGGGAGGAATACTCCAGGAACCCCATAGTGAAGAAGACTTTCAGCCATACGGAATGATGTTTGAGTTGGAACTTTTCTGTTTTTAATTTGAACTGAGAACTTTACAACATAACAAGTTGGAACTTTGTTTTATTTGCTGGAAAGGCACTGAGACCTGGGGAAGGAAGTCATTCTCTATGATCCGTCCTCCAGAAGAAGGGAGTCATTCTTCTGCACCAAGAAGATGGACTTTATCTTTAGTTTAGTTCTAAGTGAAAGGGGTAGAAATAGGTTTTGACACAGAACAGTGGACTATTACTTTATGGACATTCTGACACGAACCTTAATATTTCTGTTGAGGCAGGGAAACCCCTCTTAGAGTTAGGGATAGATAGGTTTTCCTTTTCCTTTTTGAAGATAAATAAACATATATTGCTTAACCATGCCACCTCTGTGTCAGTTTCCTCCTTCGGCACCCTTACAGTATTTAGAAATGTGGATAGGTGTGTTAGAAAAATGTTTTTTTGTTTGAGAAAAAACTTTAAATGTTACATTTGCCGGAGATTCCTTTGGTAAAATATTTGAATGTTGGTCTGTGTGGTGTAGTTCTGTAAGTTCATCTGGGTCCACTAGAGAGCTCAGTGAATACCATTTGCTGGCATAATTTAAAACACCCATTCAAAAACATGTGTCAGGAGCAACTTACACAGGAACATTTTATTGTTAGTGAATCCAGCACAAAGAATTTAAATGTGCCATGTTTTTGCTGCACATATCATAGGAGGAGATATCATAAAGTGCTATGATGTTTCTGTGTGTTCAAAGAAATGATTGATAAGTCAGTTATTTTGAAATCTTGGATCACTCTAGCATTGCTGTTTTTCTAAAAAAAATACAAATACAATAAAGATAAAACTAAAGAACTAGGACCTGCTTCATATCTCCCAGTCTCACTGCTTTATAGCGATTGTAAACAAATATACTACACTCATGGCTGATAGGCTTTGAACCATTGTTACCCAACTTGTATCTCCGGACAGTGCAGCTTTTTTCCTGAACCAGGTATTAACAAAACACATTAATAACCTTGTGTCCATGCCGGATGCTGTCCTGATATTTGGGCTAGAGCTCTCTATTACATTTTTTTTCCACATAAACAAAGCCTTTCATAATATGGCCTGGGTCTATTTACATTTCTTGTTGGATGTTTGTTGACAGGCAAATGTATTTCAATGACCAAACCAGTATGCAGATCAGAAAATACCTATCTCCAATTTGGTTGCCTTTCAAATGGAACCATTACTATATCACACTAACTAGGCAACTCTAATATCTTTTATCATCAATATCAACTCTCAAAAGACTTGTGTCTATGAAGATGTTATGGCTGCCTGGACTGTCAACCCATTCCTCACTGTCCCTGAGATAGAGAGACATGTAGCTAAATGTCATGTGATTACATGTTGTAAGCTTTATTTGGGCAAAACCATATTATTGTAAACCGCTCAGCCAGACTATAATTCTCCTCTATGTAAGAATTTACCAATCATTTCAGTGGTCAACCTGAGAAGCCGCTTTCAAAGGCAATACTGGACCAATTTTGAATAAGTTGAGAAATGTACCTGGGGAGCATGACCAACTGTCATGGCGTGAGGATGTGCTCCTTCAGAGCTACCAGTGGATCCTTTCCCCGTATTTCACAGATGCCTGGATGTGTTCCCATGTGGGCTTAAGCACTCAGTGTGCTGTTCTCTGATCCTGATCGTGACTGGCAACAGTGGTGTGGAGCAGCTGCGGGATGCATGCTGGTCCACCTGCCACCTTGGCCCACATCCTACTGATACTGGCAGGATTGTACCGTGTCAGCCGACCTGGAGACTCTGTGTTGGGATGGCTGTTCTTGACCGAGTGAAGGACTGAAATCGGTGAGAGGCTGCGGTCACGCTGCTGTGGCCCTGCATCATATGCTAGTGATTGCTGCTTGCGGCCTGAAGTCAGGGGGGCCACGTGGCTGGGATTGAGCTCAGTGTGGCTGTCCTGACACATGCCTCTCTGGGGCATCTGTCACTGCTGTGGTTTGCCTGGAGCTGTTGCGGGGGACAGATATTGATTCTATTTAGGAATCTTTTTAGACCTTCTGAATCATTTTCGGGATAACCTGGGCGCCCTACACGACAGTGTTGGTGCCATTGAGCTGCTTTTGTCTACGGTCCCTGCATTGATATTGGCTGGAATTGCCTTCCAGGCTCCTCTGGGGTCATCGCTTTTTACCTCATGCCAGACTTGAACTCATCTGGCAGGACTTAATAGACTAAGATGGAGGCCTTCCCCCACAAACACACACCTGAAAGCCGACATTCCCTCTGCCTCGGAGGTCATGCAGAGGGAATAGAGTCCCTGAGTGCATCTGTGGAGAATAAGATCAACGAGGTGAAGATTAACCTTTGCTTTGACAGGATGTGCATTCCCGGAGACAGTGAGTGCGGCAGAGAACAATCTGTCGGGGACAATGAACTCAGCGAAAGAGCTACAGGCAATGGTGCTAGAATTGAATATGAAGACAAAGATCTTAGAGAACAGGGTAGAGAATGCGCAAGGGAGGGCTGGCAGGAACAACATTGGGATTCTGAATCTATTGCAAAGTGAAGAGGGCCAGAACGCAACTAATTATGTGGAAAATGTATTGCTGCAGGAGATTGGTCCTGCTGCATTGACACAGGGATTTACACTAAAGAGGGTGCATAGATTCCTGTCAAAGAAACCTACACTGGGGGCTCCACCGAGGTCACTGATTGTGAGCTTTAAAGACATGGAACAGATTTTGGCATTTTTCAGGGATTGGAGAACTACCCGATGGGCGTCTTTCATGCTGGATATTTATTTATGTATTTATATATACAGGAGGAACAATGCTCTTCTGATCAAAAAATAATGTACAATAGATAAGAAATCAGATGTGAGTGGAAGCAGCAAGCTTCTTACAATGGGATGAGTTTGAGGGACATTCTGATTAAGTTGCCGAGGGGAGTAAATGGAGCAGTCACAGTGAACAATTCATAAGTGGACATACATAGATTAAGGACAACCAACATTGGATATTTTTAAGTGCAGGTAAGCAGTACAGCCAGCTGTGCTTGGAATGTGACCATGATGGGTGAAGTGCTAGAGTGGAGGCAGAGAAAGTGAAGGACCGAGGCAGGTTAGAGGCGAGGGAAATATTTTAGCTTGTGGGCAGATGAGAGGTAGGGTAAGAGGGTAAATCTGAGGTGAGGAGGTAGGCTTTTAGTTTGGTTTTAAACACATCTGTGCAAACTGTTTCTCAGCTGCCGGGGGTAAGAGAATTCCATGCAAGTGGAGCAAGAAGAAAGAGCGGAAAAAAGAGGAAGCACAGGGAGGGCGAGGTGCCATAAGGGTTGTCGAGGAGGCAGAGTGGAGATTACGAGAAAGCATGTTGAGTTGGATAGAGGAGGATATATACAGTGGGTTTCTACCATGGATAGATTTGTGAACCAGGAGAAGAAATGTAAATCTGGCCCTGCTGTTTTGCATCTTCAGCCATTCAGCCTGGTGACAGTACAAGAAGGTAGGTGTGAAGTGAGGGAGTTCAAAGAGAGTCCTAGTAGCAAAGTTAATGATTTTGTCAGGAGGGGGCATAGTTGGGGAGGCCAAAGAGGATGCTGGCACAGAGGTACTATTTAGAGAAGACATGAGTGGTTAAAAGATGATTGGCAGTGTTCAAAGGAAGCAGACGCCTGGTTTTCCTAAAACTAAGTGGGTTGAAACGAGCTGCTGTTCCAGTTTTGAAGATGAACGTAGAGAAGGTGTGAGAAGGGTGACAGATGCTACTGAGGTTTCTATCTGAAGAATAGCAGGAGAGAGTGTCAGGTGGCAACTGGATAGGCAGAGGAAGGGATGATAGAGCTTTAGGCAGGGAAGTAGAGCACCTCTGATTTGGTAGATTTTAACATCTTAGAGTATGAAGCAATCCAATATTTGGTGGCAGAGAGGCAGTTGGACATTTTGATTGACAGATCGAGGGGAGTTCAGAAAAAGAGAAGACGATGTGGGTGTCATCTGCACATAGTTGGTACGACAACTAAATGGAGGAGATCAGTGCCCCAAGAGCAGAGGTGTAGAGTGTAAAGAGCAGCAGACCCAAGACAGAGCCTTGTGGAACACCAACAGTTAGAGTAGTGATTTAAGAGGTGTTTTTGCTCCAGGAGACAGATGATTCGCAAGGTGCAAGGTAGGATTCAATCCAGGCAAGGGATTGATCAAGAATCACAAGAATAAAGAGCATATTAAGGAGATTAGAGTATTAAACAGTTCAAAGGCTGCAAACAGGTCAAGGATAATTATGATAGAGAATGAGTTGGAGTGCTTAGCAGAGGCAATTCATTGAACAAATTCTATTTACTGTGATTACACTGTGCAGGTGCAACAGAGGAAAAACATGTTTGTCTCGGCTTCGCGAGCCGGGCCTGAAATATATGTTGATTTATCCAGCTAAAATGAAGGTCCTGTCCAACGTGTAATCTCACTTCTTTGAAAGTCCAGAGGAAGTGCACCACTGGATGTACATCAATAAGTTGGAGCTACTGTGTAATAAACATAATGACGAATGCTGAGCGCTGAGAATGTTTGTTTTAGGACTTGTATGGCTGTGGTCTCTGGTTCTGAGCACCTGCCCATTTGGTTAGATTTGCCTGACATCAGGCCTGATTCTGTTTACTATGCCAGGTGCTCCGTTGTCTCCTCTAAGGAATGTGGCAAATGGGCACATTCAGCCTTTTCTGGACCCTTATGGGGTCTCGGGGGAAGTTGACCAGAAGCCACATATTATGGGCTCATTATGGGCTTATTATGGCTCCCAATGTTGCTATTCTGAATTCCAGGATGATTGTGTGGAATACCCATAAAGTCTGGTGAAGGCGTTGTGTGTGCTGATTCATGGCGAATTAGCTGAAGGTTGTGACCTAGATTGTGTGGGGGCTGAATGGTTATCTTAAACGCAACATGGTTGGGTCATATTTACACAGACAAGTGGCTCTCAGGGTAATGGGTGAGGGGTTGGATATGGTGCTAATTACTCTATGTAATAATTTGGGTGTCGGCTTCGCTGACATTTAGGCTTCTGGAGGTCCACACGGACAAGCAGGGCAGAATGGTGTTAGTCCATGTCTCTGTGGAACACGTGGAAGTGTGTTTTATCAATACGTATGCTCCCAATCATGATGCCACCAGTTTCTTCCACTCTTTCTGTATGTGGTTGGCTCCAGTTAGGGATGTTAAGTTGATTTAGGGAGGGGGTTTAACTATACAGTGAAACAACTGTTGTACAGATTGGGTGACAAACATGCATGCCTGTCCCTGCCCGCATGGACCCTGGGTAAATTACTAGCTGATTGGGACATTGTGGATTTTTGGAGGTAGGAGAATGTGCGGCATATGACCATTTCATACTATTCGATCCCACATACTGTTTATATGTGCATAGACTACCTGTTGCATGGGACAGAAAATTCATTCTATAAGTTGCTATTGGAGCAGCTCATTGTCGGACCATGACCCATTGCTCACTAAATGGCAGACATGCAGTGGCTCTGCCCACCTCAACATGGATATTGAGGGCAGAGGCATTAACTGATTCATCGTTTAGAGATCACTTGGTAGATAAAACTGATGAATTCTATGAGATCATTGTGGGCAGTGTAGAAGGATCAGATACGTTGTGGGAATATTTTAAAGTGGTGTTGAGAGGGGAGTTGATTGCTAGGGCTGGGTATCTTTTGAAGCCTTTGCTGAAGGCACTGTCTAAAGCCTGAGCTGATATAAGATGCATTGAAAACTCAACAGAAATGAATAGTGATGCGGAGTAGGATTGCATGACCCTTACGTAACTGTGTATTGGCATTTGGGAAAGGTTGGGTTAATCCTATTTTGCAGTGTATACGGAGAAGCTTCATGAACCAGGGGCCAACACTGGTAGGCTGCTCACATGGTTTTATCGCAGGGAGATGCCAAGCACTATGATGTGATCGGGAGCGGACGAATGTGTGGAGATTTGGGCGTCACACTTAGAGATCAATTGAATTTTTGGGGGATATTAAAACCGGGATTGCAGACATTTATGAGATTGAGTTCACACTGTCTCAGATATTGTTGCCTTATCTGTCACTAGAACGGGTAGACCTGTTGGATGCCCCACTGTCGGAGCAGTGATTTCATCCCTGCAATCTGGTAAAATGCTGGAGATGTACCAATCGTGTTTTGAAAATGGGGTGATTGCCCGCAATAAGAGAATCTGTGATAGTACCTGTTCTTAAGTCAGAAATGACACAGAACCGCTCTGAATCCTACGGGGCCCTCTCTATGTTAAATCAGGACTGCAAAATTCGTACTGTTTTACTGGTGTTGGCTGGTTGCCTGAGACATGTTATTACTATGTCTATCCATTCTGATCAGAAGGATTTGTTCCGGGTAGGAACACTGCATTGAACCTGAGAAGGTTATATCATGTCATTGATAGGACTAAGACACTGAATGAACAATGCACTGTGGCATCCTTAGACGATGTCAAAGCTTTTGATTTGGTGCATTTGGGAGTGGATGTACGCGGCCCTGAGACGGTTTGGCATAGGGGAGGTTTTCTTAAGGTGTGCCAGCCTGATTTATAAGTTGCCTAGCGCTAGAGTTAAAATGGGGATGGTCATCTCAGACATCTGGGACTTGAAAATAGCCACTAGGCAGAAGTACTGGAGTGAAGAAGTGTTATTGGATTAGGACACTGCGCTCCCCTAAATTAAAGTTATTGTTGAGCATATAAAATTCTTATTAAAAAAAGGACATCCAATTCAGCATTAAGCTTTACACTAAAAACAACATATATATATATATATATATATATATATATATATATATATATATATATATATATATATATATATATATATATATATATATTATATTACACAGCCCATGGTAGTGGCTGTGTAGTTATGGTTAAGTTGCTAATCCCATAGGAAGAGCACTTTTTGGGCAGCTTATAACTTTGCTCCCCTTGGACAAATCCTCAGCAAACTTTGCAAATAATGTATATGGCCCACTCTGGATTCTTTAGCAAATTGTGGTGAGGTTTCATCCAGCGGGGGCAAAGTTATAGGGGGGGTCCAAAAATGTCTTTTTTCTCATAGGCATAATGGGAAAAAACGTTGCGCATGCCTACAGCTCAAACCCCTGGACGGATTTCCACCAAATTTGCGGCAGGAGCGGCGGCTTAGTCCAGAAAGTGTGCTTTTGTTAATTTGGTGTAAAACCGTCCAGTAGTTTTTTTTTAAATGACCAAAACGTAAGGCAAAAAAATGAGTGCTATCTATGTCCGCTCTGGGGACGCACTTCCCTGTTCACTCCGCGGACAGGACACGGATTGGCTGAGCGGCTTGTGTCAGGTTCGCGGACACACAATCTGTTCGCTGATTGGCTGGGGTGAGGCGTGAGGTGCGTCACATTGTTTCAATGTACCCGCCATCTTGGATCCGCCGACAGCGCAGCGGAGCACAGAGGCAAAATGCAATTTTGGGGAGAGTGTTGGTGTGCAGAAGTGTTTGGCGAGGGTTGGGGAGTAAGAGATGGGTCAAATACTGTATTTGATTAGGTGGCAGGTGCCCCTGATGTGTTTGACATGTCCGCGGTCTTCGCGGCTGTCCGCGGACATAATAAATGCACTACTATTTTACTTTAGTATGATGTTGGTTTTGGCTTTTTAGTAGAGGATCGATTGTAATTAATATCCCATATAAGCAGCCCACATACCACAGTCAAAATGTTTGGTAGCATAGGTGTGTTATGCTGCAGTGGTTGTGGTCGGGCCTAGAGTCTTGGGTGCATGGCCGTAGGCTGTAGGCCATGCACCGATGAGTCTAGGCCCTGGCCACAACCACTGCACCATAACAAACCCATCGAATCAAACACCCATCAAATATCCAGAACCCAAAGGTTTTGAGTACTGTTTCATTTGTAGAGTTTGTATGTGAAGTTTTGGCTAGGCTATGCAGTTAAGATTGTACAGTTTTTAATAGGACTGTGTTATAAGATACCTTTGGAAATAAATATTTTGGATTGTGGTATATGAGTGTGCACATTTTCTTTGAGATCTAATGGTAAATAAACTACTTTGCCACGAATGCCTTTCACTAATTCAGAGGGAGCTCATTTTGCTGTTTTTGTTGAAGGTGTAGTATTGCTTGAAATGGGTGCACTGTTTGAATTATGATGCTCTCATATAAATGTAGTTGTTGCAGGGGTTTTGGTAGTGGGAATAATTCCAAGGTATTTGTGATAGCACGTGAAGGTGTTTGGTTGTTGGCAAGTTTTGCAGTGCAGTAATTGCAAAGTATTAAGGGGGTCAGTAATTTCATATTTGTTTTCTGCTATAGGGTAGAGAGTTGGAACCATTTGGAATCTTCATTGTCTTCAATTTTGTAGGTTATGTCTTCAGTTTTTGTGCTACTTTTATAAAAAGTCCTGCGGCAACACACACACATGATTTGGTAATTCAGCGGAGGTACTTTTAAACTTTAGTATTTCTATTTTGTATGTGTTTAATAGAAGGTTGCTATTTGCACAGTAATTGCTAGTTAGTTGTAAAGCTAATGCCTTTTGTAAGTGGATTTTACTTCCAAAATATTTTCTCTGGATATGCTCTATTTCTTCGAGTAGTTGTTTTACTGTACCATCTAGAAGATTGTTATTTAAATTGACTTGTGCTAAAGCAGGACTTTTAGTACCAGATTTTTTATAGTTGAATGATGTGTTGATATCATTTTGATATGATGGAAGGTGCTTTTGCAAATAGGTCCTGAAATGCAGGCTATGAATGTCCTTGTAGTCCTGTATATTTGAGCACTCGACAGGCATCCATATTTTGTAGTAGTTTCATTTTGATTTTGTCTTTGCTTTTTACATACTGATTGAGGAAGTGGCATAAAGATTTGAAAGATTTTTTGGCAATGTTACACATTGATTTGCACAGACATTTGTAGACTGGACATTTTGGTTTAGTAGAATAGAGAGGTGATACTGAGTTTTCTGGGGATATTTTTGTGAGCAGAGCTTCTTGTTCCATAATGGTGTTATTAAGTTTCTCATACCCTCGTCCACTGCTATGTAGGGCAATTGGGTTTGTTTGCATTTCTTTATATGCTTCTTTTTTAAAATATGGTTCTGTGCTTGTGGAGTGACTCAGTTCACCTCCACAGATGTTTAAGGAGCTATTTTGGTTGATATTCCGTTTATTGAGAAGTGTTTTTTGTAATTTAGCAGTTTGTTTTGTTAGTGGTTTCATTCTGTTTAAAAATCAAATAAATAACTTCCTTTTGAGAAGGATTGCACTGTCTATGAGAGATTTTAGGATTACTTTTCTACGTTAGGTTTTAGCGGTTGTCCATGATTTCTCTCCTGTTTTCATAAAGTTCTGAAGGACTCTGTGGGGGAACATTTATTGTAAAAAAAATGTATGTTTTGGTATCGTTAGTTGCTCCTATATCAAGACTTATAGGTGCAGGGTTAGCAGTAGTGATAGCTGAAGTCTTGTTAATCACTTTTTATTTCGTTTTACATTTTGATAGAGGAGGGAAAGTTTCTGTACTGGAAGCTTGTTTTGTTTCGCTTAATGGATGCATTAGTTGTTTTGTTTGAACTTTTTGTACAAAATCTGCTAGAGATGGATGATTATTTTGGACACTTTTATTTTGATTTGCTCTACTTCTGTGTTGCTTTCTACGGAGTTGCTTTTTAGTAGGCATTCTTTGGGGTTTGTTGGAGAAAAAAAGAAAGTGTGGGTTGGGCTATTGTGCAGTGCATGCGTGCTTTGTGCATGAGTGTCTGAGTATGATGGGAAGGATGATTGTGGAGGTGTGTGATTGTGCAATGGGCACCTATATCAAGTTGGGAAGGTTATTCTTGTATTTGTGTGTTACTATACTGAGCTTGAGATGACAATATAAAGTATGCAACTGGTAGGGGGAAGCACTAATACTACATCTAATGGAAAAGGGTTAATACACTTCTTTGTTCTACAATACTAAAATGCTAGTGTGTTTGAGTAACAGTTAGAACATTATGTTAGTATTGTACTTACTTTTTTGTATGGAAAGAGTAGGTTTTTTCTAAGTCGTTGTTCATACTTCAGATGCTGCTGCTTTTCAGGAGAGTGGTCTTCACTGCAATTGTAAAAGAAAGAAGTTAGTGAATATGTGTGTTTATAGCACTTTTGTTAATGAAGACATTGTTTTTTTGTTTGTTTTTGTAGTCGTGTTTTCTTACAACTGAGTATAGTATGCATATGCACTTTCCTTTGCCTATGTGCACACTGTATATTTTATTTAGAATCTGTTAGTTGAAAATGTTTTACAAATTAGTATAATAGTAAACGTATAGAGCACAATGTTTTTTTTAATGTTATGTTATTGGATAGTAAGAGGTAGAAAAAATAATCATATGCACTTTTTGCTATTTTTACAGGGTAAATGGCAGAGATTGTACAGAAAAGCATGCAATCTATGAATTTGTGAAGGTTTGGGAAATAAAGGAGCAGGATTTCATATAGTGGCAGTGGTGTTGTTTGAGATGGGAGCCTTTGTAATGATATTGGGGGTCATTACGACCCAGGCGCTAATTGCGCCAACTTTACCACCATGGTGTAAACTACGTTTACACCATGGTGGATGGCGGATTTACCACCCCATTCCAAGGTGAGTGGGGCGGTAAATCCCCATTTCCCATTTTCCCTTCCCCATTCCTAAGGGCTAAGAGCAGCCGTTAAAATCAGAATAGGCGTTAAGGGTTAACAACGGCGTTAACCCTTAACGCCTGGGTCGTAATGAGGCCCATTGTCTGTGTTTGTGCTTGAATAAAGATGCATGTACTCATCCTGGCTGCGTGTAATTTTATAACACACTGGTCTTTTTCATAATTGTATTTAGATAGCTGTGTGAGTAAACAAAAATTTGGAGAGGAGACATGTTTGCAATTGACACTTTATCATAGCAGATGGGAGAAATGACAGTAAGTTCATTTTGCAGTTTATACAGGGTAAGTGGCAGTTACTCTGTATATATGTATTCCTAGAAGAGCTGTACAAGTACTGTGTAGAAAATATTCACACCTGTAGTCTGTGTTCATGCATGTGAATGTGCATGAATCTGCAAGTAGAAATATTGGGGAGTTTTATAGTAGTTGTTGTTCTAGGTCTGTTGCAGTGACAGCCGAATTGTACTGAGAGTGATCAATAGTACATCTAAAGTGCTGATGTGTGATGATATAATTAGATGTAGAGTTCTTGGATGTGATTGGTGGATGATTGTGTGACTGGTTAACAGTAGCCAATAAGGAAATGGTGCAGAGAGTGAAGTGGAAAGGGTTGAAGGGCTGCCTCAGTATTACGTGCAGCGCGGACACTGCTGGTGTCCGCGGGCAGGGCGTGCCACATCTGGGGTTTCTCAGCAAATGCAGCAGGGAAAGGGACTGTAGGGATCAGCCAATCAGATATTGAGGTTGTGATTTGTGTTGAAAGAGGCTGTGTGTAGTAAAGATGGTAGAGGTGGAGAAAATCAGGGTGTTGGTGGTTGGAGATATGTTTGTGCATGGTTTGGAGTAGTATGCTAAATGTAGGAATGTGGCAAACAGTTTTGATGTTAAAGGAGTGGAGGTGATGTGGAGCACTGTGCCTGGTTTTAAAGTGCCGGGAATTATACAAGTTTGTGGAGATATGGACAGGGTAAACATTCCACATGTAGTTGTTTTGCACTGTGGTGCTTTGTATTTGGGGTATATCAGTACCCCTACTTTGTTGGCATATTTGGAACATTTGGTTCAGGCAGTAATGAAAATACTTCCAAATGTCAAGGTAATTTTTTCTGGTTTAGTACCTAGGGCAATATGGGACAATAGTTTTGTTTTTTGTCCTCAGCAGGTGGAAAGAGGAAGCTGTAGGGTGCGGTTTATTGAGGTTGGTCGCAGACCTTCTTATTCTCTGTTTTACAGTAATGTTGGTATCATTATATTTGACCCATTCACACTTCTATATATGCAGTGTAGTGACCTGCATTGGTTGTGGCTCCTGCGTGGTAGATTATACGTACCTTTGTGAAGGTTTTCTTACCAAGTTATAGTTTACCATGTGTAAATCCAGTTAGCTTGCAGTTGTTTTTGGTACCATCTGCATTCTAACATGAAAGCATTACTATTATGTATTTAGTATGTGTCTGTATTTGTAAGGTGGCAAGATGCCCACACCGTTCATCTCGCTAGTGACCGAAAGTGGGATAGTACAAACACACATGTGCAAATTATAGGCCTCTAATATATAACTGCGGTCATTGGGGTCAGGGTCCACGGCGGTGCCGTAGGGGGTTGCAGCAGGGTTTGCCCGGACATTCTCATACGAGCACATTTTGTCAGGGCTTGAGACTTGCTCCTTTGAAAAATGTTTACGTGATTTGCCGTGTGAAGAGGAGATGGGATGAGGTGACAGGTGGTGTGGCCTGACTGAGGGAGTCCCTGGGAGAGTGCGAAGTTCTCCAGAGGAACAAAATAAATCTGTAGAAATGTTCCCCGCATTGGTGAATGGTAGCATACAATTCATATGTTTTTCAAATATATTTGTAATGTCACTGTGGTCTGAAGGGCTATCGGCTCCCATGCTGAGTGAAGGGCAGAGCCATTGAATTTTTGTTTCCTAGCTGAGCAAACCCATGCATGGTACACAGTATAAGGTTCAATTGTTTTTCGACCTTGCAAAAAAGGGAGGATTCCGAAAGAAATGCATGAAGGGAGGGATGTAACACTTTCAAATATGATAATGTTCACCATTCAAAAATTGGACAAAGGAACTTGTAATTTCATTTTATGAAAATTTGTTGACCTGAACGGAGTGTCTGCGTTACGCCGATAGAATGGAAATGCCAAATATTATGTAAGTTTTGCTTTCAAGGATTTTATAGAGAAAATATTCAAATTATTATTCGCTGACCATTATTGGTGGGTTACATTGTATTGTTTGTTGTGTGTGGCATATTGCAACAACCCGCAATTACAACTTGTGTGTGTACTTGGTTTTGTCCTGGGCACATGGGCAGTCCAGCATTGAGATGCGTGTAGTCCACTAGTGGGTTCCCCCAGGTTCGACAAACGCGTAATTCAACGCTAATATTTAATTACAATTCCGTCTATGTGTTCTTCTTGGCTTTATCTTGCTCCCTGATTGCAGCGTCAAAATCTGCATCCCATTTCGAGCTAACCATAATCTATAGCAGTAACTTCTGCAGCAAATTGAAGAGTACTTTGCACCTTGTTTTCTCTGAGTTTCGATTGTTTCACATCCATGCTTACCAATAGTTGTAACAGGGGGTCAAATTAATGGTTAAAATGATAAACTGTAATAAAGATCGGCTATTGAGACACATTTCTGTTATCTTTTTTTAAACGGCTACATCTTGGCTTTCTGCGATTGTCATGGATTCCAGATACTAACTGATGTTTTTTTTATCCGTCAGCTACAGATACACGTGAATGGGTGGATCACAGTGACACTTTTTTGGGATGATCGCCACAGGCCCATATGCTCATATGCGGTACCAGCAAAAAGGAGCAACTTGACATCATTTACGGTGGACTAGCGACAAGTTCATGCCAAAGCCTTGCGATTCACAGTGCGTCCAATGCGCTTCTTATACCCAAAAGCAACACCGCGTGACTCACGATAAACATTTGTGGATCGAGAACGAATAAAAAAATTACCTATTTGCTTGAATATGGCAATCTGATGATTTTCTAAGGTCTGTTTCTGTATTATTTTTAATGTCTGTATGGTGTGTTGAAAAAAAATGGTAAGTACACATAAAGTAATGGGTAATAATTGGTTTATATAGAGAAGTGTAGTGTCTACCGTTAGTATCAATGTTTTAACTTATTTCATCACGAGGAACATTTTCTCCCAGCCATTCCAAATTAGTAGACATTTCTGTGTAAAAAGAAATATATATATTATTTTTACTGTACCTAATACAGAAAGTTTATAAATATATAAAATAAATGTAGTCTACTCACTAGTTTGTTGCTAAGTTTTGGTGTTACTGCTGCGTACGTGTGCTGCTGATTTTTGCTGTGCAGTTTGTGTGAGGTAATTCAGTTGGAGGCATACTTATTTTGTTTGGGTATATTGCATTATGCTGCATATGTTATGTATTTGGAAGGCTGATGTGTTAGGTATACAGTTTCCACTTCTTATTTATTATTGAATTTAATGTATGTATGTGGTGCTTTTTGAACATGTTTGGTGTTTTTATAGTATGAGACAATAATGTAAGATACACACTGTCATCAATGACATTTGCGATGTCATCTTTGATGTCCTGTGTGTTAGTCTTAGCAGTGCACGGTGGTGGCGTGAATTAAGGTTGCTTAGCTTACCATAACTGACAATTTTCTGGGGGTTTTCAGTTTTTCTTGTAATCATAACGTCCCATTGACACCGTTTTTTCATTGAATTTCATAGGTTTTCATTAGTGCAACTTAACCATAATGTCCCTTTAACAACGTTTTTTCATTGAATTTCATAGGTTTTTATTAGTGCAACTTAACCATAACGTCCCTTTAACAACATTTTTTCATAGAATTTCATAGGTTTTTATAGTGCAACTTAACCATAACATCATAGGTTTTCATTAGTGCAACTTAACCATAATGTCCCTTTAACAATGTTTTTTCATTGAATTTCATATGTTTTTATTAGTGCAACTTAACCATAATGTCCCTTTAACAACGTTTTTTCATTGAATTTCATAGGTTTTTATTAGTGCAACTTAACCATAACGTCCCTTTAACAACATTTTTTCATAGAATTTCATAGGTTTTTATTAGTGCAACTTAACCATAACATCCCTTTAACAACGTTTTTTCAGTGAATTTCATGGGTTTTTACCAGTGCATGCTATTTTCCTACAACTTACTAATATCATGCTTACCCAATATTGCAATATTTGTGTCCAATTTACAAAGTGTCACCTTAAAACTCTGCCATTTCCCACCTTCGAGAATCAATTTTAACACTTCTACACACTTTTTGCAACAATTTCAACTGGTTTTGCATCCGTAGACGTCTACGAACATCTGACTTCATTGCAGACTTTCCAGACAGAGCCACATGACCATACGCTGGCGCGCGGCATGATGACGTGTCCGAGAACCCATCCGCGCTTCATGATAAGATATGTGCTTTGCGCATAGTTTCAACTTAAAAATGTCCCTTGTACAGCTCCTACACCTATTCCTACTCAATATCCATTAACAATCTAGTACACAGTACATACTTCCGAAAACAACAAAAGAAATGTTCCTTTAGGAACCTCCTTTCACAGTTTAAAAATAGAACCAAAAAAAAAACGTATAGAATCCATTTACTTTACATTTCTCAGTAATGTACATGGACTCAATAATATTTTCCAACATTTGCATTTGCATTTGCATTTTGTGTTATGCTAATGGGAATATTGTGGCATTTATTAGCCGTTCCAGGGCCTTGAACGGTGGTTACCGGCCCGGCAGCCCAAGTTATCAGCCCAAGCGAAGCACGGGTGGATAACAAAGGTCTCTTCCCACCATTCCAGCCCCTGTAATGGGGGATGAAGGCCATTAGCACCCTAGGTTCCCAAAGCGGGAACCCAGGGTACTAAAAAAAGGATTTTTCGTCCTACACCGGGACGTCTGTGGCATCCCGTTGTAGGAAGGAAAATCCTTTTCCAAGATGGCCACCATGGAAAGGGAAGGCGGGGTTCCATTCAGGGCCCCTCTTCGCTTTCCATGAGAGCCTTTAGAAGGCGAAAATAGAACCGTATGACCATGTTACCATGAGCACATTTTTCTTCCCTTTCAAACCTATCCCAATTTCGAATAACTTTACCACAAAGCCGGTCCCAGGTGGACATGGGCACTTTAAAACGATGTGCTGTCCCTCGTGGTCATAGCCAGTAGCCAGATTGTCCGGATCATGACCTAATTCCGGACAATCTGGCCACTGCCCATGGCCACAGGATAACCTCAATCACCAAAGGTATATCGCTATGTTTTCTACCTACATTATGACATTTTTTGTACCTACATTATGACATGCTTTCACGTCGTTGCCAATGCTCCTTACACAAGTTTGCTGGAAATTCACTCACGTTTTATTTTTTCAAAAGTGTGAAATGTATGTACATACACTAGTCATTGTCCATTCAGACTTTGCGAAAACAATTATATCTAGATCTATAATCTTTTTGCAAACCTTCGTGTAGATATGTCAAATGGCACCACATGTAAAAGTCTTGACAATATTTTCCCCCCTCTAATTTTGCCCCCTCTTGACAAAATCCCACCAAACTTTGCCAAAACATTTATATCTAGACCTATACAAAAACATTCATATCTAGATCTATTATCAGTTTGCCAAATTAAGTGTAGATTAGTCAAATGGCACCTCATTTTTAAGCCCTTACATTATTTTCGGACCCCCCTCTAATTTTGCCCCCTCTTGACTGAATCCCACCAAACTGGGACATGACATCAGTGATGTCATGAATGAAATTTGTGATGGCATCTTTTATGTCATGGGTTTTAGTCCTTGCAGTGCACACTGGTGGCACGAGTTATGGTTGCTTAGCTTACCATAACTGTCAAATTTCGTTTTTTTTCTCGGTTTTATCTGTAACCATAACGTCCCTGTAACAACATTTTCCATTAAATTGCATATGTTTTTGCTAGTGCAACTTAACCCTAACGTCCCTTTAACAATGTTTTTGTTAGTGAATTCCATAGGTTTTTAGTGGGGCACTGTAAGCAGAACGTTCCTTTAGCATAGCGTTTTTTTAAGAGGATAGGTATTTGGTACGGCAACATAGCCATAATGTCCTGTTAACAGCGGTTTGTTACTGATTCCTTGGCTGCTCTCATGATAAACGTGTGGAAAGGGCAAATTGTCTGGTGTATGTATCAATTTGCGCTACCCCTTACTTTTCCGAATACTGTTGGTGTGTCATAGCAATTATAGATGCTACATTTGTACATGGTAAATGTTGTTTAGTGTGTCAGTAGGCTCTCTTTTTGTGTTAACACTGCATGATAAATCTGTGCCACAGACTACTGGCCGAGATGACTACAGATAAGCAATTTGGACATTTCCTAGGGAGACTGCACCTGGTTGGCGAATGTGCAATCGCACTTCCTGTATACTTAGGACACCATTAGCGACTGCATCTTCAAATGCACTTTTAAGTAGTTGTGGAAGCGCACGTGTTTCTGTTCCACAGCTAGGCCCATGCATAGGTCATGCACTGTATGCTGGTAACACCGCCCCTGTTGCCAGCCCTACGGATTCATGCAGTAGGCTACCGCTTTTAATAAACTGCTGCCGACTTTGTGGGTGGTTCTGCAAACTCACCAATGTGCGGCTAAATCACTCCTAACTGTATAACGGCCACTGATAAACAAGGAACAGCAAACTGCAGTGTCACGTGGGCGTGTTAAATGACGCATTACTTTGATTTATCTGCTGCTTGCCTTTCCATGACCCATGAAACAGATACATTTGTCTACACTCAGCAGTGTGACAGAAAGTATCAAGAGGTCGCCTGTCGGTCATACAGTTGAACTGCAGGTGGGACAGTTTGTAGTAAGTCTGCAAAATGGTAAAACTGGTGCACCTTCCTCACGCACATACTAGTGCATGTAAAGGCAAGTAAGGAAACAGCAGAATATGCAGAGTGCAAACAATCTTAGTGGTGGTTAGAAAAGCAGTGTAGCTGCATGGGTCGCACACAATAAATGGCTTCCTGCTGCACGTAATGAAGCTCTGTTTCACGTTGTTGTAAACATTCTTGTATTCCACAATGTATGTATATCTGTGGATGCTACACCTAACACTAATGGTGTAGCATAAACTGTTTGTACTGCATGTCACGACAAATGAAATGAAAGCACAAAGGACCAGTGGGCAGGCTACCGCCCTTCCAAAAATTACATAGGGCACTTTCATGTACAGCATTTGTCACATCTGCTGTGGACAACAAGAGGGGCAGGCCTGTAGGGCAGCAGAGCTGTAAAACAACTTTTG
The DNA here is from genome assembly GCF_040938575.1 of Ambystoma mexicanum. Classification (NCBI taxonomy): domain Eukaryota; kingdom Metazoa; phylum Chordata; class Amphibia; order Caudata; family Ambystomatidae; genus Ambystoma; species Ambystoma mexicanum. Next base: position 1,028,170,377 of record NC_090927.1, read on the forward strand.
CAAACCATATGCCGCACTACAGACCCTTACCCGGCAAAGGGCATTGTATTATGCATATACTGCAACGCGCTACTGTGCAGAGGAAAGGTACTTGGAAGTGTGTGGGAATGGTCCTTACGGGAGTATTACAATGACTGCCGCCTATGTAGGTGAGGGCCACCCAATAATTCGGTCTCCCACCACGTCCCCTATAGTATCCATACAGGTGCTGCCACTTCTGTACCTGACCTTTCCTGCCGTTCCTTCTGTGGCGTGTGTGAGGACACCATAATAAATGAAAATGAACTTGGAAAGGAAAAAAGGTAAAAAAAGAAAGCACCTTTCACAGATCAACAACTGAATTGCCAATGCATGCATGCAGGGCAGGAGGTGTGGAAGTGTGGTAAACACTGTAGTTCAATTGGTTAGAAAGGGGGTCACTGTACAAAGAAGTTTCTTTACGTGTTGCAGAGCATTTTCAAGAGAGTCAGTGCGCAACACGTACTACAAAAAAATCACTACTTTCAAGAAGCGCACCAAGCCAATTTAGATGGGTTGTGCTTGAATCGGGATGGCTGGCATAGTAAGATGAACATAATAGCTGGGGAAAAGTATTTGTACTTTGGGCGAAGCATGTCGAGCAAAGGCACAAATACACTTCTTTGCAATGTACTGCGCTGTCTGCATTCACAGACCAAATACATCGGTGGCTGCATAATGCGATAGAACCTTATGCAAGAAACAAACGCATGAACTGGGTAAGTGCCTCCTTCATCGCAAACGGCACTGGAACTCGTGTAAGATGTTGTGCAATTTTCCCTCTACAATGAACAACAAAAAAATCAGCATTATTGCGTGTCACCAAAGTGTCAAACAGAGAAATCAAAACCAGTCACTTCATTGTAGCTACTCCATAGCACTAAACATGCACATTATAGATTGCAAAATGAGTAGCCACTGCACAGTGTTTTCCATTCACTTTCAGACAATATATGTCGGAATACCCTAAAGCATGCATGCTGTGCCTCGTGAAACACACAGAGTTAACCGCACCTTCTGCATTTCTGTCAATAAATAGACCGTGTAGCACAGTCTGTCCGTACACACCACACCCACAAATTTTATTGACCAATCCCGTAGCCTCTGCAGGCCCATTTCTATGGCCGTCATCTTCAAAAGGGGCGTATGTAACATTTGCCACCCTGCTACTATTGCGATATTCGGAGACTTTTCGTGCTGTGGCCGCGCGAGAGTGGGGGAGTAACTTTCAACCAGGGGAGCGGGCATCGTAAGTTGTGGTGGCTCTTAAAAGAGCCTATGGGGGGCTTTTCTTTTTTTTTTTTAAAGGTGCTTCCCTAGCAGATTTCAAACGTAAATGTGTGTTTTCAACATCAGCTCACATTCTTAAATTGGGTCTTCAGTGCAGTTTGTAGATTGTGAAACAACATTTAATTGCCACTGTGCGACAAAGACATGCCATTTGCCTTGAAAAGGTGTATGTATCGCAAACCAATGTTCTCATTCTCACAGGAGAACATCTCAGCAGCACTCAAGAAGTCACACATGCTTCTGTTGATGAGACCCCTTCCGACCTCTGTCTGGTGACAGGAATCATTGGAATACTTCCACACTATTCTCGGGGGTATACATGGGAAAAGTACCTTGTCAGTAGGAAAAATGTGCTGCACTGCTTTCATCATATTCTTCAGTTGATGGAACACACAGGAACAAGGAATGTATCCCAAAAAGAAGGCACCAAAGTGCACAATCACAAAATGTACTGTTGCCAAAGCGGCCAAGCGTCAACATTCTACAAGCAGTCCACTGAAACAGCACAATTCGACACTACACCACAAAGCGTCCACTCCCTCCAAACCAAAATTGCCAGCCAAGTCTTCTTGGAGGGCATTCACACACAGATCTTCCACAAAGCCATCACCCACGACGAAAACTGTGCATCTTGCCATGTGCAGAGCACCTGATTGGCCAAAGGGCATAGTCCAATTCCCATTTGCCACCATGATAAGAAGAGCAAAATGTGCCGCATGCCTTTCCCCAATGACCGCGAGGGCCTGTGCCCCGGTGAAGCAGGAGGACTCCTTCTCACTATTGGTGCTCTTCCCTGTGACGTACACCCTGAGCACCTGATTGGCCAAAGGCCATAGTCCCATTTCCATTGGCCAGCATGCTGCGAAGTGCAGAATATGGCAATTGCCTTTCTCCTAGTAACCACCACCTGATAGGATAATCGCTACAGTCCCATTTCCATAGGCCAGCATGGTGAGAAGCGCTGAATGTTGTACGTGCGGGTCCCCAAGTACGTCGAGGGCTGGAGTGAAGCAGGAGTCCCTCTTCCTAATGCCGCACACCCTAAGCATCTGATTGAACAATCCCCACAGTTCCATTTTCGTGGCTGCCACCTGCAAAATCCCCAGATGTGGCTTTCGTGATGCTTGCAGGCGTGGGGGAATAACTTGCAACCAGGGTAAGGGGAGTTTGTTGTAAGGGGTGACTCTTAAAAGAGCCTGTTGTTTTTTTTGTTTTGTTTAGATGCTTCTACAGAAACACTTTTTCGGTTTTTATTAGCTTTTGTGTTTTCTTGTGCTCAGATTAGTACAGTAAACTCTTCACCGCATCCTGTAGATGAGCAAACAAAACTGCATTGCCAATGGGTGACAACAAAATGCCATTTTCTTGGAAAAACTCATAATTTCCACAACTAATGAGGTAATTGTTTCAGGAGAACTTTCCATGAGAGGCCAAAAAAGCATAAATGCTTCTGTTGATGAGACGCCTTCCTGGGTCTGGTTCGGAACAACATCCATGAGTAGTGGGCCATACTCTTCGTGGTATTATGGATGAGAAAAGCACCTTTGTGGTGGGAAAAACCGTCCTCACATCATCCAGCAATCTCCTCAGTCTACGGAACAAATCTAAGCAAGCCAGGTAACCCATATGCATGCCACCGTAATGGATGATGATAATATCTACTATTGGAAAACTGGCGAGGTCTTTGCAAAGTGCATGCATATCGGCGAAATTTCACTCATACACAGCGTTCCACAATGCGTCCACTCCTTCCAAACCAAAATTGCAGTAAAAGTGTCTTTGCAGGGTATAGTTGTGCAGATCTATGACAAAGGGATCACCTACAGTCAACACAATGCATTTCGCCATGTCAGTACGCAGAGTATAATGTACAACAGTTTCACCTCCCATTCCTGTTAACCACACCCACACTACCTGATTGTCTAGTCCCCACACTGCCATGGAAATTGGGCAAGGTGATGTAAAGGGCAGATTTTGGCCCGTGCGCCTCCCAAAGTAGTGCGAGGGCCACACCCCTGTAAAGTTGGAGCAGTCCTTTTTCCCTTTGCACTATCTTCTCTGCAGCTCTCCTCATTGGGTTACACGTAAATAGGTACACACGCATCAGCCAATCACATCGAAGCCGTCATCATTCAACTCTGTCAATCCTGAACAACACTTGAAATGTGCCGTTACACATTTATATTACAAATGTCGTGCCATTCCAAAGCACGTCCACTACAAAGTTCAATGAAAGTATGCACAATTTCTCCATCTGCCTACATCCACATAGCCATCCAGGATGTGGCACATGTAATTCTGAATGTACTGCGTAATCCACTTAATTTTTGTGATAGTGTGGGGGGTTAACAATATCAAACTGGGTAGGGGATTCAGTCTTCCATCGTAGATGTATAAAGGTTTTGTTTTTGTTTTTTGACATGCGTGCGAGCAACATTTTTTGTATTTTCTCTTTATATGGGTTTCAGTTTGCCTCATTTCTACCACATTTTGGTCAATGCTTCTTGCAAAGTGTAAAAGAAAATGGCATTGTCAATGGCGCTCAAATAAATGTCATTTCTACGGAACCACTACATATTTTGTGACCTCATGATCTCATAGTGGTTGGAGAACATGCCAGCAGTCTGCATAAACTCATGCATAATTCTGTTTATAGCACACCTTCTGACCTCTGGCTGGCGATAAATTACACTGTCATGGACCCATACTCCTCTTAGTCTTATGCATGAGAAAAGGACCTTGGCTGTAGGAAAAATATGCATCACTGTGGTCAGCAACATCTTCAGGTGAGGGATTAATCGTCCACACGATATGTAACCCAAATGTAGACTTCCTTAGTGCAGCACGACAAAGTCAACGTTTGTGACGCACGCCACATATCTGCAAAGGCAAACCATCCTGCTGAAACTGCAGTCACACTGACAGGCCCAGAAAGCGTCTACTCCTTCCAACCTGAAATTACCAGCAATACCTCTTTGCACACAACACCTGTGCAGATGGCGCACAAAGGTACCACTGACGATAAGCACTGTGCGTCTCTCCATCTCGACCACCTTCAAGACACAGTATTGCGATGAAATGGTATCATCCCTTCCTGCAAACCACGCCCTAAACTCCTATTTAGTTATTTCCCACACTTCCATTTGCATTTCCACCCTGCTCATAATGGCAGCATGTGCACATGCGCTTTCCCATCTACAGTGAGGGCCACGGCCCAGTAAAGCTCAGACAATACTTCTTCCCTTTCCACTGTCACTTTTTGCAGCACTTCCCCATTGGGTGCTGTCAAGTTTTCAAAAATGCATGCAGCAATTACATACAAAACCTCTGCATTGCACACTGTCATTTCTATACACCACTCCATATTTATTGTTAAACACTCTCAGTACACGTTTTGGTTGATTGCAAAGCCCGTCCACTAGACACTTCTGCTAAATAATGCATGATTGCATCATCCACACAGATCCTAAGATGCAACCTGCACACCCTTGACCATGCACACAATACAGCAGCTGTTTCCACACCCACCACAACAGTATACATCCAAGCAAGCAACCATGTGGGCACCTAACATTATTCACAAACGTAACATACGTAGCAGCACTTCCACCCAACTCCCCCACACCATAAAACACCCATTCACGAAAATGTGTCTCACTTAGCAGAATCCACAAACATACCACACCCTGCACCACCCCTATGTACTGCCATTCACAAAGTATTGTGTCACTGGCAACCTATGCACAACAGCATCACAACATTGGGCCTACTTCAATAAATATACACACAGCAGAGTAACCAACCACATATAAGCTGTACTTCAACCATAACCACTTCCATACTCACATTACATACACACTGCACCCTGTGGCCACACTACACAACTTGTCACTTGACCATCTCCTGCCACACACCTAATACTGTAGCATGTTGCAACTATCACCACAACTATGGAATGCACAATACACACTTTGCAACTCACTTGTGGTGCTGTAGCATGTCGACAATGTGCTCCACACCCATTCACCAAAGATCACCACCCTATGCCTCATGCACTGTTAAACCTGCATGCTCCAGTGGGTATGCTCCTTGCACACATTCCCCGCAACGTAATGCAACCATGCATGTCAGCATGTCACCAACTACCACTATGCACATACACACCACTGGCAGCAGCACTCCTAACCAACCTCCACACCACAATGGACATGGCAGATCATTACATGCAACCATAATCTATAAACATTACTCTGTCTCCGGCACCCCTTCGCCCTTTCCTTCACATACTATTGTCTTACCCACTTCCACTCAGAATGTATTGTGTTCCTACCAACTTAACCACAAGATGTTTACAACATTGCCCATACTGCAAGCATTGTGCACACAGCACATTATCCAAGCACATATAAACTGCCCTTCAACCTTACCCTCTTCCATACTGACAGTATGCAAACACTACACCCAGTGCCCACCCACACTGCGTGACTTTTCACTGCAGCATCTCCAACCACAGCGCACTGCCATGGAGCAATACAGAAAAAAATTGCAACAGTTACCATAATGTACAAACAAAACATTCTCTCCTGCATCCCTGTGCACTTTCAATCACATACTATGTGCATACCCACTTCCATTCACAAAGTATTGTGCCACTGTCACCCTAACCACATTCTGTTTACAACACTGGCTTATAACGGCTGAAATGTGCTTCACAACAGTTCCTTACATGTCACCACCCTCTAACTGATGCACAATAAAAAATGCATTACGGCGTGAGTGTCCTCAAGGCCTAAGCTCTTGGCCATGCACTCAATAGTCTAGGCCTTGAAAACACCCACAGCAACTTAATGCCAACAGGCATGTCTCCATGTCAGCAACTACGACAATCAACATACACACCACTGCCACAAACACTCCTACCCAAACTGTACACCGCCATTGCGCTATGCAGCAACAAAATGCAACAGTTAACATAACGCCCATGTGGGCAGATAACATTATGCACAAGCATAACATACGTAGGTAGCAGCACTTCACCCCAACTCCCCCACACCATAAAACACCCATCCATGAAAACAAGTTTCAATTAGCAGAATCGACAAACGTACCACAGCCTCCACCACCCCTACGCACAGCCATTCCCAAAGCATTGTGTCAGTAACCACAACATTTTCACAACATTGGGCCTACTGCAACAAATCTGCACACAGCATAGGCATTGAACACACCCACAGCAACGTAATGCCACCATGCATATCACCATGTCACCAACTACGACCATCCACATACACACCACTGCCACCAGCACTTCTACCCAACCGTCGCACCCCCATGCAGCTATGCAGCAACAAATTGCAACAGTTAACATAATGTACAAAGAAAACACTCTCTCCTGCACCCCTGTGCACTTTCATTCACATACTATGGGCGTACTCACTTCCATTCACAAAGTACTGTGTCACTGCCAACCTACCCACATTCTGATTGCAACACTGGCCCTACTGCAACCAATCCGCACACACCACACTATGCAAGCACCACCCTCTACAGAATGCACAGTCAAACATGTGTTCCTGCGGTGAGCATGCTGCAGCCTTATGCTCTTAAGTGCATGCCCTACACCCTACGGCCTATGGCCTTCGGCCATGCACCCAGTATTCTATACCTTCCGCAGACTCACTGCACCGTCATTCACCCATGCATGCCACCATGTGCCCAACTACCACATTCCATCCACAGCGCACAGCCACCCGCGCTCTCACCCAACCTATGTCATGTGTAATTCAGTCCCCTTCTGCAATGGACCTGCCACCACTCACCATGAAAAGAGGTTGACGCAAACAGCTTCCGGCAGAAGCTATGGGGCCGTTATGACAGCTGCCTCCAATCACCACACAAAGTACTCACCTACATAAATCACATGAACCATTTCTCACTCCCTCCCCGTTCTCTCCCTTATTGCCACAAACACATTCTGTACGCTAAATTGTCCAGATCATTCCGCCACCGCGCTCTCCTCGATAAACTATGGCGCCTTTCACAAAATAATTTGACGCATACCAAGCTTCCCTCCAGCAAACCACCAAACGCGTCCAAACTTCTCCAACAGCACGCCGTACCGCGAGCCAAATACACCTCTGTCCATGGTACGAACAGGAAATGGGTCCGCAGAGTAGTCCCAGATATCACACATTTTTTGGGACGTGCATTTCAGTTCTTTGCAACAAAAGTATTGGTTGGATTTCCACCAAACACACAAAAGCACACTTTCTGGCCCAAGCCCACGCTCCTGACGCAAATTTGGTGAAAATCTGTCCAGCCGATCCACTAGTAGCTGTGCGCAAAGTTTTTCTCCATTCAGTCTCTGGAAAAAAAATTATTTTGGGACCCCCTATAACTCCCCCCCGCCGCACGAAACCTCTACCAACTTGGCAAAACAAATCAGAGCCGGCCATATACTTTTTATGCAAAGTTTGGTGAGGATTCGTCCAGAGGGAGCGAAGGTATAAGCTGCCAAAAAAGTGCTCTTCCTGTGAGTTTAGCAACTTAATCATAACTACTAATATAGAGCAGTAAGAAGAAAGAAATCCAGACTCTAATGCACTGTGGATAGCAATTTATGGTATGTCAATAATCAGAACTAAATTGGACAGCAAACAAATTGACATTACCTAATGGATTGAAAAGCAATCAATCGAAATACATTCACCTAACTTGACTAAAGAAAAAATCCTACTAAGTTAAACAACGAACAATTGATATGGCCTACTGGGTTGAAGACAGTGCAACTCAAGAAAATTCCACTGTATCTCATGAAAATTCCAACAGTAGCTCATTGTACAGTAGATGCCAATGTTTCACTCACCTGGGCTTTGTCTAGGTAATAACCAAGATTAGATTCATACATATAACTATTGGTGGTTAATACTGTTGCCACCAAATCAAAGTCAAATACCGCCAAATCAAAATCGCATTCACAATTTACTGTGTCTTATAAATCAAAATCGCATTCACAATTTTCTGTATCTTATCCTGCAATTTGGGCAGTCTTGTCAGATACAATTTGAACAATCTTGACTCTTGCTTATTAGTAACCATTGTACTCCTAAATAGGATTACATTTTGATATAATTATCTTGTATGAAAAAAATAGATGGAGAAAATGATATGATACGTTATGATATGATAGGTTATTTATAACATGCTTAATACTGAGAGGTTTCTAAGCGCGGACCCAGGGTTCGAACCTGTGGTGCTCTGTGTCGTCTTGCTTCCAAGGTGAGCGCGTTGCCCCTGAGCTGCCCTCACAGACTAAAGGGGGAAAGTGGCAAAGACAACAAAGGAAATCATTATAATTCTGGCTATCATAGCCCAAAAATAAATAAGAAACAACATCAATATGCATTTACTCAATATAAAGTTGGTGTTCCATTTGATACCTTTCAGAATCTCTAGTACATGCATGGTATCCCTTGCATCTGATTTTAATTTCAATACTTCGGGTCTTAATAGAATATCAATGTATTTCGACACATTCTAAGTTAACAAACCATTTCCAGTCACTATTTATTGCACATCCGGCAAATCAGAATATTTCTTGTGCACTTTGCGTAAAAAGAAAATAGTGGGGATGCGGGGTGTCTCACATATCAGAAAACCCTTTTCCTCGTCTGAAATCGGTAGCAATTTATGTCATTTTTTAATACGTTCCTTGTACCACATTCCACCCTCAGAACTCTCATGATATCACCATGCATGCAGTTAAGAGAAGGAAAGTAAAAAAAAAAGAAAAGTGCAGAAACAAAAAACCCGGAAAACATCATGCTGTTAGTTTGCATAAATGAATACAACTTTTTGAAGATCTCTTTTTTTAATTGACAATATTTATGCAATACAAATTCTGGGCATGATGCATGCCATAATAGGATGGGGCGCTCACAGGGGAAAATGATGACCATTGTGTTAATGTACTTCTGACAATACTTGATACATTTTTGCCATATACTGGATTGACGCACAACCGCCAATTGCACAACACAGGGTCCAAAAAATATGGCAAGGATTTTTCTTTTTCAAAAACATATCAGTAAAACAGCACAGGAAAGATTTCTTCACTATGGTCAAAGCAGTTTCAATGGCATTAAGAATGAAGATTACGCAGGAGTATAGCACAGAGAGTTTTGATTCTTTTAAAGATACAGAGGCAAGCATTATGCTTATACTTCTTTAATGCTATAATCCAACAGCTTTCAAATCTCAAATACAATTTGTATAAACAACTTTTAAACACTTTCCTAATAAAACTATTCCAGGAAACTACACCATTTCCCACAAGTCTTTTCCTGCTACAGTTCTTTCGTCTTAAAGTTCCAACCAATCAGTACCCTACAGGCCTTCCCATGTCATAACCTGCCTGGGACCCTTCCTCTTCTTTTTGATGAGTTCATTCCAATGTCAAACCAAACCAACAATCCACACGACTGTAACAAAAGGCCCGGAATGGCCAACCAGAACTTTGCCACTCCTCAGTGGCACACAAACTAAACTTGTCGCCGCTGGGGGCACCTCCACATCGCTGCACTCCTGTCTGATGCAAACTCACAGAGTCTTTTGGTCGTCCCATGCAATATAGAATATACCATTAGGGTTGGAAAATACGCCAAAAATGTATCGTGCTTGTGGTAGATCCCACCCACGCACCCAGACCAATCACTCTGGCCCCCTACGCATATTTGACTTGGCAGGGTAATGGTTGCTCCGTGTCTTTCATTCTATGTCAAGATGGAAGTTTGCATGATGGCTGTTCAGAGCTTCTTACTACTGTCACTTCTAACTCCGACACTCCGACACTGCCTTAAAATAAAATGTCCTGAATGCAGAGTCACTTGACCAGTCGGCCGCCTTGAGAATGTCTTGCAAGGAAACACCTACTGCAAATGTTCTAGACGCCATGGCTCCTCTGATAAAATGTGCCCCAGACACTGAGGTGCCCACCCCTCAATATTTCTCTCACCCATCTGGCAATGGTAGCAACTGCCACTGCTTTAAATGGCCTCCCATGCACAATTAGTAGCTGATAGCTTCTCGTAGACTATGATGCACTGTGCTACACACAATTTTGCATTGTTTGGAAAGTATGGATAAGAGATAATGTCAGAGTTTCCTTTAGTCTGCCTGACGATCCTAAATGCCATGCTGTCCGGGTAGAAAAACTTCCTGTCAATCTCCAGTGATTTCACATCAGACACCCTCCTGCATGAAACCAGGCATAGCAACATGGCTAGTTCACCTGACAGTTGCTTGTCCGACAACAGGTCGTTGTCTGGCCATCGCATGAACAAGTCCAACACCTTGCTGATGTCCCACAGCGTAGTATATTTAGGGGTAGGTGGCTTCAAAACCTTAACACCCTTAAGAAGCCTGACTACAGCTGGATGCTCTCCTACTAGGTATCCATCCACTGGACTGTGGCTGACTGAGGTGGCTGATCTATACAAACCTATCATCTGAAACACCTTTCCTGCTTGAGATAGGGAGGTTGAGAAATGTAGCACCTGCACTAAGTGGCCAAAACGGGATGAACACCCTGGTGATCGCACCAGGCTTCCGACCGCTTCCATGCAGTGCCATAGTTCCTGAGGGTGGAAGGAGTCCAGGGCTCTCTGATAAAGAGAGCAGCTTTTTCCAAAAATGTACAGTATATTCCACCATCTCCCGAAACTCTTCACTACAGCACTTGGAGGCTCTGTGTTTCAATCAGAGGATGAGCCTGCCCCTCCGTATCGGTGAGCAACTCCTCCCGGAATGGTATCCTCCTCAGGAAATTCGAGGAACGTTCCATCAGTACTAGAAAACACGCTTGCGACTTCCATTCGGGTGCTATCACTACTGCCTTCCCTTTCTCCCTGCGTATCTTTGCAAGGGTTCGGGCCATCATGAGAAATGGGGGAAAGGTGTAGTGTGGCAGATCGTTTCACTCCTGGAGAAATGTGTCTGTACCCGGTTCCTCCCGGGTACAGCCTCCAGCTGAAGTACTTGGGCAATTGCATATTCAGGCATTATGCAAAGAGGTCGCTATGGAGGGGAACCCAAAACTCCTGGATTCTCTGGAATGGTTCCCTGAGGAGCCTCCAGTCACTGGAATCCCTTAGGTATCTCAAATTCCAATGTGCAATTACGTTCTGCAACCCTGGCATGTACTCCACTGTGATGGAGACCTGGTTGCTCAGGCAATAGTGCCAGAAATCTTTCACTAACTCTGCTACATTCTGGATCAGCTTCGCCCCCGAAGAAGGATGCAACATTTTGCTCGGTTTTACGTCAGTGCTTTTAACGCAAACAAGCCTGCGAGTAACTCTGGGCAATTGATGTGCAGTGTTAACTCTTCTTGCAACCATCTTGCGCCTGCCTCTAATTGCCCGCATTTTGCGCTCCAACGTGACCTGCTCACGTCTGACTCTCTTATAAGGTTTCGCCATCCACTCGCGCCCAAGACACTTGAAAAGCTTGGCCTGCTTGTGCTAAGCCATCTTTCTTACCTCTCCCCTTAGAAAATAAGGGACATTGTACAGAGCAGCTTTTCCAAAATAGGGATATCCTTTGACAGAAGACATGCTCAGAGTTTACTTTTAGGAAAATTATTATTTATGTGCTGGAACAAATGAGCCTTAACCACTCGGGTTTCTGCTAGCTAGTCCAGAGTGGACAAGTAGATCCCCCACACCAGATTACAGTATTTTGGAAGGCAATGGACTACATAGCAAATTAAATCCAGGATGTAGGATACTCTTAAAGTGGACTCAGTCTGTGGAGCCACCCTTGAACATAGGAGCTAGATGGAAACTGCTGAAGGGTTATTAGTCCCATCAGAATCAATCCTCACACTTGCATGAAGAAGAAGGCCACAGAGTACAATCACACAATCATTAGCCATGCGAGTGAATTCAGCAGTGGAGAAAAACATTTTAAAATGGTTTTTGAAACTAACCATTTTACACAAGGTGGTGTTGGAGTCGATAGTAGGAGACATACTTAGTCGGAAAGTGTGTGGCAATACAGTCAGGTGGTTGGAGAAATTAGAAAGTTGGCTGGAGCAGAAGCACACAGGAGGAGAAGTATAGAACGAAGAAGAAGGAGAGTGGTCATTACAGAGAGGTGAAGGTGGACATATGTAAGGAGGGTAGGTAGGAAAGAAGACAAGGATAGGAGAGGAAATGTAGTAGGAGCAAAGTAATCAAGTAGAATAGGAAGTTGCAACATCAAAGAGAGAGGATGGGGGATGAGAAAACCAGAAGAGGAGACAGGTTGTAGAAGATAGGGTGAGAGGACATCAAGAGGAGAGAAGTAAGGGAGAGGTGGCAGCAGTGGGCTGGAGGTAATGTAGGAGCAGAGTGATACAGAGATGGGCAAGATAAAAGTTAAATAGCAGGAGGGGGAAATAATAAGTTGGGCCACCTAGAAGATGGGAGAAGTGTAGAGCAATACAGACCACCTGGGTGGAGGAGCAACGGAGTAGATATTTGCAAATCATCAAGGAGGCAAGGCAGGAAGATAGGTCTGAGAAGATTAAAAAGGAAAGTGACACATTCAAGAAGGAGGAGGAGTAGCCTACGACAAGAAGCAAGGACCTGCTGGTACTTCAAAGATGTAAGTGCTGAAGGACACTATGCCAAGGTTTGCCAATGGTACTCCAGGAAATATACTTGCCAATATCTAAGCACAGCATGATGTATTCCAGGCAAATATCGCCAGGCACTTGGCTGCTTGGACACATCCAGGCAACCCTGCTAACTAGAGGTTATGTGATAAAAACCCTTGAAACATATAACCTAGTCTCTGAGTTGTCTATTGATCTCTTGGCTGCGACATCCCATAGGGTTGGCAGTAACTTCGGTCTGAGAGTGCAAGCTTCGGCAAGGCACAGTTCACGGAGCTCCCCCGCTCTTTTTGCAGGGCACCTGATCTGAAAATTCCCTTCTATAGTCTTTGTGTTGAAACCTCCTCACTGCTCTGGTGAACCTTTCAGATGAAGGACACTTGAATAGCTTACACATGAATATCTGCTAAACAAGTGCCAAGCTTAGCACTGCTGATTCAGTTTGGGGATACTCAACTTTACAAAGTAGTCTATTATACAATATACTACCAGGATTCTGACTCTTATGTGCTCCTGAAGCAAAAGACAGACTGTAACGCTCACCTGGTATCCATGGGGACGTCACTCAGCCTGTTCTGACCTCTTACGACCTCGAACCCTTCCCTGGAGTCTACTCGACTGGAGACTGGGCCTGAAACACAGGATTGGTAGAGTTTAACTCCCTATTGTCTCTGTGTGCTTGAACCCCTTCTTCCCTGGGGTCCAACCCTTCCCTTTGATCAACAGCTCACCTTGTTTTCTTGGAAAGTGTGCTCTCTGTCCTGCTTTCAGCGCAGGGGCGCGTTGATTGATGCGGGCTCGTTGCTGCCTAGTTACTTCACTGGCAAGAGTCCGACAGATAAGTATAATGAGTCTTTTGAACAGTTCTCTAACTTTGTTCCTTTCCTTCCTTAGATGATGGCCGGCGTCCGGGGATGGTGACGTGCTGCTGAGATGAGTAGCGCTGAAGGTGAGTGAGAGCGCGATGCGACCCTTTCGTATTTGCTTTGAACTGAGTTATTTTTCTGTGTCTTTTAGGTGCCGCGACATTTTCAGCGTGGATGCCGGTTATGAAGAAGAAATGCGGTGAGTAAGCGCGGTATGCGGCGCCTCTTGATGTTTCCACGCTAACCTGGAGTGTCTTTTCCCTCTTGCAGATGGGTGAGAAGTTCTGGAGACAGAGTTCCCCCAGAGCGGCTGGGATTCAGGTAAGCGTTTGAAGCTTGAACAGTCTTTAAAAATAAGCAAAGATTTGCTGAATGCTTACTAATGCCTTTTTTCTGTTCTTTTTCCTTTTCCTTAGGAAGCAGCGTGCCGGGATGGGAATGACACTGCCGAAGATGCCCGCAGAACAGAAGAAGCGATGAATGATGGGCAGAAGTGCCGCAAGGTAAGGCTGTTCCTAACAGTGTTCTTGTTCTTGCAGGAGCTGAGTGCAGAAGAAAGATGCAGGCCTACAGGAGACCGATCCGAACACGGTGAGTGTCACGCTGCAGGTGCAGAAAACACAAAGCATGTTTCTCAGCCTGGGCGTGGCTTAAATAGTCTCTGGGTATCCCAGGTGTCTCTAGGCTGAACATCACCCAAAAGACTAGACTGCACATGCAGTTCTGGGAACCGAAATACGTGGGGGCATCCATCTTGTCCCCATCAATGCACTACAAGTCCAATCCCCAATGTTATCCTATGGGAGTGAGTGAGTCTGGTGCCACAAGCGCCAAATCTGACTCCAAGTGGGTCTTTGGAGGGATGGAGAGGCCCTTGAGGGCCATGTAAGTGATTGTGGCCTGGCTCCAGCCTGACATCTTGGAGGGCTGGGGACATGAGGGGCAGGAACCATGACACAGAGTGATGTCATCACTTGTTGAGTGCATCATCATACTGCCTTCACTGAGTTGTACTGGTCCCTTTCTGCTCTCAGACAGCCCAAACAACCCTCATCCCAACCCATTATGATGCAATGGAGCATGCACCCTAATTTAACTGAAATAGAAAGATGAATCAACCTTGCCTGACATTAAAAAGTATTCACAGGTATTCAGGCACCAGCTACAACATTTGTGGAAAAGCCGGCCACCAAAGCGAACATCCTTTGGTACAGGTGTATACCTACTCAGGACATAAAGACGTGGTTGTATAATATATTCCCAAAACCCATTAGGGCATGGTGCCAAGAAATCCTAATATCTCAAGACTGCATCAACTTTAGGCCCCCAGTGGCTGACTGGAATAACTCACACTGGACATCCACGTCTCCCCTTTCCTACACCAAAGTATTTGATTTAACTTCCTTGTGAGGTTCAGCATCCTTGGTAAAACTGAATCCTCTGGTCTGACCACCTCAAATCATGCTAAGATTGAGGTTATTGCAAAACGGCAGTGAAAACCTTCTTTGTTTGGATTTAGCCTCTGTCAGAAATAGACCAGAAGATAACATTGAGAGCAATGAATTCTACAGGACATTCTTTGTTCATGTGGCATGCCTCAGATGTAGGTTTTGACCTCTTTATATTTTCTTATACAGGATTAGAAAGGGAAAAATAACTATTGGGAGTAGACTTTGTCTAAATACAAAGTTGAATACCTCACAAGGATTCAATACAAGTAAATAGTGTCTCTATGGGCTTAGCAATATGGTTGTAGGGATTTCCCTATCATGGGGGATAATATGCTGTCCCCTGGGTTCTTTAAGTGTCACAGTCTCACAGACATATTTCCTGCAGCCACATATTTGACACATGTCATAGTCTTATGGATATAACACATTTCTACTTCCTACACAGGGGTGTTTGCTATTTATAATTCACACAAGAAGGACATTGTCACACTGATTCCTGATCCAGATGTATAGTGCCCTAGGTCACTTTGGGAAAGAGATGCCCTTGTTTCTATACTGCCTCCTTCTCTGGAATCCGTTTCCCTCTCTTTATTTAGGTACATGCAAAGGGATGCAGTACCATTCTTGCTAATTGCTCCATATGTGGGATAGTTTGGCCATTGGACTATTTAACAGACATGATTCTCTCTAAGGAATAGAGTGACCATCTCACTCTGCAGGATAAAGGTGCCCTTCACATATGGTAAGGTAGCAGGGTTGATTTTGTTAAGGGAGTACAGGTCCTGAATATCCCTCCCAATGGTTTCCACCATGGTATGCTCTGGTATGCTCAGGATTCTCCATAGCTGGTCCTTTCTGGGTCTTAACCCTCTGTTCAGTTTCCCTTGACAAGCTTAGTTATTGCGGTCATTCACTTGGTTTCCCCAATTGGCTTCAATTTCCTGCTCCTGCGGTCACTGCCTCTCTATAACATAAGCTCACCACCTCCCTCTGCTGCTCTTTCTCTCTCTCCTTTCTCCATGGCTGCTTTCTAGACTGATGCTTCCCTTGCCTCTGCCTAAATATTTATTTTATAGTCCCATTTTGCTTCTTCATTTTCTTTCCTTTGCTGTGATTTACCACTGTAACTATTTTCTGTAATGGGTTTACTGATTAGAACAGAGTCATTAGTTCCTCCTTGTCCTCGGTCCATGTGACTTGAGCTAATACAATGTCAAGAATTAATTTGGCCCTTTTATATCATATATGGAAACTCCTAGGAACTCAATTCCACTCCTGCATCTGTGGTCACAATACTTGGACCCATGGGTACATCAAACACTCTAGTCATCAGGCTTGTAGGCTTCCACTTTGTGATGCTAGTCCCAGACAGAGCAACCTGCTCCAGTTGGTTCTCAACTGATAAGCATACAAATTGTTTGATAACTCCAACAGGGCTCTTCTTATTCCAGTTTGGCCCCATCCCACACAAAAGGGCTGGTGGCAAAGTTTGCCCTCATGATTATCTGGTTTCTGGCCTCTGCACAAAACTGGGGCCATGGTATAAAGTGGCCATTGTGCTCCAAAGCACATTGTGTATAGGCACAATATACATACCCAATAAATAAAAATAAATACCCAATAAATAAACCCCAGATTCCACAGGCATTAAGTTGCAAAAAAAAATGCATACAATGTACAGCCAACTGGTGACTCCAATGAGGCATCACTCAGGTTATGGCATTGAGCTTTTTCACATAGAGCATCTCTGATGCTTCCACTATCCACATCCTCAAGGGAGCTTCTTGCTCTTGCCCAGACACCAGCACGGGCCAGATAGTCTAAGTTGTAAAGAACATTCTTGGGTCAGGTGACAAAGGTGATGTTCAGACTTCATCACGTACCCTCTCGCCGTCCCTATAAAGGGTGGTTATCAGAATGAGATGGTTTCAACCTATTCACAGGGCGACTTTTTTCCAGAAAAATGTAGAGATCTATCAGTGATAGTACCCAATGAGTCCTAGAAAGGATATTGATTAGGTGTTGGTGGTAAGAAGGACATTTGCCATTAGAGGTCTCCCCTTCCTGCTGTTCAATTTAGAGTGTGGGTATTTAACAGGAAACATATAGATTGTACATTTTGCAAGTTTCATTGTAAATCTAGCTTGAATTTGGCAGAGCAAATATAGGTATTTTATATGATCTTGACATGTCTCACTTAGGATGATATTATTATCCATGTACATCCCAACATCTTCCAGAACAGTGTCAGAAGATGTTTTATGTGAGGCTGAAACAAATCAGGGCCACCAGGCTTGTTTGCAACAAACAATTATCCCTCTGGAGCAGAACAAGCTGTTTCACCAAAACTTCTTAGAAAAGTATTACTTGGAAATTCCCTTTTTTCAGGTCCAAGGTGAACATGGTGGTGCAGGATCCCCATTTCTCCAATAGGTCACCCACATAGGACATAGAGCAAGTGTTGAATGCTGAACAGTTGTTTGCCATTCAGTAATGGATACAAAATTGTCTGGGGCACCAATCGTGGCCACCTGTATCATGGGCAATGAAACATCTCATCAAGATGTCTCTATGATGCCCCTCCAGCACCTACTCTACTTATTTTGTTAATATCTCTCTAGGCTTCAGCTATCGGATGAGGTCTTAATTGAATAGGATTAATTGGCTATGTTTGAAAATTGTGGTACAACTGACCTGGTGTTTCTGAGAAGACATCCTTAAAGTAGTTTATAAGGTCTTTCTCCTCTCATAGGACAGCATTTCGAATATTCGTAGGGAGCTCTACAGAAGCTGGTTCAGAATTCTTCATATGTTTTTTGGGTTGTCATTTAACAGCCATGACCACTGACACCTGATTACTTGGCCCGATTACATTTTTAGACAATGTATGTGCCTTCTTTTGCAGGTCAAGTTGTGCCTGGTATTTTAGGTTCACTTCATATGAGCCATGCCATTGTGTTAGCAGTTCATTTCATTTTCTGAAGGGGGAAGAGGACCAGGGCTTTGCCTCCAAATTTAAAAGTCTGTAACATAACGCCATGGTTATAGTTGGTCCTCCATTTTTTGTTGGGCTGCTGAAAGATGTTTATGTACTAGAGTTCAGACTATGGCCACCCACTCTTTTATTTTTACAAAATGGGCAATGTTAAAGTTAATGCAACACTGCTCCTCCCATCCCTCTTGCGGCATATCAAGGAAGTCCCTGGGAGTTGCCCATAGATCAGTTCTCAAGGGGGACATCCTGTTGAGGTTTTATTTATTTTGCCAATGGTGAATAAGGAGCATTGACTCATATGTGCACACATTTTATCATTTTGGCCAACCAGCATTATTTATGTGTGATTTAGGTTTTTTTGATGTTCTCAATGAGACTCTCTGCCTGGAGATGGTAAATATATGGCTAAATTGTCTTGATCTTGAATGTGTCTTTCATGTCTACCTCAGTTTGGACATAAAGCTGTGTGCCAGGCCAGTAAGGATTTCCATAGTGAGTCCCATCAGAAAGTAAAATGCGAACCAATATTTAAGGATATTCTGACTGATATTGGACTGTATGGAATATTCCTTGGGCATTGTGTAGCAAAGGATAAAAACACTATTGTTCATAAATAACAGTGTTTGACTGATTCCAGGGGCCACAGTATGTCCATCACTATCTGGCTGAATGTCACTTCAGTAACAGAGAGTGGTTGTAATGATGCATTTGGAACATTGGCTACCAAACTGTTCTTGCATGATAGTCCTTGCGGAGCTGGTAGATACCAGGCTAATATAATCTATACAGGACACATTCATGGGCCTTGGTCAGTCTAAGATGTGCAGCTGTCAGATTACAAAGAAATTAGTCTTTCATAGCTCTCTGAAATGTTTGGGGAACCACTAGCTGATAATGGTTTGGTTAATTTCCTTTTATGCTCTGTTTTACACTATAGACCAGGTCCTGTTACTCCGTAAATATGGGTCCTTGACATTAGAGTACCTCTTCCAGAGAAGTTAGAATCTAAAATGTTGTCTCCAATGCAGCGCGATGCACAAATGTGCCTTATGGTGAGCTCTTATTTACTAACATTGATGCCAAAAACAGTGAGGGGCTTGGAATTATTTGACCAACCCTGTGGGGTTCGTATAAATTCATAAAAGAGAAATATGACCTCAAGTAACTCTAATTTCTCACCTATCAGTTTGGTGGTGGATTGGCCTATCTCTAATCTATCTCTAATCTTGGCACTGAGATACATAATTCAGTCAGAATGAAGACCATCGTTCCCATGCAGATGTATTAACTGATTCTGCTATATGAATGATTTCCAGTTTCTCCTTGATTGGTCCTCGTGGGGGAGGTGGTCTCACCTGATATCTTGACTATGTCCAAATAAGGGTCTTGTTGATCCTGAGGCTGGTCAGTTTGAACCTTTGGGTCAGGTCCTGTTGATCCTATTTCTACCTCCATGATGTGGTGTCTCAACCATGTAAATCAGAAATAGGTTTTCACCATTTTTTTATTTTGCCACACATGGTTGTGGAGGTATTAGACCTATCCAAACATGGATTTCAATTTAAAAAGCACCCTTTAAGAATTAAATCTCAATAAATCATGTAATGATTGGAGAAAAAGTATGGTGGTTGGAATTGTACCTATCATGGAAACAAAGGTCTCCCACAGGATCTGTAAGTGTCACACAGAGACTATCTAAAGAGATGGGACAACCTAAAGGCGAGGTTTCTGCAGTCTCATAGCCAGACACAGGAGGGGGAGTGCTGGCACAGGAGGAGACATGGTGGAACCCCTCCACCTCACACCCGGGGAGAGGATAGCCAGCTCCAATATCCACATGGAGGGCATAGGAGTGCAGAAGCTGGAGCAGGGACCCACAACGATGGCGGTTGGTACATCTGACACTATGTACATGTGAATGTAGTGTCCAAAAGCATGCGTCTCCCAAAAGAGGTGCGCAAAAGGGGCACAGGAATGCTTCAACATGCAGTCATAGAAAATGGCCAGTGAGCACACACACATGCCAGGGAAAGCGGGTAAACATAGCATTGTAATAGAAATGTGCATGCCAACACATGGACACATGAGAAGCGCCCATGTGTGCCAAGATAGTCCATACCAGAAAGTGATGCCCCACTGCACGCACAACAACAAGCCACCTTGGAAGGCCAACAGGCAATGTGCACATGGATGCATCGTGTACACCCTCAGCAGACACTACCACCGTCTAGTAGTAGTAGTAGTAGCACTCAGTGAAGCAATACCACCCAAGCCAACCACAGGAAATGTGCATCTCTGGGACACACACAATGTCACATGGGTGTAGTGCATGCCCACAGACATATCTGCTGGATGACTAATAACATGTCTCCTATTCCCAACAGGAAAACAGTCCACGGACTGTGACAGTGACCCTCTACTGCAGGCACATCATCTGCTCCCACCCCTGCACAGACCAGATCCCTTGGCAGCTGGAGCAAACAGCAAGGAAGGGCTGCCAGACCATCACCATCACCACTACCAACTCCATCTACCACTACCGTGCACACACTGCCAATTCCTGGGGATAACACAATCCCATTGGAGCACTAAGTAGCCACCCCACTGGTCGGGCAGGTTACACGGCAGTCGCCACAGCCTCGACTGCTATGCCAGAGCCAGCACCTGTCATGGGACACAGTGCTGTCATCCCTCCTGTGTCTGGAAGATGCTGGGGTTCCATCATGCCCTCCTCGCAATCACGTGCAGTGCAGCCACTTGCCCATCATGGCAGGGCCCATGTGGATACCACAGATGAGCATGAGGGGAATGAAGTGGAGTACGGGATGGCAGGTGCACCTCCATGCATCAGCCCTAGCCCTCAAAACATCCCTTCCATCGAGGATCTGGTGGGCCAGCAGCTGCAGCTGATGTGGGCCATGCATGAGTGCATGCAGGGTTGCAGTCGTAGGATGACCCAATAACTTGGCCATGCCATTGCCATCATGTCTGCAATCGGACAGAGGGTGCGGGAGCACATGAAGGCCGCCTCTGCCTCCACCGAGACCATGCATCAATGCATGTAGCTTATCTTGCAGTTCATACAAGCTCATGGGTCAGAGACCTCCACCTCTGTGACACCCACAGAGGGCTCCCTACCTGGTCTACAAGGTGATGCTCACAACGCCTCCTCACTAGCAAGGACTTGGTGGAGAGCCCCATGACCAAGAGGCACAGAAAGTGACAGTATGACACTGCTGGGTTGTTTTGAGGGATTGTGTTTGGGCAGGGTGTTATGAGGGTGAGTGTTTGGGCAGGGTGGTATGAGGGTAAGGTTTTGGGGAGGTGTTATGAGGGTGGGATTTTGGGGAGGGTGTTATGAGGGTGGGTTATTGGGGAGGGCGATGCTGTTCTGGTAAAGGATGTAACACGTTCCACATTGCTATATGAAAATAATTTTCACTTGAAGTAATTACCGGACATTCCTTATTGTGTACAAGTGTTTAATGTGAGAACCACATCTTTGCACAGTTGCAAGGGGAGTGCAATGCAATGGCTTTTCAAAAAATGTAATTAAATCAGTTCCTACCGAGCCCGTCCGCGACCCACTCAGTAAGTGCATGCAGGGCACCCGCAGGCATTGCGTCATTCTCCTCAGATGTTGGTATGCCCAAATCAGGGAACAGGGGAATGTTCTGCTGAATGCATATGTTGTGAAACATTGCACATGCAAGCTTAATCTGCCCCACGTTGTCAGGCCTATATGTGAGCGTACCCCCAGACAGGTGTAATCATCGGAAGCATGTCTTCTACAGGCCAAAGGTGCACTCAACAGACACCCTAGTGCATACATGTGTCCGATTGTTTGCCACTTGCTGTGGCATCTGGGGATTCCTCAGAGAAGCAAAAAGCCATGGAAGCTGTGGGTATCCAGAGTCACCCGCAAGGGGAAAAGACATAGGGCTTCATTACGTGGATGGAGGTAACCATGCCGCTTTTTGCGGCATGGCTACCCGCATACCGCGTACCGGCTCTGGGTTCCCTGAATGGGGAAATACCGGGAAATTCCGACCTTGGAGGGCCAAGTATTTCCCCATTCAGGGAAACCTGGACCCGGTACATCCCTATTCCCATTTGAGCCCCCATAGGGCTCAATGGGAATGGGGATGATGCTAACAATGGGCCTGTTAATGACAGGCCCGTTGATAGCATCCTGGTCTGCTCGCGGGACCTGCTAAGGACGCCTGGTTTTAGCAGGCGTCCTTCGCGGGTCCCGCGACCAGACCTCGTAATGAGGTGGTAGGGGGTTAACGGGGCTGGCAGCTCTACCAGCCCTGTTAACCCCCTACCGCCTTCCTCGTAATGAGGCCCATAGGTGTAAATCATAAAGATTTGTGGATGCGTTGCCTGTAACAGCAGCATCTCGATAGACAGTCTGTGCATGCATGTTTCATGTGTCGTCACACAACACTATTTCACATTCCAGTCCTTGCTTATGGAGTCACCGACTAAGGTGGGTGTTCAGTCTCTCATGGTACATCTTGGACACAGCTCAGAGCCAACGGTTGTTGCTGTCATGGTCGATGATTGGCAGGGCTGAATGCCTTGGTGGTGGTTCCTCCACGCTTCTCTCTCCTATTGAACACCTCCATTGCGCTTTCATTGACAGCTATGCCCCTTTCCTCAGTGTCAATCTCCTAATTGTATTTCTGATTCACATTCTTATTTTTTTTCTTTTGCACCCCTGTACTCCTATCTGTATTGTATATCTTGATTGGTTAAGTGCGCCAAGAATTCCTATTTCTCCTGGGTCTACACACACCCAACACAATACAAATGAGCAGAGGTGATTTCGACACCAGGCATACATTTCACCTAACCCCACACTTTGTGCTCGTTTCTTGATGGCTCCACACTTGTTACTCTGCAGGAAAGTTGCATCTACGTTGTCTCCTGAGTATTCCATTTTCTCCTCCTTGTGTTACCACAATGCTGAATTCTTCCAGGCCAGGATCAACCACTATCAACCAGAAAGAAACCTAACATCAAATGCTTTCCTCCAAATCGTAACGGAACAATACGAAAAAAGGGAATTCAGAGGAACCGCATTCTCACATCTAATCTCCAATCTATGAAACACAATCTGAAAGGAAATAAGAATGACAGGAGACCACCTAACCTTCAGAACATTACTACAAATCTGGCTATTCAACTCAGAATGATTAACATAAAACGGACACCACCAGCGATACCGAAGCAAGGCTGAAGTTAACCTGGTGACAGAACAAACTCCAGAACAATCAATATAAATAAAATAAATCAACATGCCAACTGCTAGCCTTCCCTGTTCCAGACTCCTCTCCAGCATACCAAACACCTACTTCACACAATCTAACGGATCAGCCTAAATACACAAAAACTGACAATCAACACATCCACCACAAAATGTACTTCTGCAAAGAAACATCCAAATCATGGGACATTGTCCTTACGGACAAAATCACCCCATTGCGCACAATTCAAACACACCTAGAAAGCAGAATTGCGCAAGAGGTCAGTTCTTTCTACTTCTACAAGCACCAACAGAAAAGCACAACCTCTATCCTTCTCCCTCTTCCCCCACTAATCTACCCAACCCACTTTCTTGCAGAACCACGTGAGCACCTGGAGACCATGCCAATGGTAACAGTGTGCGGTATAAGACATATCAACATACCATAACATGGGGAAATAATTGCAAATATGTACTGTTTGTATGCATTTTCAACCAAGATGCATTATTGAACGTTATTAATAATGTGCAAACAGCACTGCACCAGTGCAATATTTCTGCAATGAGGACCTACGTGTCTCTTGAGCCATGGGTAAAACAGAATGATGATAGCTAGAAGGATTTTGAATTAATCACAACTAAGGCTTCTGATACTGTAGTATTTTGTTTTTACCTTTCCGCAGGGCCATGTTAAGCACTTTTGGGGCCTTGGGCACGGACATCTTTGAGGCCCCCTCCACCAACCCAAAGGAATTAAGGGATCAAGAATGCCATAGGTTTATATGCTGTCTGGCAGCATAATAAGCATTTTACTCCCTTTAAGTCCCCTTACCCTCTTCATTCTTGCTCTAATCAGAATGATAACCAAGTAGCATTTGAAGACCAACACATTACCAAACGTTACCATTTTTAAACAAAATATTATAGAAGGGTGTTATGCAAAATGGGAATGATTCTAGCTTCATTCTCTCCATCATCAAGGGAAGTATTTAAGTATCAGCATACCAATCGATGTGATTTAACAAATTTAATCTGGGTGTGTCTTTTGTATTTTAAAGCTTTAAATACTTCCAAAACAATGGCTTTTGACATTTTCATTTATAAACATGCATAAACACCTTTGACTTTTACCAGAAAACAAACTGTTTCTTGTGACAAACCTTACAATGTGCATGCCTGAGGCCTGCTACATCTGGTCTGCTCTCTTCTGTCTACCAGCCCTTCCACCCAAATGACCTACATAAGAAGAAAGATCAAGTAATGGGCTAAACGATATCAGCAGCATGCAAGAAGGCAAAATTCACAGAAGACAGCACAGTAATGTAAGATATATTAGATGATTTGACCAGGATCACTACATCATCTGCCTACAAGTCCAGGATACAAGCATCAATGCTTTCATTCCATAGTCTTGAATTTGGATACTTATTCACCTCTTGTACTTACAGTTTATGCCATCATTGGAGGCGATTGCCTAGGTTTTACAACACCCCATCTGAACAAACCAATTTCCAGAACTTCACCATACGGATGATATGTTAGTTTTTATAGCAACCGCTATATGGTGCAGGTCCATTGCTGATAATAGCAGATGTTGTTCTGCAAAACCAAGTACATATGCAGGCAGATTTATAAACTTCAGACATAGGAAAGGCTCCGCCAGCTTTGCTGGAATGTGATATTCTAATTTTGCATATGAACACATATCTCTGCAATGGGTGCTTCACACACGGAGCTAACTTCTGAACCATTGTGGCACTCAATTTATCAATATGCATTTCACCGATGCCTATTGCACATGACAAACATAATTCAGACAGGCAGGAAAGAATGCTACAGAGTTGTGCCATTAATAACACACAAACTATGTATACCACAGTGAACGCAGAAAGGAATACATGATGAATTGAAAAAGGCAGAATGTACTTGTCAAAACAGAAAGGTAATGGGTTTAGAGCCTCAGCAGCACCCATAAAATATCATGATGTGTGCTATTTAAGACATGTGAACAATAGAATCTTACTTCTTCAGACCAGGCAGCCCTGTGGGGCCCCTCCAAGGTGGGGGCCCTGGGCAAGTGCCCTTTTGCCCTCCCATAAAAACGTCTCTGCCTTTCTGTTTGATTTTTTCAACATTCCTTTAGTCGTCCTATCTGTATTTATCAGCATTTATTTTTTGCTCTGAAAAAGAAATGTGTTGAAATTAGTACTTTCCCAATGTATTCAAATGAGAAATTGGAATTGGCATAGTGCTTTAATGCCTGTTATCGACCGCACACTACGTAGGGCTACTAACGGTGAAGGCAAGTTTTATTGTCCATTTTAATACAACTGAGGTTGTATTTTCTTGAAACATTTGCTACACACAAAGATCTGGAGACCACTGAATGAAAGGAAGTTTCATTCACACCTTTTCTAAAAACTGTAAAACCTTTAAGCAAACAGCATTTCGCTGCAACAGATAACATGAATCTCCATTTTCCATTAGCACATTCACACACCGCACACATTTATTTAGAAAATATCAGCAGACATGCTGATACACAAACTGATTTTGCACATCAAGCCAAACTCCATTTCTTCATTAAAACAAGCATTGACAATACCAACGGTTTAGGCATGTTTGTAGGCACCGGAAAGGCACTTGCTAGGCACTGCCATAGTGGTATTAACTGGCCATTGATGGTAGCAGGTGCAAAATGGTGCAAGTACATGGGCATTTAATAGCTGTGCCTGGCATGTGCCTAATACGTATGCACAAGCCTAAACCTGTAGTTTTCCCAATGCTTGTTTTTAAAAGGACTTCAGTGAAGGACACACATAGTAATTATAAACAGAGTGGCTGAAGGCAGACCCAGTTATGACAAATTCAAGGCTGGGGCGATGGAGTCGATATTGTCTTTAATGGTTTTGGCGGGGCAGGGGTCCACCTTTTTGGATGAAGCCTTCATAGACCGGACTTGCCTGGTGACCTCATCAGGTGTGATGGGTGAGAGAGAGAGAGGGTAAGTGGAGAGGGGCCAATGGAGGCTCCAGTGTTGGTGTATGCTATGGTGTGGAAGAGAGGGTGGAGAGGATATCTTGGGTTTTTGTGGTGAAATGTGCAGCCAGGGCTGAGCAATGGTGCTAAGTAAGTGTGACAGAAGACAAAGCTACTGCAGGATTGGCCAGTTCCTTGCATACTTTGGGCCTCATTAGGACCCTGGCGGAGAGGGTTTTACGCCAGCGTAGTGCATGGCGTACCTCTCCGCCATACTACGAGTTCCCGTAGCGCCATGGCGGCCTTTTCCGCCTGGTTTTACCAGGCGGAGAAAACCATGGCGCTACGGGACCTCGTTGTTAATTACGCCACCGTATTTTACGGTGGCGTAATTAACTCCTTCCCCACTCCCATTATACCCTATGGGGCAAAAATGGGAATGGGGAAGGGCAGAATGGGGATTGGGGATTTACCGCCCCGCCAAGGTCGGAATGGGGCGGTAAATCCGCCAACCCCCATGGCGCTATCGGCGGCTTTCCGCCATGCTTCGCGGTGCATTTAGCACCGCGAAATCCGCCTGGGTCGTAATGAGGCCCTTTGAAAATGTTGCACCATGTTGTTTGATTCCACTGAGATGCAGGCTTGAATAAAGACTCTTTTCTTGGTGTGCATGTGGAGTTGATAATGCCTTTGAAGGAGGCAGCAGGCCAGTTTGCATGATAGTTCGCCTGACGCATTACATTTCCGCTCAGCTGCATTGCACTTGCATTTAAGGGCAGCCAGGTCAGCGTCGTACCAAGAGTTGCACTTTTTGTAAGGCTTCACTCAGACCCTCATGAGAGGGGCAAGAGTGTTGAGAGTGTTGGAGATAGAGAGATTGAGGTTAGTGAAGGCTGTGTCAGCCAAAGGAATGGGTGGAGGAGAGTAGGAGGAGGCAAAGGCAGCCACTGTCAATTTTTTCATTGGTCTGGTGACTTTGAAACCAAGTGGCTGTGCTGGATATATTTCTGCAAGAGGAGAGGAGCGCTTCAGATCTGTGGACAGAAGAGAGTGGTCAGTCCAAGAGAGGGAAGTAGTGAGAGGGATAGAGAGAGGGATGACAGTAGAGATGAGAGCACCCGCAGTGTGTGGCCTGCAGTTTGCATGGAGCCAGAGGGTAGGATAGAAAGGACAAGAGAGTTGCAGAGGTTGCGGAAAGTACTTGATAAGTCAGCACCCCTTCAGGAGGAGTTGAGAAGCGGAGGAGAATAGGGTGGGGGCCAGGTCAGCCCATTCCTAGATGAAGAGAGTGGACTGAACTGGTGGCTGATCGAAGGTGGCCAAAATGAGGGACGATTCAGGGAAGAGTGAGAGTCTGCAAGTAAGGCACTCGAAGGAGGAGTAGGCCTGAGTAGGGATGATGGACACAGGTATGCATTCTGGGAATATAAACGCCACTCCCCAACCTGTCTTCTTAGGCCTGGGCATAGAGAGAACTGTGTAGCCTTCAGGGAGGAGTATGTCAAAGCTCCTGACAGAGCGATCCCTGAACCAAGTCTCATTGATGACGAGCACATCAAGATCCATGAGTTCGAGGATGTTGCAGATATCATAACAGTTCGACAGTGTTCCCCCTGTGGGTGGCAAGAGTGCCAGGGGTATGGTGGTGGAAGGCGATGCAGCCAAGGCTGACAAGGGAGCCTGGACAGTATGGCAAGGCGGGGGTGCCTGTACAGAGGAGGAGGAAGGCACAAAAGACGATGGGCCTGTGCAGAGGAGTAGGAAGGCACAGAAATCAAGGGAGCCTGTGCAGGGAATGAGAATAGGGATTAGTATGGCCGTAGGCAGTCAATTGGTGGGCACATAACCAAACAGCACCTACAAGCTCTATGTCCCTCCTCATATGCATTTCTTCCTATCTGTACTCTAATGCACTATCTATAAAATGAAACTATTGCAAGTGCCACCTAATAGCCTAATCTAATTAGATTAGTTCATATCTCATTGAAGCAAAGAAACTGCTTGGGATATGATTTTTGTGGGGGCATGTTTGAAATGAAGTAATACTCACAGCAGTCACACTTAAATCATCCCAGACACAATGCAACAAGGATTTAAGACCATGACATAATTCTGAGCTTGCTTATGGAATTATTAATGCTAACATTTAGGCACTTCTCCTTACATGTGCATACGCACAATTTCTGGTAATTCTTTGACTGTGAGGATTACATTTCTTATTAATACAACATCACATATTTTACTACAGTGCTTAGAAGCAGGACAAATATGTTATGACACATTTCTTATAAATGCAATAATATTAATGTTCTATTTTGTATTGAAAAGGGACTGGAGAGAACAGGGGTCAGGAGAGGGTGTGGGCAAATATGATAAATGTTTCTTTTTATCTGCACTAGGTGTATAGCTCAGTGAGTTACATGCACAACTGTGACATGTGTCTGCCTGCACTTTCCATGTTCAAATCTTTGCAGCACCTAATCAGCCATTAATTCTTCTGGCTGCGATTCTCCTGTTGTTAAAGCACTGAGACATGGGAGGGTTCAAGCATGAAGCTCTATACAGAAACATGTGATATAATAACACATTCTCCCAGCATTAGGGAAACTGTAGACAACAGTAGCATCAAAAGTGTGTATTTTAGCATGTCCAAAATGATAGGCCATAGAAAGATAAAACAATAAAGTTGATTCTACATAAGAAGCTCTAAAAGTGGGGAATCCAGTCTGCCTGGCCTAAATGGATACACCCTACTCTATACCTGTACCCTTGTGACAAAAGCACATTAGTCACTAAAATAAAGAAACAACACATGTGATATGATGAAATGTCCTGGCAGGGGGAATTGTGGAGGGAATGCCACACTGTAGCCTGCATTAAATGCAATCTGCACACATTTAACATGACTAGAATCTGTAACAAACACAGTTCTGTGTGCTGCATGTCCCCAGTGCCAGGCCTCCTGTTGCTCAGTACATGGAAGGGTAAAGGAGGTGGCTGTGTCGTGGTTTATTACGCAGTCACACTCAACTCAGTGGATTCCTTTCCCCCCAATCGAGGTGGCCCAAAACAAAGCAGTTTGTTAAGGTTCACTTTGGTACGGCCTCCAACGCGTCTCACACCCAACCCCAACAAATACCCGGTGCCACAATGGACTAGGAACCGAGCCGGTATGTAGTAAGAATATAGATGTATTAATTAATTTAAACCAAATTTGACAGACTAACATCAGCCACCAATGCTGTGGCAACACAAGAACAAAATGACTTCCGTAATGGCAGCGACACAGAGAGAATACTGAGATATGCAGTCCCAATTTCCCACAGTTTTCTTTTCAAATCACCCTCACCAATACAGAAAATGAACAATTCAAAACACACAGTGATTGCTGATTTGGTTATAATACTTTTCTCCCAGCAACCCCCCACCCTCCAAAAATCAATTAGACTTGGCCCATCTGAATTGAAGGCCAGTGGCAGAGAGTGGGCACACAATTGGAAAATCGTTTTGGGATTCTAATAAATGGCACTATTTGGAAAAAAGGGATTCAAGGGAAAAAATCATGTTTTCACTTATTACCACAGATGCAATATGAGTGAGAGAAAAGCAATGGGAAAATGTGTGTTGTCACCCTTAAAAAAAGATCAGGCAGGGCGTTGTGGTTAGGGTCAGAGCCCAATGGGAACAAAGCAGCAATTTTGTTTTTCCCACCACACATGCAAAGGAAAAACAAGGATTTACACTTCTGATTTAAAATTGAGGGGATCAATGGGGAATTTAGTTTTGCGACCTACACCCTCACTTGGAAATAAGGTTTTAAGATTAATTATTTTGGCAAATCTTTATGTCTATACCGGCCCAAAACCAACTGGGAAGATCTTATTAGTTTTGAATGCTAACAAAACACATCCTGTGATTTCTATAGGGGAATTCATTGGTTTACTTTAATTAAATATGCTAAGCATTTACAGAGACAAAAAGGATATTTTACTATGGGGAAATAACTAAAACAATGCTTGAAAATGCAGGGCCTACATAATTTATGACTTTGGGGATAGTTTTACTTACAGGAGAAGCATTCTAATGAGCAACAGGGAACAGCAGACCACCTCTGGGACAGCAAGGGTGTCAGTCAAGGATAGCCCCATCTGGCTCCTCCAAGGGGTCCCAGTCAGCTTCTATGTCTCCTGGTCCCTGACTCCAATGCAAGATTTGGGGCCTCTCTGCTTGGGTGTTCTTGCAAGAGTTCAGAAGCAGGTTACCTCCCAGAATAAGTCGAAAAAGCCCAGTGCTGATGCAAACTGGTTTACTTATAGGGCAAATGACATCACCACTTGTCAAGATCCCTGTTAAAGGGATTGGCTGGTTTTCTCTACCCACCTCCCACCTCTGTGCTAATAGGACACTGAGATGAGGGGTGTGAGTTAGGAAAGCTGTGGGAGGAGATAGCTTTGTCATCCCAAACTGACATGTTCGCTTGGCATGTTCAAACTCTGAAAATTTATCAACATGGCAAGTAGAGCATTTTTCCTAATATTTTACATGTATGGATATATTTTTAAGAACTACATTTTAAATGCCAATCAGATGATGCTAATCTGAAGTTGGTAGGTCCTTCTTATGCAGATGTACAGTTTTTCTTTGTTTACTCAGGAACGATTCAAATGAAAAACATGCCACTTCATACTTCAACCTCACACCAATTTTCAAATCTTTCGGAATGAAGGGAAGGCCCAAATCAAATTTTCATTAATAACGTATGTTATGTTCATCACACAAAAATCAGTTTGCCAATGTTCAAAAGGGGGTAAAAGTCTGGAATGACTGTTGTTGCATATACGCTGCCCTTTTTATGCAATAATATGTATTTTTTCATTGACTAAACTCTAGCCTTTCCTTTGTTCTCTTAAGTTTAATTTCCCCTTAAGCATGTGATCAGTCACAGGCTGCATCATGTTTAGCTTCGCCCATCCCTTCTTGGTCTTGTAATGGGCCTGGCTGCAACTGTAATGTACATTTTATGGAAGTTATGACCTCAAGGTCACTTCTGCGGAATGAACAGGCAAGGCTTTGTCTATTTCCACTGTGTTTTAAATCTAGGCAGTGTATTTCTTTCAATTTATCAAGCAATGGACCTGAATAATGGTTGACAACCAGACCTCCTTCTCCAGGACCAGCAGAGGAAATTTCTTGGAGGTTCAGTTTCATTTTCAAGAGAAAATTACCAGCTGCATGTCAAATTCTTGAAGAAATGGCTTTTAAACTCGCACACAATACATTTTACATGACATTTTATAAGGCTCCTGGGCCTTACAGCCATATGGAATGTACTTCTTAAATCTCATAGTTGCTAAAGACATCAGTATCACCTTTGGATTGTCCATATGTATAGGGCAGTTTTATAAGAAAACCATGTTCAAACTCTGAAAGTTGAGTATGCATTTCTCTCTGCATACTGTAATTTGGATGAGGAAAAAGGAAGTTCTTCTATTTCTTATAATTGCAATAAGCTTGGTTTTACTTGAGATTACTGGAGAAAAACCTGTATTACATTTGAAGATTGTGTACACACTGACAAAGTGCAGCTTTCCATGCATTTAGTAAACAGCATTGTCAGCCATGTGTCTTTCTTTTCCTTGCTGAAATGCATTGTGCATATATTCGCACTTTTGAAGTTCCCATCATATGTCTCCTTCATTTGAGATTCAGGCCTGTCTTTTCATTCAATCGGCCTCATGTCTGACAGCACCATGTCTGTGCTGGGTTCAGACTTCAAAGGGACTTTACAAATTACTTACTCGGGCCTCTTTTTTTCTGGCATTTGCGTGCTATATTTCACCCCACAATGGCAAACTTCATGGAAGGGGACCGCCTGGCCCTTCCTAGAGACTCCACTGTACCGGAAAGAGTCACTACTGTACTCCAAAAATAAGAAATATTTCCATAAACCAGTTATGCTCAATCGCCAAGTAACCAGCATTGTGAGGTTACTCACATGGTGATAATGGGGCATGACTCTGACCCACCGGAAGCCTAGGGATTCTGTTTCCGTTCATCATGAATTGCCAGACTCTGGAAATCAGAGTCTGAAGATCATAAAATGTGATAATAGGGTGATTCAAAATCAGGCCTGGTGTTGGGGCCTTTGAAGCTTTTCAATTAGTACTCTTTGTGTGCCCCCCTTCGAATTTGACAAGAAAGCATTATAGTCTTTCTTAAGCAGTCATTAGGGGGTTAAAGCTTTCCTGCTGGCTGTCTTGTATCTTTTGCTATGCAGAGGCTAGAACACCTGTTCTGTGACAAACTTTAGTTTGAACATCCTCTCTATAGCTAGATCTAGAGTTTGCCACAGAATAAAGTCACAGGGTGGAGCAAATGTTATGCACATATGCCCTAAAGAAACATTAGTCCTCACAAATTGAAGGCTGGTGCACTTTAATTGTACACTGTTGGCCATAGGCCATAGACAGACCTTTCTAAAAACGGTTCTTTGGGATTTTACCAAAATCATTTTTAGAGAGTTATTTTATAGCAAAACAATTATAATGAAAAAACATCAATATTTTACATTTTCTTTATTTTGGGGCCCCGCTCATCTCATCAAGCTATCCAACCTTAAAGCTAAAACCAGGAAAATCACTCATTCAATCTGCAATAGGAAACGTGTTCTCCTATTATAATTTATGCCCCCCACAGCTGCCTCTCCTAACAGAAGTCCTTTACCCAGGTTTCACTGAATTCACTCTTCCTAGTCCTTATGATACATGGGTTTTGGGAACTGATATGTGCTCCTGTAATTTACTCACCAACTGGAACTGCTTGTGCCCCAAAAAACGTGCTTACCATTTTCAACTGCTCTTTTGCATTTTAAATCCTAAGACTACACTAGATCAATGCCTTTTTTATTATGAACATATACAGGCAGGTTTTAACATCTGTAGGTAAGAAGGCCCCCAGCCACCGTTTTCGCTTGCCCCGCTCCTCCCTCCTTCACAACGTGTGAGAACAGCCAAAGAATGGTGGTGGGGACGATGGAGGCTGAGCTTCCCTGTGGAACATCCACTCCATACAGCTGACGCTTGTCCAGCCCTGGTTAGTTTGGGCTTTAAAACAGGACTTCAGTGAAGGACACGCAGAGTGCGTATACATCGAGTGGCTGGTGACAAATCAGGTAAGACGTTTCGATTACACCAGCAGCATGCTTTAACACTCAATGAAGTCATTACTCTCTGAAGAATGCTTTGAAAACACTGTGGGAAGCACTACTTCTGCAAATTCTGATGGTAAATCTTGATTAAAGCGAGTTCAAAGAGTGGCCATGGGGAGGGGATTTGGGCCGGGAGAGGAAGGAATGATTGGGAATGCCCTTAGGGATTAGCATGGTCATGGGCAGTCACTGGGTGAGCAAATAACCAAACAACACCTATAGACTGTGTGTCCCTCCTCATATGCCATTCCTCCCTAGCTGTATTCTTTTGCAATCGTTTAGG
This sequence comes from Ambystoma mexicanum, assembly GCF_040938575.1. NCBI lineage: Eukaryota > Metazoa > Chordata > Amphibia > Caudata > Ambystomatidae > Ambystoma > Ambystoma mexicanum. Next base: position 1,028,204,373 of record NC_090927.1, read on the forward strand.
CTTATAGGTGTCGGAAACGACATCTACTAGCCCAAACTAAAATATATATTCTTTACAATGGATACTCCCGTGATTGCTGCAAAGCTGAGAAGCATCTCGGCAGCCATTTAAACAAAAAACACTTAATGTGTGTGCACTCTGCATACTCTCAGTTTGCATAGCCAATGGCCTGAAATGGATGTCTGCGGGCAAACTGACACAAACAAAATCCCTAATTTTCTATTTTTTCAATATTAATAAATGAGAGAGGTATTTATGTGTGAAAATCAGTAAAAACGGAAAACGGTGACCCATTGTTTTCCCATCCTGCCAATCCTTTGCAGACTTTAAGTCCTGTCCCAAAAGCGGCAGACCGACTTGAAGGGCTAGGTGACTTCTTTCAGCTGGAGATAACAAGGAACCCCATATAGTGCACATCACTCATCACTGCAATGGCATTACAATGTTTTTTTGTGGCGGCGATTGGGGCTCTTAAGAAAGCAGTTGTAGGATTGCGTGAATGGCTTAAATCACTGATCTCAACCTGTACTGAAACATTGATTACTGGGATTGAATTTCTTAATCAGTGCTAAAGCGGCCTGCAGAAAGGAAAACATATTTGCTGTAAATTGCAGATAAGAGACATGCAGCGGAGTAAGTGTCATGTTAAACAGTGCAAGCACTAAGTTAAAAGTTGTCCTCGTGGAAATATGTGTACATGTGCATTAAATTAAATTAATATTTATTGTGTTATAGTTTAAAAAATAAACTTTACACAAGCCTTTAAAATAACAAAGGAAAAAATTAATACACAGTCCAAAAAACAAATCTAAATACAAATACAGAAAATTCATAGCCTGAAGAATGAAAAGCAAACATTTAAAATCTATCCACATATAATACATACTTTCAGCTGATGGTTGTCTATACAAAAATTGAGGTAATAACCTAAAGAGTTATACCCAATCTAACTTCAACTCTCAGCCAGATGGTATATAGTGCTGTCAATAGGCGCATACTGTTGGAATTCATACAATGGTGCCAGAAAAGATTGTGCTTAATATATATACTTTCGTGAACAAAGCTGCCAAGGAGGGGAGTAAAAGTACTGGCCATTTCAGGGCATTCAGTCAAAAGGTGCTTTGCGGTCTCCAGCTGATCTTGAGTTTTACATAGTTGACATATTCGCAGCTTAGCAGCCATCTTGTCTTTTCTCCCCGTGATCATAATAGTGGGTAGTTGCTCCAATCTGAGCAATAAGATAAACCGTCTGAGTCTGGCTGAAGGGCTCTCTGGGGTTTCTTAAATTCACACAGTCTATATTGCACAAATCGATAACTTCTGACTCTCCTAAGATGTTCAAAATTCTCTAACCAGTCCCAGAGATCTATATGTTTGCTCAGAGCTCTATTTACTTCTTCTGAATGTGTATTCTGTCAATGCCTTTTTGCAACAGGGAAACATATGGCAACATGTTCATTCCATGCCATTTTAGCACTGAGACAATCATTACCCTTTTGCAAAGATGCATTTTGCAAAGCTTCACTACCAGCAGTACACCATTTCTGTAATGTGGCTCCTGACCTTCCAATGAGATATGATGCCTGCATTCACTCATCATCACCATCACCTTTGCATATGTCTCTCTTCCAGTCAGTTTTGGGTAAAACAATGGTTTGCCCCAAACAGCCCTCTTACTCGTGTGGATATTAAAATAACCTATCCAGGAATGGAATACTGTAGCAGCTGATCACCGAATCCCCAATTATCTGAAAATAGGAAATCTACTTGGATAATGACTAACCATCACTGGATGCCGGCCACCATGTATACAAGGAACCGCCTTTGGCCAATCATTCAACTCCCTGCTGCTAAGTGTGTACACTGCTGCTCAAGCCATTGGATGGAGGGTGGAGAGAGCTGAGTGAACTGGGGAGGGTGGCACGTATGCACTTCCTGAGGGGGACCCAATCAGGGAAATTGAGGAGGTAGGCAGGTATGCATTTCCTTTCACATGGGTGGGAGACTAGTCACTGTGAGGGTGGTTGGGGATGCCAAGATACCAAGTGAGATGTTACTTAAAGCAAAGCCTATGAAGCTGAAACTACATGCATGGGAAGCGGAGATCTGAGGGGGGTGGCTTGCATTGAGGATCGAAGCCTGCAAGTGAAGTGTGGCTATGAGCTTGCCCTCGGCATGCCTACGGCCGTGCCACATCCTATGTGTATTCCCTCCCCACACCCACCAATCCCCAACAAAACTCCACTGATTACGGTCTCTTTTACCATGTTGTTACTCATCTGCTTGTCTCATGGGCTCATCAGCAAGCCTATGGAAGATGCAGGTGATTAACACTAGGGGAAAAGCATGAAGCATGACTTTGCAGGGGTCAATAGTGGCAACTACCATTTGTGTTATCTCTGCCTGCCACCCTTGCCTGGCACCCACCTCTGCAAAGTTGTTTTGGCAGTCATATGTTGTATTATGTGTGATCTTATATTTCATTGTTTGCAGTGCAAACCTAGCCCGAGAACAGAAGAGAGTTTTACAACAGGAGGGTGCCAGCATTTGGCTATGGCATTTTATACAGAAGTGCAGTACTGTTGGTGGAAGGGAACTTTGATTTTCATTGTCTGCCAGGTTATTGTTGAAAGAGCCAAGTTATGCAGAATTGGAAGATAGCGGGCTTCAGGGGGTATTTTGAGCCTATGTTGGCATTGAGCTCCAGGTGGTCGGGTGTGGCAGGAGGACTGTTTGTTGTGAGTATTTTATTTACAGACCAGCTGAGACTTGGACCTTGTGAAGTGAACAAACCTCCAGTTGTGTCGAGTTTAGTGGGCAAGTAAGTTGGTCTTCCGCCCGAAACTGCTTTGTAGGTGATCCTTGCAGATTTGTATATAATCCTGGAATGGTGTGAGCCAGTGAAGCTCGCTCACTCTTGGAGCGATGCTGTAGAATTTGCAGGAAATAATGACATACAACCGGTCAAAATGCAGTATTTGTGTCATTAGCTCCATTACGATAATGGGGGCCGTAATGTTTTTAGATATGTTGGTCTTTTTGTTTTATATTCTCATCAGAAGCCATGCACATCTTGTCTTTATTTTCTAGATCCATGTTGCTATGGGGAGCCTACAACACACATGGGTGCGTGTATACTGCCTTGCAACGCACAGAAAGCTTAGACGTTATTAGCAATGTATAAAATATCGGCTGCTTGTGAAATTAATGGGCATAGTATAGAATGACCTAAAAATTAATGTATTCATTGTTGCCTTTTTTCATCTATCTTTTTTTGCATTATTCCATTCATTTACATAATGTTTGTTGGTGGCCTTGATTTGATTACTGTATTGTTATGGACACATTAATCAAAAACGCATTGAGCATCAAAACTGACTGTCGTCCTATCAAAAAGACATTTCTTGAGGTGAACACATGAATACCATGGAAAGAAAACTGCTTATTTACATTATGTGGACAGGCCATTGGTAAGCATCTACTAGACCATAAGCGCTCATTGCATTTTTGCTTCTGCATAGAATAACTTGGAATTGGCAAAATATGTACAATGGGAATACAGTATATATTGCCTAAAAATGTATAGAATAATTAAATAGTGCGCATGTGTCTTCGATTTTAATATGCTGTTATATATACACGTTTTGTGTTTGTAAAGCAAAATGGACTTATTTTCTGTTCAGGAAAGTGATCAGCACACTTCTCTTTTACCTTTTCCAGTATCTGCCTATTTCCAGGAAAGCCACTGGCTTTGTCAGATTTCAGTTTGACAGGAGAAAACAGCCCTCCAAAGCTGACGGTAAGACACAGACGCCAATCTGTGCTCGCGGATCTCAGTATTCAGGAACAATCCTTTCACACAGTTATGTGCCTCCAGATGGCAAAAAACGGAAGAAGGACACTCTTAAAGGCACCGTTTCAAATTTGGTATTGGGTGATAGTCAAAATGTCTTTTTTTATGTACCTGCCATTTTTCCAATTAAGATGAATCTCTGAATCTGTTATGAGACAATGTCATGTCATTTTTTTTTTGTAAGGTATTTTATTAGATTTCCAACAAAATATAACTCCGTCACATAGGTTTCAATGAACTACGGTAACAAAAGCCAATACAATTACGATATCCTAACAATAACACTATTAATCTACATTTAAAATCCCAGTATACCCTCACCTCAATATATCAATACACTATCATCCTATGCAAATAACAAAAAAAGCAATTATGAAAATTCACATTGACGCACATAACACATCTTCAAGAGTACCGTACATCTCCAACATTACCACTTTTCCACTTCTTCAGTAATTACAACTTTTTTGGTATAGCTATATTTTCACCTCTTTGTTATCCATTTGTCTGTGTTCACAGCAATGGTGGCCTGCCCCTATCGTTGGTGGGGTGGCGCCCCCTGACCTGAATGGTAGGCTGCCACCTCGCCCGAGTGACAGGCAGCACAGTACTTCATGTGCTTTGTTTGCACAGGGGCTGTGCTGCCTGCCTCTCAGCAGGCCCCCCCCTCTATGTGTTTGTTTTGCTGCTAGGCACAAGGTGGACTCACGATTTAGCCTTTACTCCCGAAAAACTCATCAGGCACCTTAAAGTAATCTGAGGCCCAAAACGATGATGCAAAAGGGGTGGGGGGCTGTCATCATGCCCCCCCTCTACTTTTGGAGGTACTGGCAGGCATTTCTTGAAACCTCACTCAGGGTACATCCTCCTTCTAATCCCTGTTATACTTACTGAATCCTGCAATACTGGCTGTTCCCCTACAGACCTTTGCTCTACTGCCTCTCCTCCTGACCTCTGCAGTAGTGACTGTGCCAATGTCTCAGGATGCTCTCTGTTCTCACCCTCATCCTCAGTAGCATTGTCATAATCACCACAAAACCCAGCAATGCTATTATGATGAGTCATTTATAGTGTGCCTGTACACACGTGTATCTAGGGGTGACAAGATAAGGGAGGGAAGACAGAGGGAGGACAACACAAAAAATCTTACTAGCTCTTATGTCATTCAGATCATGCAAATGTGAAATGCGAAATGCAAAGTGCAGTGGAGGAGGGAGAAGGGGAAGTGCCAGGAAAAGGGAAAGGGCAAGTGCAATCAGGGCAGCATTGCTCTAAGTAGGTGCAGGGTGGCCATGTAATGTAATGTAAGGAGATTTATAAAGCATAAAATACGTCCAAAAACGCATTTGGGTTCTGGCAAACCCAGTAAGGTGAACAAAAAAAGAAACACTACAGTTCCAGAGAGAGACACCTACAGAGGAGAGAAATCCACCCCCACCCACTCTCTGCCTGGAGAAGGGTCTTACCCTCTGAGAGTTTGTTTGTTTGTTTGTTTAGTATAGCGCTCCAGACCCTGGGGTAAATGGGCGCTTAAGGACAGATTACATAGTTACAGTATATCAACAGTTATACAATTGTGGCGTTAATATGACATATATAGTATGTACAGGCAGGTAGTAGGAAACATTTTAGAGTATGAACAATATATACAGTTGGTACTGAGCTTAGTCTATCTGAGGATTGCCTTCTCCAGAAGCCAACTAATGACTAGTCTTCTGAACAATTGGAAGGATTTGGTCAGTTTAATACTCAGTGGCAGGGTGTTCCAGAGTTGAGGGGCGAGGACAGTAAAGCTCGAGCCCCCCGCTCTTTTGTCGGAGAATCTAGGCACGGTGAGGCAGAGAGTATTGGATGATCTGGTGATTCTTGTGTTTGGCTTAAGGGAGAGTTTGTTGGTGAGGTACTGGGGGGGCTAGTTGGTTTAAGGCTTTATAGGTGAGGCAGAGGGTTTTCAGGTCGATTTGTTGTTGAATAGATAGCCATTTGCAAGATATTCTTATGTGGGAGATGTGCTCTCTCCTGGGTATATTTAATGCTGCTCTCAGCGCATTATTCTGGAGGATCTGAAGTTTCTTGATTATCGCTTGGTTGGCACCAAGGTAGAGGCTGTTGCAATAGTCAAGCTTCGATTATATGAGGGCCCTCGCCAGAATGAAGCAGCTGTTTGTAGACAGAAAAGGTCTGCAAGCCCTGATTAATTTTCCCGTGTAGGCGGTAGTTGAGGCGGTCATATTAACTTGTTTGGAAAGGTTGATGTTGGCGTCAAGGTAGAAGCCTAAGGTTGTCACATTATTCACAACTGGAATGATGTTGCCATCTATGATGAAGTTTGAATAATCGGGGCTGAGTTTCTGTAGGTTATTGGGGGACCCGACCAGGAGGAGCTTGGTCTTCTCATCATTCAGGCAGAGGCCGTGTGTGGCCATCCATGCCTGAATGATGGCGAAGATTTCGTTAATCCTGGTGTCGTCAGTGTTGTATTTGCCAGTGATGGTGAGGAGTATCTGGGTGTCATCTGCGTAGTTGGTGTAGGTGACACCCAGATGGTCCAGTTTGTCAAAGAGAGGCTTTGTAAAGATGTTATAGAGGGTAGGGGAGACGCAGGACCCTTGTGGGACACTGCATGTGATGGGGATGGGGTCTGCTGCAGCCACAGATGAGAAAACCCTCATGGTTCTGTTGGCTAGGAAGGATTGTAACCACGTGACAGCAGAGGGTGAGAAGTGGGCAGCAGAAGAGAGGTGGTTGCAGAGTATTTTGTGGTCAACCAGGTGAAAGGCTGCTGAGAGGTCTAGGAGGAGTAGGATGGCTGTTTTGTTTTTGTCCTTGATGTCATCAATCTGACTTTTGAGGTCAGCAAGGGCAGTTTCTGTTCGGTGTTGAGGACAAAAGCCAGATTGACGCAGGCCTAACAGTTGATTGGTCTCCAAGTAATCTTGGATTTGCAGGTAGGCAACTCTGTCGAGGATTTTTAGCAGGAAGGGGACGAGGGGGAGAACCCAGGACTGTTTCAGGTTGTTGGGTACAGATTTGGTCGAGAAGGATAGGTTTACTAGTTTGGAGATGAAGGGGGCTAGGTCTCGTGCAGCACCTTTGATGATCTGGGCGGGGTAGCTGTCCCCTTTACAATTAGAAGGTTTAAGGGATGCTATGATAAGTAACCAGTTTGAATGTGAAGCCGGAGGTGTTGCTGGTCGAGGTGGGTGTGCTAGGTATGAAGGCATTGCTATTTGAGAGTTGTAATCTTTTGGCCTCAATTTTGTTTCGGAGACCAGTGATTTTGTTGGCCAGGGCATTTTGGATACTGGTGCACCATGGCTTGTCCTTCACACAGGTATCGGTTGTCGGGTTCGGGTTTTCTAATTCCTTCAGGATGGTGAAGAGTTCTTTAGCAGAAGATTGGGCATTATTTATTCTAGTATTGTAGGGTTCTTTTTAGTGTGGATTATCTCTTTCTTATAGAAGGAGGAAATGGTTTTGAGATTAGATTTATTTTCTGCAGAGGGGTTGGTTTTCCATAGGGTTTCCATCTTAGCTTTCTTTTTTCTTAGAGTTTTGAGTTCCGGTGTGTACCAAGGGTTCAAGTGAGCTATGGGTTTGCCTTTGCTTTCCTTTAGGGGTGCAACGGCATCAATGGCACTGGTTAGGGCATCATTGTAGGTGTTGACTAGAAGGTTAAGGTCAGCGCTGGCTGGGAGAGTGTTTAGAAGGGGGAGGATCAGAGGTGTGAGGGTCTCCGCAGTGATGTTGCGCTTGTTTCTAGTTAGGCAGGCTGGTGCATTGGGGCGCTGCTTGAGGTTAGGATTATTTTGGTTGATGTCGAATAATATGAGGGAGTGGTCAGTCCATACAAGAGGTTGTGGGGCTTTGCAGGTGATATTGCAGTTGTGGGCTGCGACCCAGTCAATGGTTCTACCTTTCTGGTGGGTAGGTAGTGTAACGACTTGAGTGAAGTCGTGTTCGGATAAGGTGTTAGCCAAGGAGGCAGCTGGAGAGTCGTTAGGGTCATTAAATCCTAGGTTAAAGTCTCCTAGGATAATATTTTGGGAGTGGGGCTTGGAATTCTCTACTATGAGAGTGGTAATGTCTTCCTCGAAGGAGCCTGTGGTGCCTGGGGGCCTATATATTAGTTGCAAAGTAATGGTACTCTTAGGGGTGGTTTGTGCTTTGATGGTGAGGTGCTCGCAGGACTTTAGCGGGGGGAGGTGATTAGTGTGAAGTTGAGTGACGATTTGAAAATGATAGCTACACCTCCTCCACGAGCATTAGGTCTGTCTGCTCTGAGGATAGAGTAGTTGTCGGGGATGGCAAGAGTGAGGTAGGGTCCTGCTGCTTCATGTAACCAAGTTTCTGTAGTAGCAAGGAAGTCGAGGTCTCCTGAGAGGATAATGTCGGCAATTTCAGTGGGGTGGGCTACTAGAGATCTAACATTGAGTAGTGCACTTTTTAGAGAAGTCGCGTTAGTGGCCTTAGCGCTGTCCTTAGTGGTTGTGGTCTTGGTCACAGGTGTGGTAGGCAACTTACTAGATGTGGTAGGGAGTTTAGCGCCGAGTCTGTTATTGCGGTCCTGGAGGGTGGGGTTGATTGTGAGGCAGTGAGCTAATGGATTGGGAAGGTGAGGGTTGGAGGCAATGTGGTCTAATGGATTGGGAAGGTGAGGGTTGGAGGCAATGTGGTCAACTTTAGTTAAGTTGGTACTGTTAGGTAGGATATTGGCTGGTGTGGCCTTACTTTTAGCAATGAGTTGTTGGTGAGTGGTGTGTGTGAAAGGGAGGGGAGGAAGGGTGTGGGGCAGGGGATGGGGTGGTGTCTAGGGCAGCCTAGTTTAGCTAGTCCATTGTTGTATGGTATGTAGCTGTTATTGCTACATGGAGTGTTGTTGTTTATGATGCAAAAAGGGAACATAGTGAGCATGAGCCAAAGGATCATATTTGGAATTAAGCAGAGAGTGGGCAATTTGGTTGTTAGCACAGCAAGGTGGGCAGGGACTAGGATCGAGCTAGCTAGTGTGGTGCGGAGGAGGGCAACTTCTATTAGAGTACAGCCGTGGTTACAGATTGAAATTGCTGTTATAGTGCAAAAAGGGCAGTTTCAGTAATACAGCAGCAGATGGGCACAGGCTAAAATTGAGATTACTGCTAAGGTGCAAGAAGGGCAGTTCTAGTGATACAGTAGCAGGTAGGCACAGGCTAAATTCGAAATTACTGCTAAGGTGCAAAATGGCAGTTCTAGTAAAACAATAGCAGGTAGGCACAGGCTAAATTCGAAATTACTGCTAGGTGCAAAAAGGGCAGTTCTAGTAAAGCAATAGCAGGTAGGCACAGGCTAAATTCGAAATTACTGCTAAGGTGCAAAAAGGGCAGTTCTAGTGATACAACAGCAGGTAGGCACAGGCTAAATTTGAGATTACTGCTAAGGTGCAAGAAGGGCAGTTCTAGTGATGCAGCAGCAGGTAGGCACAGGCTAAATTTGAAATTACTGCTAAGGTGCAAAAGGGCAGTTCTAGTAAAACAATAGCAGGTGGGCACAGGCTAAATTCGAAATTACTGCTAAGGTGCAAAAGGGCAGTTCTAGTAAAACAATAGCAGGTAGGCACAGGCTAAATTTGAGATTACTGCTAAGGTGCAAGAAGGGCAGTTCTAGTGATACAGCAGCAGGTAGGCACAGGCTAAATTTGAAATTACTGCTAAGGTGCAAAAGGGCAGTTCTAGTAAAATAATAGCAGGTGGGCACAGGCTAAGTTCGAAATGACTGCTAAGGTGCAAAAAGGGCAGTTCTAGTGATTCAACAACTGGTAGGCATAGACTAAAAATTGAGAATAGCTAATGAGGCAGCAGCAAGATAGCCCTGCAAGATGAGCGGCATCTGAACCAGGTGATTACAGTTGTGCAACAACAGTTGCATTTGAGCTGCAGTGAGGCAGTTGCATTTATGCAGAGTTCGAAGTTGCTGAGATGGGATGAGGGAGAGCTGGATGCTTCTACTAATGCAGAGCGGGATCCTAGTTCGGTGGGCAATAATAACGGTAGTAGGTCTGGGTAGTGTAAAGTTACGTGTGTGCAAGTTGAGGCGGCATATGTTCATGCTAGATACTAAACAGCGGTACAGCGGGGACCTCAAGGGTGATGAAGTTAGTTGCTACTTGAAAATAGGTCTGTGATAGTAGGGGCACATGCTAGTCCATTGAAAGTACTTTCTTGGGGAGGGTTGTAGAGAAAAAGCGGTGTGCTTACCCTGTGGAATGAGGGACGGACCGGAAGGCTGGGAAAAGGGCTTGAGAAGGAAGGTGTTTTGGAAGAAAGAGTTGGATGTAGTGCACACCCTGGCCCCAGAAAGCCTAGTGCATGATGCAGAGGGTCTTGATCCTTGCAGCCACTGGGAGCCAGTGGAGAGATGTTAGGGCAGGAGAGATCTGGTCCCTGTGCTTGAGGCCAGGAACAAGTTTCACAGTCCTGTTCTGGATTAGTTGCAAAAAGGAGAGAGTAGAGGACGGCAGAATGAGAAAGAGGCTGTTGCAGAGGTCCAGCCTAGAGAGAACCAGGGCTCTGGAGACAGTGAGGTTCTATGTGAAAGTGAGAAATGGAAGAATGGAAGAATATGTCTGAGGAGGTGCAGCTTCTAGTGGCCTTCCTGGGAAGGTCTGTGATGTGACCAGAGAAGGAGAGAGTGGAGATGAAGTTGACAACAAGGTTTTTTTGCCTCACATGAAAGTGAAGGAAGAGGGCCCAAGGAGGGTGGCCAGAGTGAGAGAGGGTAGCAGTAGCAGGGGTCACATTGAGAAGGGTCTCAGTCTTACTGGCATTAAGGCATAGATCTTTGGAGGCACACCAATCCTGAATGGCAGATAGACAGTCGGGAATGTGCGAGAGAAGAGAGGTGGCTGAGGGGAGCCTGAAAGGGAGTTGAGTGTCATCCGCACAACACTGAAAATTAGAGGAGAAGTTGGAGAAAAGGTGGGCCAAAGGGCCAATTAGTCATTGAATATCCAGGGTGAGAGGTTCGAGGCCTGGGGAACACCACATGTCGAGAGTAAGGTGGTGGATAGAAAGGACCCAAGTAAGACCAGGAATGGTCGGTCCAGGAGCAAGGAGGACAACCACCCCAGGACCTGATCCATGGTACCCAAGCTCTCTCAGAGTCGATTGATTAGTATGGCATGATTGACAATGTCAAAAGCAGATGAAAAGTCGGGGAGGATGAGGACAGAAGAAAGGCTAGAACCAAGGTTGGTGAGAAGATCTTCACGGGGTATTCAGGAGTGCAGTTTCAGTGGCTCTGCGTGCTCTAAAGCCCCACTAAGGGTCATGGAGACAACCAACAGATTAAGTGTGGAGAGTAAGGTGGGAGATGGGCAGCTTTTCCAGGAGTTTACCCAGGAAAAGAGTGATAGAGATTGGGCGATAGTTTGCTGGACAGGTATGATCTGCAGAAGGCTTTTTAATAAGGAGGGGGTGCACAAGGGAGTGTTTGAAGAGAGAGGGGAAAGTTCCAGTGACAAAAGAGTGTTTTCCGAAATTGGCCAAGGTTGGAGCGAGGGTGTCAATGTAGTCCTTGATGGTTCTGGAGGAGCACCTGTTTGGCTGACACTTTTATAGATCTGACTTGTCTAGAAACCTTGTCACGTGTAGGTGGAGAGAAAGAGGAGAAGGGAGGAGGAGAGAGAGAGGCAGCCAGAGGGGGGCTGAGAGAGGTAAAGGGAGAGGTTGAGGAGAGAGAGAACAGGATGTCCTGAGTTTTAGTGGTGAAGTGAGAAGCCACTGCTGTACAGTGAGCCTGGGAGGGAACAGGAGAGGTGGAGACTGCTGAAGGATTGGCAAGCTCCTTGCAGAGTTTAAAGAGTTTGGCTGTGTTGTTAGTGGCCGTAGAGATGCAGACTTGAATGTGGGTTCTCTTCTTAGACAGGACAGAGAGTCTGTATTGCTGTGGAGCAGGCAGCAGGCCAGTCTGTCGGAGGATGCGTCCGATGCCCTCAACTTCCTCTCAGCCACCCTAGACTTGTGTTTTAGAGTGGCGTGGTTGGAGTCATACCAAGACGTGCACTTCAGATGTATTCTCATGACAGGGGCAAGCATGTCCAGAGTGTTGGAGATAGAAAGATGCTGGCGAGAGAGGGCTGTGTCTGAGTGTGAGTCAGCCGCAGGCATAGGAGGATCAGAGAAAGTAGCGGCAAAGGCATCCACTGACACAGGTTGTTTTTGACTTATATTATTGTTTAAACTGCAAGTCTAGCTTGAGAACAGTGGAGCGCTGTTCAGGGTGTGGGTAGCCACCAACAACTTCTACAGCTGAGAAGGCTGATCAAATGTGCCTCTCCATCTTCAGGTTCCAGGAGGATAAGTAATCCACATCAACTGGATCTAGATTGCAGCACTGGTCCTGAAAACAGAGCACCATATCAGATTTCTCACCCCTGTATCCTAGCCATTTTTTCCCCCTCAAAAAAGAAGTTCTTCAAATTGTGTTTTTTTTTAAATTAAAAAAGGAAAACAATGAATGTTTTCCAAATAAAATATCAAAGGATTTGCTAGCAAAAAAATGTAGCTTCCTAAATAAACTTGCTTCAAAATTAAGAAAGTAATACAAGTTTTACCAACTTAAGAAATACAGCATTGAAATTCAAATCATAAAAGAAAAGGATTCCCTAACAAACAAAACAAGTAAACTGCCTCAGTATATGTTTCAAAAAGTTAGAAATTAAAAATAAAAGTTTCCCATCTGAAAACAAAATGTCACACACAACCCCAAAGAAAAGAGTGTCAGCAAAGTCTTGTGCCTGCACAGTTACAAGACTGTGTAAGACTGCAAGGCGTTCTGTGTTTCTACCTTTTGTTTTCAACGAAAGACAAGGATCCCTTTCTCTTTCATTGAAGAGGTGGATCTACTTTCACATGAGCCCAACTGTAACACTAACATGCGCTGGAAGTGCATAGCGCTCGTGCGGAGTGGCAGCAGAGTGTTGGGGCCTGCACAGTTACAAGGCAGCATGAGACTGAAAGGTGTATTTTTTCTACATTTTGTTTCACAACAAAGGATTAGAATCTCATTCTCTTTCACTAAAGAGGTGGAGCTTTTGTCACGAGAGCCAAGCTGTTATGCTATAATGCACTGGATGTGCGTAGCACTCGCACAGAATGTTAGCAGAGTGTCGGGCATGCATGGTTACAGAGTTGCATCAGTGCATTCAACATCTGGTTTTTCGTTCCGTTCCAGCCCTGCACTCATCTCTGTGTGTTGTCCAGCTTCTGCGGAGAACACCTACTGAGTGAGCTGTTTCCATTCTCTCACTCCAATTGTAAGCCATTTGACATTTCTTTCTTGGTCTCTGCTAAACTCACACCATCAGGTAAACTGGGAATTCTGGTGGAAGGAAGTACTCATGATTTTTTACCTGAGTTACTTTGTTTAACGACCAACCAAGTCCCAGTTGGTCCAAAGAGGATCAAGGGAAACCCACCCAAAAATATCAAGGATGGGAGCAAAGCCCCTGCGATTCTGGAGATGTAGAATAATGAGACTTTGCCTCCCCTAGTTGGAAGGGGGGTACCGCCATCAGAATCTGCCACTTTGCTTTGCAGACTCTCAAATTCAGATGCAGTTATAGTCAAATCTACACAGATCAATCCACTAAGCCAAATTGCTAAGGGCTAGGTTGTTCTTTCGCCAGCCCAAGCCAGTTATGCTACAGTCCAAAACATGTCTGCTTTGCAAAATCTAATTATGACTGACCAATGTAACATTTCAGGCACATTTGAACCATCTAGTTTTGCTTATGAAACTACGTAATTGCCGCTCTAATCACCCCAACATATGGATCCCCTAGACCCACTGCCAGAGATGAACCATCCTCCAATGCTTGCCCTAAATTGTGCATTAAACTCTCTTGTTTAGTTATACAAAAGTAACTACGAGGAGTTTAAAGAACAGGAGGTTGTTTTGACCTCAATAAGTGCTAAGCTATATTATCTCGGGGGTTATGGGGCGTGGTCTGGCGCGCATGGAGTGAGGAAGCAGGGCACTGAGCTCCGGCCATGATCCTACGTACTGATCCTCCAGCGAAGCACAGATACAACCAATAGAAAGCAGAAGTAATCCACTAGGACGACAAAGCGATCCGCACCAGAACCGTGGCGGAATCGACAAAAATCGGACGTCGAGGGAAGCAGTGAGGAGTGTGAGACGAGTCCCCCCCTGAGCAGCCCAAGATGGCGGCGACGGACCGGAGCTAGAAGAGAGAAGGGGGAAGGGCGCGGAAACCAAACCGGCCCCAGAACTGACTACACCAGCGACGGAAAAGGGCCCCCCGGCTTACAGAAGACTCTCACGGATCGAGCTCCACGGCGACGGAGCCCAGCGGAGTCTGCGAAGAACCCAGCTGACAAATCCGAGCGGGGACCGCAGAGGTGAGCCGGCACCGAGGCAGCGGCAGCGAAGGAGACCGACGCGGCGAAACCTCTGGGAGCGGAACTGCGCCCACGGACCCGCAGCGGAAGGACATAACGCGGCGAGGGAAAGGAGATCGGACCGGACGCCGCAGACGGACACCCATGGGTAGAGCCACGCAGACGGCGGACCCCGAGACCAAGGGAGCAGAAATCCGGCGCTGAGAAGTACAGCGCAGCCAGAGACCCTCCCAGGAACCACGAAAGAGGACAGTGAAACCCCGGGACTCTGTGAGCACTGCCAGCAGAAGACAAGGTGAGACCGGTGGCCCCAGCGGGGAACGGGCACCCAGGTGAGAGAACGGGGTGGAGAAAACGGCACCCAGAGTGCGCAGAGACGGCTCGGGGACCACTGACCGGACTGCGCAGGAAACTACCCACTACACCACCCGGGGCTCTGGAGAGCTAACACAGGGGAGCAGGGCTAGCGGCAGGGCCGGCAGCAGTCTGTCGCAAACACACCGTGGGGCACTGCAGCTCCGAACCACGGGGCTATCGGGAAGCCCGACGGATCCAGTGCCCAGAGCAGCGCGGGAAACACCGGCCGTAGAATCAGGTGGCCGATAACCGGCAGATAAGCAGAGCAGGAAGAGCTGGTGGGGGATAAGTCCGGAATGAAGGGGCACTGGACGACCCAAGATCAATCACTGAGACTCCAGCGAGAGCTGTAAAGCGGAAGAAGCCAACGCATAGAGAAAACCGAGAAGAAGCCCGGCGAGTGAGGACGCAGGGCGAAGTTGGACACACGGATCGGAACCACAAGCGCCATACAAACATGCCAACTACTAAAGACAAAGGAAAGGTGAAAATGACGACCATGGACGCGTTTGTGGCACAGAAAACGGCAGCCACAGCACAAAGAAACCCGCCGGAAATCGAGGTGCAGGGAGAACCAAGAATGGACAATAGAGATGGGCAAGTGCTTGAGGCCATAGCTGCTCTAAGAACCTCCATAGAAACGAAAATAGACGAAATAAAAGTGGACATGCAGCTTATGAGGCAAGATGCACGGAACCTTGCGGAGAGGGTGGCGGTGACAGAAACCGGAGTGGCAGAAGCCGCGGAGGCCACGACTGAACTAAAGACCAAGGTAGGGGAACTGGAGAAGAAGGTGGCAATGCTGGAGACTAGAGCTGAGGAAGCTGAAGGGAGGGCCAGGAGAAGTAACGTTAGACTGCTCGGCATCCCCGAAGGAACCGAAGGAATGAATCCGACAAGATACGTAGAGTCCCTACTGCAGCAGGAGATAGGCCCAGGCAACCTGTCACAGGGATTCGCAGTGGAAAGAGCACACCGGGCCCTACAGAAGAAACCGCCTCCCGGCTCACACCCCAGGCCGATGATAGCAAAAATCCTCAACTTTCAGGACAGAGAGATCATACTCAGGCATTCGAGGGAAGGCGGGCTGATAGAGAGAGGAGACTCTAAGATAGCCATATATCCTGATTACACACAAAAGGTGCAAAGGGCCAGAAACTCCTTCGTTCCGATCAAAGCGAGGCTGCGGCAGCTTAACATAAAATACATGCTGCTTTACCCATCCCGCCTGAAGATAATCCATAAGGGGCGAGCCATATTCCTGGAAACCCCTGAGGCGGCGAACATGTGGCTAGAGCACAATAACTTAGCGGATGGCCAAGACAAAGATTCCCGAAAGGATGGAAGCTGACGGACGAACACAAAGGCACGGAAGCGACGACGACAACTAAGCCACCAGTGAAAGTCCCATGGAATACTGGGGGTGAACCACAGGTGCTCTTAACGGACGGCCGACCAGAGCTCAACCACTGCACCGCACACATCACCCCAACACTAGGAAAGATGGATGCCAGCCTGTTGCTGGCATACCCAAGCCCACGCTGGATGCCCCTGAAGGGGCTAGAGAGCGTGGAGGCGCCCGAGCACAACGCCGGTTGTGTAGTTGCTGGGCGCACCTGTTTACGCTGTGGATGTTGCCGCAGCAGTTCCAGTTTGATACCACAGTCTTCATACAGAACGAGGAGTAGGGAAAGGTGGCCGACAGACGGAGGATGCAAGAAAAAAGGTGAGAGGGCGAGAAAGAATAAGAGCCTGGGGGGTAGACACCCTACGAATGGCAACACAACTTAGAGTACTAACCTGGAACGTGAGAGGGTTGGGGTCATACCTACGCCGGAACAGGATCAGGTCCTACCTTCGCAGGAAGAAAGTAGATATTGCAATGCTCCAAGAGACACACCTCACAAAGGAGAACCAGTCCAGACTGCAGGAGTATTGGGGTGGACAAGGGCAAGGGGCCCCTTATTCCAAATTCGCTAGGGGAGTGTACACTTGGATAAACCCTGAGGTACCCTTTCGGTTGATAGGATGTGAAATAGACACGGATGGGAGGTATCTGATAATGTGGGGCGTGCTAGAGCAAGTGGAGATCTGCTTAGTCAACACCTACTTTCCGAATCACAGTATTCCGCCCTATCTTGAAACACTACAGCTGAAACTGGCGGGACACAGGGATGGCCTTTACATATGGGGCGGGGATCTTAACTGTGTGAGGGACCCGAGCTTAGACAGATCTGAACCCCCACAGAAACGAGTGGATAGGACCTCCCGGGCACTGAACAGCCTGCTGGAACAACTGGACCTGGTGGATGTCTGGAGGGTACACCACCCCGCAGACAGAGAATACTCATACTACTCCTCCCCACACAACCTCCACACAAGAATCGATTATATGTTTATAGATAAAACACACCAAGCCCAGGTTGAATCAATACAATACATGGGTAGATCGATCTCAGATCATTCCCCCCTGTTAATGAACTGGGCATTGAAAGGCCCAAGACCCCCTGTCCCGCTGTGGCGTATGCCCACGGACACACTGACGGATCTGATGTTTAGGGAGGAACTGGGAGAAAAGCTGGCAGACTATGTCACCACTAACAGCGGCAGCGTCGAGCACTGGAGCACGGTCTGGGAGGCCCTGAAGGTGGTAGCGAGGGGAGAAGTCATAGCCGGGACAGCGGGAATCAGGAGAATGCTGATGAGGGAACTGGAAGATAGGGAGGAAGAAATAAGGCAAGGGGAAGTTAATAATTCAGGGACTAGAGAGGAAGAGGAACATTTGCAAGAGGCACGGATAGTCTGTCACCAGGCATGGGGACGGTTAGCGAAATTCGACTACGCAACACGCACCACCAGAGCACACATGCATGGTGACAAACCAGGCAGGTTGCTGTCCTGGTTATGTAAACGAGAGCACCCCAGACACCCAGTGACCGCCATAAAAGACATGAACGGTGACACTAAGACAACCCAGCACTCCATAAACACCACATTTGCTGACTTCTACACCACACTATACGCACACGACACCCAAGTCCCGCTGATAGACATACAAAACACCCTGGAAGAGATAGGACTCCCCAAATTAAGTGAGCAACAACGAGACTTGTTAGAAGAGCCCCTCACGCCCGAAGACATTACAGACGCCATTAGATCCCTGGCCACATGCAAGACCCCAGGAACCGACGGGCTCCCCCCCGAGTTTTACAAGGCATATGAGACAACACTGGCCCCACTGTTATATGAGGTATACCAGGAGGCTTATGAAACAGGAACCTTACCCAAATCCATGACAGAGACACTAATAGTCCCGATACCCAAACCACATAAACCGGCCGAGGAATGCGACTCTTACAGACCAATAGCAATGCTAAACTACGACTGTAAGATACTGACCACCATACTGGCCAAAAAACTGTCAAAAGTGGTAGGAAGCCTAGTTCACGAGGACCAGAATGGCTTTGTGCCCGACCGCAATACGACGGCCAATCTGCGTAGATTACAGCACATTATAGCACACACAGAGGGAGACCAGGATCATATGGCGGTAATGTCGTTAGACGCCATAAAGGCATTCGACTCCATATACTGGGAGTGGCTGATAGAGGTGCTAAAGGAGTTCGGATTCGGGGAACGATTTGTACGCTGGGTCAAGATATTGTATAATGGACCCACGGCCAGGGTGAAGACGGGCAAATGGGTCTCGGGAGCCTGGAACATACAAAGAGGCACAAGGCAGGGATGCCCCCTGTCGCCCATGCTCTATATCTTGGGGCTGGAGCCAATTGCGATCTACATTAGGAGTCAATTCTGGGACGCTGGGATAAGGGTGGGCAGGAGACATCATGTTATCTCGCTATATGCGGATGACGTCCTGATCTACCTAAGGGACCCAAAAAACAACGCCCCAACAATCTTGGAAGTGTTAGATAATTTTGCGCGTTATTCGGGGATACATTTTAGTAAACAGAAGTCCTGCATGTTTCCGCTGGCGGGCCTAAGGGAGCTAGGAACAGACAACCTACCCCAAGTTGGGATAAGATGGCAACCGGACACGTTTAAATATCTGGGGGTCTGGATCAGGCATACACCTGAGCTTACACACGAGCAAAATACGCTGAGGGTAACTCAGGGGCTTCACAAATCTATGAAATTTTGGTCTAAGCTACCACTCTCAATGATGGGAAGAGCATCAATAGTAAAGATGATTATACTCCCCCGATATTTATACTTCTTCCAGACTATTTGCCACTACATTAGACCACCCTTTTTTCGAAAGTTAGATGCCCAGATTAGGGATTTCATATGGGGTAAGGCACGCCACAGACTGGCACTGAATATTCTGACCCTCCCGCATGATGTAGGGGGCATACAGCTCCCGGACTTCGAAAGATACTATCTGGCGGCCCAACTTAGCCATGTCACCAAATGGTTATCAGACGAAGTTACCAACGAAACAGGCCTCCTGGGAGATCTAATCAAACCTCTGTACCTTAAGGAGATAATATGGGTGCCCCCAGACCGTCCCGACAGAGCACCCCCATTGGCTGGATTGGGCAGACTGATATGGGAAAGAGTTAAAGCCATCACGCACTTAAAGAATCCTTATTCCCCAGAAATCCCAATAATGGCAGGCTTAAGAAAAACACCAGCCGACACTAACACGATCAGGCAGTGGGAAAGACTGGGTATCTACGCCTGGGGAGACATGTTTGAGGATGGGGAGTTCAGAGGGCTGGAATCACTGCACGAGACAGAGGGAATACCCATGGGACAGTTTTTATGGTATCAGAAGCTTAAGCACGAGGCTAAAGCGAGATGGAGCAACTGGCCAGAGGAGCCAACAGCGACCCCTCTTGTAACAGAAATGTACAATCTAAGCGATGGGTGGAGGCCAGTGTCAAGAATCTATGCGCAGATGAATGATAGGCCCAACCCCAGGGGCGCTACTCTAAAAGCTAAATGGGAAACTGACCTTGGTGAAGAGATTTCAGACAATGAATGGGAAAGAGCACTGAAGTTTCCGAAAGCAGTGTCCAGAAACACCAGATTCAGACTCATCCAAACAAATGTCTTATACAGAACGTACATGACCCCGAAAAGAGTAGCTAGCTTTAAGCGGCAACCGGAAGCGCAATGCCCATGGTGCGCCAGTGAAAACGCAGATCTAATACATATGTTTTGGGGATGTGCAAAGGTGGGCACTCTTTGGGCCAACATCAAACAGGCATGCGAGAAGGGCGGAGTAAGCAGATATGACTGGACAATGAAGGAGTGTCTGCTAGGCACGTACCCCAGGATCAGCAAGTTAAAACACATTGTGAGGGTGATGGACATAGCATGCATCTTGGCAAAGAGGGAAATAGCAATGTCGTGGAAGTCAAAGAAAGGCCCGCAATATACAAGATGGAAAAGGGAGATGGAGCGGTGGACGACCGCAGAGACGGAAGCGTGGGGCACCGGGACCACCAGAGGGCTAGGGGACGCTAACGCTAAATTCGAGGCATGGAAGGCCGTGATCAGAGACATGTTCCTGCCGTCGGATGATATGCCCCCATGAATTAACGAGTAGGTGGACTGGCACACAGCCCCAAGAGACACGTGGTTCGTAAAGAAGAGAGGAGAGAGGTGTGGCACATTGGGAATGAATGCTAACCTTACCCTCAACCCACAAGCAGAGATTGGGACGGGCCACCAATCCGACCCTAAGTAATCCAGACGCCATATTCGCTACAAAAGGAAGACAATGTATGTTTGTGGTATGTTAGAGTTTTGTTTATTATGTATAAGAAATAATAGAACATGTTTCAACCTCATAAAGAGGATGTAATGCCAACTAAGAAATGCTAATAAAAATATTTTGAAATAAATTATCTCGGGGGTTATAGCTGTGCAGTTAAGCGACATAGATGTTCTGCACCTGCTGCCTTTAGTGAAATTATTCTTGGTTCTCCAGATTTAGCAAATAGAAATGCAGCCTCATTACACAACAATGGTGAATCTCAAATAAGTTGGTTATCACTCTGCCCCATCGTGAAGTAAACATCGGAAGAAGGTTGTGTCATTTTGATAAAAAAAAAGCCAAAGGCCATCAAGGCTAACATCCTAAATCCAAGAAAGAAAACAAAAAGTCAGAAAAATTTAATTGGAGTACCAAACAAAGGGTCAATGACATTTTTACAAAATCTAAACCCTCTCTGCTAGACATGTCTCAAGCAAACTCCAACCAATCTAAGAAAAAAGAGAGAAATGCTAATTGTGGAAAAAGGTGGCCAGATTACCTCTATGTCAGAGGAAGCTGCTTTGAGTAAATTGTCCCCTATGAGGTCAAAATCACACTGTATGCATGCACACCCTAATTCTCTGATAGATCATTATCTGATACCTAAGGAAGTCTTACAGTTTCAAGGGGAAAAGGTCCTTAACCTTAGTGAACTATCAACCTACTCTGGTGAGGCAGCAATGTTGGAATTCCCAACGGAAGCTATGGAGCACCCCAATGTCAATCAAAAAATCAATAGTGTCGCGAGTGCACCCCGCAGCCTATATATTGATCCTTGCCTATGGGCATCGGTTGTGTGGCTGACAAGGAAATCTGGAGCAATTGCACTTTTGTGAAAAGCGTTTTCTCCCATTAGAAGATAAAAGAAACAAGGCGACCAGTTGTGGAAGCACTACAATGAACTATTCAAGAGATGCTGATAAGGAAATCTTGAATAATGCCAACATTCATGAAAAATATTTTCATACCCTTGAAGAAAAAATAAATAAGATGAGCAGTCGTGGAAGTATCACACGGTATGACTCGAAAGAGAAAGGATTTACAAACAAGACAACCTTTGATAGCTCTACCTCCACATGTTTGGAAAGGCTTTTTTATTCAGACTATGGTGTCACCCTAAATAGACACCACATTTTACTCCTACTGAAGGAGATTTCAAGCCTTCGAAGAATATCTTTGAGCAATCTCAAACAGATCGAGTTTATATCATGAAAAGAGATTGGATGTTTTTTTCTTTATATACATCCTAGACTGACAACAGCATAGCTGTTGGAGGAGACACAGTTGTTTCTCTCCCAAGGTTATAATATCTGGATTCCAAAAGTCCATCATGGGCCTCTTTCTTGGGAAATCTGTTCAGTAAGCAAGGAATCCTCAGTAAACGAGGCAAGGGGGGAGTTCCTTGAGATAGTAGTGGAGGGTGGTGCAGGACCTCCTAGAAGGAGGGTGATAAAACCAACTTCTAAATTGCACCAATGGAATGAAAAAAAACATTTGGTCTGACCTATTTATTTATTTATTTATTACATTTATTACACTCCCAGACCCTGGGGTATCACGGCGTAGTTATAGACATCTTTGGATTACATACATATTGCAGCAAAATAATGTTACAAAATAGTTCTTAAAGCAATACTTTTGATACATAGGATAAACAATACAGCAATCAATTTTTATTACAGGATCAAATCAGTCAACCTCAATGGTAAGATTTATGTTAGTCCTAAAGATACTAATAGGCCTAGACGACTGATTTGAGATGGCTAGAATTGGTGGAATAGCCATGTTTTTAAGGATTTTTTGAATCCTGGTAAGGATTCTTCCTTTTTGATATTGAGAGGGCGGGAGTTCCAGTGTTTGTGGGCAAGGACTTGGAAACGAGTACCTCCTGCTCTAGAGCATTTGTATTGCGGGATCTCAAGGAGGGTGTTATTGTTGGATCTGAGGGTTCTACTGGCTGTTTTTTCTTAATGGTGTTGTTCATGTAGATAGGGGCTTTATTAGTGAGGTATTTGCGTGTGACACATAATATTCTGGACTTGATGAGAAGCCAGTGAGTCTCCCTCCTAATGTTAGATATATGGTCAGATTTTTTTTATTCCTAGTGCTTTATTCTGCATTAGTTGTAATTTGCTGAAGTTCGTATTAGAGGTTCCTAAGGCATTACAATAGTCTAATTCTGATAGAATCAGAGGTCTGGACAATGTAATACAGTTTGTAGGTGTGAGGAATTGGCGGCTTAATGAGATTCATTTGGATGTGTATGTAGTGAAGGACGCAAGAGCAGAGATATGTTTGGCCATAGTGAGGTTGGCGTCTCAAAAGACTCTTAATGTTTTAAGTTGTTTAAGTACTGTAATAAGTAGTGTGAGTGAAGGGTGTCTATTTTGGATTGGGGGCCCACGATGAGAATCTTTGCCTTCTCATTGTTGACACAGAGGCTGTACAGAGCCATCCAGTTTGGGATAATGCCATACATTTTGTTAATGGTCAATGTGTCTTGTCTGCAAAGTTGGTGTAGATGACACCCATATCATCTCAGGTCGAGAAAAGGAGCTTTCTGTAGGCATTGTAAAGGGTTGGAGAAAGGCAAGAGCTTTGAGGTACACCAATGGGGACTGCTATGGGGTCAGCAGCATCTTTGCCAATGGAGACTCTGGATGTGCGTTCAGAAAGAAAAGATTTTACCCAGGGTGTAGCATATTTTGAAAAGCTATAGGGCCTCATTACACGGATGGCGGTAAGGGTTTATAAGGGTAAAATACCGGTACCGGTAAATCCTTATCGCCTTACTACGAGGTCCCTTTGCGGGTTGGGGAATTTAACGCCTGCTTTTTGGAGGCGTTAAAAACCAACCCGCAAAGGGATCAGGGAGCTAATTACGGTACCGCAATTTGCGGTACCGTAATTAGCGCCTTCCCCATTCCCATAGAGCCCTATGGGGCAAAAATGGGAATGGGGAAGGGCAATGGTGGAAGGGGGAATTACGGCCCCCCAACCTTGGAATAGGGCGGTAATTCCCCATTCCAACAAGGCGGTGCCGGTATTTTACCGGCATGAACCATGGCGCTAATAGCGCCATGGTTCACCGCCATCCGTGTAATGAGGCCCATAGTCTTTAGCTAGGGTGGAACATAATTTTTCATGATCTACAAGGTCGAAGGCTGCGGATAGATCCAGCAGCAGTAAAATAAAAAGTTTACCTGAGTCTTTAATAGTATCCATCTGGATTTTCAAATCAATGAGTGCCATTTCTGTGCTATGGTTCAGCCTAAATCCTGATTGTCTAGCTCCTAAGAGATGATTTTGCTCGAGGTGGATTTGAATTTGTGAGTATGCTATTTTATCTATGATTTTAAGTAGGAATGGTCCGTGGTTATAGGTCGGTAGCTGGTGGGCACGGGCCAAGGTTAGGTTTCTTTTAGAAGTGGAGTGACCCAGGCTTCTTTGATGCTAGTTGGGACCAGGTTGGTGCTGAAAGAGGCATTGACAAAGTTGGTAATGATAGGGGTGAGGGAGGATGTGCATGATTTCCTAGGTGAGCAGGGAAGTCATCCCCTTTGCACTTAGAGGCTTTCAATTTGGCAATGGTATTATGCACTAGTTTGTGTGACACTGGAGCAAAATGGAATAATGGGGTATTATGGTCAGTGGGATTGGTAGGAGTGTTACTAAGGGTATTTTTTTCAGCTAGTATTTTTTTGTGGTTATTTTCTTTTGTAGTAACTTAATTCTGGAGGCTAATGCATCTTTTATGTTGGTGCACCATTCTTTGCTAGTGTTAGTTGGGATGGATGCTGGGATAGGGTTTTCCATTTCCCTGAGGATAGAAAACAGTTCTTTTGAGTCCGAGGAGGCATTGCAGATACGGGTGTTGTAGGCGTGAACTTTGTGAGTAATGATTGCTGCTTCATACATTTTGTTAGCCGCATTGAAGGCATTAGCAGTATCTATAGTGAGAGATTTTTTATGGATGTGTTTAAGTGAACATTTGGTTTGCCTTAATGATACTAACTCGTCATTGAACAAGAAGGAGGTTTTTTTATCGGCACCTCTTACTTTAGTTGTAAGGGGTGCTAACGCATTTATTGTAGTGGTGAGGCAGTTATGGTAGGTGTCTGCCAGGAGGCAGGGATTTTCATTAGTGATATCGTTAGGCGTTAGAGCTTTGCTTAAGATGGGGTTTAGGTTCTCAGCTGAGAGCTTACAAATGTTTCTCGTTTCGTAAGAGTCCATTATTTTAGTCTTAGGAGGGCATATTTCATTACATGTGAGTGAGCAGTTCACACTGTGATTGTCTGTCAGACTAGTGGTATGATTGATTCAATAGTTAAGGTGGCATTCAGTGAGAGTATCCAATTCAGTGTCTTACCCTTAATGTGGGTAGGGGCATTCACAAGTTGCGTAAAATGCATATCTTTAAGGGCACTGTGGAGGCCTTCGGCTTTATGGTCTTGGCTGGCATTAAAGCCTAGATTGAGGTCACCGAGAATAATACATTTAGTATTAGGTTTGATAAGTGGGGCTAGTAGGAGGGGTATGTCTGCGTCTGGGTGGGAGTTAGAGTTGGGCGATCTTTAAATCACCACTAAGTTGATGGTCGTTTTAGGATTAGTAGCGAGTTTAGCTAATAGGATTTCATAGCCTTCTGGTTTTCAATGGGGCGTGATATAAGTTGAAGGTTGGATTTAGCTATGATAGCTACACCACCTCCCTCCATTCTCCATGCACAATTTAAAGTGTTTGCTGTCAACAAATTAGGTCATACTTCCGCTTGCTTGCTTATATCTTGGAACTCAAGGGGACACTTGTACATCTTCAACTCAGACATAAAGGTGCTCTTCCAAGAACAAATTGACATTCTCCTTTTGCAAGAAATGTGGTTTAAAGACAAGCCTCTATTAGACGGTTTTTCCATCTTCCTGCGGTAAAAGACAATATGGGCCGTCTGAAAAGATGCGGGACACGGAATTGGAGGTAAGATTATTTACTTGAGTTTATTCGAGTGCCCACCGGTTCATCAACACAATCTCTTCAACTGCCGTTCTCACTCCATTGTTCTCCTTGTATACCATACTGCACATTCCACATTCCACTCTTACCTCAACATGGAATGCGATGTGTTAATCACGAAATACTACACATCTTCCTTTCTTACATTAGATAATACAAAATATAACAAAACATGTGAACAAGAAATACAACTAATTTGACATAGTGAATGACAAGAAAACAACTACAGAGTAAATTTGCTACTATATATTTACTTATCTAGTAGTATAAAACCAAACCACTGAAGGACAACTTCACTTTGTTGATTAACATAATTCATCCTAGTGATGATTCATTAACATTCAAATGGACAGCGTAATATTTGCATATACGAATTCCTTGATGTTTATGTAACCAAATCAAAACGTAATATTTGCATATATGCATTGCTTGATTGTTATGTAACCATTTCTTTTGAAGTGTATCCTATATATAACTCGCATAGGGCATCATTACAATTGTACAGGTCTGGAAACAGTGCCAGTAAGCCTACTGGCACCGTTGTTTCCAGACCGGCACACTACAACTCTGCGTACGGGTGCCGTCCTGCCCACTAGGGTCTGACCTGCCGGGCAGGACAGCACCCGCCTGCAGAGTTTTCACAGAAATACTAACACAGTTGTTAACGGTGCCGGTTTTCCCGCATCCCCATTCCCATGAAGTCCTAGGACTCCATGGCAATGGGGATTAACACAATTACCAGTGCCTGACTTCCTGGCCACCGGTCTTGAAATAGCCCAGTGGCACCGGGAAGTCAGGCACCAGTAATTTTTTACTGGTCTGGCGGAAACCCGTCGGTAGCACCAGCAGGGTTACTGCCAGACCTGTAATGAGGCTGATAGTCTCTCAGGTACAAAGGTCTACCACAAACACGTTTGGCGCGAGTTAGATAACTCCCTTCTCCACCTCTCTCTATCTTCCCAGAGTTGATATATTTTTTTACTGTTAAAGTTTTGACCTGTGGTACCCATGCTGTTATGTTTACCATTCACACACTTGAATAATCTGTTAGCATTCTACACTCTGCCGTATGAGACATTAACTGCTCTGTAAAACTTCTCCAGAACATTCATGAGGTAAGACCAATCAACACCTCTCGCTGCCCCTAAATGTGGAAATTTTATCCTTACCGAGTCACCTTCCTTAACATAGCATTTTTTTGCTGCTTTCCGAATGTCAAAGCAAATTTTATTATTTACTTGTCTCTTAATAATATTCTCCTTGAATATCTTAAAGTCAATTTCTTTCTGGCATGCTCTGCCCAACCACGGGGGACAGACTTTGCTATTGGATTTCCTTCCCAACAAGACTTCAAATGGAGAACCCCCTCCCCATAGTGGCATGAGGTGTAAACCTATGTGCAACTACTTTGTCCTCCGCTGCTTTCTTCTAATCTCCATTCTCTGAAATGTCAGCCCTGATGCTATTCTTTATGACTCTATTCAATCATTCAACAATTCAGTTGGCCTCTGGATGATAAATTGATCTAGTTTCATGCACTTGCCATTTTCCTTAAGAAATGTCTCAATTTCTTCAAACACAAGTGGAACTCCATTGTCCGTTATAATGGTTGTAGGATAACCCTCTCTCTTAAAAACTTCTTCCAAAACTGTAATAATGTCTTTAGAACAGACATTCTGTACCCATGCAGTCTCCACCCATCTAGAGAACATATCTATCAATACAATACAAAATCGTGAAGTCCCTTGACTTCTTACAAGTCCCACAATGTCTAAACCTACACACTTCCAAGGTACAAACAGAATAGACATCACCGACATGGGTTCAACTCTTGTGGTACAACCCTTTGTTGAATATTCACAACTGCAACAATCTATGATTAATCTCTCTACCTGCAAGTCCATTATGGGCCACCAGTAATCTTGCATTATGAGTTGTTTAGTTTTTGTCATTCTTTGGTGTCGCTCATGCCCTATCTCTAGAATTTTATTTCTGACATTTAAGGGTGGAAACATTTTGTTCCCTCTCAAAATCATGCCTTTGTTTACGAGCAACCCATCAAAAATGTGTCTAACTGCTTCTGGCATGGTCCCTTTTCTTATTTCACTACCTTTAATACCCCATTCCGGACATTCTTTGACGTTCTTGAGTATTTCATCTGCCAACATTGCTTCTTAAAACTTGATCCTCTTCACTCTCATTATTATCCACTTCAACAATATTTGTCAACCCTGACAAAGAATCAGCTGTTTTGTTCCTTACTGCAGGTACATATTCTATTTCCCAGTTGTAATGTTGCAAACTTGCAACCCACTTATATATTCTTGAAGACACTTTGTCTAAACCTTTCATCATCAATATTTCCCTCATCGGTTTGTGATCTAACCTGAATGCAAATCTCATACCCCAAAGGAAAGGGCATAATTTATCAATCCCCCACTTGATTGCTAAGAACTCTTTCTCTATTGTGGAATAATTCTGTTCCGCCTCCCTTAAAACCCTGGATGCAAAAATGATGGGAGATTTCTTCCCTTCATCTATTTGAGATAATACTGCCCCCAGACCATGATTGCTTGCATCTGTTGTGAGTATACTTATCTTATTATGGTCAAAACTTCTCAAAGTGGGTGCATTGTTTAAGGCTACCTTTATTATCTCAAATTCATGTTCACATCTATTATCCCAATGAGACCTCACTCCTTTCTTCACAAGTTTCCTCGTATGAAAGGTTTTATCAGCCAATTCAGGAATAAACTTGGAGTAGTATTCATCCATTCCTAGGAAGGACATTAATGTTTCCTTGTTATTGGGAGTTGGAACATTTAAAAAAGTGTACACTAGGTATTTCTTTGGCCTAATGAATTGTTCAGATATTTCATGTCCTAAGTATTGTATGTTGGATTTATTGAACTTACATTTGTCTTTACTGAGTGGTAGGCCCTCGTCCTTAAAGGTGTCTAACATTCTTTGAAGTCTAAAATTGTGTTTTTCCTGTGTTCTGCAATATACCAACACATCGTCTTGGAAACCCAAAACTCTTTCCATGTGGTGAGGAAAATGGGTACATTAACAGGCCGATTCAT
The DNA here is from genome assembly GCF_040938575.1 of Ambystoma mexicanum. NCBI lineage: Eukaryota > Metazoa > Chordata > Amphibia > Caudata > Ambystomatidae > Ambystoma > Ambystoma mexicanum. The sequence continues at coordinate 1,028,232,864 of NC_090927.1, forward strand.
GGAATCAACGTGTGCCGAAAAAACGGCGCACGCGTGCGAAAACGTGCGATTCGCAGAGAAACAGCGAAAATCGCAGTGCAAGTGCGATTATCGCACAGAAAACATCGCACATCAATTCATGGAAGTCTGTGCACGCGCGAAATGTGGGATGTGCGCTGAGAAAGTGCACGGCGCACGCTGGCGCACGCTGACGCACAGGTCAACGAACGCCGTGCGATAAGGCCACAGCGAATTCGCACATAGCGCGGCGCACATAACAAAAGTAGGCGTAAAACGGGGCGTCACATGCAGAATGGGGAACAACTCGTGAAAATGTGGGCGTCACGGGGGAAGTACAGGAGGCAAGTGCGCAGAACGCCCACACGCTCGCCTACAACACGTATTCATGGAATCGAATAGGGAAAAACAGCGCACGGCCAAAGACGCGCACAGGCCCATACATGTCCGCCACACGAAAGCAGGCGGTAGCGTCCCTGCGCAGGAAAAAAATCTGCGCCAAAGTCCTACACGCGCGAGAAGGCCCACACGCGATCGGGCCTGGGGGAGCGTGTGTGTGTATTTCAGGGGTGTGCGTGAGGTTCCACACGCGATTGGCCTGGGCACGTGTATTTCATGGGGTGCGCGAGAAGCTTCTCACACGCGATTGGCCTGGGCGCATGTATTTCAGGGGCTCGCGGGTGTTTTCACACGCGATCGGGCCTGGGGGAGCATGTGCGTGAATTTCAGGGGTGCAGTGAAGTTCCACACGCGATTGCCCTGGGCGCGTGTATTTCAGGGGTGCGCGAGAAGCTTCTCACACGCGATTGGCCTGGGCGCGTGTATTTCAGGGGCTCGTGGGTGTTTTCACACGCGATCGGGCCTGGGGGAGCGTGTGCGTGAATTTCAGGGGTGCGCGTGAAGTTCCACACTCGATTGGCCTGGGCGCGTGTATTTCAGGGGTGCGCGAGAAGCTTCTCACACGCGATTGGCCTGGGCGCGTGTATTTCAGGGGCTCGCGGGTGTTTTTACACGCGATCGGGCCTGGGGGAGCGGGGTACGTGTATTCCAGGGGCTCGCGGGTGCTTACACACGCGATCGGGCCTGGGGGAGCGTGTGCGTGTATTTCAGGGGTGCACGTGAAGTTCCACACACGATTGGCCTGGGCGCGTGTATTTCAGGGGTGCGCGAGAAGCTTCTCACACGCGATTGGCCTGGGCGCGTGTATTACAGGGGCTCGTGGGTGTTTTTACACGCGATCGGGCCTGGGGGAGCGGGGTACGTGTATTTCAGGGGCTCGCGGGTGTTTACACACGCGATTGGCCTGTGTACGCAATTCCATTGGACCAAAGGCCCTGACAGCTCAGGCGCGTCTGTGACGTGACGCGCGCGGGCGTGTCCCTGTACCCGGGGGAATGTTACAAGACCAAAAACTGCACGTCCGAGTGTCAGCCTGCGTGATTGGAGGATAGTGCCTCAGTGCGTATACGCGGAAGTGACGTTGGACATGTGGTGCGGTTTAAAAGGTGCGTGTAGTACGTCATTTCCTTGTACGTGCTTCCCGTGGAGAGCGAGTGGGTGAAATCTGTACTTCTTGTCGGTTCACACGCGATTTACTTCACAGCGTTTCCAGTTCGTACTCCCTGTTACCTCTGTCAGTATTTTTCTGATTTTCTTTTCGACCTGTTTCCTCAAACAGCGTTGACTTCTCCTTTTGTCCTGTCTCCTCAGACAATGTACAATTCTTCTTTTGGCGGGGGTGTTGCCAACGCGCACACGCGCGTATTTTTCACGCTCTTTTCCCAGGCAGACGGTGAGTCGCGCACGTATTTACCAACTGTGCTAGCCCCGTGTGTAGCGTACCCCTTCAGAGGTCATTGTAGGCTGCGTGTGACACGCATACATTCATTTTTGTGTTCCTGGGTGCCACAGCGTAGTGCAGGTTCCTTTTCCCACGCACGTGGTCTACGAGGGGTCGCGTGCACGTCATTTTCTGTTTTAGGGGTGCCTGTGCGTTGCGTGACCCGTCATCTTTCCCCAGGGGTAACATACAGCCTTGCTAGAGCACTTGGGTACGAATTCCATCTAGTACCCTACCCCTTTCACCCCCAATTGCCCAGGACAATTGTCCACTGCAACTCCCATACGCACAACTCCATCAGTGCCATGGCTGGGAGGCGAGCAAGTGGTAAGGGTGGCAAAGGTGACCGAGCCTCAAGAGGTGGGCGTGGTGGGTGCGGTAGGGGACGTGGCCAGGATTTGCAGACTCCCCCAAGCCCCCCACGTGTTGAGGACCAGTCAGGGACACACATCCCCCCCCATGGTTGAGGGAAACGTGGCTGACACCATCCCTGCTCAGCCCTTGTTGGACCAGCCCGTTGTGGCACCTGACCTAGCACAGGGTGACTCCCAGGCTGACTTCCAGGTCGCCAAGTCTAGGCCACGGGTGGCGGCGCAAGCCAGTGTCACCAGGCCACGTGGTACAGGGGCAGCCATGTCATCTGCTGCCCCGAGTAGGCGGGGTGGGGAGGCTGAAGGGGCAGCTGCAGCTCCGTCCACCCCAGCTCTGACTCCCCCAGCAAGGACAGTGTTGGTCCCGGTACATCAGACTGAGGTTCCCCCTGCCATAATCACACTTCAGCTAATGCCTGCAGATAGTCATGTGGTCAGTGTGCCATCGCACACTACTACTACACAGTCCACCGGTGCTCCTGCCTCTAGTGTCCAGAGCGGCGTAGGGCACTCCGGATCCCCACCACCCACAAAAAGAAAGAGGAAGAGTGCTCGTCCAGTACAGGCTGATGACCCCGACACGGCTACATGGTCCGGCACGCCAAGGAAGCCTAGCTTCAATGATGCCGAACTGGATGCACTTGTGCAGTATGTGTCAGAACATGACGCCGAAATGTTGGTCACTTCAGGGTGTAGGATTACACCTGCTCGACGTCAGGCACACTGGCAGTCCATCGCGGACAGCATAAGTGCCCTTGGGTTTATGAAGCGCACAGCTGTTGAGTGCTACAAGCGCTGGAACGACCTTAAGCGTAGGGCAAAGAAAAAGCTGGCCTCAAGTCATGCCGCAACTCTGGTGACTGGAGGTGGGTCTCCACAAGAGGACATAGAACCCACTCTACATGAGCATGTTGCTGGTACCTACGTCACAGAGGAGCAGATCCAAGGTGTGGGAGAACTGCCAGATTACGAGGCATTGTCCGGTGAGTGCACATGCATGTGTGTGTGATCCATGTGTATGTAGTTTGTGGGAGGGGATTCGGTTGAGTGCCAGGTCAGGGTGTGTGTGCCTGAGTGTTTTGTCCCACCCATGTGCTTCATCCAGTGCATTCTGCGCCCCGGGATTTGGGTATTACAGTGTCCCTTCTGGCCACAGTAGGCGTTTTGCATTACATTGCGCCAGTTGCCCTTGAAGTGGCATCTTGCTACCACATTGTGCCGTATTAAGCTGTGTTCATTCAGGCTGATTGTAGGAATTCACCTGGTTCTACTGCGCATCACTCTGCCCCATTGTCACATATATGTCATGCCCATGGTACATGCAATCTGTGTGATGGCATGTGTCATGTATGTGTATTGGACATGCCACTCACAGGCCAATGTGTGATGGCACTGCTAGCCAGCATGCAGCTGATGTGTTGCTCTCCCATCTTGGTGTCATCAGTGTCTGACATTTTCCTCCCCTTCCAACTCATGGACAGTGCATGCATGGGAGGGTTATAGTCATGTGGGACATGTGTAAATCAAGTACTGGTACTGTGGCTTGTCTGGCCTAATAGCGTGCCATGGTGCTAATGCCTGTTTCCATTTTTTGTCTTTCTTGTTTTTGCAGAGGATGACGCACCTGATGCTGTTGAGGGAGAGGAGATGGTGCAGGGCCAGGAGGGATCTGAAGCACGACCAGGCACCAGTGGGGGACGTGGTTTGGTGGTGGGGGAGAACCCTCTCTTGCTGCAGGCCATACTGTCCCGGGGTGTCCCTGGCTGCACCTCCCCAGAACTCTTTTCAGGTGTTGATTCGGATGAGGCCTATGTGGATTTGCAGGTATGTGTTCATGGAAGGGATACTGTTCTGTCCGACCCACCTGCACCAGGGGTAGAGCCCACTATGGGGATGTCAGTGTCGGTAGGTGCGCCTGTGGTGGTTACGGATGCAGGGCCACACTCCGCAACATCTGATCCTGTTCCTTGGCCAGCAGTTCAGAGGGGAAATGCAGTCCTGCAGCCTCAGGCAGTGCCGACACAGCAAGGCGCAGTTCGCCTTGCCCCAGACAGGTGTGGTGCCCGCCAACGCGGTGGCCGTCCGCCACCAAGCAATACCTCCTGAGAGCAATCCATTTACGGTATGGCCAACCAACAGGCAGCATCATCCGAAATGATTGCTCAGGCCAAGGAGAGGGTGGCCACTTCCATTGTCCCCCCAGAAAGGCAGATGGAGCTACTACAGCAGGCAACAGACTCCATTTGCCAATCAGTCAGGGAGGACATGTTGGCATCCAACAGGGACAGACAGGCGGCCCTGGACAATCTGAGGGAATCAATTTCAATAGATGCCCAGGGACAGAGGGAAGCCCTGAGGGGAGAGGTCCGGCACCTCAGGCAGACTCTTGTGGACCTTGAGGCTTCCACTGTCACCAGGACGGAACAGCTGCTGGAGCGCGTCACCCGTACGCTCTCAGCAGAGATGCAGGCAACTCGGCGGAGGTCCGGGCAACACGTCGGGTGTTGCATGGGGATCTCCGCACCATATCCCTCCAGAACGTGGCCTTCCAGGCCCGCATGCTTGCTGCCATGGAGGACCAAACTAGGGCATTGCGTGGGCTGCCTCCCATGGCACCACCACCTCCTGTGGCAGCAGCAGCAGAGGTTGAGGAGACCGAATCCAGCAGTGAATCTCCCACTATTTAGTAGCCGTGCAGGCCATGAGCCCATGGAGGTGTTTTTTTTTCACAACATTCACGCAGGTGACTGTTGGTGGGCACCCTGTCCTCGGACCTCCTGGGTGGCCCCCCCCACCCCTCCAGGCCCACACATGGCCATTTTTGATTTTTTGTTGCAGTGTGTTGCCTTGTGTGGCTCCCGTGGGCATCCACTGTATTCCGGCTGGGCACATGCAGGCTTGTCCTGAGTTTGGGTTAGATGCTTGGGTCAGTGAGACACACACCCCTCCTGCTTCCCGTTTCCATGGGCTTGCAAAGGGTGTGCCCAAGTGACAGTGAATTACACAGTGACGTTGGACTCCCATGAGCTGTGTGGGCAGTCTGTAGTCAATACTGTGTATACATTCCTAGTGCATATTGTTGTTGTATTGTGCACTGCATGGTGTATTGATGTGTGCTTGTGCATCCATGTCTCCCTCCTGATTTGCAGGTTCATTCCTCATGTCTTCACAAGGCCGTCCACTTTGGAGATGGGGCTCATGTTGTGAGCAGTGGACTTCCAGATGTGCGTGGCAACAACACTGTACAGTTGGAGGTGGTGGATGTGCTGGCATTCTCATGTTGTAAGACTACGTATCCTTTGCCTTAGTACTGTCATGTTTATGCTATGTCGATTGTATTGTGGTAAGTATTTGGTCATGTGTGTTGTTGTTTCTACATTCATGTAGGCATATTGTGTGTGGCCAGTTTTCATTAGGGACACTGTACTTTGTGACACGTGTCATGTTTGGGGGATGACTTTGTTTGCTCTCACATGGCATGTCATGCCATGGTGTGTTGGGTGGCGGTGCTGGGGAGGGGTTGGGTGACATGGCACTGTTGTCATGTTGTGTCTTGCAAGGGGGTAATGATTTCAGCAGCATAGAAGTGTGTCTTTTGAACACAGCATTGGTGCTGTTTGTTAGTTTGGGAAGCACACAATGGAACACTTCCAGATGTACAATCTCAGGCTGGTATGGTTGTGACAGTTAACTGTCCATTGACACATCATAATTGTCAGTAACAATCATCATTGATTGTCAGCTGGTATGTGCCAGGGCTGTGTGCACTCCACAGGGGTGTGATTTTATGTGAAGTAATTAGCCAAGAGCTGCGTACGGGCTGCCTCACCCCGTGCCCTTTCCCCTCCCATGCGCAGTGGGCATGCATGTGGTTGGGGATGTGGGGGCACCACCATGTCCACGGCCAGGCCCCGGCGTGTTGCAACGTTGTGCAGGACACATGCTGCCACTATGATCCTGCACACTACTGGGGGAGCGTATAACAGCTGCCCGCCAGAACGGTCAAGGGAGCGGAAGCGAGACTTCAGCACTCCGAATGTGCGCTCCACGATGCCCCGGGTTGCAATGTGGGCTGTGTTGTATCTTACCGGGGGCGGCGTGGTGGGGTTCCGAATTGGCGTCATCATGTGGGTGCTGAGAGGGTAGGCACTGTCCCCTGGGGAGGTGGTGATGGGTATCATCAGTGGGGTTGTGACATTACTCAGTATCTGACATGCATGCATGCGCAGTGGCATTTATACTCACCCAGCAGCCATGTATCGCCATGCCACCCAGCTTCTATGTCCCGGTTTAGGGTAGACATTCTGTAGATGAAGCTGTCGTGGGTGGAGCCTGGATAGTTGGCGTATACTGAGGTGATGATTCCCTTGGCATCACATACTACCTGGGCATTGATGGAATGCCAGTGCTTGTGGTTTCTATAGATGTGCTCAGTTGCCCTGGGGGGACGTAGAGCCATATGGGTGCAATCAATGGCACCTAGCACTTTGGGGAATTGTGCCACCCTGTAGAAGTCCTGGGCAACAGCCTGCCTTTCTGCAGGTGTTCTGGGCAGGTATATGTGCCTGCGGACTGATGGGCGTGCAGTGATGATGGCCAAGACCTGGTGTAGGCAGCGTGACTGCGTGGCCTGTGACACCCCCCCCACTATGGCACTTGTCCGCTGAAATGATCAAGTGGCCAGGAAGTGCAGCACATTGAGGACCTTCTCCAGGGGGCTGAGTGCTTGGGAGCACAGGGTGGTTGATGTGAGGTCATCCTCCCACTCACTGACCAGGTCGAGTATTATGTGAGGTGGAAACCTGTACCTCCCATGCACATGGTCATCAGGCATCCCAAAAAGGCTGGTTCTGGGTGTAAAAATTCTGGCCTGGACTATCCTCCTCCTCCTCCTGCGGTATCCCACGGCCACTGCTGCTAGGAACGGTATGTTCATCCTGGCGTCTGAGCTTGTTTGTTGTTTGCATGCACTTTTATGCTGTGCGGGTGGACGTACGCCTACTTCCTGCTGGCGTACGTGTTTCCGGATTGGCCACGTTCGTTTCCATGAATACGTGTTGTAAGCGAGCGTGTAAGACTTCCCGCGCAGCCCTGGAATACCCGCACCCAGCCCAATCGCGTGTGGTACTTCTCACGCACCCCTGAAATACACGTACCCCGCTCCCACAGGCCCGATCGCGTGTGAAACCACCCGCGGGGCCCTGAAATACACGCGCCCAGGCCAATCGCGTGTGGAACTTCTCGCGCACCCCTGAAATACACGCACATGCTCCCCCAGGCCCGATCGCGTGTGAAACCACCCGCGAGCCCCTGAAACACACGCACACGCTACCCCAGGCCCGATCGCGTGTGAAACCACCCGCGAGCCACTGAAATACACGCACACGCTCCCCCAGGCCCGATCGCGTGTGAAACCACCCGCGAGCCCCTGAAATACACGCACACGCTCCCCCAGGCCCGATCGCGTGTGAAACCACCCGCGAGCCCCTGAAATACACGCACACGCTCCCCCAGGCCCGATCGCGTGTGAAACCACCCGCGAGCCCCTGAAATACACGCGCCCAGGCCAATCGCGTGTGGAACTTCTCGCGCACCCCTGGAATACACGCACACGCTCCCCCAGGCCCGATCGCGTGTGAAACCCCCCGCGAGCCCCTGAAATACACGCACCCAGGCCAATCGCGTGTGGAACTTCTCGCGCACCCCTGAAAAACACGCACACGCTCCCCCAGGCCCGATCGCGTGTGAAACCACCCGCGAGCCCCTGAAATACACGCACACGCTACCCCAGGCCCGATCGCGTGTGAAACCACCCGCGAGCCCCTGAAATACACGCACACGCTCCCCCAGGCCCGATCGCGTGTGAAACCACCCGCAAGCCCCTGAAATACACGCATACGCTCCCCCAGGCCCGATCGCGTGTGAAACCTACCGCGAGCCCCTGAAATACACGCACACGCTCCCCCAGGCCCGATCGCGTGTGAAACCACCCGCGAGCCCCTGAAATACACGCGCCCAGGCCAATCGCGTGTGGAACTTCTCACGCACCCCTGGAATACACGCACACGCTCCCCCAGGCCCGATCGCGTGTGGAACCACCCGCGAGCCCCTGAAATACACGCACACGCTCCCCCAGGCCCGATCGCGCGTGAAACCACCCGCGAGCCCCTGAAATACACGCACACGCTCCCCCAGGCCCGATCGCGTGTGAAACCACCCGCGAGCCCCTGAAATACACGCACACGCTCCCCCAGGCCCGATCGCGTGTGAAACCACCCGCGAGCCCCTGAAATACACGCGCCCAGGCCAATCGCGTGTGGAACTTCTCGCGCACCCCTGCAATACACACCCAGGCCATTCGCGTGTAATACTTCTCGCGCACCCCTGAAATACATGCACCCAGGCCATTCGCGTGTGGGACTTCTCGCGCACCCCTGAAATACACGCACCCAGGCCATTCGTGTGTAATACTTCTCGCAGGCGCAGCCCTTTGCGATGGTTTTGCGATCTTGATGGCTTTTCCTTGCGCGAGGGCGTTCTTGGGGGCGTAACTGGCGCTGATGCAGGGTCGCCGCGCCACTCTGCGCCACGTCTGCTTTTGGAGGTGGGAATCCATGAATACGCTGTGCGCGGAAATTGATTTTATCGCATGCGGCTGGCGCAGACATTCGCACGGGCACGCTGTGCGCCAGCCGCGTGCGACACTTTTGGGAGGAATTACATGAATCGGCCTGTTTGTGTTGAAATACAGCTTACAGCTATTGCTGATTCCACACCGAAAGGCATGAGTTTGCATTGAAACAAACCTTCAGGGGTAATAAAGGCAGGTACATTCCTAGAAAGAGGATGTAATACAATTTGGTGATATGCAGACCTTACATCCAGTGCTCATTACCCTTGCACCATTGATTGTGCCTAGCATTCCTGTTATATTAGGTAAGGGATGACTGTCTGGTATCATACATTGGTTCACACATCTCATGTCAATACACAATCTAATTTTCCCATTGGGTTTATGAACAATGACTAATGGTGAGACCCACTATGAGTATTCAACCCTTTCTATCACACTGGGCCTCATCACGACTTTGGCGGTAACCCTTAAATCCAGCGGTCGCGCTATTACCGCAGGATTTAAGGGTCCCCCAAATCAGGGCTTCGGCGGATTTCGCCCCAGCTCTGAGTTGGGGGGAAATCCGCCGAATATGTGTGCTATTACCGCCGGCGGGAAATCCGCCGACGGTAAGAGCGTGAAAATTCCCCATTGAGCCCAGTGGGGAATGGGGATTAACATTACCGCCAAACTCGTGATCCGGCGCTATTAGCGCCGGGGAGTTTGGCAGTAGGGCTAATACCACTGGCAGTAATACCACCGGTGGTAACGCCCAAGTCGTGATGAGGCCCACTGGGTGTTTCCATTTTCTCCAGTTCCTCTTTCACAGTAGCTCCATTGGTTAGTTGGATTGGTCTAACTTTCTGCACCACTGGATCAGCATTGATTTTCATGCAAATTGTATGCATAAAATCTTTTAGATTGCCCAATTCCTTTAGAAAAACTCAGTGTTGGTGCAATAGTACTGGTAATTTGTTTGTTTATTTTGTTTGTTTATTTAGTACAGCGCTCCAGACCCAGAGGTAAAAGGGCACTTCGGTACAAGGTTGCAAAGTTCATTATATAGGTTTACAATTATACATTATACACCTTATGATTAGAAAAACACAATTACGGGCAAAAACACATGGCAGTAGCATCAAACATAGAAGGAGGAAGGGGATAAGGGAAGGGGAATTTGACATAATCTACCACGTAAACTGTCTCGTCTGCATTCGGGTCAAGTTTAATTTTGAGTCTATATTGATGTAACCAACTCAGTAGTGGATATGTCCCTTTGCAGGAAACGTATATTTTTCCCTTAGCTGCTATGTCCTTAAATCGCATGATAGACCAGAACCAATCTTCTAGGTTGATGCGTTTTCTGCCATAAGCTACCGGTTTAACATCTACTTCACTCAGAATAATATCCTTCCCCATTCTTGCTTCAAAAATGGACCTGGATAGCAAGGTATACTTGACTCCAGAGTCAATTACCATGTCCATTTTTATACTACCAATTTCTATAGTTGACATGGGTTTCTCAATGTCAGCATACTCATCTTCTACACTCTTTATTTCACTATCAATGACGAAGGTATATTCTTCTATTCTTCTAGCCTTTGCACATCGTCAATGCAGTCAATGTTCTCAGCCTTTGGGCCTCATCACGACTTTGGCGGTAACCCTTAAATCCGGTGGTCGCGCTATTACTGCTGGATTTAAGGGTCCGCCAAATCAGGGCTTTGGCGGATTTCCCCGCAGCTCTGAGCTGAGCCGGAAATTCGTGCTATTACCGCCGGCGGGAAATCCGCCAGCGGTAAGAGCGCGAAAATTCCCCATTGAGCCCAATGGGGAATGGGGATTAACATTACCGCCGAACTCGTGATCCGGCACAATTATCTCCGGGGAGTTTGGCGGTAGGGCTAATACCGCCAGCGGTAATACCGCCGGCGGTAATGCCCAAGTCGTGATGAGGCCCTTTGTCTTGCAACAGTTAGTAAAGTGACCCTTCTTGTTGCACCTCTTACATAATGCTCTAATCCAGGGACATTTGTTGCTACTGGCTAGATGATATAAACTATCGCAACAAAAACATCTTTTTCTTTCGTTCTCATCTTTCCTCTACTTGAATCTTGTTCCTCTTTTCTTTGTCAAGTTTTCTCTTCTAACTCCTTGTTTTTTTCCCAGTCTAATCTTTCTCCTGCACTGCTAGAACCTCCACCACTTGTATGTTTTCTTCTCTCTTTAGGTTTCAGTCCTTTTTTCTAACTCCTTTACATATTTGATGGTATGTTTGACTGCTTTAGCCACCTTGATTACCTCATCAATAGACGGATTGCTTTTCAGCCATAAGGCTTCTCTCACCTTTCCATCGTTGCATTCTAACATAAACTTTTCATTGAGGGTAATGCCGAATTCACATGAGGCAACTAACCTTCTCAGAGCTGTAATGTATTGCTCTACTGTCTCCCTGATCTCTTGTTTTCTCTTTCCAAAATGGTATCTCTCATCTTTGACAGATTTGTTGTAGTGTCTGTCCAACATTCTAATGCATTTCTCATATTCTGTGAGATTCTCTGATTCTTTATCAGAGAGAGAGGGAAATATTTCTAATTGTTCTTGGCAATAATTGCCTAGACAGTGCAAGAGAAAACATTTCTTCCGCTCCCTTGCAAAGTTCAAGTCATTGGCTGCGAACACATAGTCTCTGGGCTGAAACACAGCAGTGTCGATGATTTTTTGTTTCAAATATTGTACCTGGCGACATTTAATGAAATCAGAAGTATGTAGGTGGATGCAACAGCAGTACAAGAGAAGACCATGCTCTGATGCAAATACAGCAGTGCAACTGTAAACACAATTGTTGATGTATGTATTACAATTGGTGCTTCATATGTACAAAAACTGAGCTGAACAAGCTGTAAAGACCAAACACGTTCACAATGCTATATAATGAGTAAGCAACCCTAATGTGTCTTTGAAAAAGCTGGTAGTGAGACAATGAACTCACGTACAAACCCCACATATCAGGTTGAGATATTTGTATGTATTTATGTAGACTTTGTGTTGTACAACAAGTGGTGACAGAGGCCAGAGTTTTTATTGGTTTTATTATGTTTGGTTCTTATCAAAAGATGTATTTTTCCAAAAAAGGGCGGGTCCGAATGTTTGGCTGTGATACAATTAAGCAGAGTGGTTTGAGTCTCTCGTTGTGTGATTAGGAAATAGGAAGGAAATACAAATGGAAAAGAGAAGGCATTATGATGACATAATCACCAATGCCACAAACCCACCTGGTTGAGACAACACTCCAAAACCCTCAGAGAAACTTTGCAACGACTTGGCAGACCATTTCAAGAACAAAATCAATGACATCCGACAAATCATACAAAACAGACCAACCAACCATAACACTCAACCAACCAGTCCTAACGAAGAGCCACAGCACAAACTCCAAAACTTTCCTGAAATATCAGAGGAATTTGCCAAGCTGGTAAAACACAGCAAGAAAGCAGGATCACCCATGATCCCTGTCCCCTGACATCTACAAATCAATCCTTGCACAAGGAACGCCATCAGAATACTACAGCAACCTCCTAAATCTCTCACTCACAACAGGAACTGTACCAAGATTCTTCAAATCAGCATATATGAAACCACGTTTAAAAAACACAAGTGGCGACGGGGAAGACCTCTCCATCTACAGACCAATTTCAAACATTCCTTACCTGGCAAAACTCCTTGAAATGTAAATGAACCCAAGAACATGTAGAAAAATACCAACTGCTAGACCAAGCACAAGAGGAACAGAATTGGCACTACTTTCCATCTGGGACGACCTAAAAACAAACGCAGACTCCAACACAACCTCAGCTCTGATTCATCTCGACCTCCCTGCAGCCTTCCACACAGTTAGCCATGACACCCTAACCAAAAGATTGGAACACATTGGGATAATGGACATGGCACTACTCTGGATTAAATCATTCTTAGCAGACAGAACCGAAACCATATGGATAAAACCCTTCAAATCTACCCCACGAGTTAACGACTGTGGAGTACCGCAAGGTTCCTCACTAGCACCACTATACTTCAACATCTACCAGACTCCAGTAATCAGAATCATCAAAAAATACAAAATTGTATGCTATAACTATGCAGACGACACTCAAATCATCTACAAAATCATAGACACTCAAGCCGATCACTCAATCCTTATTGAGCGTCTAAAAGAAGGTTGTAACTGGCTGAATGCCAACAACTTGAAGATCAACCCAGGAAAGACAGAAATCATAATGATATCCAAAAACCAAGATATCAACACCTGCATTCCCTTGCCAATGGAAATAGGAACCGCACCAACACCATCTAAGGTAGTAAACCATCTGGGAGTCCTGATGGACAACTCCCTAACCTTAGAACCACAAATGAATGCAATAATCAAGAAATGCTTCTTCCTACTTCACACAGCAACAAGAATCCTACCTTTCCTCTCGTTCACCCACAAAACACTCACAATCATCACCCTAATCATGTCAAGAATCGACTACGCAAACAGCCTCTACATCGGGATGCCAGAATACCTCCTGAAGAAACTACAACACATCCAAAATGCAGCAGCCAGACTCCTCCTCACTCTATCCAGAAGATACCATGTCACTCCAGCATTAAAAATACTACACTGGCTCCCAGTCAAACATCGCATCAGCAGACAGGGAGCTGAATTCCTACAAAATAAAATAACAATCTACATGCCAACCAGACTCCTCAAATCAAGCAACGAAATCCGCCTGGAACCAAAACCATACCTTAAGAAAAAACTAGGGGGATCCTCCTTCTCCCACCTAGTCGCAAAAACCTGAAACAACATCCCAAAAGAAATAAGAAACACCAAAGACCAATTCAGAAAACTGCTAAAAATCTGGCTCTTCAACACTGCAGATTCAAATTGAAACAATTAAACAATCAAACAGAAACACAATTAACAGGATGACAGCACTCAGGATGATACTGACAACACCCAGAACCGACTAAGGGAAAATCTGACAATGACAAGAGAGACAACGCCAGGTCAAATAGGACAAAAGCCACACCCCATAAGGACACAAATTTGCATCCCTGCCCAACTCCATCCAACAACCTCACCCATCCCATGAACGCTACCAGGTGCCATACTTGGATAGAATTGTGTGAATGTCAGCAGTTGCCACACTTGAACTGAGCTGTGGACTTAGGCATGCGCCGGGCCCAGACGGAGTTGTGAATGATGACAGGTGCAGTGCCTGGAAGTAGCTGCGAGTGTCAGCATGCGCCACGCTTCAAAGGTTAGACCGTGAGTACCCACCACTGGATGGAGTAGCGTTGGTTAACCAATGCCGCGTATGGACTAGATTGAGAATGCTATTCAGGGCCAGATTTGGACTGACTCACAAACGCTTGCTTGCCCCACATACAGACAGGCTTGACGGAGGTGGGCGGGGGCCGAACTTCGAAACAGTTATGAATATGGGTGGGTGTCATGTGTGGAAGCGACTGCGGGTGTTGACCAGTGCCGGATTTGGATGGAGCTCGAATCTGGATGGAGGCGCAGAGAATATGGAAGTTTAGCACCTTGCTTCCAGGCAACAATGAAAATGAACTGATCCAATAACAATTTCACCCCTCTGCATACACCTCTCAAACTCTAAACCAACCCATCCAAAACCCTATAACACAACAATCTGCACAAACTTCACTAAACTGGAACAACAAAATAAACCACACATAGACTCGCACAGCAGCACACGACGGCTACCCACCGGAAAACACCCATAACCAAGCAACGGTGCTAATCCGGTTCAGGCAGCCAATGGCACATCACTGCTCTCTTGCACTTTTCCTGCGTACTCCCAGTAACTCACCTCACCCTTCCCTTTTCAGAGCCGTCAGAGCGCCAGGGGACCACTCCGATGGTGATAGTGCGCAGTACAAATATCCTTTAACATTAACATTAACATTAACATTAGGGATGTCAAAAACATGTTATCTTCATGATACTCCCATAGTACTACATAGTATTTTCTCTGCTAACAATCATTTGGAGTGACCACCATATGATCTCATTCACCATAAAAATTCCAAGCTGCATGATGCCCATAAACATAAAACTCCTGGTGACAAACAAGAGAAACTGGAAAAGCCTCGACCTGGAAACGCTAGCAGACATTGGAATCAACCATACTAAACATCTACCAGCTAAATA
Organism: Ambystoma mexicanum; assembly: GCF_040938575.1. Lineage (NCBI taxonomy): Eukaryota > Metazoa > Chordata > Amphibia > Caudata > Ambystomatidae > Ambystoma > Ambystoma mexicanum. The sequence goes on from NC_090927.1 coordinate 1,028,247,908, forward strand.
GAATGACACTGGTCACAGCAGAACAGAATCTTGATACCTGGAACACAGACGCTCTAGATCTATTAGCACCTAAAAATCTCTTCAAACCCACCTCAAATAAAATTACAGCGAGATGATTCAGGTAAGCACACAGGGAACTCCAAAAAAAAGCAGTCCTAGCAGCCAAAAAAGCATACTACACTGCAAGAATCCAATCAGCAACAACTTCAAAAAAAAGGATTATTCGAAATCATCAAGGAATTTAAGACCCAACCTCTTGCAACAAATGCATCGTACCACCCCAACTCATGTGCCAACATCACAAACCATCTGAGAGCATAAATACAAGCAATTAAGCGGACAATCTTTGCAGGCCACACTACCACAAACAACCCCCCAGAACCTCCAGAGACCAGCACACCATAAACCACCACAACACTCAATTGATTTGAACCTATAACCATGGACAATTTCAACAAACTAACACTAACCTTGCAGTATCCTCCACTGACCTATACCCATCTGGCATTAACAAAAAACTCCTCAACCACAGAAGGCCATTCTCATCCTTTTTGACTACTAATAAATCTATCACAAACATGAGTAGTACCTAAATCATTAAAATCAGCATACATCTAAACCCTCAATAAAGACAAAACAGGTCACACAGAAGATGCTACCAAATACAGACCTATATCAAATCTGTGTTACCCAGCAAAAAATCCTTGAGAACCACATCTACAAAGAACTAATCAATCACATGGAAAGCAACCGGATACTTAACTAATCCCAATTCATCTTCAGACCCATAGGCGGAATTGAATCATCACACCTCTCCACCTAAAAATAAACTCTGACAACAGCACCCAATCAGCCATCATACTACTGGATATATCTGCCGCCTTCAATACAATCAGACATACAATGCTAATGAAGAGACTGGAAGAATGTGCAATAAAAAAACTCTGCACTGCAATGTCTAAAATCCTTCCTCCCAACAGAACATAAAGAACACACCTACCACCATCTACATCAAACACTTAAAACATCACCTGCTGCATACCATAGGTATCAAGTATCTCTTCGCTTCTCTTCAACATCTAGATGACGCCCCCCTAATGTAACTTATTCAAACCAATGGACTGACAGCCTACAACTACCCAGCCAACAGCCAATTCTTCTTCAAGATAATGTCCACCGAAGACCCGGACCACATCCTCAACATCCTCATTCTCGGGCCAGTAGGATAGCTCAGCGGCAACGCACTCGTCTTGGAAGCAAGACCACGCAGAGCAAGACAGGTTTGAATCCCGGGTCCTCTTGGGTATTAAGTGGGTTATAAAAACAAATTATAAAATTACAAAAAAGCAAATCCCTCACCAGCATATAAAACTGGATGACAATGAACAATCTCAAGTTAAATCTGACCAAACAGAAAACATATTCTCGCCCACCAGATGTCAATACAACATAAATATACCTGAGCTGGCCACCATGCATGGGAACCCAACCATAGACATTGACAGTGATAACAAATCTGGGAATCCTCCTGGACAACGGATTCTCCCAACAACCACAAGTCAGTATAATGGCAAAATAATGTTTCTACCTGCTGCGACTAATAAGAGGGATATCCTTTCCTTTCCCTCAACTACCCACACAGATCCCTCACAATCATCTCTGTTGTACTATCAAGACTAAACTATGCAAACAGCCTCTACCCTGGAATGTCAGAATGCCTCACAAAATGCACAATGCACCCAAAATGCTGCAGCAAATCTCCTCCTGAGACTAAATAGAAGAGACCACATCACACCAGCCCTGAGACAACTGCACTGGCTATCACTAAAAAATGCATTCACTTCAACCCCCTCTGCATTGCCCACAAATCCTTACAAGGACAAGGAGCCACATTTATCCAAGCTAAAATCACCCCTTGCCAACTAGAAGGAAACCTAAGATAGTGCAACAACGTCGAAATAGAAACAAGACATTACGAGGAAATTTGAAGGAACCACATTCTCCCATCTGACCCAGCCAAACTATGGAACTTGACTCCGGAGGAAATAAGAACAGCTGAAGACCATCTAATTTTCAGAGAAGGACTGAAAACCTGGCTAATGAACTCACTGAGAACATAGACGTGCACCTCCACAAACCACACTCATAGACTAAAGCAAACAAGGACAATAGAGAATGAAGAATCAACAACAAAACCACCCCCACTCAGAGCCCAAAAGAAACCAACTAACAACCCCCTCCTCTTTTCCACACTCTCACTCCTCTCACAGACTACTATCCCTCAAAAGGGCCAGCAAAAGCAAACCCCACACCCATTGCTAATCACGCTACAAAACCAAATACTTGCAAGCAACAAACAACTCAAACACTGAAAGTTACCCTTCCGGACCCAACAACCCCAGTGCACACAACAAAACACACCCCAAAAGCTCACAGACACCAGTTTCTCCAGGTACTGCAAGCAGTAACAGAAGAGCAAAATTCTATCATATCCCTCTTCCTTCACTTATCAACCCCACCTACATTTCTAACAAAGCCACGTCAGCACCTGGAGGCCATGCAAATGACAGCCATGTGCAGTACACATCTTCATTTCATAACATATTAAATACTGTACTTGTCATTGATGCTTAAAATATCATCTGACACACAAAGCATCATTTGTCCAGATATGAGACCTATTGTATAAGTTAGTGTACCTTTCTTGATGTAGTTCATTTTATCATAACCTATTGGGGTGAATTGGCAAGTTTTCCCATCCTTAATGTGGGGAAGTATGTCTTGATCGTCTGGGATATTCTAGCTACTTCTTGATGTGACTCAAAAAGAGTGGTTGAGGGGGATCCCGTCTGTTCACTGGTCTCCACAAGACACAGTAGACCCTCCCCCAAGAAACTACTAAAGCTATAGACTACCACGGATCATGCCAGTTGTTGCCGATACAGTTACAGTTTTGAGATTTCAATTTACCTGAAGGTTACTCTATCAGGCAATTACACAATGCAGAGTTTTTGCTAATTTAAATAATGGGGATAATTACGAATTCAAAATCAATGAAACAATTCTGAGAATGGGTCTAGAAAGGGCATGAGCATAACTATAAAGAAAGGGACTTGAAAGAACTTTCCCAAACCAAGGGGGAATGCAATTAGAGAACAGAATCCTGGTGCAGTCAGATGTGCAGCACACGACTCCATTGATACAATGGGAAACTGGACAATGGCATAATTCTGGAAAAAGCTGAGGAATCCCTCAACCTGGAGGAGGATGGGAGATATGCTGTAGTCTTATGGGGGCAGCTACTGCCTGGAGTCCCCTATTAGGTAGGATTTGCTGAGCGGTACACAAGCACATTTCCCAGACCCTAGGGGATTTTTATAGCCATACATTAATGCTTACCACTGGCAAAATATGGGAAACAGAGTGAGACCTGATCCATGGTAGGAGGGTGACAGCATTTTGACTGCCTGGCAAGAGGTCTGAATGAGGAGACATATTAATTGAACTGATGAGAATCCTGAGAAAAGCTAAGTTCCAGGAGAGACCTGTTTTGAATCCTGAGAAAAGCTAGGGTTTGGTGGCAACCTCATTTGTTAATCCTGAGAACAGAGAATGTCCAACAGGGCCTGGGTGTAAATCTTGCACAGAGCTAATATTCGGATACGACCTGTTGTGAATCCTGAGAAAAACTAAGTTCCAGAAATAAACCAGTTGTGAAGCCTCAATGATGGGGAGGTCTAGGAGGAACCCGTTGTGAATCTTGAGAAAGGTAAAGGTCAATAACTGTAGTGTCTTAGCAGCAGGCAGCTCGTGCATACAGCTCATACACCCTGCGCGAGATGAAGGCACGAGCTGCGAAGAGGGATGACGTGAAAGTAAGATAGAATTTAGAACACGGGTGGAGAATGACAGAAGAAACGAAGTCTCCCTGTTCATGTCCCCTTTTACATTAGCATATAACTATTACATAATTATTACAAATGAAACGTTCACAAGTTATATATATTTATATTGAATAAATATACATTTTCATCCTACCACTAAATGAGCATTCTTCAGTGGCGACAAGGCGAACCTTTTGCGGCCGTTGAGAAGGATCTCCGGCTGCGCATCAGGTAGGAGCAGCTCTCATCCCTTATCCGAGAGTTGCCACTGTTATGAACTGTGCCGTTTAATTTAGTCTTTCCGACGGCAGTCCTGTGAGGAAACCACACCTCCTCCGTAATTAATCACTCCCCGCCGCTCAGCTGTTCATTTCCCTGACAGCTACCCACATCCGGCTGCACTCCCTCCTCACCTCAATACCGCCGGTTAAAAAGAAGGCGGATCGTAATCGAAGAAGGGCCTGGAGAGGCAGGGCCGGTCAACATTAAGGAACTGCGCACATGCTGTCTAAGCCATACCAGCTGTGCGATTGACATTGAGCCATCGAGTGAAGGAAAGCTGAAGGGGAGGGTTTTGCAAACTCAAGGAAAGAGAAAATGTCTGTCTAAAAAAATAAATAAATAAAAAAAGGGCTAAACTGACACGCATTCGTACACATTGAAGCACCTGTGCTATTTAAGTTTCTGCAGTTTTTCAACAGAGACACATACTTTATAATTAAAGGTTGTCACAAGCATATGGGAGCATAATAATAACAGTTCATAAGGATCATTACTATCACTTCAAATCTTAAGTGAGATAGGTAATCCTCATTAATCCACTCTTCCTCCTCGCAGTAGCTCTTTTCAACTGACAATCTTCATAGACTCTGACTGCTCTTCCTCCTCACAGTGATTTCAATATTCAGTAACTATACAAATCATCAACCACTCAGGTGTACATGGCAATGCAAGGAGTCCAGCCACCCCATATGTTTCTGCCAGAAGTGGGAGAAACTGCACTCCCTTGGAAACGTTGGCTTAAAGCTTTTGAGCACTATGCGCAAGTTGTGTGTGGGGCGAATTACAGCACAGAGAGGAAGAAATCTCTATTGTTACATTGTTTAGGTCCAGCTGGACAAGAGAAATTTGAAGACTTACCTGATTTAACAGGTGATGAGACAGGGGACATGAACGGATACAAAATAGCCATTGCTAAACTTAACAAGCATTATGACAAGAAGATGAGTACCATCCTAGAAAGATATAAGTTTGGAAAAAGAGTCCAAGAGAAAGATGAATCTGTGGAACAATATGTCACGGTTTTGAGGAAAATGGCCCGCAATTGCAAGTTTAATCAACAACTTGATGAAAGAATCAGGGGCCAATTTATGCTCGAGTGCAGAAGTGGCAAAGTTAGGGAGAGACTATGGTCCGAAGATGATCCTACACTTGACACAGTGCTAAGATTAGCCAAAGAAGTGGAGCACACCGAGATATGTGTGTCCACTTTAGAAAACAGAATGAAAGATATATCTGTCAAATCATCGATCAGTTCTGTACAACCAGACCAAGATGATGAAATAGGAGTGGTAAGAGGCAACAAGAAGAAGAATATGGCGCCATATCACAGTGAGATGCAATCAAGGGGCCGATTCATGGAACAAACGTGCGCCGAAAATCTACGCGCAAGCAGGCGCAAGCAGGCGCAAGCGGAAAAAAAGAGGCGCATGCGCACGCATGCGATTCATGGAAGTCCCTGCGCGTGTCTTCCTCGGGATGTGCGCCAAACGCGTGCATGGCGCACACGTCACTGCAACATCGCGAAAGGCGTGCGCGATGCGCACAGTGAAAGCGCACAACCGCAGCGCACACACCAGAAAGTGGGCGGGACATGGGGCGTAACGCGCGGAATGGGGAACAACACGCGAAAATAAGGGCGTAACTGGGGATGTACTGCAGGGAAGCAGACGGAACGCCCACACGCACTCGAACCACACGTATTCATGGAATCGAATAGGGCAAAGCCACGCACAGCCAAAGACACGCACAAGCTGAAACACGGCCGCCACACGAAGGCAGGCGGTAGAGTCCCAGCGCATCAAAAAAGTGGCGCGCGGGAAGTTAAATACGCGATTGAGCGAGTACGTGGATTTCAGGGGTGCGCGAGAAATTCTACACGCGATTGGCCTGGGTATGTGTATTACAGGGGTGCGCGAGAAAATCTACACGCAATTGGCCTGGGTACGTGGATTTCAGGGGTGCGCTAGAAAATCTACACGCGATTGGCCTGGGTACGTGTATTACAGGGGTGCGCGAGAAAATCTACACACGATTGGCCTGGGTACGTGGATTTCAGGGGTGCGCGAGAAATGCTACACGCGATTGGCCTGGGTACGTGTATTACAGGGGTGCGCGAGAAAATCTACACGCGATTGGCCTGGGTACGTGGATTTCAGGGGTGCGCTAGAAAATCTACACGCGATTGGCCTGGGTACGTGTATTACAGGGGTGCGCGAGAAAATCTACACACGATTGGCCTGGGTACGTGGATTTCAGGGGTGCGCTAGAAAATCTACACGCGATTGGCCTGGGTACGTGTATTACAGGGGTGCGCGAGAAAATCTACACACGATTGGCCTGGGTACGTGGATTTCAGGGGTGCGCGAGAAATGCTACACGCGATTGGCCTGGGTACGTGTATTACAGGGGTGCGCGAGAAAATCTACACGCGATTGGCCTGGGTACGTGGATTTCAGGGGTGCGCTAGAAAATCTACACGCGATTGGCCTGGGTACGTGTATTACAGGGGTGCGCGAGAAATCCTACACGCGATTGGGCCTGTGCGAGTGGGGCAGTGTATTACGTGGGTGTGCGGGAAGTTGAAGAGGTGAATTGCCAGTGTGGGTCCTCCCAGGTCTCCCCTCTACCCCCTCCACAACCTCTGCAGGCAGCCCACACCACAGGGGACTACCCTGCACCCCTGGTCATGTCCCGCAGGCAGCCCATCCACCATGGGCATGCCCCCCAGCCAAGCCACATGTCCCCTTGCACCCCCACCCCCCAGCACCGTGGGGCACCTGCCAGCAGGCCCCCAACCATGTCCCACTCATGTCCCCTTGCCCCCCCCCAGTCACCAGGGGCAGCCTCCACCAGGCCCCCACCCATGTCTCCCACCACCCCCACCCCTCCAGTCACCAGGGGCAGCCTCCACCAGGCCCCCACTCATGTCCCCCTGCGCCCCCACCCCCCAGCACTGTGGGGCACCTGCCAGCAGGCCCCCAACCATGTCCCCTTGCACCCCCACCCCCCAGCAGGCCCCCACCCATGTCCCACTCATGTCCCCTTGCACCCCCACCCCCCAGCAGGCCCCCACTCATGTCCCCTTGCACCCCCACCCCCCAGCACTGTGGGGCACCTGCCAGCAGGCCCCCAACCATGTCCCACTCATGTCCCCTTGCACCCCCACCCCCCAGCAGGCCCCCACTCATGTCCCCTTGCACCCCCACCCCCCAGCACTGTGGGGCACCTGCCAGCAGGCCCCCAACCATGTCCCACTCATGTCCCCTTGCACCCCCACCCCCCAGCACTGTGGGGCACCTGCCAGCAGGCCCCCAACCATGTCCCCTTGCACCCCCACCCCCCAGCAGGCCCCCACTCATGTCCCCCTTGCACCCCCACCCCCCAGCACTGTGGGGCACCTGCCAGCAGGCCCCCAACCATGTCCCACTCATGTCCCCTTGCACCCCCACCCCCCAGCACTGTGGGGCACCTGCCAGCAGGCCCCCAACCATGTCCCCTTGCACCCCCACCCCCCAGCAGGCCCCCACTCATGTCCCCCTTGCACCCCCACCCCCCAGCACTGTGGGGCACCTGCCAGCAGGCCCCCAACCATGTCCCACTCATGTCCCCTTGCACCCCCACCCCCCAGCACTGTGGGGCACCTGCCAGCAGGCCCCCAACCATGTCCCCTTGCACCCCCACCCCCCAGCAGGCCCCCACTCATGTCCCCCTTGCACCCCCACCCCCCAGCACTGTGGGGCACCTGCCAGCAGGCCCCCAACCATGTCCCACTCATGTCCCCTTGCACCCCCACCCCCCAGCACTGTGGGGCACCTGCCAGCAGGCCCCCAACCATGTCCCCTTGCACCCCCACCCCCCAGCAGGCCCCCACTCATGTCCCCCTGCACCCCCACCCCCCAGCACAATGGGGCACCTGCCAGCAGGCCCCCAACCATGTCCCACTCATGTCCCCTTGCACCCCCACCCCCCAGCACTGTGGGGCACCTGCCAGCAGGCCCCCAACCATGTCCCACTCATGTCCCCTTGCACCCCCACCCCCCAGCAGGCCCCCACTCATGTCCCCCTGCACCCCCACCCCCCAGCACTGTGGGGCACCTGCCAGCAGGCACCCAACCATGTCCCCTTGCACCCCCACCCCCCAGCAGGCCCCCAACCATGTCTCCCACCACCCCCACCCCTCCAGTCACCAGGGGCAGCCTCCACCAGGCCCCCACCCATGTCTCACACCACCCCCACCCCTCCAGTCACCAGGGGCAGCCTCCACAAGGCCCCCACCCATGTCTCCCACCACCCCCACCACCCAGTCACCAGGGGCAGCCTCCACCAGGCCCCCACCCATGTCTCACACCACCCCCACCCCTCCAGTCACCAGGGGCAGCCTCCACAAGGCCCCCACCCATGTCTCCCACCACCCCCACCCCTCCAGTCACCAGGGGCAGCCTCCACCAGGCCCCCACCCATGTCTCCCACCACCCCCACCCCTCCAGTCACCAGGGGCAGCCTCCACCAGGCCCCCACCCATGTCTCCCACCACCCCCACCCCTCCAGTCACCAGGGGCAGCCTCCACAAGGCCCCCACCCATGTCTCCCACCACCCCCACCCCCCAGTCACCAGGGGCAGCCTCCACAAGGCCCCCACCCATGTCTCACACCACCCCCACCCCTCCAGTCACCAGACGCAGCCTCCACCAGGCCCCCACCCATGTCTCCCACCACCCCCACCCCTCCAGTCACCAGGGGCAGCCTCCACCAGGCCCCCACCCATGTCTCCCACCACCCCCACCCCTCCAGTCACCAGGGGCAGCCTCCACCAGGCCCCCACCCATGTCTCCCACCACCCCCACCCCTCCAGTCACCAGGGGCAGCCTCCACCAGGCCCCCACCCATGTCTCCCACCACCCCCACCCCTCCAGTCACCAGGGGCAGCCTCCACAAGGCCCCCACCCATGTCTCCCACCACCCCCACCCCCCAGTCACCAGGGGCAGCCTCCACAAGGCCCCCACCCATGTCTCACACCACCCCCACCCCTCCAGTCACCAGGGGCAGCCTCCACCAGGCCCCCACCCATGTCTCCCACCACCCCCACCCCTCCAGTCACCAGGGGCAGCCTCCACCAGGCCCCCACCCATGTCTCCCACCACCCCCACCCCTCCAGTCACCAGGGGCAGCCTCCACCAGGCCCCCACCCATGACTCCCACCACCCCCACCCCTCCAGTCACCAGGGGCAGCCTCCACCAGGCCCCCAACCATGTCTCCCACCACCCCCACCCCCCAGCAGGCCCCCACTCATGTCCCCTTGCACCCCCACCCCCCAGCACTGTGGGGCACCTGCCAGCAGGCCCCCAACCATGTCCCCTTGCACCCCCACCCCCCAGCAGGCCCCCACTCATGTCCCCCTTGCACCCCCACCCCCCAGCACTGTGGGGCACCTGCCAGCAGGCCCCCAACCATGTCCCACTCATGTCCCCTTGCACCCCCACCCCCCAGCACTGTGGGGCACCTGCCAGCAGGCCCCCAACCATGTCCCCTTGCACCTCCACCCCCCAGCAGGCCCCCACTCATGTCCCCCTTGCACCCCCACCCCCCAGCACTGTGGGGCACCTGCCAGCAGGCCCCCAACCATGTCCCACTCATGTCCCCTTGCACCCCCACCCCCCAGCAGGCCCCCACTCATGTCCCCTTGCACCCCCACCCCCCAGCACTGTGGGGCACCTGCCAGCAGGCCCCCAACCATGTCCCCTTGCACCCCCACCCCCCAGCAGGCCCCCACTCATGTCCCCCTGCACCCCCACCCCCCAGCACTGTGGGGCACCTGCCAGCAGGCCCCCAACCATGTCCCCTTGCACCCCCATCCCCCAGCACTGTGGGGCACCTGCCAGCAGGCCCCCAACCATGTCCCACTCATGTCCCCTTGCACCCCCACCCCCCAGCAGGCCCCCACTCATGTCCCCCTGCACCCCCACCCCCCAGCACTGTGGGGCACCTGCCAGCAGGCCCCCAACCATGTCCCCTTGCACCCCCACCCCCCAGCAGGCCCCCACTCATGTCCCCCTGCACCCCCACCCCCCAGCACTGTGGGGCACCTGCCAGCAGGCCCCCAACCATGTCCCCTTGCACCCCCACCCCCCAGCACTGTGGGGCACCTGCCAGCAGGCCCCCAACCATGTCCCACTCATGTCCCCTTGCACCCCCACCCCCCAGCACTGTGGGGCACCTGCCACCAGGCCCCCAACCATGTCCCACTCATGTCCCCTTGCACCCCCACCCCCCAGCACTGTGGGGCACCTGCCAGCAGGCCCCCAACCATGTCCCCTTGCACCCCCACCCCCCAGCACTGTGGGGCACCTGCCAGCAGGCCCCCAACCATGTCCCACTCATGTCCCCTTGCACCCCCACCCCCCAGCACTGTGGGGCACCTGCCACCAGGCCCCCAACCATGTCCCACTCATGTCCCCTTGCACCCCCACCCCCCAGCACTGTGGGGCACCTGCCAGCAGTCCCCCAACCATGTCCCCTTGCACCCCCACCCCCCAGCAGGCCCCCACTCATGTCCCCCTGCCCCCAGGTCCTGACGAAACGCAATCATGGCAGTAATGGGCAGCATACCCAGCACAAACACCCAGGCAAGGATTGCATCCACCCACATAGTAGATGCAATTACATGATACAACCCCAATGGCAAGTATGTAAATGAACACATGTCCCTCACACACACATACACAATGGGTGCAAGTGAATGTCAAAACCCATATCATGACATGCATGAAACCAATGAGAAAATACCACAAATGTAAGTAATAAATATATGTATTAAAGATGAAAATGAAGTAAAGAAATAAAACACACAACAATGGGGATGACAAAACAAATGGTCCATGTCCGAGAACAAATAGAAAAAATCAAAAAACAAAGGAATCCAAAAACTAATGTAGTCCAAAGCAAAATAATGGGGGGAAAAATAAGGAAAAACCATTGCCTCATGGTGAACACAAATATAAATCCAACAAATGTTTTCCAAACATCAAACTATGTACAAGAATATCCCAGGGTCCATGAGCCCAACACCATAAATGAAACCTACTACTACTAACTAATAATAAAAATATATACAGAAAAGTGGCCATTGTCCGAGCGGTCCAAAAAAAACTTAAAAAATAAAGGAAACCTAACACTAACTAACTAAAGAACTATATACAATGGCAGCGGGCAAGTCCTGCGGCTCACTCTGTGATGTTGCCGGCCAGGGCATCCTCGAACTCCATGTCGATGTCCCGGAGGCGGGACTCTGTCCTGGCCCCGAGGTCTCGCAGGGACAACCCCGTGTCCACCTCAAACTCCCTGCGAGCTTCCTCGAGGCACTCAGCCCGCCTCAACGCCCGACGCATGGAGAACTCCGCCCTGACCATGGTGAGCCGCTCCTCTTCCGCCCGCTGCCGCTCCGCACCTATCCGCTGGACCAACTGTTCCCACACAGAAGACACTGCCATCCCAGGGTTCTCCTGCCCTCCGGCCGATGCCTGCCCCTCTGATCTTGATGGCCCCGAGCCATGATGCCTCCCACGTCGAGCCTGCTGCTGCCTCCGACGCCACTGCCTCTGCCAGCACGACGGCATCCAGGCTGATGGAATCCACCGATGCCGTCGTGCACGTGCCCTGCCAGATGATGCCGGCACATCCTCCATCTGCAGGGGGACAGTTGCTGGTGTGTCCACCCCTGCTGGACCTTCGACTCCCGACTGTGGCAGGGATGGGGTCCCCACCGAGCTGGCTGCGTTGGTCGGGGCAGGTCCACAGGGGGCCCTGGTGGCATCTGGGCCAGAAGACGGCATGGAGCACGACTGGCGCATAGCCTCCACAGAGGAGGAGAGGGTCGCCAGAAGGCCACACACATGTAGGAAACCCCCGACCATGGCGGCTCCCAAATGGTTCACGTACGCACGGTGCTCTTCGTGATGATGTGCATGCTCCTCCCGGGAAGCATGCACCTCATCACGAATGCCAGCCGTGCGCAACGCGAAACCAATCAGGACCCTCTCCACACGGCCAGGGGTCCCCTCGTCCGCAGGTAGAGGAGTGTCAGATGACATGGACATCTCCCCTACCTGCGGACGGGCTTGGGATGGGGCATCCCTGCTGGTGCATGATGGTGCAGTCACAGTGTCAGGGACAGTGACATGCACAGGCACCTCCACGGCGACCTGTGCTGCCTCCTGCCCCTGGCCCTGGACTGCACCACTTGCACCAGCGGGGATGCCCCCACCAGGCCCCATGTGTGGCTCAGTAGCGGCCTCCTCACCCTCTGTGGAAACCACCAACCTGGATGTCTCCACGCCGTCTTCCGCCGGTGCAAGCCCCTGTAGGGGCTCACCCACCCCTTCCGCTGCAGCCGTGGTGGCATCCCCGCCGCTCTGCTCCACAGCGCCTTCTCCGCCCTCTTCTTCACTTGCCACTGTGTAGAGGGAGACATAGAACACAAGCATCAGGGTACTGTACAATGGTCCCCTAGACAGGAAGCAACAGCAGATGAGTGGCACTATCATACATCACTTCCATCATGTCCTGCCACAACACATGGGTCAGTGCAGGCAAAACACATACAGTAACAGGCATGGCGCATGCCATGGACATTGGCATACATGACCAAGGGACTCATGATTCATACAATGTTGGTTTTAAACTCACATGCATCATGGGTCTTGCCATCACATGCACACACCTCACCGTAGTTCCATCCATCTGGCCTCGTACACCACAGACGCAGTGGATACAAGGATGACTAGGCTGCATCAGTGAATCTGAACATTGTCACAGACATGTGTCATGCATCCATGGCAGTTACAAGTCACAGACACGCAGTTCAGACACACACACATGGGCACCATACGTGTACATGGGACCAGCACCCATCCCTCACCCCCACCCATGTCCAGGAACAGAGACTGCCATGCTTCCATGTGTCCATTCCGCACAGAGCCCCCCATGTTGCAATAGAACACATGCACCAACCATGTGGTTCACACATCACTGTACTCACATGCCTGACCATGATGTCCCTGCACACACACATACGTACATGGCCTATGTCACACATACAGGCAGGTATCAGACAACCAGCACACTGCAACATGCCCTGTCTCACACAGTAATGCTTGGCCACTTACCGGCCAACTCCAGATGGGTCTGCCTCCGAAGGATCTGGGCGTGGAGCGCTGGGTCTACGCGTTCCAGGACCCTCATCTGGATGTCACTCAGGCGTGCCCGGCCCCCCTCCGCGAGGCGCCGGGCCTTATTGAGGGTCCTGGACCTCAAGTCCTCCCAGCGCTTCTTGATGTGCTTGATGTCGCGGGTTGCCACCCCCTCCGCGTTGATGGCAACCACTACTTCGTCCCAGATCCTCTCCCATCCTTCCTTGTTGGCGCGTGGTCTTCCGAAGAGGGCATCATAATGCCCCAGGACATGCTCCACCAGGACACCAACTTCCTTCTCACTGAAGCTGGTGGCCCTCTGCCTCTCTGGCTGGGGGTCGCCACTGGTCTCAGATGGTGCTTGCCCCGACATGGCAACCCCCGAGGCAGCCGTGGGTGGGCAACTGGGTCCTGGGGCTGGGCTGTGGAGCGATGGTATCCCAGTCGGGAGTCTACTGTCCCAGCAGGGGTCGACACAGCAACTGGACCCCTGCAGATGGCTGATGTGCAGGCACCAAATGGCAGGGCACGGTGGCAGCAGGCAGGCAGGCAGGCAGGCAGGCAGCAGCAGATGGCACGTGGGAGGCTGCTCGGGGCACTGGGGGGCAGTGATTCGGCCTTCTGGGCAGGAGCGTGGTCTTCCGTGTGTATTCGCGTGGCCAGCTTGATACGGAGTGATTTGGCACGTGAAAAATCTGCACGTCAGCGTGTAATTCGAGGAAAGGGCCGTAGCGCGTAAGCACGTCTGCACGCATACGCATTTTCATTGGACCAAAGGCCCTCAGCGCGTGAACACGTCTGTGACGTGTCGTGCGAGGGTGTATCCCTCATTGCACGTGATGACAGAACACACGTGGATTACAATCAATTGCGCGTGAAAGTTCACGCCACCCCGGAACACACGTACCCAGGCTAATCGCGTGTGGAACTACCCGCACACCCGGAAAAACACGTACCCAGGCTAATCGCATGTGGAAAACTGCACGTCCGCGTGTAATGCGCGTAATCGCGCATGAAAAACTGCACGTCCGCATGTGACGTGACGCGCGCGTGCGTTTCCCTCAGCAGGGTTAAAGGTGAGCGGGCACAGCAGTTCACTGTACGTGCCTTCCGTGGAGACCGACGTGTGTTGCTGCTTCCAGTTGTTTCGCGCGCCATCTACTTCACAGCTCTCAAGGACGTAGCTCTTCTTTTGGCGGGGGTATTGGCTACGCGTGTTTTTCTGCATCGCGCTAGTCAGACGGTGAGTCGCAAACGCTCCTTTTCCCACTGCGGGTGCCCCTGTGTATTGCACCCATTTTCGATGTCATCGTAGCCTGCGTGTCCCACGCGTACGCGTTATTCGTGTTACTGGGTGCCACCGCATACTGCGGGAGGTCAAATCCACGCACGTAGGCTGCAGGGTTGCGTGCACGGTTTTACTGCAGTTTTGGGGTGCCTGAGCGTTGCGTGACCCGTCACCACATCACCGGGGTCACATACAGCCTTGCAGGTGCAGGGGGGCTGTTAACATCTTGCTTCCCACCCCCTTCACCCCAATTGCCCAGGACAATTGTGGTGTACACCTCCCATTGGCACCACTCCATCTGTGCCAGCACTATTACATCTGTGCCATGGTTGGGAGGCCACCAAAGGTGAGGGGCGCCTCAGCTGGGCGTACTCCTCGTGGCGGGCGTGGTCGGGGACGTGGCCGTGGTGACCAGGGAGTAGGGGGACTCCAGGATGTCCAGGGCAGCCACAGAGGGGGAAGAGGCAGGGGTGCGCCACTTGAGCACAATGTTGTGCCATGTGTCGGTGCAGCCATGCCACCACCCCCTGTGGTTCCGGGGGATGCAGCTCCTGCATCTGGCACTGGCACCCGTATGACCCAGCAGTCCGTTCCATCGACTGCCACGGGCCCAAGGGTAGCGGTAGCTGCAGGTGCAGCTGTGGACACCGCCACCCAGGCTCAGGGTCTGCCAGCGCAGGCTGCATTGGCACTTGAAGAGCCCTTGGTAGATCTCCAACAGGCCAGGGGGGAAACCATAGGGGCACGCCGGGCTGCTCAGACCAAGACACGTGTCCCTGGGGCAGTCATGTCATCTGCTGCCCCGAACAGCCGGGTGTTGGCAAGTGCAGGGGCAGATGCACCCAACAGCACCCCGGTTGTGAGTCTGCCAACCAGGACCGTTGCGGTCAATGACCCTGCCACAGCTGATGTTGCTGCGCAGGGTCCATTAGTGGGCACCCAGCTGCCACTGACACAAGTCAGGCCTTTGGTCATCCCTCCACTTGCCACTCCCTCGGCTCAATCCACCGAACCCACTGGCCATACTGGTCAGGGCGGCATTAGCCAGCCAGGGTCTGCGCCACAGTCCAAGAGGAGGAAGGTTGCACCTGCAGCACAGGCTGGGACCCCACACACAGCCACAACCTCCTGCACGTCGAGGAAGAAGCCTTTCTGTAAGCAGGAACTGGACTTCCTCGTGGACTACGTGCGGGGACACAGCCGTGACATGCTAGTGGGTGCCAATAGTCAGACTACGGCTGCCCAACGTGACACCCACTGGAAGCATGTTGCGGAACATGTCAGTTCATTCGGCCATGAGGTGCGCACAGCGCAGGAGTGCAAAAAGCGCTGGAATGACATCAAGTGCAGCACTAAGGCTAAGCGTGCCTCAAATTACAACTTGACTCTGGTGACTGGCGGTGGGCCTGCACCAGAGGAGGAAGAACTCACTCCGCATGAGGCTCTCGTTGCGGAGTTCATACCACCAGAATTGGTCGAAGGTGTGGGAGAGATGCTGGACTTTGATGCCCAGTCCAGTGAGTGTTGAAGCGTAGTTGTTGAGGACGTGTGTGTTTCACTTGTGGGATGTGTTGTGCATGATTGCTGCTACATGTGACGTGTACATGGTTCTGAGGTGTAAGTAATGCAATGCTACCGTCATGCATGTCTCCTCTGCCTGCATGCGGGACTCCATGTGGGCATGCTCCCTTGCCCCTCCTCCGCCACTCTGCACCCCAGTTCCACCTTTGCACTGGTCTGCTACATTCTTGCCAATGTGTAGTTTCTTGTTCATGTGTCCTGTGTAGATGCTAACTTCCAGCTTAGAAACTACCAGACATATGCCGTGTGGTACAGCCTTAGTACTCGATGCAGGGTATCCCACTTGTACTGTGCATGGGTCAGATGTCCCGCAGGGACATGAGTGCCCATTCATGCTCCATGTGCATTGCACGCATGCCCCTATGTGTCCTTGACTGGAGGTTCACTGTAATATGAGTCCTTGGTTACATACATTGCCTGCCATATTATCGGCCTCCCCATGTCAACTGTGGCTCAGTCCTGCGTTGCACACATGTTTAGGCAATGACAATCTGTGTGGCTCACAGGCCTCAGCCTGTTCAATGGCCAATGACTCTGTCCAACTCTTGTTGTGTCTTCCTCACACGTGGCTGGCCTCCGGATCTTCCATCATGTGTCCTGCCCACTGTCCCAGCATCATTAGCAGTGTTGTAATCTGATTCACATTAAGCTGTTGATGCCAGTCAACACTGCTTGTCAATACACAGGTGTATGGGCAGCCTTTTGATACCATGCTAGGCATCCCTGCTTTGGTACTGGGGTGGAGGGGTGCTTGGCTGCTAGACATGGTACACATTGAATACACAATGCACGTGATGTCTGAATTTGATATTGCACTGCCTTCACATTTCCTGGCACACACCATGGAGTGCTTGTACATGTAGGTAGTGAGTGGCGTACACATTTTCAGCACTGCATAGACCCACTTCCATGCAAACTGCCACCTTTCAACAGGTCTGATCACAGTGGCTATTCAAAGTAGACCCAGCATGCATGCCAGGTCATATGTTGTGTGTCACATGTCTGCCGGATGCCTTTGCTGTCGGTGTGTGTGTGTGTTGTGTGCTTCTGACATGTGTAGTGACCTTTTCCTCTCTATTTTTCAGGTGATGACGCAATGGATGCAGAGGATGGTGTTGTCACGCCAGACACAGGGTTGGTAAGACCACATCAACCCGGCACTAGTGGGGGTCGTGGGGTGGTAGGCCACGAAACCCCCCAAGTGCTGCAGTCCATCCTGTCTCTGGCTGCCTATGAGTCCAGCCTTGATGACGACTCTGACGTCCATGTTGAGTTGGATGACCATCAAGTCCATGTGTCAGGGGTGAGTGATTCTGATGTGGACACTCCTCTGTCTGCGACACCTGCACTGAGGGATCAGACAGTCTTGGTTCCTCCGCCCGTGGTGGATCGGGACGCAGGGTCACCCTCCACACCAGTCACTGATGTGCCTGGGACATCACGTCGACGGGGGCATGTAGTCGTGCAGCCGCAGGCGGTGCCAACACAGCGAGGACCTCCGGTCCTTGGGTCCCGCAGGGGTCAAGCCCGGCAACGCGGTCGCCGCGCGCAACCGCTGTATACTGAGTGGGAGCAAGACATGACTGCCAATTCCGAACGGCAGGGGGCAGCAATGGAGAACATCGCTGACAGCATGGAGCGTGTGGCCCGATCTGTGCTCCCCCCTGCTAGGCAGGTGCTTCTCCAGCAGCAGGCGGCACGGTCCACGGCCCGCTCGCTCAGGCTGGGCATGGCGGCCTCAGACAGGGCACGCCAGGCTGAAATGTCGTCTCTGCGTCAAGAAATTGCTGCTCACGCAGAGGCGCACATGGATGCCCTGAGGGAGGAGTATGCCTCCCTCAGATCCACTCTGGGTGTCCTTATGATGTCCCAGAGGCAGCAGGCAGAGGAGAGGTTTGCACAGCTTGAGCGCACCATCTCGGCTGAGCTACAGGCTTGCCGGGAGGTGCAGCGGTTGTCCAGCCAGGCCTTGCAGGAGGAACTCCGTGTTACACGTGCTACCTTGCAAGAGGAAGCACGTGTATCACGTGAGGTTCTGCATGCAGACCTATGTAACATCGCCACACAGAACCAGGCTCACCTGTCCGGCAGACTTGCTGCCGACGAGGGGCAAGCTGCGGCTAGGCGTGGCCAGGTTACTGTGCCACGTCCTCCTTTCCAGGATGAGCCAGACTCGGACGACCATCTATCTCCCACATAGGTCGTGCTGTGCAGGCGTTGAGCCCATGGAGGTATTTTTTTTTGGCTCAGCATCATCGCATGTGGATGTTGAGCAGCACCCTGTACCTCCCCCCTCCTGGGTGCCTCCCCTCCCCCCCGGGTCGTATGTGGCCATTTTTGATTTTTCTTTTAGTTTAGTTAGTTAAGTTTCTGTTTGATAGTTAGTTTAAATAGGTAATGTAGGTTTTCCATAGTTAGTGTAATTAGTTAATAGTTGAGTTAGTTTAAAATTTGTAGTCTATTGTGCTTTCATGTGACAGTGCGGTGCCTTGTGGTTTTTGAAGGCATCCACTGTCTGTTCCAGCTGGGCCCTTCATGGTTGTCTTGTGTATGTGTTTGCTGCTTGGGTTCCTTGACTCACATATGCCACTCCTGCCTCCCTTATCCATGGGCTCGCAAGGATGGTTCGGTGTTACAGAATTTTACACAAGGGCTTTGGACTGTCATATCTGTGGCATGTCTGGTGCTTTGTGACTTGTGTTGACACCCCTAGTGGGGATGATTTAGGTGTAATTGTCCACTGTTCAGCTTTTGCTAGATGGGGTGTGTCATGATTAATGTGGACATTGATTGCTATGCATTGTGTATTATGTCTCATTTCTTTCCTGTACACGTGCCTGTTGCAATTCATGCTGTAGATAGTGTTCCACACTTTGGAAGTCAAAGACGGACTGATGGTGTGATTTGTGATGTGACTCTCTGACATGGTCAAGTAATGAGATGCCTGATGAGACACACACAGATCACTTTGATGCATTAATCATTTGTTTCATGCACTTTCTGCAGTGGGATGAGGCGCCAGAGCACCTTTGCCAGCAGACATGGCCCATTGGACGACGGAATTCCTGACCCGTTTGTTGGTGCCCACATGCACATGTGTGCACGAGCAGAGCCACAGTGATTGCAGACCCACATCCTAGAACTGCTGACATGTTCCAAGGAACTCCAGGCAAGGTGAGCATCACAGGGGGGCCACGACACAGCAAAGCTTGCACCAGGCGAGTTGCACATGCAGGCTTAGTCACAGCACTGAGGGTGAGCTTAGATGAATATTGGTGTTGAAGCACACAATGCAGCTCAGATGTGTTTGTGGACTGATGGCTGTTGATAGTAGGGTTGTCTGGGACACATGCAGGGGCAGTGGCACATACCCTGTGGTACACCAAGGTTCATTGAGGCACTTGTATCAACCATGTAGCCTTCAGAGACATGGAAAGGGGCAGCTCACAGGGACATACAGCAAGGGACATACTTGGGTGCAGTGCATGTCTAGTCCACGTACTTCATGATAAATGCACTGCCAACTTTGTTTTGGTCATGGTGGTACGCAACTTGCTCTGTAGTCATGGCTTGCCATATGGGTCTGTCTGCTTACCCAGGGAACATTGCATGTTGTGTGAATTGTGACACATTGGTGTTCCATTTGCCACGCACCCACCAGCGCCTGACTCACTGCATTGACTGTGTATGACCCGTCACAGGGGTGATGTTATATATGGGTACGAAGCATCGAGCACTGATTGTCTGTTTGTAGAGTAGTTTGTTGCTATGGGGCATGTTTTGTGTTGTGTTTTCATGTAATTGGCACATACAGGTTGTTGACTGTGTCTCTCTTTGCAGCATTGGAGTGCTCCTGTAACCGGCCCTGAGAGTGCGCAGGCAGGAGGCCAGCACTCAAAACCAGAGCTAAGTGTCTTGTTGTTTTCCTTACAAACTGCCCTGCATAGGCTTGCTGGGGAGTGTACTGATGCACGGATGTATGTGTGGTCCTATTTGGTATGTTTTTTTCCCTAATCACCCGTGATCCTATGCAATTATGAAACCTGTACCCTCTACCCGGTGTTCCTGCTTCCCGTGCCTATCCAAGCAACGTTCCCCGACCCTCTTTCCCCACTGGGGTTGCGGATGCCTGTGTAAGCCCCGAACTTGCAGGCGCCAAAACCCTAGAGGGGGTGGTTGGTTCGTACCACTCCTGAGCCTGGACTACAGAATGTCATGACAATGATGTCCAAGTTTGTTTGGATTGTGTATGTGTTCATGCAGGTTGTAAATTTTCGTGCATTCCCTAGTTTCATGTGTCATTCCTCCTCCCCTCACCTGCCACTCATTCCAGTCATCCAGTGTGTCTACACCTGTCCCGACTGCATATCCCTGAACCTCATTCCCCACCATGATCTCAGGGGCCTGTGTGAGTTTGACCTTGCAGGCACCCGGGACATGGTGTGGGTGGTTGTTTCATGAGACTCCCGCGCCTGTACAGGGGACCTGTGACAGTACACATCCATTCATTGTGCATCATCCTATGTCATGTACCACACATGTCTCACATCCTGTCGTGACATTGTTCTGCTGTGCTACCTTGGTTGTTGCATCATTGTGGTAGTACTTGGCGTTTGTGAGGTACTGCTACGTCAAGTCATCTACTGGAGGGTGTTTGGGTTCGTTTTCATGCCTTGGATTTTGTGATTTTGTAAATGAGTGTGGATTCTGAGGGTTCAGGCATCTTTTTACACACAAGGTGGGAGATGGACACGAAGGGTAAAGGTGATCCTGTGGCCAGGTGGAAATGAGGGTTGGAGGCTCCATGACCCAGGTGCAGTTGTTCAGCGGGTCGGGTCATAGTCATTTGCGCGGGAGGGGGGGGTTGTTGTTGATAGTTGCATTGCCCTGCAGTGTGATGGGAACTCTGTCATTGTAATGTTGTTGTCCAATGTACATGTTGTGTTCTGCTGATCAATGCCTGTTCATGTTTTGTGTTTTCCTTTCAGGTGCGAGGGGATAGTTGTGGTTTGACATGCTGGGGTGTACACATGGTGGATGTTCACATGTGATGTGTAGGGAACACTGATGGTCACTTGAGTGCACATGCATATGTGGAGTGCATGTCCCTGCAGAACCACACACTTGCACTCGGATGCACTCCATGTACTCCCACCCTTGCATATCCACGTGTACACTGTTTGCCTTCTGGTGCCCACTGTGTCCCGGCAGCACATGTTCTGTGACCGATTATGGTTCCAGTACATGCCAAATTTGATGTTTGATGTAGTCTGTCACTTAGATGTGATGCTCAGGGTGTGCATCACACGCAATGGCTGTTCACTGTGCTGTGCGCTGAGCAGTGTGATGCAGGAGTGGGACACTGCACACATGAGCTGCAGTGTTGATTTTGCAATGCATAATGTGCATATAGACAGGCATTCATTGTGATGTTACGTCTACGACTGTTGCAATGCATTTTGAAACGACTTATTTTGGGTGGGACATTTTGTTGGTCTGTCATTTCATCTGATTCCGGGTCAGGCATCATTGTCCGATGCCACTGTACATTTAGGACATGGCAATGTGTACCTTATTGTTACTGCGTCAGTGTATGGGTATTGCTTGCCATGTCATGTTGATGTTTGGGAGGGTTTGAGTGACATGACAGTGATGGCCATGGCCTGTTTTGCAGGTGTGTGTGATGCACACCTTGCATGTCCAGGTCATCCGCTTCTCAGAGCAACTAGCTGGGGGTAGGTTTCTCTCCGCTGCAGGGCCCTCCCCCTGGAACAGACTTCCTGCCTGACTTGAACTTGAGGGGAACCATCTCCAGTTCTGGAAGCACCTCAAGACCTTCCTCTTTGCTTCTGCTTACTCTCTGCCTCTCCCTTGCAGAATTCTTCACTGGAACTGCACAGGAGCTGCTACTGGGACACTCTCACCAACCTCGGTCCCTGGCCCAGCCACTGTCCACTTGCACTGCCACCCTGGCAACCCCTGCACTGCAGTACTGTCTCTCTATCCCTACAGCCCTCCCTTCCCAGCACTTGTCTGCACTTATCTTTGCAGTTGCCACCAGGCGACCTATGTATTATTCTTTTGGCCTACTTCCCCTGTACTGGACTCCCCCCCACCCTTCCCCTTGCACTTTTCCCTTCCCCCTACCCCTGCACTTGCACAATCTCAATGACACCTGGCCTAGTAGTACCGTTCTCTGTGTTCCCTTGTTCCCCCCCCCTGCCTCATTGGGCCTTGGAATACTTGTGTATGGCCCATGTCATGTCACATGTCATATGTGTGCATTTTGGTTGCACAGGATAGCTTGTGTTTAAGTAGCTAGGGATGCAGACGATGTGGCACTTCCATGGCAACTATCTCAGGGTGGTAGGGTTGTGACAGTTGACTGTCACTTTGTCATCATCGATTGTCACCTGGTATGTGCCAGGCCTGTGTGCACTCCGCAGGGGTGGGAGTTTAGGTGAAAAATGTGGCCACAAGCTGGGTCCGGGCTTCCTCGCCACGTGCCCTGTCCCCTCCCATGGGCAGCGCCTGTGCCTGTGGTTGGGGATGTGGGGGCACCACCATGTCCACCGGGACGCCCTGCCGTGTTGCAACATTGTGCAGGACACATGCTGCCACAATGATCCTGCACACTACTCGTGGTGCATAGAGTAGTTGCCCACCAGAGCGGTCAAGGGAGCGGAAACGTGACTTGAGCACTCCGAATGTGCGCTCCACTATGCCCCTGGATGCAATATGGGCGGCGTTGTATCTTACCTGGGGTGGTGTGGTGGGGTTCCGGATTGGCGTCATCATGTGGTTGCTCAGAGGGTAGGCACTGTCCCCTGGGGAGGTGATAATAATTGAGATTATTAGGGTTGGGATATTTGTCTGTGTGTGACTTGCATGCATGTGCAAGGGCATTTGTACTGACCTAGGAGCCATGTGTCGCCATGCTGCCCAGCTTCCAGGGCCCGGCTCAGGGCGGACATTCTGTATATGAAACTGTCATGGGTGGAGCCAGGGTAGTTTGCATAGACAGAGGTGATGATTCCCTTTGCATCGCATACCACCTGTACATTGTTGGAATGCCAGTGCTTGCGGTTTCGGTAGATGTGCTCAGTGGCCCTAGGTGGACGTAGGGCCACATGGGTGCAATCTATGGCACCGAGCACTTTGGGGAAGTGTGCCACCCTGAAAAAATCCAGGACAACGGCCTGCCTTTCTGCGGGTGTTCTGGGCATGTATATGTGCCTGCGGACTGAGGGGCGCGCTGTCATGATTGCCAGTACCTGGTGTAGGCAGCGTGACTGCGTGGCCTGTGAGACCCCCCCCACTATGGAAGTGGTCCGCTGAAACGACCCAGTGGCCAAAAAATGCAAGACATTGAGCAGCTTCTCCAAGGGGCTCAATGCTTGGGAGCAAAGGGTGGGGGATGTGAGGTCATCTTCCCACTCCCTGACCAGGTCTAGGATGATATGGGGTGGAAACCTATACCTGCCGTAGACCTGGTCGTCAGGCATCCCAAAAAGGCTTGTTCGTGGTGCAAAAATGCGTGCCCTGGCTATTCTCCTCCTCCTGCGGTGTCCCACAATCAGTGCAGCAACAAATGGGGCATTCATCGTCGCTGTATATACACGTTTGTTGTTTGCGCGCACTTTTATGCTGTGCGCGGGCGCGGGACGCCTCCGTGTGGGCGGACTCGTTGGTTTCCCGTATTCGGGTGTCATCGCGTGTGATCGGAGGGGAGCGAGCGTACACGCGATTGGCCTGGGTACGTGTGTTTCGGGGTGCGCGGGTAGTTCCACACGCCATTGGCCTGGGTACGTGTGTTTCGGGGTGCGCGGGTAGTTCCACACGCCATTGGCCTGGGTACGTGTGTTTCGGGGTGCGCGGGTAGTTCCACACGCCATTGGCCTGGGTACGTGTGTTTCGGGGTGCGCGGGTAGTTCCACACGCCATTGGCCTGGGTACGTGTGTTTCGGGGTGCGCGGGTAGTTCCACACGCCATTGGCCTGGGTACGTGTGTTCCGGGGTGCCGTGAACTTTCACACGTGATTGGTTGAAATCCACGTGTGTTCTGTCATCACGTGCAATGAGGAATACTCCCTCGCACGTCACGTCACAGACGCGCTCACGCGCTGAGGGCCTTTGGTCCAATGAAAATGTGTATGCGTGCAGACGCGCTTACGCGCTAAGGGCCTTTCCTCGAATTACACGCTGACGTGCAGAATTTTCACGTGCCAAATCACTCCGTATCAAGCTGGCCACGCGTAAGCACACGGAAGACCACGCTCCTGCCCAGAAGGCCGAACTACTGCCCCCCAGAGCCCCGAACACGCTCCCACCTGCCATCTGCTGCTGCCTGACTGCCTGCTGCCCACGTGCCCTGCCATTTGCTGCCTGCACATCAGCCAGGGGTGCTGTTGGTGTGACCACCCCTGCTGGAACCAAAGACTCCCGACTGGGATTCCATCGCTCCACAGCCCAGCCCCAGGACCCAGTTGCCCACCCACTCCTGCCTCTGGGGTTGTCATGTCGGGGCAAACTCCATCTGTGACCACTGACAACCCCCGGCCAGAGAGGCAGAGGGGCACCAGCTTCAGTGCCACCGAAGTTGGTGTCCTGGTGGAGCAAGTCCTGGGGCAGTATGATGCCCTCTTCGGAAGTTCCCGTGCCGACAAGGAAGGACGGACTCGGATCTGGACTGACATCGTGACTGCCATCAACGCGGAGGGGGTGGCAGTCCGCGACTTCCAACATGTCAAGAAGCGCTGGGAGGACTTCAGGTCCAGGACCCTGAACAAGGCCCGGCGCCTCTTGAAGGCAGCGGATGCCAAGGGGCGCCGGGGCCACTTGTCGGAGGAACAGATGAGGGTCCTGGAACACATATCCCCAGCGCTCCACGTCCAGGTCCTTGAGAGGCAGACCCGTCTGGAGTCGAGCGGTGAGTGTACATGCATCCTGATTGTGAGCAGTGCGTGTGGTGATTGTTCAGTAGTGTGCAGGTTGCACATCTGTTTGTATGGGGTCGAGTATGGGTGCGGGTGTACAGGTCCGTGGGGCTGACACATGCGAGGGCTGTAATGTGTGAGACATGGATGGTGCCTGTGTGTGTGGGCCTGCATGCCAAATGCAGTTGTGTGGGCACACAAGTTTGTATGAATGTGTATGTGAGTAGACATGTCCGTGATGTCACGCATGTATGTTGTTTTCAGCTGCATGTATCAGCGCTGTGTACATGTGCATGTGTGTGTATTTGACAAGGGTGCAACAGTGATGCAACATGGATGCATGTGACAGCGGTATGTGGAAGCCTGATGGGCAGATGTGACATGGATGCCCGTCTGAACAGTGCGACACTTGGCAGAGGTGTACACATGCATGCAAGTGTGGTGGTGTGTGTACATGTGTGGTGCACTTCCTGTGTTGCATGTGATGTCTGGCTCACCTTTGGCTGCTCATGCTGTTGTATGTGTATGGATGGTGTTGGCAGTTGCGATATGGCTGTGGTATGGCTCGTGTGTGCGAGTTGTAATGACATGTGTGTTGGGGATCGTGATGACATGTCTGAGGTTTGCCAATGCCACTCATGTACAACTGTCATGTGTGTATGTGTCCATTGTACATTGCCCTGATGCGTGTGTTTTGTTTCTCCCTGTCTGCAGCGTCAACTGATGAAGAGGGCGGAGAAGGTGCTGTGGAGCACAGCAGCGGGGATCCCACCGCCAGCCGGAGACGCAAGGCCCGGCTCCCCTCCCATGTTGTCATCTCGTCGGGGAGTGAGGAGTCCGGTGCCGCGTCCCAGGCCGCAGCTGCCGGGGGGAGGTCCAAGAGGCGGAGGTTGCAGTTGGACTCCTCGGCAGCAGAAGGGGCAGCTGGGACCCCACAGGGCCCAACGGGGGAAGATGGCACAGAGTCATCCAGGTTGGTGGGGGGTTTGGTGGAGGAGGAGGCCGTGCAAGCACCAGAGACGGGGTCTGGGGGTGGGGATCCCACTGGTGCTAGTGGTGCAGTGCAGGACCAGGGACAGGAGGCAGCACAGGCCGCCGCGGAGGTGCCTGTGTGCAATCCTGTCCCTGATCCTGTCCCTGCATCATCTTGCACCAGCAGGGATGCCTATGTCCAGACCAGTTTTCAGGCAGGGGATGAGCTGACGTCAACTGGCCTTCCTCTGCCTGCGGACGTGGCTATCCAGGCCCGGGTTGAGCCTGTCCCGGCTGGTGTGGCGTTGCGTCAACGGGCCATGCGAGGTGACCTGCAGTCTTTTCATGAAGAGACTGCACGTCATCTCGAATGGCTCGTTGACCACGTCAGCCTGCTGGGACAGGTCACCCAGGCCGGATTTCTCCGTCTGATGGGGCTTGCCACGACCCCCTCCTCAGCTGGACCCCCTACGCGCCAGTCGTACTCTGTGCCATCTTCCCACCCATCAGTCACCTGGGTGCCCTGTGGAGCTGCCTCTGACGGTGCGGCCAGGCTGGTGGAGGAGGCATCCCTGCCACAGTCGGGAGTCGGACGTCCAGCAGGGGTGGCCACGTCAACGACTGCACCCCAGCCGGCGGAGGATGTGCAGGCAGCAGGAGGCAGTGCAGGGGCAGAGGCACAGCAGCAGCAGCACCATGGTGGGAGCCATGAAGGCTCGGGGCCTTCGACATCGGAGGGGCAGGCATCGGCCGGAGGGCAGGAGGACCCAGGACAGAGAGTGTCTTCCGTGTGGCAGCGGTTGGGCCACGCCATAGATGCGGAGCGGCAGCGGGCGGAAGAGGCACGGCTCTCAATGGTCAGGGCGGAGAACTCCATGCAGAGGGCCCAGAGGCGGGCTGAGTGCCTCGAGGCAATCTGCAGGGGTTTGGAGGTGGACACGTCGACGGCCCTGCGGACCCTCGGGGCCATGGAGGAGGACCGCCTCCGGGACATTGAGGAGGAGTTCGATGATGCCCTGGCCCGGCACATCCAGAAGTGAGCCGTGGAACTAGCCCGCTGCCCTTGTACATAGCTATGTAGGTAGTGTTAGGTTTCATTTTTGTTTTTGTTTCATTTGGACCTTTTGGACATTGGCCACATTTTTGTATATATTTTTTTTATTAGTTAGTGTAGTTAGATAGGTTTCCTTTATTTTGTTGGGATAATGGACCCTGGCTTCTTGCATTGTACATTGTTGTAGACTTGTACATACTTTCTTTTTTGACATTCTCCATGGATCAATGGCTTTTATTTTTATTTCCCATTGGATTTTGTTTTGTGGACATTGACTTTGTACAACATTACTTTGGATTTCAATATATTTTTATTTTTTTTATTTTGAACGGACATGCTTCTTTTCATTTTTTTACATTCACATTTCAGTTTCTTCATTTTTGATTCTATTCATGTTTCCTTTAATACATTATTTTTTTGTTGAACTTCAATGTGTGGTATCTCATTGTTTTCATGCATTTCATGTTATGTGTTTTGAGATTCACTGACACCCATTGGGTGTATGTGAGGGACATGTGTTTGTTTCGGAACTTGCAATTGGTGTTCTGTGATGTGATTGCAAATTATGAGTGGGTGGATGCAATACTCGGGTGGGTGTTTTGCATTTGGGGGCTGCCCATAGAGACCAGGGTTCTGGATTGTGATGACATGTTGGGTGGGGAACATGAGTTGGACATGGGTGGGGGCCTGGTGGAGGCTGCCCCTGCACTGCTGGGGGGTGGGGGTGCAAGGGGACATGAGTGGGACTTGGTTGGGGGCCTGCTGGCAGGTGCCCCACAGTGCTGGGGGGTGGGGGTGCAGGGGGACATGAGTGGGGTCCTGCTGGGGGGTGGGGGTGCAAGGGGACATGGTTGGGGGCCTGCTGGCAGGTGCCCCACAGTGCTGGGGGGTGGGGGTGCGAGGGGACATGAGTGGGGGCCTGCTGGGGGGGTGGGGTGGTGGGAGACATGGTTGGGGGCCTGGTGGAGGCTGCCCCTGGTGACTGGAGGGGTGGGGGTGGTGGGAGACATGGGTGGGGGCCTGGTGGAGGCTGCCCCTGGTGATTGGAGGGGTGGGGGTGGTGGGAGACATAGGTGGGGGCCTGGTGGAGGCTGCCCCTGGTGACTGGAGGGGTGGGGGTGGTGGGAGACATGGGTGGGGGCCTTGTGGAGTCTGCCCCTGGTGACTGGAGGGGTGGGGGTGGTGGGAGACATGGGTGGGGGCCTTGTGGAGGCTGCCCCTGGTGACTGGGGGGTGGGGGTGGTGGGAGACATGGGTGGGGGCCTTGTGGAGGCTGCCCCTGGTGACTGGAGGGGTGGGGGTGGTGGAAGACATGGGTGGGGGCCTGGTGGAGGCTGCCCCTGCACTGCTGGGGGGTGGGGGTGCTGGGAGACATGGGTGGGGGCCTGGTGGAGGCTGCCCCTGGTGACTGGGGGGGTGGGGGTACTGGGAGACATGGGTGGGGGCCTGGTGGAGGCTGCCCCTGGTGACTGGAGGGGTGGGGGTGGTGGGAGACATGGGTGGGGGCCTTGTGGAGACTGCCCCTGGTGACTGGAGGGGTGGGGGTGGTGGGAGACATGGGTGGGGGCCTTGTGGAGGCTGCCCCTGGTGACTGGGGGGTGGGGGTGCTGGGAGACATGGGTGGGGGCCTTGTGGAGGCTGCCCCTGGTGACTGGGGGAGGGGGTGCTGGGAGACATGGGTGGGGGCCTTGTGGAGGCTGCCCCTGGTGACTGGAGGGGTGGGGGTGGTGTGAGACATGGGTGGGGGCCTTGTGGAGGCTGCCCCTGGTGACTGGGGCGTGGGGGTGGTGGGAGACATGGGTGGGGGCCTGGTGGAGGCTGCCCCTGCACTGCTGGGGGGTGGGGGTGGTGGGAGACATGGGTGGGGGCCTGGTGGAGGCTGCCCCTGGTGACTGGGGGGGTGGGGTGGTGGGAGACATGGGTGGGGGCCTGGTGGAGGCTGCCCCTGCACTGCTGGGGGGTGGGGGTGGTGGGAGACATGGGTGGGGGCCTGGTGGAGGCTGCCCTTGGTGACTGGGGGTGGTGGGAGACATGGGTGGGGGCCTGGTGGAGGCTGCCCCTGCACTGCTGGGGGGTGGGGGTGCTGGGAGACATGGGTGGGGGCCTGGTGGAGGCTGCCCCTGGTGACTGGGGGGGTGGGGGTGGTGGGAGACATGGGTGGGGGCCTGGTGGAGGCTTCCCCTGCACTGCTGGGGGGTGGGGGTGCAGGGGGACATGAGTGGGGGCCTGCTGGGGGGTGGGGGTGCAAGGGGACATGTGGCTTGGCTGGGGGGCATGCCCATGGTGGATGGGCTGCCTGCTGGACATGACCAGGGGTGCAGGGTAGTCCCCTGTGGTGTGGGCTGCCTGCAGAGGTCGTGGAGGGGGTAGAGGGGAGACCTGGGAGGACCCACACTGGCAATTCACCTCTTCAACTTCCCGCACACCTACGTAATACACTGCCCCACTCGCACAGGCCCAATCGCGTGTAGGATTTCTCGCGCACCCCTGAAATCCACGTACCCAGGCCAATCGCGTGTACATTTTCTCGCGCACCCCTGAAATCCACGTACCCAGGCCAATGGCGTGTAGATTTTCTCGCGCACCCCTGAAATCCACGTACCCAGGCCAATCGCGTGTAGAATTTCTCGCGCACCCCTGAAATCCACGTACCCAGGCCAATCGCGTGTAGAATTTCTCGCGCACCCCTGAAATCCACGTACCCAGGCCAATCGCGTGTAGAATTTCTCTCGCACCCCTGAAATCCACGTACCCAGGCCAATCGCGTGTAGAATTTCTCGCGCACCCCTGAAATCCACGTACCCAGGCCAATCGTGTGTAGAATTTCTCGCGCACCCCTGAAATCCACGTACCCAGGCCAATCGCGTGTAGAATGTCTCGCGCACCCCTGAAATCCACGTACCCAGCCCAATCGCGTGTAGAATTTCTCGCGCACCCCTGAAATCCACGTACCCAGGCCAATCGCGTGTAGAATTTCTCGCGCACCCCTGAAATCCACGTACACAGCCCAATCGCGTGTAGATTTTCTCGCGCACCCCTGTAATACACGTACCCAGGCCAATCGCGTGTAGAATTTCTCGCGCACCCCTGAAATCCACGTACCCAGGCCAATCGCGTGTAGAATTTCTCGCGCACCCCTGAAATCCACGTACCCAGGCCAATCGCGTGTAGAATTTCTCGCGCACCCCTGAAATCCACGTACCCAGGCCAATCGCGTGTAGAATTTCTCGCGCACCCCTGAAATCCACGTACCCAGGCCAATCGCGTGTAGAATTTCTCGCGCACCCCTGAAATCCACGTACCCAGGCCAATCGCGTGTAGAATGTCTCGCGCACCCCTGAAATCCATGTACCCAGCCCAATCGCGTGTAGAATTTCTCGCGCACCCCTGAAATCCACGTACCCAGGCCAATCGCGTGTAGAATTTCTCGCGCACCCCTGAAATCCACGTACCCAGCCCAATCGCGTGTAGATTTTCTCGCGCACCCCTGTAATACACGTACCCAGGCCAATCGCGTGTAGAATTTCTCGCGCACCCCTGAAATCCACGTACCCAGGCCAATCGCGTGTAGATTTTCTCGCGCACCCCTGTAATACACGTACCCAGGCCTATCGCGTGTGGGGACACCCGCACACCCCTGAAATACACGCTCCCCGCTCTGCGTTTGCTGCTGCCCTTTGCGCTGGATTGGGGATTTTGATGGCTTTTCCCTGCGCAAGGGGCGTTCTTGGGGGCGTAACTGACGCTGCTGCAGGGTCGCTGCGCCACTCTGCGCCACGGCTGGTTGTGGATGTTGGAATCCATGAATACGCTATGCGCCTGAATGTGTTTCGGCGCACGCGGCTGGCGCAGACTACCGCACGCGCACACTGTGCGCCAGCCGCGTGCGCCACTTGTGCGCCGAATTCTATGAATTGGCCCCCAAATTACTACATTTGCAACGCAGAAATTCCAGTGGTGAGGAAGTGTACAGGAATTGCATGATGGCGAAGAGACCTGACAGAATAGAAGTCAGAAAGAGTAATAGATTCGAGTCAACCAGAGTGCCTACATCAGGACGTGATTGTCAAAACAAAGAACAGCTTACACAGAGCGGAAGGGGGAGAACCAGACAAAGAGGGTGTTACAGATGTGGTAGTCCAAGTCACTGGGCAAACAACAAAGAGTGTCCTGCTCTCAAAATGATTTGTAGGAGATGCGGAGGTAAAGGACACATAGCCAAATGTTGCAGGAGCAACCTGAGTGAAGAACAAAATTCGAATTGGATTGGAAATGATGATGAAGAAGAGGAGTGTGTGTTCATGGTCACAGATGAAGATGAACATGTTGAAAGTCCAAAGACGGAAATTGCTGTGAATGGTTTACCGGTTGTTATGATGGCAGACTCAGGAGCCAAGTACACACTTATACCAGAAGAAATGTGGAAGAAATGTGGTCCAGAATACCTACATGAAGCAGATGTAAGACTTAAAGCGTATGGTGGAGCCAGAATAGATTTAATTGGATGGTTTATTGCTAAGTTAGAGTTTAAAGGCAGACAAGCGAGTGGTCGCATTTATGTCTCAAAAAGAGGGGAAACTGCATTACTTAGCTGGACCCATCAAAAACTGCTCAGAGTGTGACTGGATCCAAATGCTGATGAAGCAGTTTATCAAGTTGACGGAACAAATGTTGAAGATATTAGGAAAATCAATGATGAAATATTCAGAGATGATGTGATTGGGTGTTTAAAAGGTTTTTCACACCGCATATTACTCAAGAATGGTTCAAGACCCATTGCCCAGAAACTCAGAAATGTACCTCTAGCTCTCAAGATAGAAGTCAAAGAAGAACTGAAAAAATTGGAAATGCTAGGCATAATTGAGAAGGTTGATGCTGCAGAATGGGTTTCGCCGTTGGTTATAGTAAGGAAAACAACTGGAAAAGTAAGGTTGTGCGTTGATATGAGGGAATTGAACAAGTGCGTGATCCCAGACAGACATCCGTTGCCCAATATACAGGAATTGATATCCAGCCTAGGACCGGCGAAAGTGTTTTCCACTTTAGACCTCACAGCAGCATATCACCAAATCAAGTTACACGAAGACTCCAAGTGCCTAACTGCTTTTATCACGCCAGAAGGACTCTACCAGTTTCGGAGAATGCCGTTTGGGTTAATTTCAGCAGCTTCTGTTTTTCAAAGAGTTATGCAAAGGATTCTTGGTGACATGGAAGGAGTAGTGTTCTTTCAAGACGATGTATTGATATATGACAAGGATCAAGAAGAACACACTAAGAGACTAAATAGAGTTCTACGAGAATTGTACAAAGCTGGGATGGTGTTGAGTAAAACCAAATCTAAGATAAACAGGAAGGAAATAGAATATTTAGGACATGTGATATCGGGAGAAGGTATCAGACCAAAGAAAGATCTGACAGATTCCATCAAATCTATGAATGTACCAGACAACAAGGAACAGCTAAGGACATTCCTTGGGATGGCAGAATATTATGCTAAATTCATAGAAAACTTTTCAGCCCATACAGTTGAATTGAGAAACCTATTAAAGATGAACAAGAAATTTGAGTGGAACAAGAATTGTGAGAAGGAATTTCTTTTCATTAAAGAAGCCTTAACCCGAGCTCCAGCACTTCAAAGTTACGTTAGAGGTAGGAAGACTATAATAACGACAGATGCAAGTGAAGTAGGTCTGGGTGCATCCTTGTCACAACATCACAATGGACAAGAAGTAGTAGTTGCATTCGCATCCAGATTGTTAAAAGGAGCAGAGAAGAACTATGCCACCATAGAGAAGGAGGCTTTAGCAATTAAATGGGCCACTGAGAAATTTTGGACTTTTGTCTGGGGAGTACAATTTACTATTTACACAGACCACAAGCCTTTAGTAGAGATTTTCAGTACCAAAGGTCTAGATAAAGTGTCTAGCAGAATCAGGAGATGGGTTTCGAGATTACAAGAATTCAACTTCAAAATTGAACATATTCCTGGTACAAAAAATGTCACAGCAGATTGTCTGTCACGACTGACTAGCTTAGATGATGTTGAAGCTGCTGAAGATATGTTTGAAGAACAAGATTTAGTTTGTGTAGTGGAAAGTCAAGTTGTGTCTAAAAAAGAATTGATTGATGATATGGAGAAAGATGAAACTTTACTAGAAGTAGTGAAAAAGGTCAAAGAAGGAAGATGGAGAAAAAGTGAGATAATATACACAAGTGTCAAAGCATTCTGGGATGTAAGAGAAGAATTATACCTGCAAAGTGGGTATTTAATGAAAGGTGACAAAATAATTCCTCCTACCAACTTGAGAAAGAAGATTATGGCCATGAAGGACACCAAGGGATCGTAAAAACAAAGAGGAGGATTAGGAATACCTATTGGTGGCCTGGATGTGATCGTGAAATTGAAGACCAAGTCAAAAAATGTATCCTTTGTTCCAAAAGTGATAAAGTATGCATGGGTGCTAGTTATCCGATGGTGTTGAGAGAGATCCCTGAAAGTCCCTGAAGTAAAATTGCTATGGATGTGATTGGCCCAATTTGGAGCGATGGTTGTTCAACTTATTGTTTAGTGGTAATTGATATGCTAACCAGATGGGTTGAGATTACTTTCTTGCCACAAGTTACTACACGTAATGTTATTGAATTCATGGAAGAGCTGTGTGAAAGAGAGGGTTATCCGAAAGAAGTACTCACAGATAATGGATCCCAGTTTAAATCCAGGGAAATGGAAAAATATTTGAGTGACAGAGCCATTGATCATAAGTTTTGTGCTATCTCCCACCCACAGACCAACAGGATTGTGGAGCGCTTTAACAGAGTGATAAAGGATGCTATCAAGTTAGCGTGGGCAAATGGGAGAGAGTGGAAGGAAGTTGTTAAGGAGACCTTAATAGCCCACAGATTTACTCCTCACAGCTCCATAGGAGTTACTCCTTTTGAACTGAGTAGGGGCAGAAAAGGCCACACTAAAATGTACCCAGGATGGATGGGTGAGCTTGTAAAGAAAGTAGTTAATGTAGAAGAAGTAAAAGAGAGTATTTTGCAGAGACAAATGAATAATAAAAGATTACATGACAGAAAGTGTTTCAGAAAAAGGCCTGAATTTCAAGAGGGAAGTTGGGTCAGAATAAATCTTCCAGCAAATCTGAGACAAAATGGATGTCAATGGTCCAAACCAGTTAGAGTAGTAGATGTGTATTCACATGCAGTTAAAACGCAGGATGGCAGAGTCTGGAATAACGAAAGAGTAATGATATTAAGAGATGAGAGTGTGAAGAATAAAAATGATGATATGGTAGAAGTGAGCAGAGAGAGAAAGAGAGAAAGAAAGAGAGGAGGTGAAGTAATAAACAGAGATGATGAGTGCGTATGGGGAGAGAATGGTGGTAGAAGCAGAATTTCTTTGAGTGTGTCTTCCTTGCCAACTTGCACAGATAATCAGCTGGAAGAAGGAGATGGAGGAGAAAAGATGCGATCTAGAACAGGAAGGAATTACAGACCACCGAAATATCTCTCTGACTAGGTGGACTAGATAATCTAAATAGACTCAAGACTTTGTTCTGTAAAGAAGGGGGATGTGTAGTGTGTTAGCAGCACGCAGCTCGTGCATACAGCTCGTACACCCTGCGCGAGATGAAGGCACCATCTGCGAAGAGGGATTACGTGAAAGTAAGATAGAATTTAGAACACGGGTGGAGAATGACAGTTGAAGAGACGGAGGACAGAAGAAACAAAGTCTCCCTGTTCATGTCCCCTTTTACATTAGCATATAACTATTACATAATTATTACAAATGAAACGTTCACAAGTTATATATATTTACATTGAATAAATATACATTTTCATCCTACCACTAAATGAGCATTCTTCAATAACAGAGGCTTTTGTAATAATCCAAGAATGATACACACTAGGAAAGACTTGCTGCATCACGGAATATATACAGGAACACTGATAGCATGTCAATGTAATTCTGACCAGCACAGGATGGAGATAATCCAGTCACTGAAATTGGCAAGTTGAGGGGATGACCAACAAATCACTAAGAGTGTGATCAACATTGGTGAGAGGTCCTTTAAGGAGGCGAAAGCAGAGAGGATGACAGAGAAGTCCAGACTATGGGCCTGATCACGACTTTGGCGGTAACGCCGGCGGTATTACTGCCGGCGGTATTAGCCCTACTGCAAACTCCCCTGCGCTAATAGCGCCAGATCACGAGTTTGGCGGTAATGTAATTCCTCATTCCCCATTGAGCCCATTCGGGAATGCCCCATTCCCCATTGGGCTCAACGAGGAAAATGTGCGCTCTTACCGCCGGCAGATTTCCCGCTGGCGGTAATAGAGCACATTTTCAGCGGATTTCCCCCCAGCCAAGAGCTGGTGCGAAATCCGCCGAAGTCCTGATTTGGCGGACCCTTAAATCAGGCGGTAATAGCGCAACCGCCGGATTTAAGGGTTACCGCCAAAGTCGTGATGAGGCCCTATGTGTTGGTGCTGAAGGAGCCTTTCCAAGAACTGATGGATTTTGTTTGTTGAATTAGATTATGGGAAGACCCTTATAATTAGCTTTGTAGAACTTGAGTTGGCCATCATTGGAATATTTATGTTATTAGCATAAAGTAGCCAGGAGACTCAGTAAGCTTCTGTCATTCCATTTGGACATTTCTTTGTAGACATGGATGCCCCAGGTGGGGCAAGGACATTAAGAATAAGTGTTTGGGAACTTTATCATTTAGAGCAAGCTAGGTGTAGAACACCAGGCCTGGAAACCCCACTGTACTTTAGACCATCTTTGTCACCATTTTCTGAGATAATCCATATCATATTTAGGGAACTCTGATATTCCCAATAGTTGTTCAACCCAAACAATCAATTGAGTTTACCACAAATAAAACTATTTTTGTGACAACCATACTAAACATGCCATGTATTGATCATTACACAACCATACCATGAGTGGTATCAGACGTGGGATGGTTAAGTTCTGTGTCAGTACTTGGCCGAATAGCATTACAAGTTCAAAAAGATTAGAACCTAACAAAATATGAAAGAACCCATTTAATTCTTCCTGTTTTTCATTATTATGCTGGACCCAACCATCCCTGGATTCCAGAAAGAAGAAGGGATGAAATATAGATCAATCTCCCTTCTCTAGTACACAGTTTAACACAGGTTTAACACTGGTTTTCACACGGCCCTTTAATGCAGAGCACACAGACATTGAGACCATTAATCCACCCACATTGTTGTATTATGCGTTATAATTGCCAACAAAGCAGCTGCTGATAACATCTTCAAGAGACCATTCAAGCCTTCCAGGCTACAGTTGACCGAGAAAGAGGGAGTCCTATACCAACCAGTCTTTTACAGCCTTGTAGCAAAGGGGAATGTGTTGCTGCATTTATGTCCAATGGTGAGTGAGCAGCAACATTGGGGCTCATTACAGCTTTGGTGGTGCCGAATTACTGCCAAACTCAACTACTGTTACTGCCACTTGGTCTCTTGGGCTTACCACGAGATTCCAAGTGGTAGTAATTCCCCATTTGTAGAGTCCGGAGGACGACTTGGGGATTGTTGGCAGATTTAATGCTGGGGATTTACCATCCAGAAAATCTGCTGATTTTTGGTGGTAAAGTGGGGGTTTTACCGTCAGCTTCTTGCTGGAGGTAAATCTGTCACCATACCACCAATTTTATAATTCACTGGTGTGAGGAAAAACAATGGTAATTCCATGGCCACCAAAAAATGTGTGGTAATGGAATTACTACCACTTTTTCTCTGCACTGCCGGACTTGTAATGTGGCCGATTCAATGTGTTACATTAATTTCAATTAATGGTAGATAGAGTCAATGAAGTGTTGAGGCAATTAGATAATTTGGGAAGGATCAGTGGGAGCAAGTTCAACCAGTGTCATGACTGCATAGGCGTGCACCTCCATAGACCACAGTCTGAGACCATGTAAACAAGGATTATCCCAAAGGACAAGGTGCTCACCATGATAAATCTGTGCAATGATTTCTGGAGTGTGCTTTGAAAAAGTAGAGCCAAGAGAAAACGTCCTTTGTGCACCAAAGTCACATGTATAGGTTTACAGTAATTCCTCAGGGGTTGAGGGAATCCTCCACCATTCTTCACAGAGTCATGAGGGACATTTTGAAGGACATAACATGTATAACTGAAGTGAGTTGTTAAATGAACCAACATTTTCAGGCAACGTGCAGGCTCGTTTGAGTCCTGTAAAGTATGCACTGGGTGCACTAAGGATGGGAGGACTGAAGGTGCACAGAGACCAAATGCAATTAGCAGAGACACGAGTGGAGTTCTTGAGTCTAGATATATTGGGTTATGCAAAGAAAAATAATCAGGCAAGTTAAAGAAAATTGCTCATTTATCCATGTTGGGTGGCATTACCTCCTTGCAATGACTGCTGAGGGGGCTAGTGATTTTTAAAGCGTGCACCCCTTTCTTTTCTAAATTGTCTGCTCCTCTTTATGAAGTACTAAGAGGAAAGCAGTGGACATGGGCACAGGAACATGCTAATGCTGTCACAAGATGAATGCAGGCCTTGTTCGACACATGAGCTCTGGCACGACCAGAAAGTGAACTGAACCTATTTTATGGCAGTATGTGACATAGAACAGCATGGCATATATGGTGCGTCAGAAATATGGGCACAAGCCCATTGAATATTGGTTGCAAGTCATTAAGATGACAGCTGAAGTATTCTTCATTTGAGATGAGAACATACTGCATATGCTGGGCACGGCAGATGTTCTTGAATGTAATGTTTATCAGAGAATAATTGACAAAAAGACACCACACCCAATTGACTGTACTAGTAAATTGGAGGATAAACGTGGGACATCTTAAAAAGTGTTGAGATGCCGAAAGGGATTGCTACACTTAGAACAACCAAGATTATGTCAGAATCCATCCGTCAGTCCGGAAGAACTGGCAATACTGGGAGTAAAGCACACAGGAATGCCTCCCAAGTGTGCAACAGATTTCTGTGACACAGTACAACACATTCTAAAGAACTTCCTACAAGCTAAGGCACTCAGAGGTCCCCTTACATACTACTGAAATGGGGGATCACATTTAGTTAACAATGCCCACCAAGATGGAGCAGGGGGGCTGGTTGAATACTCCACCAGTGATGAGTGATGTACCCCATTCACACAAGAAATATTTGTGAAAGTGAGGAAGAAGTCAGTTCAATGCACAGCACTAGTGGATTTGGTTCCTGGGATTACAAGATGATGCATGTGTATCAGCCAGTCATAGAGATATCAACATAATGATGGGCTCAGATCCCGGTGCTAAACCATGGCGCTATTAGCACCATGGTTGGTGCCGGTGTTGTAACGAGTCCGCCATGGTGGAATGGGGAAATACCGCCCCATTCCAAGGTTGGCGGGGAGGTAATTCCCCATGCCGCCATGGCCCTTCCCCATTCCCATTTTTGCCCCATAGGGCTCAATGGGACTGGGGAAGGCGCTAATTATGGCACCGTAAATTACGGTGGCAGTAACAGTAGTTGAGTTTGGCAGTAATTCGGCACCACCAAAGCTGTAATGAACTGATATTTTTTGTCAGACTTTCCCCCAGCAGAACTCTGCTGCTTACACAGCATATCTGCAGATATACTTCCATGCAATCATATTAGCAGAAAGTGTATTAGGTTGACACCCCTGTGTCACAAACAATGGGAGCTTCATACTATAATAACTGTTTCTTTTTGATTTCCCGCTGCCTTCCCGTCTTTCGCATTAAGCACAGCCAGAGAAAATAAGAGAGAAAAATGCATGTTTAAAAGCGAATTTCAAAACATGTACTTCCACCTCATTTTCACATAGAGATTACATTATAATGTTAATGAGTTAGCACTAGTGATTAGTATTTGTTAATTAAGTCAGTCAATTAGATATCTAATGTAGTCTCCTGTGTATGAGGCATTTCAAGGAAGAGAAAAGGAAAAAAAAATGGATGCACATTTACGCTCTATAATGGGCTTTTTGGCTGCAATATGAATTCCATACTTTGCATGCCTCCAGCCATATATTCATCTGTTCTGTTGGCAACATAACATGACTATATGTGTGTGCCACATTATTGCTGGCAATAGAATGCTATCACATTCATTGAAGTGCTATACTTCAAAGCACTATACTTCAAAGCACTTTAAATTATACTACATTATCCCTCATGATGTTCAATCTTTACAGGGAACCACTTGGAACCCTTCACACACCACACAACCTCCACACCAACCAATACGCAGATGACATGCAGATCTACCTCTTGATATCCTCCATTGAAGACATCAACATGCTCAAGGCCTGCTTCTCATTGATCTAGGCATGGATGTCCAGTACTTACCTTGTAGTAAATATGCTTTCAGTTATGTTGAACCATGAAAGACCCACTCAGAATAAAAACATAAAAAAATACAAACCTTGTTAAAATGCCAAGTGCAAAAATAACAATATATGAGCAGCACTGATTAAAATACTTTTGGTGAAATTTACAGACCTTAACAAGATATTTTGTGACAGCAAATACACTAAAGCTGTTTATTGGGGTGTTGCTACAAGCACAATATCAATTTCATTTGGTTTTAGTAGTGGAAGGCATCTAAGACTAATCCATTACAGCCACATTTCAGAATAGAAACACTACAAAGTACAGAAAAATACAATTGTGTGGATACAAATATCAAAACAACACTATTTGTAATATTTATGGCAGCATTTCCAGGCCCTAGAGAGATAGCTTGAGACAGCAAATACCTTAGGGAGAAGCCATCTTCGCCTGGGGTCCTCAGAACCGGACTGAAAAACAAGAAATTAATTTCATCTTCATTTACATTTCCACATATGGGGCAGTTATCAATGGCATCAGCCGGTCAGTTCTTTGAGAAATATTTTAATTGGTGTATTCACAAATACAATATTACATACATGAGTGCCTCCATTGGCTAGGTAATCCAAGAAATGTACTGTTCTAAGCCTAAGGCAGGTTTATGTATTTGTGCAAAAAGACACTTTGATTACTTACTACACAAAGAGTCTGACAGTGCCTAGTCCCAACAAAAGGTGTTGTGTGTCCTACAATCAGCCGAGACTAAAGTTTCCAGAGTGACACCAAAAACACCTTTGATAATACTGTCTTCCCATGCTTGAACCATGGCCATTTATTGTATTTATTTTATTTATCCGACATTTGTATGGCAGCTATAAACAAACGTTTCCAGGCACCACAAGACAAGATGGGGGTGAGGGTGGGGGAACAAGAGAATAACAGCAAAACAAAAGACAGTTATATTGGCCTTCTGACAATCCTACCATGCAAATGCTTGAGATGGTGATAAGTGCAAGAGGCGAGGGGGCAGAGGGAGAAGTGCATTTACTTACATGTACAACAGTTCAACCAAAACACACACTTTTCTTTGCATATGGATTTTTTTTTTTTCGACAATATAAAGTTTTCATAGTATTTAAGAAGTGGAATTCTCACAAATATCAGCTCTAAATACTCTTTTAACTTAAGGTGAAGCTGATACTGGTGAGTTATGGATATACATTTTGACAATTTGATCTTTATTGAACTAAACCTCACGTATGCTAGTTATAGCTTATTCATTCATACAGACAGTAGCACTTCCATGTATGAGGACTAGTATGTTGGAGAGGTACTACTGGAAGAAGAATAGCACTGGTCCCTTTTGGTGAGTTTAAACTCACACATTAATCATGCACCAGTGGGTAGCATGTTGCATGGACAAATACACACTACCACAAAACTAGATGGACCATGGCACAATGTTTTGCCTGCTTTAAATTATCAAGCACTGGATTCAATAGATTATTTTGGAATACTTAGGAGTACGGGCATGTGGTTGTACCAAACAATATATTGAAGTTGTTTATATCAGAATGCCTGTATTCTAGACTGTGGCACACACTTTAATAGAATATTAATATGCTAATAGACAGGCTATAGCGTGATCCTATAACCGTATGACTACTAATCTTAAGAACTCGAATGTCAAATAGATACTTGCATTTAAACAAATGTGTACATTTTAATTTTAAGTATTGTTTTCTGTTTTCTTGTTTGTGTCATTGATGTCTGTTTGGATCCTTTTTATTTGATTTATTTAGGGAAATACCAATAATTTACTTTGTGTATTCGTCATAATGGATTTTGTTTTGGATTTACATGCTTCCATTTGGATGTACTTTGGAAATGTGTTTTGTTTAGGGATGTTATGTGTGACAATTATAGTAATTGTAAGCCCATTGTTTGCCTTGATAAAGAGCAATTGGGTTAAAACATGTGTCGACAGAGGTTATTAGAAAATTGAATACAAGACGTTTCTGAGAAAAACAATTTTGCAAAAGAAATGCAATCTTTTTTCTTGATTTAAGGACTTATATGATTTATTTGCCGGATTAAAATTTCATTTGCATACGCGCAATTTATCTGGTCTAAACCTTTCTCTTTTCAATTTACTTAAACTATGCAATACTTATCCCAATATATGCACATGTTGACAATGGTCAAATTGCTAAATGCATTGCCACATCTCATCACTTGCCCTGCCCAGCTTGGCCTCCTATCACATTTTAAAAATCCTGTATATTTCTGCATAGTTCAAACTGCACCATGCATTTAGAAGCTCAATATGCTTCAAAATATTGTACACAGAAATATACTTCCACTGTAACGCCTTACCACAAACACAAGAGTATGCTAAAGCATGTAGTGATCATTTCCAAGCTTTTCATACGTTTTCTTGAGAGTGCATCAATAGTGACAGGAACTACAGTACATCAAAACACTTTTTTGATGTTCTTAGTATTTAAAATTAGTACCCGGCGAGGGCGCAATCAGAATGAAAGAGCCATTCTGATTGGCCCTCGCCGAGTCGTTACCAGGCCGGGAATCCCTCTGTCGGGATTCCATTGTCTTTGTCCCCGCTGGGGGGCGTGGCAGCCCCTCAGCCAATGAGGAGGCTCGAAGCAGGGCCATCCCCGCTCTGAGCCTCCCCAAGGCTGAGAGGCTACCTTCGCCCCCCGCCAGGGACAGAGGTAAGGCTTTTTTTTCCCTTCCCTCCCTCCTCCCACCTCCCTGCCCTCCCCACCCCACTTACCTTCTATGACTTGGTCCCCGGCGTGTGACGATGAAAGCCTCCAGCCGTGTGAAGACTGGGAGCACACAGCTGGAGACTTCCATCGTCCCCCGCCGGGGACCCAGGTACATTTTTTTTTTTTTTTTTTCCTTTCCCCTCCTGCCCTCCCAACCCCACTTACCTTCTTTTTTTTCATGAGCGGAAGCGCTGGAAACGCTTCTGTTTCCAGCACGTCTGCTCCCGATGGCCGCAATGGAAATGGAAAACAGACTCTGTTTTCCCTTTCCATGGAGGCCATTTTCCTTGACGTCTTTTTTTTTTAACGAAATGCTGCAGCATTTCGGGCAAAAAATAAAGCTTTTAGTGCCCCGGTTACGCAGTTTTTGCGGGCTGGGGTACTAATAGCTATATGCCCCTCACGGCGGGGGCA
Source organism: Ambystoma mexicanum (assembly GCF_040938575.1). NCBI lineage: Eukaryota > Metazoa > Chordata > Amphibia > Caudata > Ambystomatidae > Ambystoma > Ambystoma mexicanum. The sequence continues at coordinate 1,028,290,656 of NC_090927.1, forward strand.
TTACCGACTCTGGTAATGCCCCGGGGCCTTCATTAAGGCCCTCGCTTTGCTCGGGGCATATAACTATGGGCCCCGGGGCATTACCTGAGTCGGTAATGCCCCCGCCGCTCGGGGCATATTGCTTAAATAACAACAATCGGAAAACCCTCTCAGGACAATGTGCATTTGTTGTCAGCAGTGCAATGTCGATTACAATATGTGCAAATAATGAGAACACTGGGGATGTGACATTTCTCCAGGTTTTAAATTTACTGCATTGGACCACTTACATGTAAAGAGGTTTGCTCTGTGTAGTTTCTATCATGTGCACAGTGGACTGCAAAACAGAAGCGTAAAGCGATGGTGACAGCTCTTTTTTGCACTCCACAGATCAAAATGAGTAAACCATGCATGCAATATACTCAATGCTTTGTTATGTAATCCGTCTGCTTTTGCTGGTGTCAAAAGCAGGCCGATTACATAGGAAATTATAGGTTTTAATCAGTGTGATAATGTCATGCTAGCGTAAAACATAGTTGCTTTTGAAGGTGCAGTGCAGAAGGCAGGTAGAAACGCCACCCCCATTTCGCCCCTGTCCGCCACCTTCAAAAATAATAAAAATGCCCCAGAAGATAGATGGAGGCATTAAACCAAGAGTAACACCTTTGCGCCTATCTTTTAGATCCCAATTAATGGTCCAGTGATTGTAAAATTAGCTCCTAGAAGTTTTATATACACCAACTCACTTCTTAACTCTTAGTGATCAGCATTTTAATTGTAAAGAGAGCGCTAAAGAAAAAAACAGGTTATCATTTTGACCATATTTTTGTTGATTGAAGGTAAACTGTACAGCAATATTACAAAAGCTTTCAACGAGAGTGTGTCATACAGCAGGCTAGCCTCCACAGCAAAAATATTTCTCTGACGAGATAGATGCATGTGAATTGTTGAACTATGCTAAAATGGCAAGATAAAGCCCTTTCTCATTTCATTGGTGGATGCTCTCTGACTGCTTGATATCTACCAATCACGGTCATTTGGATATATTTGGGTGGAAAGAGAAGATAAAAACCTATTTGTGTCGTGTTTGGTGTCAACAATCATCCACAGGTGTTAGAAGATATGGTCAACTATCGGCCATGCCCTTTTGACACTGTGCACATTGTTAGTGATTCCCTGTCATGTCAGTGGACACTGTGAATGTCCACAGATCATTAATACATGGTGGCGGTCTAGTGGTTTTGGTGGTAGTGGGGAAAGATATTTGGGGCATGAGCCAATCAAGGTTTTTGTTTATAGAGGGCTAATTATAATATGTCAAAGGGATGTCGATCAACCAGTCTACTCACTGGATCATTGGAACCTCTTGGGTTCATTAGTTAGAGGATTATGCAAAGAGGCTTGGTATTTTTGATGACCTTGGTTTTCAAAATGTGAAGGTGTTTTGATATTGAGTGTGTGAATGGAAGAGGAGTCAGGTGTTTTCCATCTGTCAGGGCATGGTGAACTGCAAACATTCACAAATGAGTACTATTCATTGTGATGGTAACACTAGAGGATAGGTTACTGACATATCTTTGCAATATACTATGAAAGAGATTTGTGTACCTCTGATGTCTCTTTTCCTATGTAGTGACCTTTGTCTATAAATTGAGAAAACTAGGCCCAATATCAATGAATATGGCTCCTAATTTTTGCATGATTACTTTCGGCGATCCATTAAAAAAGCCAACATTCGTCATGGTTGCATTCATGTTTTCGGAATAGATGGAGTACCTCTCTCCAATGATGGCAATTAGATTTTTCTAGGTAATATTCAGAATGCAGTAAGTCTCCGTTTGAAAAAAGAGAGACCTGCATTTATCTTTTAAGAGCCACTTTTATTGGTTAGATTACAACTGTTTGATATTATATTTTTTGGCATTACATGCTTCGTGTATTGATTGTCTAGTGTGATTATATGCAAGTATGCCCATAGGCAACTGTGGTTGTCAGTGGGCAGATAACAGAGCAGATAATGTATTGCAGTAAGATGGAGAGGGGATCTTACTGTCAGATTATTTTAGTCATTGCGGTTAACTGATAGAATTTGTGTGCCATTTACATTTAAGTGGAACACAGAATTACTTATATAGTATACTATATTGAGAATTGTACCATGAACTCAGCTGTTTTAGGTGCCATTTTGGAAATCAGGTATTTCAATACCTGTATGGGTTATCTGTGGAATTGGTTATGCAGGCTATTTTTAAAGAAAGCAGTAAGTGTTTGTTGAAAATATATTTAAAGAGGAACAATTGTCATTGTATGCTAATATGAAATTAGTTGGTCATAGTTGTTTGGAATGGTTTAGCGGTATAACAGGGGGCTTCTCTTTTAGAACGTTTTTTAGGACTGGAAAGGAGAAAACAGGGAACAGAATTTAGCTCTCTCCTGTTGAAAAGCCACATAGTTTATAGAAAACACTTATTTTTTTATTCATCGTACTGTATAAATGTCATTTATCTGAAATGTAAAATTAAATATAATGAATTAGTTTACATAGACATATGTTTTGTGAGGCATGGCAAGTACAATGGAATGGCTAGATAACATCTCCCTGATAATTATGGTCTAAATGCTATTAAGTGATTTGATTGGTAAGTAAACACTTGGACTAGAAAGTCGTTGACGGTGTAGATTTTTTTTTATATTTGAATACTATAAAGTCTAGTACACTTTGCTGAAACATGTTTTACCATTAATGCATGTACACAAGAGCAGTTATAGACATGCTGATTCAAATCCCCCTTTTAGTAGGTGTATTGGGTAAGGAATCCTGCATTTAATTTCTGTCAAATCAGGTTTTCTCTTAATCACAATTTGTTGCCCTTGGTATTATGTTCTTTGTAACATGTTGTATATGCATCTCTTTTAAAAAATTAAGTTAATGTCATTGTTAAAGTGGTATTACATTGCAAGTAATGAAGTTTGGGGAATGGATTATTGTACTTTGAAGTCCGAACTTTTTTTAATATAGGCTATAACCCAATATGCAAATGTGGATTTCTTTGCTTCTCTTTTCTTCTTTTCATTCAATAGCTTTGTATAAAGGGAGCACACTTGAATGCAATGATGAATTTCTTTGAATATCATAATTTAACACTGTATCTATAATGTGTAGATAGTAGGCCTTAAGCAAAGGATACGTGTGGGTTTGTTTCAGGTAGACACAGGTGAGTTCTGGGATGGGTGATCTTTATCTTTGAAAGAAGACTAGGTTTTAGCTTGTGACATATAATTTTGACAGCAATTATATACTACACAACGCATTCTTCTAGTATGGACTATATGGCCAGTGCCTTTGCATTTATATTTCCCTATATTATGTTCATGGTATATTTGATGAGTCCAATAGACTGTAGCTATGTCCAATTAAAAGTAACATACTAAAAAGTAAAAATCCTCCAATAGAGAAATGGATATTAGTGATGTAAAAGAAAAAACAGAGGGAAGGCACACAAAGTAGATCAAAATACTGAAAGGGGAGACTGGAAAATTTGAAATACAGTGGAGAGTTTATTCATTATGTAATCAGATGAATTATAACACTTAACCTTGCCCAGGATGTACTTGCAAGGACATTCCCTAATAAAAAAAAAAACAGAGACAACTTTGTATTACATAGATTATCTGAGTATTCACGTCCTTCTTTCCCTAATGATGAGTTGAATTGTAATGCTTCCTCATCTTCAAATTTCATTATTTGTAGTGATTGTACTTCTTTCTCTAGTTTTTTGTAGGAAATGTAAAGTGTGTTATTTTGTGCTAATATATAGGTTTTTTCATGTTTACTACTTTGAATGCATATGTTTTCCTTTTATTTTTCTAACTATAAATAGTGTTTCAACATGTGTTTTCTTTCCAATTAAGGTAAGTATTGATTTCTTTGATGGCCATATTTTAATTGTTGCAAAAGCTGGTATGTCTACGGATGTAGGTGGTAGTAGACTTTTACGTTTCTGTTGAAGTTTAGTATTTCATGTGTGACCCCAGGTGAATGGGTCATTAAAAAGCATGAGTCGTGTATGTGTTAGCCAATAACACTGTACTTTTTATATTCCATGCATTTCTACAATATAGGAGGTGGCAGGTGGTTTAAGATAAGCAAAGGATGGTGTTTACTGAGTATTGCTCGGGGTCTGTGTAACAACTTCTTCTATAAGAAATTAAAGCTTTCTGGATACTTTGGAACATCAACAAGAAAAACACAGGCACAAGGGCATGGTAAAAAGTGTAACTGTGTCTTGTAACTAATATTTACACTAGCATTTATACTAGTATTCTATGGAAAAGAGTTGATGTTTGCAGCAACAAAGGTTTGGAGGATTTCATAGAAATTGATTGCAATACGATCATCATAAAAATCGCATGTAGCCTATAACATAAGTACATTTTTCATGTCCATATTCACATTACAATCTCAATAGACTTCTTTAAATCAGTCACAATTGCAGAAGAAGTGCAATGTCTCTCTCCTTCCTCCCAGGGATGTCATTTAGGGATAACCAGGGGTCACAACTGCGACCCCTGAGGCCTCCCTTGCTACCCCTAAAAAAAAAGTTTTAATTTTAAATGTAATACAAGGTCCTGGGCTGTGGCCAGCGCCATGTGGCTCTTTGCTTCTGGAGTCACTGGCTTTCTTGTTCAGGCCTCTTAGAAGAAAACATTTCTTTTTTTTAAAGAACTGTGGTCCCACAAGTCTAACACTTTCAGCAGTGACCCTAAATAGGAAAGAATGGGAATACCAAATCATTTGTCTTTCTAGAATTCTATACAATAAGTTTATTTCAGGTACACTTCAGGGGGTGAGTCACTGATTCAGTCTGTTCTTAAACACCTCAACTCAGCCTTTCATCCTTCCGAGGTCAATAAATAGGGTACCAACACAGATTGGGTGATATTGTATTTATGTTTGTTCTATATTAAGCGCTTAAGTGTTAGTGTTATATAATAGTACATCATTATCATTTAGTCATTGACGTTTGCTTGCATTCACAGTAATTTGGTAATATGGGCCTATGCACACTGATCTTAATGATACATGTGGCGATCCATTCGAAATGTATATCACATTATAGTGATATCGTAACCATATTTTTAGTAGTGTGCTTAGGAACAATGCTGTGATGCCACTTCCTGTTTTGTCAAGGGGTCGAAAGGTCGTGTTCCATCGCTTCATGCAATATCACTTCGGGTGGGGGTCAAATGACATCACTTCCTGTGATGTCATCAGAGGTCAAGGGTCCTGTGATGTCACTTCTGCTATCACTCGCATTTTGTTGACGTAACGTCCCTGCTTCCTCCTGCCTGTTTTCCATTTTCCCTCTCTGCTCAGGTTTCTGCCCTTGGTCTGCTGCTTTCATTTTTTCCATTCCATGTGAGCCTGTCCCTCCTCTTGATCTCTGTTCCCTGTTTTTGAGCCCACACATTCTGCTCTTTCTCCATTACCTGTACCCATCACCTGACTCCTTTCGGGTATTCTAGTGCTACAGCTATCTCTCGACTCCAACAGCACCCAGACCAGTGTTCCCACTGTTCCCACACCATGCTAATTCTGTAAGGCAAGACTATGGTGTGGGGTGCCGGTGCCTGACAAGCCCTGAGTTACGTTCCTTGAGGGAAGGAAGGGGCTGGTCCATACTACAGCCCTTCGCTTGGACACGTCGTAAGGTACCCCATGCCCACAAGATAAAGTGCTTGACACAGATATAAAAGCTGTCATCTAATGTGAATTGGAAAATTGGACGTTACAGTCCAATAGGTATGCAAAAATGAGGAGAAGTAATGGCAGAAAAACTATCATACATGATAGGCAAATAAAAAGAGCAAAGGTTAACACAGAGCTAAAGGGAACCATTTCAAATTGTTGTGTCACATGTAGAGGGGATGAGATACCAGACGAAAGATAGTAGTAATACAGCCATACTGTTAGTCTGAAAAAAATCAAAACCCCTAACCATCGTCTTGCCCCCCCCTGGGCAAGCATGCTCCGGTATCAGACAATCTTTGACAATCCCCTAGGGGGTTATGGATCACTACCCACCCCCCGCTGCATTCGTATCTCAGGGCCTATGTTCACTGTGTTACTCCTATCTTACTACTGTGGGAACACAATTAACATAAGACACAACACAAACATAACACATGAATCGATTCAATTATCACAGCGGAATACATTTATTTATGATCACACAGAATGCAAAGCATAATAATGCAGGCAATGCTAAAACTCTAGCTACTCTTGAATTTGCACCTTTTATGCTTCTGGTGCAAAGCTACCATGCAATAACTATAAGCCTTTCAGGTCTCTAATACAAGCCTGTGCTGCAAGTGTGTGGTTCTAATGCAGTCTAATGCAAGCGCTCCTTCATGCAAAATCAATTCACAACAATCCACACCATCTTCACACTCTCTATCTAAACAATCCCTGTCTGATTTCCCCTTCACCCAAAGCTCTTTGCGTGTTTGTGTGTCTGTTCTAATCAATCAGTTTAGACTAGGCCAAAACCATACTTCCCATTTGCATGTGTTTCCAGCTCTGTCTTTGCCAGGTCTCTCCTCTATGCATGACAATCAGTCAATCAGTGGCAGGCCTCAAGTCTGGTAACTGCCAAGCTCTCTCTCTGCCAGATCGATCTCATCAAGGCCTTATCAGTCTGCTGTACCAAGACACCCCTCTCATCGCATCCCGTACTTGCACCATCTCTCTCAGCAACAACTCCAGCCAACTCCTTCAGCAACTCTCTCGAACTCCCTCTTCCACAACCAACAACTCTAACGGGCTCTCCTCTACCCCTTGGTTATAGTCTCCATTGACGCACATATGTCTATTGTTCCTCACATTCTATAAGCTAAGAATGTCTGCATTTAGCAAAATGCCTGCCAGTCTGTTTGCGGGTACTGTCTCGTGCGTGTGCTATGTCAAAGAGTGTCAAAGTGACATTGCAGTCTCGTATCTCTCCCATGGCCATCTGAGTCTACAGTGAAAAAACCCACTATTGCCATCTGTTTCACTGTTGGCTCTCTCTGCAATACGAAATGCTCTTTTAGTCCCCGTTTTCAAAGCAACTCCTTGTGTGAAAAAGGCTTCCCTCTCCTCTCTCTACCCACACCATGTCGCGCTCCCTCCATGGCCCCAACCCTCGTGTTGTCTCCGCGAAACTCAGAGCTCAAGCTGATTAGCCTCCCTTGTCGGACAAGGGTTCATGTTATCTCTGTCTGCCAAGCAAATGTTTACAAATTCCTTCTTTCAATGTTCCATAACATTCTTTGCGCTGAGCCTAGTGCGAACAACTTCTGTGTGTCTCCATCAGCAAATGGCTCATAGGCCTTGTGTTAAATGCTTCCTAGCATTTACGCTATTCTCGCAATGCAAGCACTAACATAATGCAAACTCATTCTAAGTGCATACTCAACATACCAATAAATACATGACAGTCTCTTCATGTGTCTCTACAAAGCATACACGCCATTCTACAAAATGGCTCTTCATGTCATTTCAAATATGCCTGTGTGTGTCATTTCCAGGCCTAATTTGTTCTCTTCTAGTGCAAACAATACGTTTCTTTCTCAGCCTAAGCGCTATTTCTAATGCAAACCTAAATGCATAACATATCATAATGCAAATATACTGTGTCTCTAAAGCACAATCATGGCACTTTAAAATATGTGCAAGTGTCATTCTCAGGCAAATGGCAAAGTGTCTAGCATGTTTCTCTCCTAATGGAGCACTATAAGTCATAACATGTCAATCTATAAGCAAATTGCAAATGCATACAAAGATGGCAGACTAATAATGTGGATAGTGTCTACTTCAATAATGCACTACTAGGCAGGCTGCAATAATGGATAACATGAATAACTGGATTCCTAAAGGGGATAATACTAAACAATGGTTCTCTACCAATGGGTCTTATGATTCTTCTAATGATGACAATCCAGGCATCTCATTTTATTCCACAATTCTCTCCTCTTATCGTTAGATAATCATAACATAACATATTTTAAAGTTTGTGGTTAAAGTGCATTGTTTACAAACAGAATGGTTGTGTGTGCAAACAAACACGGTATGTGTTATAACACTTTGATATCCATGGATAACAGTGTGGTCATAATGGCATCATTAGGCTGTCTTGGGCATAATAGAAATATCCACAGAATCAAGATCTGTCTGTGGACAAATTATAAGAGCATTATGTGTTCACGGGCTATGACGCTTATTCGCTAACAGATCAGTGACCGAGGACTAAAAGCTTTGATTTTGTCCCAAATGTGGATAAAAACAGGCAACAGCTCTTGAGGTTGCTAGCCTGAAAGTAAACAAGTGTTTGGTCCACAGTCACAAAAAGTGAAGCACGGAATATTGCACATACACAGTCACATATATTAAATTAAAGGTACTTGCATGTTTCTATAGTACCAATATGCAGAGAAAAGTGCATATGTAACTAGATAGATAGATCGATCACACGGCCCGCGGTAGCGGGCGTGTAGTTATGGTTAAGTTGCTAAACCCATAGGAAGACCACTTTTTCTGCAGCTTATAATTTCAATACCCCAGGAGGAATCCTCACCAAACTTTGCAAAAAAAGTATATGGCCAGCTCTGAATTTCTTCGGCAAGTTTGGTGAGGTTTCGTGCAGGGGGGAAGCTATAGGGGGTCCCAACATTTTTTTTTCCATAGACTGAATGGGTGAAAACTTTGCGCACGGCTAGAGCCCGAACGGATAGACGGATTTGTACCAAATTTGTGGCAGGAGCAAGGGCTTGGGTCACAAAGCGTGCTTTTGTGTGTTTGGTGGAATTCCGACCAGTACTTTTGTTGCAAAGAACTGAAATGCACATCTCAAAAAATGTGTGATATCTGGCTCCACTGACCCATTTGCCTGTTCGCTCCACGGACAAAAGTCTCATTGGCTTGCAGTACGCCATGCTGTAGGATGAACTTTGGACCCGGCTGGTGGTTGGCTGGAGGAAAGCGTGCTGTGCGTCAAAGTTTTTGGGAAATGCCAACATGGTGTATCGGAGGACAGTGCAGCGCCAAAAGGGACTAACAAACAGAATGTATGGCATGTGGTGGTGGGATGGAAAGGGTGGGGGAGAGAGAAGTGGAACGTATGATATATTGGTTCAGGTCGAAGAAGACGGTGGTGTGCAATGGTGTACATGAGCACTGCCCCAATTTGGACGCGCCGGAAGGGTTTGCAAAACATGTTTTGCAGGATAGGGTGGGTGAAGGAGGGGGTGACATTTTGGGTGAGTGAAAAGTGGAAGATATGATACATTTGTTCAGGACGAAGAAGACGGTGGAGTGCGAGTGGTGTACATGAGCCATGCAGCAATTTGCGGGTAGCTCCTCAGGGGAGAAACTTCTGTGGCGACTGCATGGATGCTCCATTGAGAACGCGGACTGCGTTGGAGATGATACGCAGAAAGTGACAATGTGTTGTGCTGCTGCCTAGGGGTGTCGGTGCTTATGTAAACTTTGTGGGTTTCCCTTGCGGTATGGCGGTGGGTTGGACTGTCAGTGGCAGTGGTATGTTTGTGAAGTATGGTACGTGACCAAATGTTGCCATGCATGCCTGTATTGCCTTGTAGTGGTTGTGGGCAAGGCCTGAGCTTTTGGGTGTCAAGGGCTTGGCCACCACCCCCGCAATGCAATGCCTCCATGCATGGGAGAGTAGTGAGGCATTTTGCGGGTAGCTCTACAGGGGACTACCTTCTGTGGAGACTGCATGGACCCTCCGTTGGGAATGTGGACTGCATTGCAGATGATGTAAAGAAAGTGAGCATGCATGGCATTGCCACATGGAAGGATTTTCTACCATCACTGTTTTGCCATATGGACCATTCATACAGCTACTCAGATATCCTTCATTGGCGGGTAGCTGCACAGGCGACTAACATTCTTTGGTGAGTGCAGGAAGACCCCATTGGGGATGGGGAGTGCATTGGAGACAATGTGGGAAGTAGGTTTCAGAACGGTGCCTTGTTTGGGTCCGTTACTATACCGATATGTACCTGTAGGCAGGGAAGCTACATGGCCACATGTTACCATGCATGGCTCTATTGCCTTCTAGCGGGTGTGTGCAAGGACTAGCCTCTTGGGTGCATAGGCGGAGGCCGTAGGACGGTCTGGGTTCCCATTGGGTTGTGGCGGTGGGTAGGGGTGTTGGAGGCAGTGGTACATTTGTCAAGTATGGTATGTGGAACGTTGTTCCCCTGCATGCCTCCATTGCCTTGGCTTTTGGGTGCATGGGCATAGGCCTCTGCATGTACCCAAGAGGCTAGGTCTTGTCCACAGCCTTGTTTCAGGAAGGGCAGTAAGACATTGCCACTTGTAAGGATTTTTTACCATCACCGTTTTGCGATATGGCCCTTTAATGCTGCTACTCACATATACTTCATTAGCGGGTAGCTGCACAGGTGACTATAATTTTTTGGGAAAGGGGAGTGAATTGGAGACAATATGAGGATATTTGTAATCGGTGTACTATGTTGTCTTGTGCCTGCAAAGCCCCTACCTGTTGTCAGGAAAGCTACGTGGCCACAAGTTCCCATGAATGGCTTTATTGCCTTCTAGTGGGTGTGTCCACGGACTAGGCTCTTGGGTGCAGAACTCACATTTGTGGATTCATTGTGGAGGACATGTTAGAGGTTTTACAGCAGCAGTGGTGAGACATACCACCATTTGCCTTTGGAATGGTGTGGCTGTGAGCAGAGCCTTGCTTCAGGGAGTACAGGAAGACATTGGAACATGCATGGGAGCACTGTCATAATGGTATCTCGAGTGCACACATATGTAAACAGAGTGCATCTCATTTGCCTTTGCTAACTTCGGAAAGTTATTATAACCATACTTTGTTCCATTCCACACACTTTCCAATATTTGAATGTCCTAAGGTATGCACCTTTGTAGAATCATTGCGGAGGACATGTTAGACTTGCAGCAGCAGCATAGGTGTGATATGGCACAATTTGCGCAGCTACTCACATATCCTTCATTGGCGTGTAGCTGCAAAGGCAACTACCTTCCAAGCGCATTGGGGATGGGGAGAGGATTGCAGATGATATTGGGATATTTCCATTCAGTGGACTTTATTGTGCTGCGAGTGGCAAGCCTCTACTGCCTTGTGGCATGGCTAGGGCCCTTTGAAATAACAGTCTGGACACTGGTGGGAAGTATGTTTCATAATGTTGCCTTCTTTGGGTCCATTCATATACTGATATTTAACTCCAGCGTACACTCTTGGAAATATGGATGTCTCCTGTGGTTGCTCAGAATTACAGAAAGATTGTGGAGGGCATTTTGCAGGTGGAAGTTCCTGCACTTGCATATGGCATACGTCAATGGACTTGTTGCCGTTCACGGAATTACATGCCACCATTGGTCTTTGGTATGGTGTGCCTCTGACAATACCCTGTGCTTTGAGAGTACAATGCACACAGAGAAATTGTGCAGTACAGTAAATGTATAATTATGCATACAGAACTGCAACTTAATACATTTTAGTCGTAATACACATGGGATGTACAGTTGTACTTGCATAACTTCAGCAAATTCCATGCTTGTATTGGGTGGGCACAAATTGCAGTGTACGTCGTATGGAATCGTTGCTGACTACCTTTGGGGCACATGGGCAGAGCAACTGCAGTGTAAATTATCAATCCTTTTTTTGTAAAAAATTACACACAATGTCTGCCCTTGGAGCTAATAATGCTTTCCACTCAAGGCTGTTTTACAATGCACATTTTTTCAGTTGCAGGAGAGGTATGGTAGGTTTCACTTTCCGGAGATGATGCTGAAAAAAAAGTATTCAGCTGGCAACATGTTTCGATTGTACCATGCATTTCCGAATGTTGGTAGTGTCATTACGGTGAAGATAGTACGACATATAAGTAGAGATGATGGTGCTGTATACATGCTGCTCTGAATGCACAGATGGCAACATACATAAAATGTGCTTTTACAGTCCCTGAAGAACATACATTTATATGTGCAGTGTGTAAAGAGCCAACGGTGGACAATGGCACACTGTGTGTGCGCTGCCTCAGCATATGCGGGTGGCTGGACCATCATACGCAGTTTGGTATCTTGTAGCATGAACTTGTTTGGGGCTTTCGTTGATGAAAGAAAAGGAATTTCTGTGTACGTCCTTCAAACATTGTAAGGGGGTTATGGTGTGCAATTGCTATTTACATTGAGGAGGGAGAAAGGGAAACAGAAGTTGAAAAATGTAAGGAGTAACGCAGTGTTTGAAATATGGCTTCTAAGCTATGTACCATGTGCTGCTGTGAAAATTGTGGTGTATACCTTCTTTTGAAATTGTGTACTTAACAATGAAGATGACCTAATGGCCTAAACGGTGCCAGTGGAATGCAAGGAGCCAAATGTTGCAGCAGGTAGGACAGTTGCATAAGATATATGGATATATGGATGCACTGATCAATTTGCATTGTTGTGATGTGCAAATTATCAGGTAGGTTACTGTAGTGTAGTACATTCAGTGTGTCCACTTATTATAGGCTTAGGTGAACAGTGTATGTAGGAAACAGGTTATCTATTGTGTGGAACAAATGGCAGGCAATGATACCTGCAGTGGCTAAGGGGTAGGTGTCTGTGTTATGTGTGGGGTTTCTGGTACGTGGATAGATATTTATATGCATAGTTGTACATTGCAGTGGCAGTTGTGGGCAGGGTCTGCAATATTGAATGCATGGCTTGGGCCCCTACACTGTGCTGGGTGTAGTGAAGCATGTACGGTGAAGGCACAAGGTGCGTAGTATAATGTATGTGTGCATCGCAAATTGTGGCATTGCTATGTGCATTACATAAATAAGTGCACAAATTGCACTGTGGATATTGTAGCGAAGTATGATACCAATAATTGCATATGTACTCTTTGGATTGGGGAGGACCTATGCAGTTTTTCTGTATGGAATGTGACATGTTGTAGTCATTGTTGATGCATTATCTGTGGGAAAACAGAACAGAACCTGTTAGAGCAGGTATTTTGTTACTTTGCAGTCCACTACATTGCATATATGTATTTACTTTGTGGACCTTCATAACTAGTACTTAATAAGTACTATGCTTTGAACCAGTGTACTTTGCAATGTGCGCAGTTCCTATGTTTCTTTGCATAATCATTGGGTCTGTGGGGAAAAAAATCCATGCTGGATTAAAAAACATATCTTCCAAATGTCTTTGCTGCTGTGGTGCACAATGAAATACAGTAACATTTGGAGTGGTTATAGCACTTTTTAAGGTGCACTCTTGAAGTAGGAGGAAATGTAATGGTTTGCGCTTTCTGCCCTATACATGTTGGTAATGTGGGTGGTGTTGTATAGCAGTTGGTGTTTTGTAAATGTTTACCTGGTTCCTTTTTGGTAGCACCGTTTCTTTATGTGTTTGGTTGCTGCTGGTGTTTTGCACGTATTGTGCCACTGTACTGTGCTACTGCAGAATTGTGATGGTAGTCACGTACCTGTTAGCGTACTGTAACTACTCATACTTTGGAAGTGTTTGAGGATATGTTTGCAGCACAGTCGTAGTTGAAGGTTGAGTTGGGTTGTTTTGATGCTGCAAATAACATTGTAGTATTTTGGTTGCAGTTAGATACCAGGTGTCATATTCTAACTGTTTACAATTTCCCATTCATAAAGGGTACGTTTACAAGCTCGTGCATTCCTGTTGCTACTTTCACATCTGTGTACATTCTGAAGTGGTAGCCTCCCATTATGGGTTTATGTAGTGATAGTTGCATATGTCTTGCAGTTTTGTGAGTATTCTTAGAGAGCAGGTGACTCATTTGCATACTTGGTGGTTTCAGAGATTACTGAGGATAGTTTTGAACCCTCATACTTAGTACTTTTCATTTTACGTATCCTGTGGAAAATACTGCGACTGTGATTTCTGTACACGTACTGTTTGTGTGAGTGTACTCATTGGGTTAATTGGGGATACAATTGTCTAACACACACTGTAATGCATTTCTTCAATGCTTGCTGTATGCTACGATGCTTTAGGTCAACAGTGTGGAAGGAAAATCTTTTTAGTGCAATTACTAAGGTATTGGTTGGTGCTGGGGAGTAAGGAATAGTAGATTTGTACATCAATGACTTAAATTTGGCTTTAAGAATAATAGGTAGGCATTTGCAAGATTTGCAGGTACTCTCTGCTTTGGAATGATGGAAGTATCATTGCGTTCCCACCATGACCATTGCTTCCTAATGTATGCAGTATAGTAGCCTCCACTGGTTGTGTCGCCTGTGTGGTAGAATATGGCTACTGTTGTGATGGTTTTCTTGCCAAGTGTGAAGGCAGAAAGTTTGCAGTTGTTTTTGGTTCCATCGGCATTGTATCATAAGAGCATTAATATTACATATTGACTAGGTGAGTGTATATGTAGCATCAAATGTTTATCAGAATTGCACGACATACACAATATGCTACGGTTTGCATTTTGCACAAGTTGCGGAAATGGAATGGAGTCACAGTTAGGTATTTCTACATACACAAGCATTCGTTAGGGACTTGTTCCTGAATGACATGGTTGCAGAGACTGCATGTATGTTTCCACATGTAGGAAATGTGAAAGATTTCATTTATGAGTATGTTTTTCCTATCCAGTATTTGTAGTAAGTACATTAGAAATTCATGTGGATCTTCTTGTTGGATTAAAGTGAATTTCAACATTCCAGCACAGTCTTCCAATTCTTGCATTATTCCTGAAACACTGTAATGTTGTCAGGATTACTTACTGCATTTCTATGAAGGACAAGCATTTGCAAACACAACTGGTCTGCACCATTTAAATAAATGTGTTCAACAATTGCTGGCATTTGGAATAGAACATTAATTGTTACATTTGCATAGCAATTAACACCTGTTGAATTGGAACATAAGAATGGACCAGGTACTTCTGTGTCTGAGACTTTGATGGAAGGGTACATGGTTTCTTTGAAGAGGGACATTTTTTCTGTGTGGAGTTGGGTATGTCTTTGCTATTTTACTCCTTTTGTCTGTGCTTTTGGTGTTGATGTAATATAAGTTGATTTCAATTTCTTTGGTGGTAGTTTTGCCAAATAATTTACAAATTCTGATTGAATGAGCCTTCTTTTCAAACCTTTGGGTTTCTGAGGAACAGGGTCCATGTTCAGATGGGTGTGTACAGTGCACATACTCTGTTGTAATCTATGATGCAAGGAATGTCTGTGATGACTGCAGTTGCATCAACATTCACTAGATACAGTCCTTTCAGTGTACATAGCCGTGACAGTGCTACGTAACTCATGCCTTCTTTGAAGACTGTGCTGCCAATATCAATCAATACTTAATCTTAGGTTAGACCTTGTGATTTATGAATAGTTACTGCATAAACTAGCGACAGAGGAAACTGTTCTCTGCGTACGTACATGTCTTTGAAAAGAAGAAATTGAGCCATTGTGCGTCCTATCTTTTTAACTTCTAAAAGTTTGTCAAACTCGATGTTCACAAACTGAATGCTATTGTCCCGTGGGTATGTCCAGAAGCCAACAGCTGTACCAAGTGCTCCATTAACTAACCCTTGCTCTACGTCAAGGTTACGCTTCAGTATTACTCTATAGTTCACACATAATGTTAACATTTTCTCCAAACCAGCTCTGTTGGAGATGGAGATTTCTAAAGTGTGTAGTTGTGCTATGCCTTGTTGACACATAGGTATTGTCATACTGTATACATCCTGTTTGTCTGTGGCATGAATTTCCACTAGTGGTTTATTTTCTTTTTTAAGCATTGTTCCATTGAATTATGCACAGCTTTCCAGAGTTGGCATTAAGGACATCCAGGTGACATTTTTGAGAGCTAACTGTTCCATGACATCAGTAGCACATATATTACGCCTGTACAGCTCATGGATGTGTCTAGTATTGAGGGTAGACTACTCCTCCTTTGATAGCACACCAATCTGTATGTTTTTTTTAAATGTTGGCATAGGTGAGTTCTACATACTGACACATGTTTTGAATTAGTTATTTGTATTGGAAATGTTGCCAGAGATTTACATTCCCAACTCTTCCAAGACTTTTATGGTACACTTTGTGTCCTAAGGTTTTGAAGATAGGTTCATCTTTCAGTGGTGTTAATTGAAGGAGATCTCTGAAAACAATAACATGTTTTCCTCCAAAGAGTTCTTCGTAGTCTGTTTTGAGGACCTCTTGCAATCGGAGGTGAATCAAAGCCAACATTAGTTTGGAGACCATGCTCACCTCTCATCTATTAGGAGCATTTTCATTTGTTTCAAAACTCTGCGTAGCTCCATAGCAGATTATGCTGAAAGTTTATAGTACGCCAATTTCTTTTGATGTTCTACTGAAAGGAGTAGCAATCGGTGTAGAGTAACTCTACCTATGTTTTAGGCAGCCAAACCTGTAGGGGCGGTTACCACAGCAAAAAGGTTGTTGTTTGTTAATTGTTGAAGGTATTTACTGATAATTTTTAATAAGAATGTTTTCCCTGTCCCAGCTTCACCACTTACATACAGCAGTACAGGTTTGTAGTTGATAAAGTTGCAAGTTTTACTCTTGTGCTGTATACCAAGTTCAATTTTTTCACTTACTTCTAGAAAAATGGTACACTGCTCATTGTTTATTTGGGATTTCAGGACAGCCAACTCTTCTGCAGATTGCTCATACTGAAAGATGGTGGTGGTTACTTCCATCATGGCTAGTTAAGCCTCATTTGCTATGAGTGGCTTTCCAAGTGGTTCTTGGCTGCCTGTAACAGAAGATTCACTGCTCTCAGAAGTGTCTACATTTAGTTGTGCTTAAAGTTCTTCTTCTTGATGGTGTTCATTGTCCAATATAGTTTTGTACCATGGAAAGTTTTCATCTGTAATTGTACTTTCAATTGTATTGAAAGCATCTTCATAGAAAGCATGGGTGCCTAATAAATCTTATTTTCTCCATGGTTTGAAAAGTTGCAGTAGACTCATGTAGTACAGTTCTTTGTGTTGTGGAGTTTTAATGACAATTTCACATGATTAATTAGGCTGCGTTTGGTAAGTTTCACCAGGCTGCCTTCACAACTTTCCACTCTGTATCTACCTTTTTTCTCATCTGGTTTAATGTTATTTTTGTAGGCAAAGTTTTGGGCTATCCGGTGCAGGCACAAGGCTTCTAAAGTAATACTCCTGTTCGGGTAGTAGTGTCCAATAAGTTGTTCTACAAAATGTCCTGGCTGTTGGGATCCATTTTGGCTATTGTTTGTATGTCTTCATATGATTTCAGTACTCTTTTTCTGGATGCAGCAGGACCAAGACTTAGCCACACTATGTTTTCAGATTCCCCATATAAGGCTGTGCCGGGTAAACAGCCTGCGGCTTCGTAGCAGACAAATTCTCTGTGGGAAAGCATTTTTATGCCAAAGCTGTACAATTTTTGTGCAGTGTTTTGTCAGATGATATGTCATCCCAGATGTCTTTGAGCTCTGTTTTCTTTGCTTTGGTTAAGTAGGCTGTGACATATTGTGCAACTGCAGTGGAATTGTCTGCAATGTACTGTACATCAACATTAGCATTCCATAGGAGGGCAATTATTGCATTGTAATCATTGATGTACGTTGATGCTTTTTATGCAGTATGTGTTCTTAGGAGATTTCCCTTTCACACTGTGTCGAACCAAAGACATAACTCTCTTTACTTGACATGTTGTTGAAACTGGTCTGGGGAAACCAAAGCGGTATTTGGTGTAGTATTGGCCTCTGTTCTTATATTTGCGTCAACAATATTTGCCACACTTATGTATTTGGAATTGCAAAATTTGTGCTCGTAGGTCACTATGTGTACTTTCCAAAGGGATTTTCGCAAGTGACATATTTGTGAATGAACTGCAAAACGGTTAAATCACTCTCCTCACCAAATTTAGGAACATTTTGAATCCACAAAAGGATGTGGATGTGTGGTGCTCCTCTGGCTTGATTTTCTTTTCTCCAAAAGAAGTGTTCCACTTCTCCGAGGGGAGGAAGTGCTTTATTCAAAATGAAGTGCAGCATGGCAAGGAAGTGATGATGGAAGTACCGTGAAACATTCACTGAATCAAGAGAACAAAGTTACCCTGGTGTTTTCATGTCTACACCTGTTCTGTTTTTGTTTGCTATGCATAGGAAAGTGTGCAAGTCTTCCCATGCATACCATGTACAACTTAAAGTGATAAAGCATGTGGGTGGCCCAAGGTTGTGTAGCATACACCGTATTTCTGCGTGCCGTCGGAACAAAGTACTCTTTCGTACCACCCATGTTTGCCAAGAGATTTGTAATACTTGACTGTAAAACTTTGTCCTTCTCTTGCACCTGTTGACGTAGCTGTGTAGCAGACATGTTTTGAAAATGGGAACCTGTTTTCAATGTGTGGGCAACTCCATAGCATAGCGTTGCCAGTTCACTTTCAAAGAAGAGGTGGACTATGTACTCCACCTTCTGTCTAAATCTTGGGTCTTCAGAATACATTTGTAAACAGCGGTATTCTGATGCTGTTATTTGTGTGCATCTTTCATCATATCTTCCACCTTTTCCAGTGGGGAAGAGTAGAGGAAAGGCTTGTTCTTCTACACGTTTTTCCCATATACTGATTGGCGCTCCTTTGGCTTTCCTCATTTGATATGTTTCTAGTGCATCGTCTATAGTGTCTTTGGAGTGCAGTCGGTGAATCTAAAATATTGGAGGCAGCACTAGGATCTAGACGTTCAAATTGGCCGGTTGTTGAGGAGTCCTGAATTATTTTGGTTGTTTCTCTCAGGTTTTCTTCAATGTTTATTTCCTTTTAGTATTCATTGTTTTGTTTAAGGTATTGCAAGGCTTCCCTAACTTTGCTTAAGTCCACTAGTTGCTGCCATTTTTTTTTGTCTTTTGTAGGTACACCATTTACCAGGATAATCAAACATTTGTATATTGGCCTTTGCACTAATAGTGTCTACATTTTCTTTGAGATCTAACACTAAATTAACTACTTTCTCACAAATGGCTCTCAGTAATTCGGTGGGAGGTGAAGTCATATTATTGCTTGAAATGGGTTCACTGTTTGGATTATAATGTTCTCATACAAATTAAGCTGCTGCAGTGTGTTTGGCAGTGGAAATACTTCCAAATTATTGCTGATTGCCTATGAAGAACTTTCATTATTGTCAAGTTTTGCAGTGCATTATGTGCACAGTATGCAGGTATTCGTAATTTCGTATTTGTTTTCAGCTATAAGGTACAGAGCTAATTGAAACCATTGGGATTTCTCATTGCCTTCTATTTTCTCCATTATACCTACAGTATTGGTGCTCTTTCTATAGAAAGTTCTACGACAACACACACATTCTTGGTTTGGCATTTCAGCAGATGTGCTATTGAACTTTTGTATTTCTTTTCTGTATGTGTGATATAAAAAAGTTGATAGCTCCAAAGTTGTCAGTACTGTTGTCTGAAAATGCTGGTGCGTGTATTTGTGATGTCATTTTTGAAGGCATGGGTTTTAGTCTTAGCAGTGCACAGTGGTGGCACAAGTTATGGTTGCCTAGCTTACCATTACTGGCGAATTTCTGGGGGTTTTCGGTTGTACTTGTAACCATTATATGGTTAGGTGTTATTAGTGCAAAGTAACTATAATGTCCTTTGCAAATAGTTGTTGTACTGATTTTGATAGGTTTTCTTACAGCAATGTAACCATAACGTCCCTTTAACAACGTTTTTGTCTGTGTATATAGAAGATTGATAGATTGATAGATATCCTCTACATGTCATTGCATTGCAGTATATCCAAAGGTGTGTTGTGCTAACCAGGCATGGATTCACAACCTCTAAGATGACAGCAAGAACACTTTCCCCTATTCTCATGTTGCTACGCGTGAGGATGAGAAAGAAGTAGTAGAAGTGGTTAGAGGTCCAGTTTAAGGAATCATCACCATTAAAGCACCTTTGTCGATGGCGCAGGGTATATTTGCAAAGAATGGAAGTGTAGAAGAAATACTCACCCGTTTGAAGGAAGCTGGGTGAGATGTTTTACTCATTGCACTGAACATGGGAAGAACATTCCTTTGGCACATGCCATATTTTGCGAAAGCACCACCATACCCTGGATTCCTTTCTACTGCCCACTTACTGCACCTCCTGATCTTCCGTATGTCCCTGCTCCTCTTCCTCCTGGTTATCCTGTTCTTTGATGGTCCATGATGAGGAGGAACAGATTGTTACACACCTTCCAAACAGGCACTGCTTCCCCTTACCTCAAACAGGCTGGTGCCTTTATCCACATTGGTGCAAATCCCCCTGATGGCACAAAGGGGTTCCGCTTCAGTTGGCACCTATTGGAGGCAGCGGAGATGTCTGGGACCCATCCAATGTAACATCAAAGATCATTGCCATGATGGCTGTGTTTTCGTAGTGTGTCACATGCAACGTGTGAGCTGCCATGTTGATGTGGCCTTTTGCCACAAAAATGCGCCACAGTTCAACAGTCTCTTTGTAACCACAGCATCTCATAAAAAGGCTATGCTGCTCAGACACAGTATTTCTAAAAAACTCTCTGTGCATGTCTTCTCATGGCCAGTTGAGTTGTACATTGTTCTCCTTCCTTCCTCCTATCTTTGTTCCTTTTTCCTTCTCTGCTTCTTGTCCTACCCTTTCTCTGACTCTCTCATTTTTCGCTTCCCTGTGAGCCTGCCCCCCTCTCTGTCTCTGTTTCTCCTGTCCTAGCGTGTTTTTGAACCCTCACAGTCTGCTCAGTCTCTATTACCTGTACCGATCACCTGGCTCCTTTTGGCTATTGTACTTCTATGGCTATCTCCTGACTCCAACAGCTCCCAAACCAGTGTTCACAGTGTTCCCACACCATACTAATTCTGGGAGGCAAGCCTGTGGTGTGGGGAGCCAGTGCCTGACTATCCCTGAGTTCCATTCCTTGAGGGAAGCAAGGGGCAGGTTCCTACCACTGCTTTTCTCTTTGGGTAGAACCTGGAACAACGTCAAGGAAACGCCATGGACAAGACCTCAGGTATGCCACCCCTGGAAGATAAAGTGCTTGACACAGATATAAAAGCAATCATCTAAAGTGAATTGAAAAATTAGACTTTACAGTCCAATAGTTATGTAGAAATGAAGAGAAGAAATGGGAGGAAAACTATTTGCATACATGAGAGGCAAACAAATTGGCAAGATTAACAAAGAGCTAAAAGGAACAGTTTGAAGTTGTTATGTCACATGTAGAGGAGGTGTTGGTATGGAAATGAGTCTATCCCACCCCCCCCCCCCCAGGTGCTTTAAGGTGAGGCAAATCCTGTATGAATTTGTGTCTAGGTGGGAAGAGGACCGTCCTATGATACTCTGCATGGAAATAACATCACGAATGATAGATAAACCCATTGTGTGTGCATAGAAAGAAACGTCATTTTGTAGTTACGGTAGATGCACAGTCTTGCATGGCCATGCAGCATATATTTAGTACTTATTAGGTTTATATAGCACTTTAATCCAAAGCGCTTTACAATATAACAACAGGATACAAGAATAATGAACGAAGCATATAAACAATCATGAAACAAACCAGAGAAACAATATGTAGAACAATTTACCTAGGTGGAAGAAGGTGAGGGAAGGGGTGAGGAGTAAGGAAAAGCAGGATGTAGTCAAGGGGAAAGATGACGTTTCAAGGGGGATAGGAGGAGGGATAAGGGAAGGAGAGGGTAGGAAGGTGGGAAGGAGAAATAATAGGGAAGTAGGAGAGAAGTGAGGTAGGGAGGGAGTTCAAGGGGGAATGGAGAAGAAGAGATTTCAGGGAGGCGCAAAAGAAGGGGTAGGTGAGGGTGGAGCAGATAGAGGTAAAGAGTTCCAATGTAGGGGGGCCAAGAGTTGAAAGGAACAGAAACATGACAAGGCGCATGGGGATGGGGGAACAGTGAGTAAGAAGAGATCAGCAGAGCAGAGAGACTGGGACAGAGTGTAGAATGAGAGGAGAGAAGAAATATAGTGGGGGGCGAGGTCATGGAGAGATTTGAAAACACGACAGAGGAATTGGAATTTAAGCTGGGAGTGAAAGGGAAACCAGCCAAGGTAAAAGAGGGAGGAGGAAATGGAGTCACGAGGAGCAAGGAGACAAAGTGTACAGAGAGAGGAGTGGTAAAGGGATTTGAGTGGGGATAGGTGAGAGGCAGGGAGACAAAAAAAAGAGAAGAACAGTAGAATAGATGAGGGAAGATGAGGGAAGAGATTAAGAGTTTAGAGGCATGGAAGGTGAGGGAGAAGCAGATCTTCCAAATATTGAAGAGATGGTAGCGACAGGCGTGAGAGGTGAGAGAAATATGGTGGGAAAAGCAGAGGGAGGAGTCAAAGTGGAGACCTAGATTGTGGGCGTGAGCAGAGATGAGAAGGTTAGAAGGGGGGAAGTGGATAAAGGGGGTACGGGGGAAATGTGTTAGAAGGAAAGAAAAGGACTTCTGTCTTATCAGTGTTGAGAGAGAGAAAGTGGGATGACATCCAGTGTTTGATACCCGTAAGGCAGGAACATAAGTTGAGTCAAGAGTGAAAGAAGAGAAGGAGAGGAAAAGCTGGTTGTCATCTGCATAGAAATGATGAGAGATACCGAATGAGGCAATAACGGGGGCAAGAAGGGAGGTATAGAGTGAGAAAAGAAAAGGGGTGAGTACAGAACCTTGGGAGACACCATAGTCAAGGGGATGTTGGAAGAGGAGCTGCCACCCCAGGAGACAGAAAAAGAACGATTGGAGAGGTAAGAGGAGAGCCAATTGAGGACATAGCCATTGAAGCCAAAGGAAGAAGGAGTATTGAGGAGTAAGGGGTGATCAACGGTATCAAAGGCAGCAGAAAGGTCGAGGAGGATAAGGACAGAGGATTGCTTAGCGTAGCGAGCGGTAAGGAGGGAGTTGAGAACATAAGTGAGAGCAGTCTCAGTGGAGTGTTTATGGTGGAATCCAGATTGAGAGGGGGGAAGGAGAGAATGAGTTGATACAAAAGCTGAGAGTTGAGAGTAGACTAGGCGTTCAAGAAGATTACAGAGGAAAGGAAGGAGTGAGATTGGACGAAAGTTGGAAGCAAGTAGAGGGTTAGCAGAAGGTTTCTTCAGGATGGGGATGATAGTAGCGTGTTTGAAGGCTGAAGGAAAGGTAGCGGAGGAGAGACAAATGTTGAAGAGGGTGGTTAAGTAGGGAATGACGAGCGGGTAAATCTTAGGAATAAGGAGGGTGTGGGGTGTGAAGGGGATCAGAGGGGGCAGATGTAGGGTGTGTTTTGGACAGGAGAAGGGAAACACTGGACTGAGTGACAGGAGAGAAGTTAGACATGCAAGCAGATGTGGGAGGGAGAAGAGGGAGGAGAGGAAACCAAAGGGGAGAGGAGGATGTTTTGGTGTAGGGAGAGAATTTTGGATTGAAGAAGTCAGCAAAGTTGGAAGGAGAGAGAGGAGAGTTAGCAGAGGGGTCAGGGGTAGGCGGTGAGAGAAGACGAGAGAGGGTTTGGAAAATACGGCGAGGGTGGGAGGCTTTTGAGTGGAGAAGCTTAGAGTAGTAGGAACGTTTGGCTGAGTTGAGGCAAGAGTCATAGAGAGAGTGATATGAGAAATAGGAGGTTTGGTTAGCCAGATAGCGGGATTTGAGCCAGCTTCGCTCAAGGAGACAGAGGAGACAAAGCATGGATAGAAGGTGAAGGGAAAGACAAGGTTGGGATGGTTTGCTAGAAGGGTGGAAGGAGGTAAGTGGGTAGGGTTGGTCAAGACTGGAGGAGATAGAGAAGGACAGGGAGGAGAGGGCGTCATTGGCCGAGAGAGAAGAAAATTCAGAGAGAGGGGGAAGGGAAGAGGAGCAGGAGTCGAAAAAGAGGCAAGGGCTAAAGTTGCGGAGATCCCGTCGTGAGAAGGAAGAGGGGGAAGAAGAAGGGGGGGCCGAGGAGGAGGGGGGGCATAAGGGAGAAAGAGAGTAAGGCATGATCAGAAAGATAGTTGGGAAGAGAAGAAACAGGTGAGGAGAAGGTTGAGATAAAGATAAGATCAAGAGTGGAGCCAGAGGAGTGAGTAGGAGGAGTAGGGAGGGGAGAAAGAAGGTAGGAGTCGGGTATGGAAAGGAAAGGGGATGGTTGAGAGGAGATGAAGAGGGGAAGGTTGAAATAACCAAGAACTGAGAGGGGAGTAGGGGATGGAAAGATGAGAGAGAGGCGGTGATCCAGGTCTTCATAAAAGGAAGAGAGGGGGCTCGGAGGTCTCTAGATAATTAGAAAGGAGATAGCGTGAGGGGGAGTGAAGGATTTGAATAGGTATTCAAAGGAAGGGAAGGTAGGGAGAGATAGGGTAGGGGTGGAGGAAAGACATTTAGGGTGGTAGAGGAGACCAATACCACCTCTGCGACTGGAGTACATGAGACATGAGAGAAGGAGGAGGAGGGAGTGGTAAAGGAAGCTGGTACAGTGGAATTGATAAGAGGAATCCAAGTTTCAGTAATACAGAAGAAATGAAGGTTAAGTCGGAAGAACATGTCTAGTGCTGCAGCGGTCTTGTTGCAGAGGGATCTGGCATTCCAGAGGGCAATGTTAATGAGACTGGAGGGTTCAGCAGTAGGGGGGTAGAGGAGGTTAGGACAAAGGGGGACAGTTGGAGGGGGGGTGAACAGGGGAAGGGGTAAGTCATGGGAGTAGACATGAGGATGAGAGGAAGAGAGAGAAGAAGGGGAAGGATGGGGGAGGGGAGAGGAAGGTGATCTAGGAGAGGAGAGTCTGGCAACGTGCATGACAGAGGGGGAAGGAGAGAGTGATGAGCAGAGAAGATATAGAGGGCAGGAAGGTCAGGTTAGCGACCTAGCAAGGGGAGGGAGAGGAGACAGGGTCAGGAAGGGGTAGTTTACTGAAGGTAGGGTTAGAGAGTGCGAGGGGGTCAGGTAAGTTTAGGCGGTTCGAGAGTAGGACAGGGCAGGTAACCTCGGCAGCAGAGTGTCTAAGTGCTGGTGGAAGAGGGCAGGGTAAGCCAAATGAGGGCACAGGTGGGGATACAAAATCGACTGTCAGGAAGGAGGGCGTCTAGTCAAGGTAGGCGGTCCAAGGGTGGGATAGAGCAGGCAGCCTGGACAGCAGAACGTCCTGATGTTTGTGGAAGAGGGCTCCAGCTGTGAGGAAGAGCCAGAAGAGGGCAAGCCAGGAGAGGGCCCAGGTGGGGATGAAAACCCACTGACAAGAAGGAGGGGGTCAGGTGAAGGTAGGCAGACCAAGAGCAGGACAGGTCAGGCAGCCTCAGCAGAACAGCGCCCTGGTACATTCCAAGGGCGGGATAGGGCAGGTGACCTCGACAGCAGAGCGTCCTGATGTTGGTGGAAGAGGGCTCCTGCTATGAGGAAGAACCAGAGGAGGGCAAGCCAGGAGAGGGCCCAGGTGGGGATGAAAACCCACTGACAGGAAGGAGGGGGTCAGGTGAAGGTAGGCAGTCCAAGAGCAGGACAGGGCAGGCAGCCTCAGCAGAAGAGCGTCCTGTTACAAGGAGGGGGTCAGGTGAAGGTAGGCGGTCCAAGGGTGGGATAGAGCAGGCAGCCTCGACAGCAGAGCGTCCTGATGTTTGTGGAAGAAGGCTCCTGCTGTGAGGAAGAGCCAGAGGAGGGCAAGCCAGGAGAGGGCCCAGGTGGGGATGAAAACCCACTGACAGGAAGGAGGGGGTCAGGTAAAGGTAGGCAGGCCAAGAGCAGGACAGGGCAGGCAGCCTCAGCAGAAGAGCATCCTGTTACAAGGAGGGGGTCAGGTGAAGGTAGGCAGTCCAAGAGCAGGACAGGGCAGGCAGCCTCAGCATAAGAGCATCCTGATGCTGGTGGAAGAGGGTTATCCTGGTGGAGAAGAAGTCAGGAGGAAGCAGACAGCCAGACGTCAACAATGCAGTGAAGGCTCCAGCAGTGATCATTCAGTATTATTGTGAGGAATGCGGCATGCAAGGCAGTGAGACAACACCAGGCTTCTCGCAGTGCCCATTCATCACAGATGAACTGCTAGCAGACCTCTAACCGCTATCCAGCCTACACAGAGCCATGGCCCTCACACCACTGATCCAAACCGCACATCCCTGCATTCTAGGATAGTAAGTCACCCTAACACCAATCATAATCCAAATGGCCATAAAAAGATCTAAGCATGTGCGACTGTTTCACCTCTCCACATAAATAGATCCTCTGTAATACAAGATACAGGGAAGGATAAATTATAGATCAAAATTGAGGGTGGAGGCCTGGGGTGCGAGGGGTGCGATATCAACAAAGCATAAAATGTGTGGCTGTAGGTGCATGCCACAGTGATATAGCAGTGGGCTCAGTGTTTCATAGCAGTTCTGATATTGTAACTTATGAGAGACATGACCTTCACTCCGCTGAGAGATGAGCCCAGCTGATTCACGTGGGACCTGACAAACAGTGGAAATGTTAACCAATTGTAGCCTTGCATCCCCTATAGAGCAGGCTCTTGTGTATGGTCTCACCAATCAGTGACTCTTCTTTTACTGTATGTTAGTGATACCACACAGGCGTTTAAGCCCCTGCTTGTACTAAGAAGAACCAGACCTTTCTCGAGCAGCAGAGTTATTTGCTGATATTTTTGTATTCTGTTCAATTAAACTTTGTTATCCTTGCAAGCTATCTCTTGGCCTATTTCCCTAAAGGGTTGTATTCATTCTGGCGTGAGTGTAAACAGGGACTTGCCTTCATTTGGTTACCCATCCGACATGATCCCATTGTCCCGTGTTCCTGCAGACCACCTCTCCAGAAGGGCCACGCCCACCTAAAGCAACCAGTCCTAAAGTAAGTAACCCCGATTGGCCTTGTTGGAGCCGTCTTTGCAGAATCCCGCCTGTTCTTTGGAGCAGTGTGTGGTCCCAAGGAGAGGTGCAGGCCAGTGTTGGAACCCCGTGAACGGAAGAGTTTGGGTGAACACGCACATGTGAGTATGGCCTGCAAGGGATAACAAAGTAGGGGTGAATGTATAGAGCAGTGTGAATAGTGTGAATGCGCAGTGTTTGTAATTGAGAGTCTGCATATTCATGGAGTGTGTTGATTTTTTGTTTTTTTATTAATCTTTTAAGGATATTAAGGAAAAGGAAAGCGGAATAGAGGGAACTCCCCTGAATGAAGGGAGAAGGTGACACCACGTGCACTGTTTTGACCAGTGCAGAAAAAATATAAGGATAAATATAGTAGCTCCATATAATTAGAGAGCTTGGGAATAGTAGTGTTTTTTTAAGCTTGTTATTTTAGTTTGTTTTGTTGATGTATTTTATGGTGTAAGGAGGATGCCCACGAGGGGCATGGATGTGGGCTGTGTGTGGGCATGAAAGGAGAGTGGGAGGTATGTGTAAAAAGCTGTAATGGGGATTAGGGGATGGGGGAATTGAACTGATGATTTTCTTGGGGTTTAATGATGACAGCAAGTTGCATTTTTACAATAACTGAACTGCATATCCCTTCAAAGAATTACTGTATAATTGTGATGCAGAAGCATAGGCGTAGCCCCACTACCAGACACAAGGAGACACGACTATGGGAGTAGAAATGCCTCTAGATCACATATGCAAGGCCCTGCCCCTGTATTGTGAAAATATTATGAAGTATCACAACCAGTGGGTGACTGAGACTAGAGGAGGGGGAATGCTCCACTCCTGGCCAGATCAGAGATCTTTTGACAGAAACGTGCTAGAGCATATGTCTACCTTCCTGACAGAAAAATATAAGGGGAGACAGTTGCAAACTAGAAGGGAAGTATTAAAGCTCTGGAAAATGTTTGAGGACACAGATGATCCAAAGGGGCAAAGGGCAACACACGACAGCAGTAGAGAGACAGGTTCAGGAGAACATGGGAAGAACATGGAGACAAAAAAAGGGATAAATCTGCTAGCAACTCGCCCAGTGGAAGGGAACACCAATTCAAAGTATGTATCGGTGTGCATGTTGGCAGCACCACTGGCCACGACCCCAATTCCTCCTTTTGTCTCACCTCCGGAGGACACAGCCCACACCGGGGTGAGCACAAGAGACTTAGAAGTAGCACTGGCATCGACACGGAAAGAGTAAGCCAGGCTAAGGGCAGCATGCAATGTAACCAAGGCAGACACACCCATGCCACTTATGGGTACACTGGCACAACCAACAGGAGGCAAGTGGAAGTCAGGAGATTTCTTATTCAGATTGACAGCGCACCCATATAACGCATTCACGTAGAGCGAGACAGGGAAGCAGACAGATTGGGGTATGAGAATGTAGGGTCATGGAGAGGGGATGAGGAATACTGGAGTGATTTTGATGAGACCGAGGAGAATGGGGAAGGGGACGCCGAGCAAATGCCCCAGTGCACACCAAGGTTAGAAAGTTTGTGGGATGAAAGGTTGAGGGAGATATTTGGCAGGATAGCATCAGCAAGGAAAAAGGGAAGTGTGACTAAGGGCGGAAAATGCAAAATGAACATGCAGATGCGACAGATACACAAGGGATAAGGGAGGACTCGCTATGTACCCTGGGCACAAATGGACAAGAGTAACCTCCTTAAGTCACTCCCACCACTCACTTCTGGGGCAGGGAAATTGATCTTTGCTTTTGAAAAGAACACATTGGGGTTTCCCTTAGCAATAGGAGATATTAAATCCTGCAGTGTGGGGACCAAGCTGAAAAGGTGTGGGTGAAAGCAGGATACCTGGGAGTAACACTGAACAATGGTGCCCATGATGGGGCCTCATTTAACAAGGTTACGGCTAGGGTGTGGGATGCATTGCTATGGACATTCCCAAACACTCCAGATCTACAATCCATCATGCAGTGTATGATGGGGGATGATGAAGACACTGACCAGTTTATTCTCAGGATCCAAGAGATGTGGATGGCAGATACGGCAGTGCCTGGGACCAATCAACAGCGCTTTTCTATTTTATAGTGGAAAGGGTCTACCCAAAGAAGTGCAAAAAGCACTTGACAAAATAGCAGGGATAGAAGCAAAAGGATTGCCCAAAATTCAAAGCATCATAGTTCACCATTGTAGAAGGATAAGAGAACGTGAAAAAGAAAGGATTCAAAGGCAAAAGGTTGAGGAAGCGAAGCTGGTCGAAAATAAGTTAGTGAAAGTAGCTGTGGTAGTGACAGTGCCAATGCCAGAACAAGCAGAAGAGGGAGGGTATGCACCTAACTCGGCAAATGGAAGAATAGCGGCAGTGTGGGCTGAAGGAGGTCAAGGATAGTGGGGCAGCAACCCACAATTCTTGTGGCCACAGCGGCAAGGAGGGCAACAACAAGGGTACAGTGGGTTCCATGGCTCGAGGGGAAGTGGATTTGGAGGTCCGGGACAAAGGAGAGGGGGACCAGGGCAGTGCTGGAAATGCATGAGGTGGGGGCATTTTTCAAGAGAATGCCGAAGCAGCAAGGTAATGGGTACAACTACGACCTGCAGAAATATGGTCTTTCACCCCTCGGGAATCCCCAGGAGCCACCTCCCAGAATGACATCAATACCCTATGAAATACACAAAGCATACACAAAGCTACCCCTGCAGGCTCCCGGCCCATGCTGGCCACAACACCCACTGCAAATAGTTCAGCATAACCAACCGCACACTAAAATGCAGCAAGCAGAGAACAGGAATGCCTTTGAAGTGCCGCCAATGGTACGGCGGCCCCGTTTCAATGCGCCTCTAACACTTACATTATTTCTGTAGGAGCGTAGGTTGGCTAGGTACTGTGGATGCTGAGACTACTGTGCTGGAAAGGTACCCCTCTGTATTAATGAGAGAAAAAAGGAACAATTAATGATTCTAAATGTGGGTCAAACATCTATGGCACCTTCCCACTCTGTTGTGCCTCTTACTGTGTGCTGAATACCCCTTCCCATTCTTCTCATCTGTGAGTTTTAGTTATGGAGCTCTCCATCCTGCTGTAACACAGGGGCACGTTGGTAATGAGGCTGTAGCAAGATGAAGTGCACCTTCTGCTGAAAAACTTGGAACAGCCTTGAGATGGTAAGTATCTTGATATTGAGCCTTGGTGTTGTCAATAGGTGTATTGTAGTCCCTGGATTCACGTTCAATCTTTCTCTCTCTTACAGGTTGAAGGAATAAAACCTCCCAAGGGAAATACAGGCATTTTTGGAACACTTGTGATGTATTTTTCATCGAAG
Source organism: Ambystoma mexicanum (assembly GCF_040938575.1). Classification (NCBI taxonomy): domain Eukaryota; kingdom Metazoa; phylum Chordata; class Amphibia; order Caudata; family Ambystomatidae; genus Ambystoma; species Ambystoma mexicanum. The sequence continues at coordinate 1,028,320,816 of NC_090927.1, forward strand.
TAAGTGCGCGCGTAATTTGATGGCGCCTGGTACAACAAGACTGCATGGGGTTGCTGCTGGAGTTCTCTAAAAGGCCCAACTCTTGAAAACTCACAGAGGTTTGTGGAATGTCTAAGGTGAGTTTAAGCACATCATTTATGTTCTTGCGCTGTCTGTGTTTTATATGTCTCTTATAACTCTGTACCTTGTATTTCAGGGTGTTGGAGTATCAGAGTTCAGAAGCTCCGCAGAATATGGCAGCGGCAGCCGTAGAATGTTGTAGGTCTGAGGTGAAGAACTCGTAATGGAGCTCCTCTACTGAAGATCAGGTCAGGTATGTTCAATCTGTGGTCTGTGAACATTTTGGATAACTTGACAAGTTTATAACATGGATTTTCTCTTACTCTGCAGGTCTGTGGAACGCAACGCCGGTAAGCTTTGCACCGCTATCAGCGGGACCAACGCGCAGCATCTGCTAAGGCGCAGGTGGGGCTTAAATAGTCCTCCTCACCCAACTTCTAGTTCTCTCATGATATTCAGTCTGCGAACCATGAGGCCACCATTTTAAGGAAACCCTTCTAACACTGAAGTCCCTATGGGACCCATTGTGGTTCTGAAGTTAATGGACATGAAGCATGCCTAGCACGCCAGGCCAATAACCATTTAGCTCCCACATGTCTATTGAAAGAAGACCTTCTAGCCTGCAGTAATGGTCCCAAACCTCCAACCCTCGAGGTGAACATGACTTTTCCCCCCTCAAGGGCCCTCCTAAGGATGGACCTTCCTGCCCTGGTTTAGTCGGATGATTCTGATAAAACCTTTTGATTAGCTGGGGAGCATAGGGAACAAGTTACTTACCTGTAACTGTTGTTCTCCAGCATGGGTCTGGCATGGATTCACATGCTCATGAATATTCCCCGTCATCAGGCTGGGAATCCTCGCTAAAGAAAAAATCAGTATCAATTTCGTTTCTGATCTGTCTTTCCTAGTAGTAACCAATCACTGATCTCTGCGTCATACTGACCACAGCCAATGACTGCCCTCTACCTAAGCCCCGCCTCTGGCAGCCATCTTCACATTTGGTAGCACGTGAAGTGGCAGTATGACCAAGTGAAGAGCCGCAGAGGGGTAGGCAGGAGGGTTTGCATGTGAATCCATGCCAGACCCATGCTGGAGAACAACAGTTACAGGTAAGTAACTTGTTCCTTCTCCAGCATGGGGTCTGGCATGGATTCACATGCTCATGAATATAAGATTAAATAGCAGTACACACATGCACAACCACGGGGGGTGGTAAAAGGCTCAACATTAAGCAATACAAAAAACTCAACATTAAGCATCTCTTACCTCCTCACCAGGCTCACCTTAAGCGAACAGGTTGCGCAGCACTGCTTGGCCGACCCTGGACTCCTCCCTGGAATCCCGATCGATGCAGTAGAATCTCGTGAAGGTGTGCGTCGACCTCCACGTAGCAGCCCTGCAGATGTCCAGCAGGGGCACACCAGATAAGAACGCCGTAGTAGCAGCGATCGCTCTGGTCGAATAGGCTCTCGGACGGCCTGGCAGCGGTCAGTTAGCCAACCGGTGACAGCGCATGATGCAGCCGGAGAGCCATCTGGAAATAGAAGACTTCGAGAGAGCCTTCCCTTGATTCACAGGTCCAAAGTTCACGAAGAGCTGTGATGTCCTCCGGCAACTCTTCGTGCGGTCCACGTAGAACTTCAGCGCTCTAGCCACATCCAGCGAGTGCAAAGTCCTCTCGGCCGGCGACGAAGGAGACAGGAAGAAAACAGGTAACACCAAGGGCTCGTTAAGATGGAAGTCCGACGGCACCTTGGGCATAAAGGAGGGGTGCATCCTAAGCACCACCCTCGAGGCATGGACAGTCAAGTACGGTACTTTGCAGGATAGGGCCTGGATCTCTCCCACTCGTCGTGCGGAGGTAATGGCCACCAGGAACGCAGTCTTCCACGACACAAACTTCATAGGTGCGGAGTGCATCGGCTCGAATGGGGGCCCCATGAGCCTGGTCAGCACCACGTTAAGTTCCCACGCTGGGGCCGGGGCCTTCACCGGCGGGAACGACCGGAACAGTCCTTTCATAAACTCTTTTACCAGTCAATGGGACCACAGGGACGTCCGTCCTGTGGTTCTGGTATATCTGGAGATCGCCGCCAGATGAATCTTAATGGAGGCATGGGCTAGCCCAGCCTTTGCCAGCGATAGCAGGTACGGCAGCACTTGAGGGGCCGTAATCCGTAGGGGGTTGATCTTCTGTGCTCGGCACCAGATAAAGAACCTCTTCCACTTATGACCGTAGCATTTGAGAGTCGAGGACGCCCTGGCCTTTGCAAGAACCTCTCTGCAATCGGCCGGTATATCGTAGCCTCCAAACTCTAGCGCTGCAGCAGCCAAGCCTGCAGGTTCAGCGACGCCGGGTCGTGGTGGAAGATGGCGCCTCCTTCCCTGGAGAGAAGGTCCGCCGATAGCTTGATGGGAGGGGACGTTGACAAGTCCAGAAGGTTCCGGGAACCAGATCTGCCTTGGCCACGCCGGTGCGACGAGGATCATCCTGCACCGGGACCTCTTGAGCTGGCTGATGAGTCGAAGCAGCAACGGCAATGGAGGGAACGCATACAGGTATAGGCCGTCCCAGGGGAACGAGAATGCATCGCCCATGCTTCTCGGCTGGGGAAACCTGCTGGCGAACCTCTTGCACTTCGAGTTTGTCGCTGTTGCGAACAGGTCGATTTGGGGTTTGCCCCATCGTCGGAAGAGTTGATCCACCTGATCCTGGCGCAGTTCCCACTCGTGACACGCGGGCAGCTCCCTGCTGAGCGAGTCGGCAATGGTGTTGCTTTCTCCTGCCAGGTGGAAGGGAACCAGGAACATCCCTTGGGCGACCGCCCAGTGCCACAGATCCTGTGCCTCCTTGGATAGGGCTGGGGATCTGGTGCCTCCCTGCTTCCGTATGTAAAACATTGTCGTGGTGTTGTCCGTGAAGATCCGCACCACCTTGCCCTTGAGCGACGGGAGGAACGATTTGAGAGCCCAGAACACGGCTTGGAGTTCCAGGACGTTGATGTGCAGGAGCCTCTCCTCCGGGAGCCAGAGGCCTCTTGCGTGGAGATCTCCATTGTGGGCGCCCAAACCTTCCAGGGAGGCGTCCGTCGTCACCGTCTCCTGGTACGCCGGCGTCTGAAAGTCCTTGCCCGCCGTGAGGTGCGCTCGAATGCCCCACCACTGAATCGCCCGCCGGAACACCTCGTTGAGGGGGACCCTGTCTTCGAAGGTGCCCGTCGTCTGTATCCAACGGGCGTCGAGAAATTCTTGAAGAGGGCGCATCCGTAGTCTGCAGAGGCGCACCAGGTAGATGCAAGAGGACATCATCCCCAGGAGGGACTTGATGGACCTCACCCTGGCCACGTCCGTGGCTAGCAGGCGCTGCACTTTGCCTAGAATGGTCTTCGTCCGTTCTTCCGACGGGGCCGCCAGGTGCCTCACTGTATCGAGCTTCGCTCCCAGAAACAGGGCCACCTGCGACGGCACCAGGTGGGACTTCGGGTAGTTTATGGCGAATCCCAGGTTTGTGAGTAGCTGGACGGTCGTCGCAGTGTGTTCGACGGCGAGTTCCCTCGTCCTTGAGCGGATGAGCCAGTCGTCCAGGTAGGGGTAGACGTGAATCCCCTGTAGGCGCAGCCACGCCGCCACTGGTGCTAGGCACTTGGTAAAGACCCTGGGGGCTGACTTCAATCCGAACGGCAGTGCTCTGAATTGGTAGTGGCGTCCCTGGACGACGAACCTGAGGAACTTTTGGTGACTTTTGAGGATGGGAACGTGGAAGTATGCATCCTCCAGGTCCAACGACGATAGAAAGTCGCCTTCCTCCAGCTGTCCCAGTACGTGCTGGAGGGTGACCATCCTGAACTTTTGTGATCTGATGTATTTGTTGAAACGACAAAGGTCCAGGGTGGGGCGCCAGCCGCCCGTCTTCTTCCTGACGAGGAAGTACCTTGAGTACACCCCGGAGCCCCGGAGCCTCTTCGGGACAAGCTCGAAGGCGCCTTTCCTGAGCATCGCCCATACTTCCAACTGCAGTTGCGGGACGTGATTTTCCTTCCTGGCCACAGGTGGAACATGAGGGCACTTCTTCAGGAATTCGATAGAGTGTCCTCTTGCCAGGGTATCCAGCACCCAACGGTCGGTGGAGATGGACTTCCACACGCCGACGAAATTCGTCAGCCGGCCTCCCACCGGGGTGCTTCGGTGGGGGCCCGAGGCCACGGTCGGTTCAGTCCTGCTTGGAGGTGGTGGCCTTGCCTCCCTGGCCACCTTGCCGACGGCGGCGAGGCGCTCCCTGCTTGCCGCGACCCCTATAGGCCTCCTGAGACGAGGAGGGTGCCGCCTGGCGGTAGGACGACGAGCCACCTCTGGATCCCTTGGAGGCACCCTGTCTGCCTCCGGAGCTCTGAAAGGGCCGTCGTTGCTGAAGGGCTCCTAGGGCGCGGGCCGTCTCCGTGTCCATTTTTATGGCTTGGAGGGACTCGTCCACCGCCTTCCCGAACAAGTTGCTGCCGTCGAACGGCATGTCCAACACCCTGGTCTGGACGTCCTGACGGAAGTCGGTCGCCCGGAGCCAACCCCGTCGTCGTAGGCAAACACCGTTGCCCAGCTGGCGGAACCCGGTATCGGCAATATCGGTTGCCACCGTTATGGTGTGGTCCGACGCCACCTCGCCCTCTTGCAGTATTTCCAGGGCCTCGGACCTCTTGTCGTCCGGCAGGAAGTCCAATATGGGGGCCAGCTGAAACCAGAGCTCCCTGTCGTAACGGGCCACGATCGCCAGGGCATTGGCCGCTTTGATCGTCGTCGCCGCCGACGAAATGACCCGCCGCCCCATGGCGTCCAACTTCTTTCCCTCGCCGTCCGGCGGTGAATTCGACGTCGAGGCTCCTGACCCCGCCGCTTTCTTCTTCGCCGCCGCCGAGACGACCGAGTCTGGCGTTGGCTGGGCCCTGAGGCACAGGGGAGTGGTTTCAGGGACCCGGTACTTCTTCTCATACCGGTCCCGTTTGGCTGGTGCCGTGGAGGGGTTTTTGAGAACCGACAGGCCCTCCTCCCAGATGTCATCGATTAGGGGCACCGCGATGACCGTCTTCCTCTTGGCCTCCCGGCGCTGATAGAGGAAACCTTCCTTTTTCTGCTCCTCCGGGCAGAGCTGGAACAATTCGGACGCCCTGGCGATCATGGCGTGGAATGAGCCAATCTCGTCGGGCGGCGAGGCCCGTGCGACGGGAGACGGGACACCTGTTCCGTCGTCGTCGCCGTCGCCCTCAGAACCCGTCGTCGAGCCCAACGCACCGTCATCTCCAGACTCGTGGGAGGATGAGGAGGGAACTGTAGGCCTTACGGGGGCGAGCGGATGAGAGGGTTGGGTCCTCCGTCGTTTGTTCTGAGGACTTCCCGACGGGCCAGGTTGCGGGTCCTCCGGCCTGGGCCGTGGGAATCTCGTCCTTATCTCAGAGCATAAGGACTGGATGGCAGACAAAATGGCCGCCGAGCCATCCTGAGGCCTAGGATCCGGCTGCGCCGGAAGGGAAGGCCGCTCTTCCTCACCATCGTCGTCTTCCTCGGTTATCTCCCGAGGATCTTCCTGACGGGATCGAACCTTCTCGAATTGGACTTCGAGGTTCCTCACGGCCTCGGTCAGTTCCTCCTCCGAGGCTGACTCTGAGCTCGGGGGGGGCACCGTTCACCCCCTCGCTTCTTCCATCATGGCGGCCACGACGATGTGCTGAAAAGAGGATTCCCTCCTTGGCGGCAGGGAAACTCTAGTCCCGGAGGCAGTCTCCGCTGGCGGTGTCTCTGCCGGCTTGGCAAGAGTCGCCGCGATAGCCTCGATAGAGGCCTTCGCCTGCTGGGTAGGGGCCTTCACCACCTTAGGTGCGTCCCGGGCCTTTTCCTTCAGGGGAGGGGCGACGCCTCGCTCCCCCTCTTCCGAGATCGGACGGGGCTTCTCCTGAAGCTTACCCAGGGTCTCGGACTTTCTCTTCCCCGAACCGGAGCGTTGGCTCGTGGTTGACGGTGCCGGGGAAAGTGCGCCCAGCCTGGTGACCGAAGAGCCCGACCTTTCGGTGCTCCCGGAGGCAGCGGACTCGCGGCGCTTGGCCTGGTGTTGGGCCCCCGTCGCCGGGGCGCCCGCACAGGACTTAGAAGCCCGCTCGGACCCTTTCTTCTTCTTCTCACCCGTCGAGCCCTACTCCAACCAGCTTGCAAGACGGGATCGACAGTCCCTCATGGTCCGCTCCGACAAGTTCTTGCAGAACTGGCAGTCCTTCTCTACATGAGTCTTGTCCCCATGAAGACAGTACAGGCATCGCAAATGTTCGTCTTCCTTAAACACATTCTGCAGCCCGCATCCAGGGCAGCTGAGAAACAGCTTGGGTCCGGGCGACAAACTCGCATCCTGGGCCATCTCGAAGTAGGCCGCGAATCTTCTGGAATCCTCCAAGAAGTTGATTCGACGAAATCTTCACCCTTGAGGGGCGTAGGAAAATCCTGCAACGGGTAGCCGTTAACGGGAGTAGAAACGGTGGAGCTTGAGGCTCGATTAACCGAAAAAATGTGAAAATTCACCTGAAAAAGTGCGAAACACGCAGTAAAAGCTCGAGAGCTAAGCACGAGGACTCCCAACACTTGAACGTGCGGTAAAAATCTGAAGATGGCTGCCAGAGGCGGGGCTTAGGTAGAGGGCAGTCATTGGCTATGGTCAGTATGACGCAGAGATCAGTGATTGGTTACTACTAGGAAAGACAGATCAGAAACGAAACTGATACTGATTTTTTCTTTACCGAGGATTCCCAGCCTGACGACGGGGAATATTCATGAGCATGTGAATCAATGCCAGACCCCATGCTGGAGAAATGTTATTACTGGCTTCCCAAGTCCTATGCCGTGGGCCAAACCTCTTACAATCCACCAGGTAAAACAATTTCCTTTTGACTACTTTAGAATCCAAAATGTCTTTCACTTCAATCTCAGGGTCACCCTCAATCAGCACTGGGCCTGGGTATACTTGCACTCTGGTACCTGGACAAACTGGCTTTAATAGGGAGACATGAAAAACTGGGTGTAGCCGCATATGGAGTGGAAGAGTCAACCTCATAGCTACGGGGTTGATAACTGCTTCAACGGGAAATGGACCCAAAAATCTAGGTTGGCATTTTCTTGGCCGCTTGAGAGCAATGTGCCTGGAAGTTAACCACACCTTGTCTCCCACTTGATATTTTGGAGTGTTCCTTCGGTGCTTGTCAACACATTTTTTCGGACTCTGCTTAGCTGCAGCCAAATGCGCCAAAGCTTCCTCTTTAGCTCGAGCAATGTTCTCATGTATATTCTGTACAGCAGGCATCTCTAATGACTCTGGTGGAGAGACAGGTAAGTTGTGTGGATGGCAACCATTCAAGGAGTAAAACGGATTCGATCCAGTAGATTTGTGCACTGACTTGTTAAAAGGGTACTCCACAATCCAAAGCAACTCCACCCAAGTGTGATCCGTTTGATTGAGAAGACATTGTAGATATTGTTCTAGGCTATGGTTTGTCCTCTCCGTCTGCCCGTCGGTCTGCGGGTGATGACTGGTGGACAAACGCACCTCTATCTTGGCCATCTCACAACATCTTTTCCAAAACTGGGATACAAATTGAGTGCCTATATAAGACACCACCACTGATGGGAAACCATGTAATCGTACAATGTGCTCTAAGAAGACCTTGGCCAAGGCTGATGCTAACGGAATTTCTTTCAAAGCTACAAAGTGGGACATCTTGGAAAAGAAGTCCACCACCACCAAGATCATGTTATAACTGGAACAGGGTGGTAATTCTGTGATAAAATCCATTGAGATGGTGTGTGAATCCTGCAGGTTTTTGCTTAGAAGATTTGTTCTGGGCGCATATTCCACAAGTCTGAACAAAAGCGATAATATCCTTCTGCCAAGTAGGCCAGCAGAACAACCGCTTAACTTTGGCTGTGGTCTTAGCGATGCCTTGATGAAACTCCAAGAGAGCACCATGATAGTCTGCTAATACTTGTTCTTGCAGGGCCCCTGTGGGCAGATACAAATGTCCCTGGAAATATAGTAAATTATCCTGAAATGAACACAGAGATCCTTTAGACCCCAGGGCATCTAACTCTGGGGCTGCCATACTGAGTCGGATCTTTGTCTTTAAATCCTCCAATGAACAGACTGTCACGCCCAATGCACCCAACATCTTTTCTGTGGGAATGATGTGCACTGGATTTGGGGCAACTTAGACATCTTCACCTTGACCCTATGGATGATAAGGCAGCCGCCTTACCGTTGCGCAGCCCACGACGATAAGTGATGATAAAGTCATGTTCCACAAAGAACAAAGCCCAACAGAGCTGCCAAGATGACTGTGCTTTCACTGAGCGCAGATATTGCAGGTTCCGATGGTCCGTAAGGACAGGTATAGTGTGCCGAGCCCCAACAAGTGATGTCTCAACTCCTTGAATGCATTCTTGATAGCCGATAATGCCTTATCGGTGATAGCATAATTTAATTCAGCTGCATAAAACTTCTTCGACCAAAATGCCACTGGGTGCAACTGTCTGGTGTCTGGCTCCTTTTGGGACAGTACCGCTCCCATAGCAGCACTGGAAGTATCAGTTTCCACCACAAACAGCAGATCTGGTTGAGGATGTTGTAATACTGGGGCCGTAGTGAACTTACTCTTCAAAGCCTGGAATGCCTCTTCAGCCTCGACTGTCCAGTCAAACTTTCTGTGCTTCCAAAGCAAAGATGTAATAGAATGCACAAGGTGAGAAAACCAGGTACAAAACACAGATAAAAACTGGCAAATCCCAGGAAACTTTGGACTCCTTTTACCAATGTGGGAGATGGCCAAGTTAGCACTTTCCTGCTATCCATCTGAATGCCCTGTGGTGGCAGAATGAATCCCAGGAACTCCACCTCCATTACATGGAATGAGCACTTCTGAAGCTTGACATGCAGTTGATGTTGACGTAATTTAGTAAGTACCGCTCAAACATGGGAAATGTGCTTCTGGACTAAGGACAAGTAGATTAATATATCATCAATGTACACCACTGCACACACATCTAGCAATTCTCGTAGCACATCGTTCATGAAATTCTGGAAAGCTACAGGGGCATTACACAGGCCAAAGGGCATTACTTGGTACTCATACAATCTGTAATGGGTGCAGAAGGCTGTTTTCCACTCATCACCCTTCTTAACCCATACGAGGTGGTAGGCTCCCTGAAGGTCTAATTTGGTAAAAACCTTTGCATGCTTGACTTGATCCAACAACACCAGAACGAGTGGAAGTGGGTATCTGTTTTTTACTGTGATCTGATTAAGCGTACGATAATCTATGCAAGTACGAAGGCCCCCCTCCTTCTTTGGAATGAAGAATAGGGGAGAGGCTGCAGGCAATTTTGAAGGTTGGATAAATCCGTTAGTGAGGTACTGATCAGGTATGCCTTAAACTGAATGTTCTCGTGTTCTGTCAATGCATAAATCCAACTGCACAGGGTCTCGGATCCAGGTATGAGATCGATCTGGCAATTGTATGGCTGATGGGGTGGTAGAACGTTGGCCTGTTCCTTCTCAAAGACATCCTGAAAGTCTTGATATTCTGGGGTAGAATACCCAACAACCCTAGTGTAGGGCCGCCCCTTCATACAGCCTGTACCAGGTTTCCAGAGTACCCTTGTGCTCTTTAACATGAGCTCTTGCACTTGTCTGTAAAATTCAAGGTTATGGTGCGCCAATCAATGTGCAGATTGTGTTCCTCTAACCATGGAATACCCAAAATAGGTTTGAACTGTGAATCACTGATTAGGTCAAACAAAATCTTTTCTCGATGTCCATCCTGGCAATGCAAGGTGCAAACCTCTGTGCACTGTGTCACTGTCCCGATATTAGCTGAGTACCATCTACAGCCGTTATATTCTGAACCATTGACTTAGAGTACACCGGAATCCCAATCCTGCATGCGAGTTCGATATACATGTAATTGCCTATCGCACCGCTGTCCACGTATGCTTCTGAAGCAGGCAGTTTGGAGGGTTGATGGTGGCTAATCAGGATGACGGGTAAAACGAAATGAGAGATCAGAGATTCCTTCTTCTGGCTCAACAAACCGAACTCTATGCTTGCCAGGCGTTGGAGTTTTCCCCCTGATCTTCTTTCTCGGCTTTATCCAAAGCTCCCACTGATTTCCTGGGGGGTTTTACTGGACAATCATGAAGGAAATGTCCAGCCGAGCCACAATAGAGACATAAATGCTGCTGTCTTCTTTTCTCTCTTCCTTCTTTTGACATGGGGCCCCAAATCCCCCCCAACTGCATAGGTTCTGGATGGACCTCGGATGTCTGATGGGCAAGTTTTTCTTTTGGGCGAACATAATACGATCTGTTATCCAAGCAAGAGTGATCCACCCGTCGTTCTTGGAAGTGGTGGTCCAATTGAATGGTACGATCAATATATTCGGCACATCCCGTGGGGGGATTCACAACCTGGGCCAGAATATCCTTCAGTTCTCCTCATAGGCCTTGATAAAATAACATTGTTCTCTTTTCATCTGGCCAATTAGTTTCTGCTATTAAGCGGTTAAAGGTGGCTACGTAAGCCAGCAAATCTTGATTATCTGGTCACAGGGACAGTAACTCATTGTCCAAGGCTTGTCCCTGAGTGTGACGTGCAAAGAGTTTCTCCAGTTCTTGCTGGAACCCGGAAAAATTACGAAGCAGAGGATCATCCCTGTTGAGGAAAGGAATAGACCAGTCTGCTGCATGCCTTCCCAAGTAGGACAGTACAAATGCCACTTTAGACTGATCTGATGGGAAAACCCCTGGTCTGCACAGGAAATGTAAATTACACTGTTTCATGAACACTGTGAAGTGCTTAGGATCTCCTAGAAACTGTTCCAGAGGCGCTAACGGAATATTCCCTGGTACAACCACCTAAACTGAGGACGCTGGTTGAGGAATATGAGCTAGGAGAACACTACCGGCAAGCGGGGACTGGCCTGCTTGCGCTTGGAGTAACTGTGCAATCCCTATTTACTACCAATTCCTGCCTCTGGGAATTGGTTTCAGATCATGCAGCATGTACTTCTGCACGTAATTCCCCCAGCAGCTGGGTCTGGTTGTCTATATCTGTGGTCTCCAGTACGCTCGGGCAGAGTACCTTTAAGTAAGGGCATAATGTTCTGTAAGGCTTACCTTATCTCTGCAGGAGCATAGGTTGGCTAGGTACTGTGGATACTGAGGCTACTCTGCTGGAAAGTTACGCCTCAGTATAATTGAGAGAAAAAAGGAACAAGGAATGATTCTAAATGTGGGTCAAAGATCTATGGCCCCTTCCCACTCTGTGTGCCTCTTACTGTGTGTGGAATACCCCTTCCCCATCTTCTCATCTGTGAGTTTTAGTTATGGAGCTCTCCGTCCTGCTGTCACGCAGGGGCACGTTGGTAATGAGGCTGTAGCCAGATGAAGTGCACAATCTCCTGAAGAACTCTGAAGAGCCTTTAGATGGTAAGAATCTTGATACTGAACTTTGGTGTTGTCAATAGGTATATTGTAGTCTCCGGATTCACGTTCAATATCTCTCTCTCTCACAGGTTGAAAGAAAAAATCTCGCAAAGGAAATAAGGGCATTTTTGGAACATCTGTGACGTATTATTCATCGTGGTAAGTCTGCATGTGTAATTTGATGGAGGGCGGTGCAGTAAGACTGCGTGGTGTCGCTGCTTGAGTTTGCTAAATGGCCCAGCGCTTGAAAACTCACAGAGGTTCGTGGAAGGTCTGCGGTGAGTTTAAGCGCGTAATTTGTTTTCTCGGGCGGTCTTTGTTTTAAATGTCTCTTATAACTCTATACCTTGTATTTCAGGTTGTCGGAGTATCGGAGTTCAGAGGCTCTGTGGAATATGGCCGCCGCTGCCTTAGAACATTGTAGGTCTGAGGTGAGGAACTCGGAAAGGGGCTCCACTACTGAAGACAGCTGCTACGGTGATTAGGTCAGGTACATTGAATCTGTGGTCTGTGAACTTTTCAGATAACTTGACAAGTTTATAACATGGATTTTCTCTTACTTTGCAGGTCTGTGGAACGGAGCACCGGTAAGCGTTGGGCCGCTGTCAGGGGGACAACACGAAGCACATGCTAAGCCACGGGCGGGGCTTAAATAGTCCTCCTCGCCCAACTATTAGCTCTCTCATGATATTCAGTCTGTGACCCATGAGGCCACCTTCTTAAGGGAACCCTTCTAACATTGGAGCCCCTATGGGTCCCACTGTGGTTATGAAGCTAATGAACATGAAGCATGCCTAGCATGCCAGGTCAATAACCATCTAACCCCCGCATGTCTATTGAAAGAAAACCTTCTAGCCTGCAGTAATGGTCCCAAACCTCCAAGCCTCGAGGTGATGATGACAGTGTCACAGTAGTAGGAGGAAACCCTTTTTTGGTCCCAGGGAAAGGAACACATATGCTGACTAGAACAGCCCACATAGAGCACTTGCTAGTCCAATTCTGCCAATGACTCTAAATTCAGAAGAGGAACCATTGGTGGGGTCAGAGATAGGGAACAAACAATTAATCTTTTTGGGGGACTCAGGAGCGGAGAAGTCGTGAATTAGTGAATCTGTCTTCCCGCTATCAGGAAAAACTCTTGACATGCAGGGATTATCTGCGGCTGTTTTAACGGTTCCATACACAAAAGACTTAGATGTAAAGCTGGGAGGGAAGGTTGTAAGAGCCCCCCTATTATACTCTGAGAGCTCAACTTGCTCAGTAGGGATCTGCTAAGCAAGCTGAACATGACGATCTCGTTCACAGAGAGTGGCATCGTCTGCACCACACCTGGCATGTGTTCCATACAGGCAATGCTCATGATACATGCCATGGCATGTGATATAGAGGTACGAGGCATGCCTGTCAAACCCCAACATGTTCATTTATGGCATTACAGTACTCGCACGAGCTGTCCCCCTGATTACCAGAACTTGCTGGAGAGTTCCCATTGATTTTGTTTTTCAGCCTGTGGTGTCCCCAGAGTTAGTTGCAAGCATGATACTCTCACAGGACCTAGAGGGTCTACTGGTGTCAGCCAAAAGAATCGTAGTGCTAGGTACTAACCCCCATGTATGACAGTGGCGCACTGTCTTATGTATTGACCATACCGTGCCTCTTAAAGAATTGACTGACGCTGAACTCTTTGAGGACAAAAACAGTGATGGGGAAATTATTCTTGAAATGTGCATACCCTGTGAGATCATGGTAAAATAAGGAAGAGTCCAAAGCCCCCTCAGGGCTGTTGTTCACACCACTCCCATTTAGCCAGGCAGACTTACAACAAGTTCCCACACATTTATGGACAACTAACCCACATGATGTAGGGATGTTAAAAGAAGTGACCCATGTAAGTATCACAGTTAAGGCGGGGCAGTGTTACCTTGGGTGAAGCAATACCCATTGGGAGGCAGAAGTGGAGATCAGGGAGACGATACAGGGTTTACTGCGCCATGCCCATATACCCTATTAAAAAGGCAACAGGGGGCAGTAGGAGTATGAGCCAGGATCTCTGCCCCCTTAATGACAGAGTTCAGAAAGAGTTTCCACTTGCCCCCAATGTGGCCTCCATCTTGTGCAGTATTCCCAAAGAAGAGACCCATTTTACTGTAGTTGATTTGAAGAATGCCTTCTTTCAGTACCCCTGCACCCGGAATCACAGTACCTCACAGCATTTACCATGGGCGGAAAGCGCTATGAACACACTTGTTTGCGCCAAGGGTACTGCGAAAGCCCCAGCACCTTCAATAGGATACACCATGAAGACTTAGGTAACATCCAGGTGCTCAGCACAATAATCTAATATGTAGATGATTTACTGGTATGCAGTGACAGTGAGCAGAACTGCAGCCGAGATTCCAATGCACTGCTACAACTGTTGGCATGTAAGGCGTACAAGTTAGATAAGGCAAAGCTCCAATGCTGCCAAAAGGAAGTACTCTACCTGGGGCAGCTTATCTCAGCAGATAGAAAAATAATCATCCCCAAAGGCCAGCAACAGTGCGTGCCACTAAAAAGCCACTTACAGTGAAAGACATGCAAAAATTATTGGGGTTATGCAATTACTGCAAGGCATGGATTCTCGACTATGCAGCATACACAAGGCCACTCTTACAGGGCCACAAGGAAGCACAAAAAGAGTTTCAATGGTCTAAAGGAAGTGATCGCAACAGCTCCATCCTTGCCGCCCCAGATTACACTTAGGGGTTTTATGTCTTGTCACACTCAAATGGCACACTCATGACAGCGGTACTCACACAATAGAGCACAATGGGCCACGAGCCACTGGCCTATTACAGCGTCACACTAGACTCAGTGATGCAGGGGCAGTTCGTGTGCGAACAAGCTCTCACCCCTGCCGCCTTTGCAATCGCAAAAAGTTCCACAATTGTGATGGGGTGCTCAGAAACTCTGTTTGTGGAACACTCAATTTTCGCCACCTTAGATCGCTCAAAATTGACCCATACCACCCAGTGGGCATCAGCATACAAGATAGAATAGTTAACCCAGTCACGTTCCTCACAGAGCCATGCACTGACGAGGACTTGCAACAGCATGACTGTTCCACGTATGAAGGCCGATATCCCCAAAGCCAGAGATAGCCCTTTAGGGGAAGGGGAGGTACATTTTGTTGAAGGGTCAGCGACCATTGACAAGGACACAAGACATAGGCATGTTGTGGCGGCAGTGGTGTGCCTAGAAGCGGATGACTATGAGTCCTTAGTAATGAAAAGGTTACTGATGCATTACTCAGCGCAAGCTGCTGAACTCATAGCACGTATTGAGGTCATTTGGGAGTCATTGTCATGCCGCGAGGCAGGTGGAGTCTGTGGAGCCGCTGGTGGCGCAGATACTAGCACATCATACGCTCCGTTTACCTGTCACGTACTCCTTTAGCACCGTTCTAGTGTTGCACGCTGACGCGACTCGAAAGCTTAAAGTCTTCCGCTTCCGGATCGCAGACACGTTGCAACGCTTCCGGTTTCCTTGTTTCCGAGAGTGCTCTACGCTCTGTGCTTTTCGCAGCTTTCACGCTCGTGTATTTTCTCCGTCGGTCCCCGATCCCTATCGGGTTCCTTACTCCTCTCCTTCTAGCCTGTTCCTTTTAGCGCTGAGCTCTTTTCCCCCTATTATATCTGTTCCTCTTATCCCCCTTTACTCTCCCTCCAGTCTTCTAGCCCACCCCTGTCCCATCTTACCTTTACTCTGTGTTCCTTACCTTTTCTTCATTCTGTCTTCCAGTTCTAGTCCCCTCCTTTGTTTTCTCTCATCTTCCTGCTGGTTTCCCTGTGTACCAGATCCCGGCCTGTTAATTCGGATTGTCAACTCTACCGCTTGGACACCTTCTACAGTTGCTTTCAGTGTACCAGACCCTGGACTGCTTTTGAACTGCCGACTACTGTTTCCTCAAGTGATCATCCTCCTTTGGACTGCATTCCTCCGGAGCTCCTCCAGAATTTCTCCGCCGACCATCTCTTCTGCCTGGCCCCGTCTCAAGACTACATCTCAGGGGTCGCTCAGGGGTTTTTTGTGCCTTAGGGCTTTTTCCCCTTATTGGCGTTCCCGGAGGGGGGCCCCGGGCACCCTTTTTTGGGTAGCACGGTGGCTTCCTTCCGTGACCGTCCTGATCTACACAAAAAAAGGAGCGACCTAGAAGAAGAGGAGAGAAGGGTACGGAAAGGAAAGAAGAAGGTGAGGAGCAAGGGGAGGGTGGAGAATCAGAAACAACGTTCTCTGACGAGGATATCGCAGGTCCCATTGACAGTTTGCAACGCCAAAAGAGTGAGATCACGATGGCTACGCCGCAGCAAGTACAAGAACTTGTAGCAGCTGTCCAGAGTCTAAACGTGGAGATGCAGAATCTAAAGGCCGCTAATGCCGCTCTTCAGCAAAGAATGACTGAGAGAGAACGTCCCTCGACAGACTTACCACCGCTTCCCCTTGTTTCGGGCAAGTTTGCTGGCTCACCAAAAAGAGTCCGTTTTTTGGATGCCTGAAATTTACACTTCTCATTTCGCCCCCAAACCTTTGCCTCGGACCACGCCAAGGTGGGGTTTATGATCACTCATATGACAGGTAATGCCCTTGCATGGGCCACCCCGCTTGTTAACCAGCCTGACCCTGTCGGGGGGAAATTCTGCCGGGGTCAGCTGGCCATCCGCGGACCCCCGGGCAGGGAGGCCCCAACTCCTCCCGTGTGTCCCAAAAATGAGTATGAGGCACACGCAAGAAGCAAGGTGGTTCTGCTGTTTATTAAAAAACGGCAGGGATGGGTCAAGGATCGTACGCGTCCGTCCTGACTCTCTATTCTCTGTCTCTTTGTGGGGCTCGCAGGCCGTTTTTACCTCAGTATGACGCGCTACTCGCGTCACCTGGGAAAGTTAGCAAAAAACCTATCGCCAAGCTGGATTGGTTCCTCGAGTGGTAGGGTTAGTATAGCATACGTATAGAGAACGCTGTTAGTGGTGGAGGGTCAGTCAGGTGGTATACTTGGGTTGTCCCTTCAATTAGATACATGAAAATTGTTACATGAAGACCCCTGAGGATTGGCTAATGTTAATGGCGTCAGTGATAAGTGCCCCATGTTCTGATTGGTCCACTCGCGAGCCCCCCAGTCTGGGACCATCGCTGTTCCCAGCTCGCTGTGCACCTGTCATTTGCAACAATGTATAACTATGGGTATGTGCAGACAATGCGAGGATTTGTTCATATGCTGGAGGGCAGACTACTCCCACCGCCGCAGATGTCCATTGAGTCGCTTCATTGTTGCTGCCTGTGTCTCAAAACGTGGGATCCAGGCGCCTCCTTCCTCCTGGGTCTGGCACCCTGTCAGGTTCGGCTTGGTCACGTGAGGAGAGACCGTGGTTGAGGCAGAATTCTGCACATTTAATATTGCATTTTCCACTGTGTGTCTGGCTTAGTTTGCAGGTGTGACCTTGGCTTCGGCTTGTGGCATGCGAGTTTGCAACATTGTGCCCTTGACTGTCTGTTCTCGCCGGGCTCACTCTGCAGGGTCAGCAATTGTACTCTTGCTCGTTCAATGTTCATGGAGGCTCTTGCTTGCGGCCTACTTGGGCCTGGTGCATAGGTGGGGATGTTTGATGCACGGCGCTTTAGGTTATGGTATTATATTGCTTTATCCCCAGTATCATGTCTTCGTTATATTTCTCATTGCAATGTATGGGTTAGGAGAAGCGTCAGCAAGCATTTTAGATGAGTTCGTTGTGCGTCTTGCGTTTCTGCATTTTGAAAAACCTATGTGAAAAATAATAAAGATGCGCGTCAGTGGGTGTGTCCGTCACCTAGGTCATAGCACTGAATATGTTCTTTCGTGTGGATTGGTGTGGGAGTGTCCAGTGTGCATGTTTGCATGGGTGTGCTGACCGTTGGCTAGGTCGTCATGGCATCTCTAACGATGTGTTTATTTACTGTTGAATGGTTCAGTCGAGTTCATCCATGCCGCAGGTGTCGGCATGGGCAGGGCAGGCTGGTGGGCAGGCTGGTGGGCACATCCATATGTTCCTGTACCAGGGTATTTGGTCGTCTGGTAGAAAGGCAAACTCCTCTCATGGCGGGTGTCTGGGCTGCGATCCTCTAGGCCAGGGGCGTGAGGGGATTGGTGGGAGCCTTTTGTTCCATTCTCCCACTTCAGTCCCCCCTCTGGTCGACTTGTCGACCACAAACATATCTTTTTCCTTATCTCCTCTTACTCTCCATATTTTAGTTACTCCTCCCAAATGTCCATAGTGGTTGACATGGTCTTCAAATGACCAATACATATATACACATGTTCCTCCAGGTGTGCAGTATACCCATTTCCCTATGTAGCTCCTTGGATTTCTTGGGTTTTCGAGCTTCACAGATGGTGGGTCCAGGTGGTTGGTGATGATCTGTTTGTGCAGTTTTTCTCTCTCTTTTATTATTGTGCCTGTGTGCTGGCCATCATCTGCCGGTATCAAGGGGTGCATACCAACCATTTCGATCATTTCGTCTGTAGTGCGTGCCTTCTGGGCCTTCCAAAATCTTAGTATGATCAGTGCAGCTCCAGCCAGTATTATGCATCCAACTATAATCTTCAGTCCATCCGACAGCCAAGATGGCATCCATGACCATAACATTGAAAACCAGCTGTCATCCTTCTTCACTCCTTCAGTTTCTTCCATCATTTTGGAGTGCATCTGGGCCAGTTGTGATACTGCTTCTGTCAGTGTACCATTGTCAGCATCATTAGCAGGAATGAATGTGCAGCATGATTGTCCTATCTTTGCGCAAACTCCTCCTTCCATTGCTGTAAGGAGATCTAATACATATCTGTTCTGTAGTGCTACCATCCTCAGTGCTCGCAGCTCCTCTTTTATTGCGTTGAATCCATTTACTGTAGAATTAATTGTCATCATTAGCTCCCATCGAGTTATCTGGAGCCATTTTGCGTTTGTGTAAGCTTGTAGTCCCGGATGTATTATTGACGAGAAGAACATTGCTGCTCTGCTGAATAGTCTGTGTTCTGGTGGAATTGAAGTGAGTGCTGTTTCCGACCTTCCCCATAGGTAATTTCCTGTCAGAGGTTCTCCTTGTCTCTTCTTTCTATTCAGGACATTGTTGTTGTTGTTGTTTTCGTTCTCTGACCCCTTCTGAGGTTTTACAGATCTCTTCTTCCTCTTGTTTCCTTCATCCATTTTAGGGAAGTTCGCCACGTTCACATGTTTCTGGGGCACCACTAGTGATGGTACATTAACGTGTACCATTGTGCATATACCATTCCACAGAGGGGGCAGTGTGTGGTATGCCTTGTTTCCGCAGGCCCAGTAATGGTCCATTAATACTGCTGTTCCTGCTCCCCCCTCAGGTAACTCTGTCACGCTTGCACAGTTGGTGTTGTATCCCACGTCCACTTCTCCTCTATGTTGGTAGCATACCTTAGGTGCAGACAGCGGCAGTATGCTTATTGGGTCTTCATCCTTCTCCATCCATGTCAGCATGGGTACGTACTTGCCCCAAATCGTCCAACATCTGTGATTGTGTTCATCAATAGTTGTAATATTTTCTCGTGTTACCATGTTGCTGCCAATCACTCCTATGTCCCATTTGTTGTCCATGTACACCTTCCCTGTTATTGTTACCAGTGGTCTTTCCCAACATCCTTGTTTACCAGGAACTTCAGTGGCGTACCAGTCACATGGTAGGTATTGTATTGATACTTTCTTTGTTTCTCCCTTTTCAGGACCACTTGTCATGTATCTGAATGCTTCAGCATGAAAACTACTCTTGTGGTAACTCAAATAAGTCTTGAGGAAGTTGTTTTCGTATGGATATGTGTCTCATGTTTTCTACACCAGTTTTACCACCGTCCCTTGAAATCTCCCTTTCGTTTGGAACAGTGCCAGGTATATTATACATCGTGCTGTCTTTTCATCTATTTCCGTGGCAACAAATGTTCGAGAAGCGCTCATGGCATATGGGATCAATGAGCAGACGTAGCAGCTGTCCTCTGTTGTCTGCTTACCTATTTGGGTCATGTGTTGGCACCACATGTTGTTCGAGACGTGTGCTGAATCTGTTCTGTAATTATCAATACCTTTATTATCTGAGTATGTGCTACGTTTTACTCTATTCCCCTTATGTGGAGGCTTGCTAGTACCACCTGACGTAACACCTGTTGCAGCCGTGGGTGGGGGTACATTAGGTTTGGGTACAGCCAAAATATTGATAGCATAACTTTTCTGCCATACAGAGGCAGCCAAAAACCCAGTGATCATCAAAATCCCTATCATTTTTATTACAGAAGCTAGTCTCACCGGCATTTTGCTCTTACCTTGCTGCAGTCCGGCAGCTTATTCTTGCGACGTTAGAGTTGCCCGCCTGAAAATTCTCAATATGCTTGTTATTAGTGTTAGTTGTTGTTTTTCAAGCTCTCCCTATCAAGTAGTCGTTCAGTGCCCAGGCGAAGAGCTGTTCCCACGCCACTCTAAGCGATCTGTCTCTTAGGGCAGGCAAGTGTTGGTGAAGATGGGGCATTGATTGTTGTATGGCCAAGATAAATGCTGTGTAGTAGACACGTACCCTCCTTCTTTTTAGGTACTTTGGCCTTTTTATGTGATAGACAAATTGGTTTGATAGGGCTTCAGGGTAGTTATCGTCTGAGGGTAGCATCTACTCCTGGGCAATGAACTTTGTTAGTTATCTGTTTTCTTAGCAATACAATAATACGCGGTACCTGCATGTGCGAGAAAGAAAGAAGAGAACATTCAAGTGTTTACATGTGTATGTGTGCAAGACAATGTCCTTCAATTGGGTGGTTACTGTAGTGGGTAGGGGGTCGATGGGCAGAGGGTTTGGGCTCAACTGGCGGAAGTCTCTTTACTCTTTGATCGTGTGACCATGGGGTGGGCGGTATAGGAATTACCAGTTTCAGTAGTTGTCTCTGGGGAATCTGGGGGGTGGCAGGGTATGGGGACACTTAGGTCGTCAGCTGTGGTAGAAGTCTCTTCCTCCGTGGGTGACGCTGTCGCTGTTCTTCCAATGGCCCTGTCGGTGACGCTAGGGCGGGTCGGGAATTTGCAGATCTTTACGTCGTGTAGGTGATTCCAAGCACGCTTATCCTGCAACTTTACTGCTCTCGTAGATACCTCCTCTACAAGGTGGGGACCAGTGAAGCGTGGGCTGTTCCACTTTCTATTGAAATTGCGGAGTAGCACGTGGTCACCTTTAGCAATTTTGCACAGTTTTTCCTTTTCCGGTCCTTGGTCCTCGTCTTCTTGTTGGTAACTCTTAGACCCGCCCCGCGTGCGCTCGAGCTGTTGAGACACAAACACTACACTAGTAACCAAAGAAGACACATATTAGTACATTTCATCACCAAGAACAGTTGCAGTGTTTTCATAGTCTGTGAATACCCTTGATGCTGGCGTTAGAGGAAGGCGCATTTGTCGTCTGGTCACCACCTCATGAGGAGTGAGGTGGTGGTCGGAGCCTGGTCTATTCCTCAGCTCAAATAGGGCTAGCGGAAGGCAATACAACCAACTCTTCTTTGTTGTTTGCTGTATCTTTGCAATTGCCTCCTTCAGTAGGCCATTCAGGCGTTCGCATACACCGTTGGCCTGCGGGTGATATGCACATGCAAATTTATGCTTGATGTTCAGTAAGGATGTGATGTGCTGGAACATTTCATTAGCGAAATGCGGGCCGTTATCTGACCGCAGTACCTCGCACACTCCCCACCTGGGGAAAACTTCCCTCACTAGAAATTTAGCTGCTCTAAATGCGTCTGGATGTGAGCAGGGTCCTGCCTCAATCCACCTGGAGAATGGGCATACTACTACAATCATATACCTATTTCCTTGACATACGTTGATCATATCAACATAGTCAATATGGATGTGCAGGAAGGGTCCCTCTGGCCGGGGTATAGTGCCTTTTATCACTTTCAGCGTGTGACCGGCCGTAAACTGTTGACATGTGAGACAATTGCTGATAAAATTTGTCACATGGGAATTTAACTCGAGACAGAACCAATCTTCCCTAATTTGTGCTGCAATAACTTCCTTGCCTGTGTGGGCTGGGAGGTGGAGTTGGCTCAGGGCGGTGTTCAATAGTGCCAATGGCATTACCATCTTTCCAATGTTACCCTGGCGCCATAGTGCGTCAGTTGGTGACATTGTACATCCTCTTTTTACCCATATTTCTTTTTCTGCCATTGGTGCAGCCGCTTGTAACTCCATTATCTGTGTGGCTGGGAGATGGGTGTACCCTTCTCTTATCAACATCTCTTTAGCTATCCCCCTCCCTCTCCCTCTCTCTGACTCTGGGGGGTTCCATATCTCACCAAAATATGCGGCATACTTCGCATGTGCGTCTGCTGCTGCATTTCCTTGTGAGATATGATCTTCTCCATTAGTGTGTGCAGTACATTTGACCAAAGCTAATTCTTGGGGGTAATTTATTACTTCAATTAATTCAGCTAATAAGAGAGCATGTTGCACTGGGGTGCCGTCAGCTCTCCTAAACCCTCTTCTCCTCCATTTGGACAATCCTGAGTGGACAGTAGACGTGACATATGCGCTGTCAGAATATATAGTTACTCTTTTGTCAAAGCTCTCCTTCAACGCCAAAATGAGTGCAACCAATTCTGCTTCTTGAGCAGAGTAATGTTGTGGTAATTGTACGCATTTCACCGCCACATACACCAATTTCTCTGTCATTTTTACCACTGCTGCCCCAGTTCTCCTTATCCCATCACTTTGGTCTATTGTTGATGACCCATCAATGAACAAGAGCTCTCCTCCATTTAGCACGTCCTCTTCAACTTTTCTAGTACATGAGTACATTTCGGTAGTCTGCGTACAATCATGTGCATAGTCGCCTTCCTCAATCACTTCCGCTATAAACCTTGCAGGATTAACTGTGCTGCATCTAACAATTGATCATTCTGGTCTAGATAAGATGATCTCATAACCTGACGCCCTCTGTGTGGTTAGTGTGGACTTAGGCTTGTTCAATATTGCAAATAGTGCATGTTCCACAAATAGTGTGGTTGGGCACCTCATTGTAATTGATGATGCTTTCTCTACCGCGAAGGCAGCTGCGGCGAGACCTTGTTCGCAAGGGAAATGTCCTAACATTACAGGATCCAAGTGACCACTGTAAAGTGCTACTGGTTTGTAACCCATGCTTGTTTTTTGAGCCAACACTGCTTTCATTACTGCTGAGTCGCAATGTGAAAATATAAAGAATTGTCGTTCATAATCTGGGGTGGCCAGTACCGGAGCAGTTGATATTGCATCTTTCAGTTCATCAAAGGCCTCTTTCATTTCCATTGTCCACCCCAATTTTTTCTCCCCTTTGTTAACTTCTCTTAATGCCTCAAGTAGGGGTCCTATGTATGAGCTGTAATCAAATACCCATGCTCTACAGTAGTTGCACAGTCCCAGGAACTGCTGCAGTTTCCTCACTGTTTGTGGCAGCGGCGTTTTTGATATGGCCTGTGCTCTTTGTGGTGCAATCTTTCTTCCGTATTGGGATATGAGCTGGTTAATGTATAGTACCTGTTCCTGACAGTACTGTAACTTCTCTTTGTCTACCTTGTAACCCTTTTCAGCCAATATTGTCAGCATCTTCAATGAGTCCTCTCTGCATTGTTTCTCGCTGGTGCTGCAAACTATTATATCGTCAACATACTGCAACACTGTGCTTTCCACTTCAATGTTTCCCAAGTCCATCTGTATTACTCTGTTGAAAATTGAGGGTGACTCGCAGTACCCTTGTGGCAATCTGGTGTGTTTCCATTTTGTGTTCCTGTACGTGAAGCTTGTTAGATCTTGTGAGTCTGGATGCAGGGGTATTGAGAAAAAGGCATTTTTGAGGTCAATCACTGTAAATCGTGATGCCTCTGCTGGAATGCCACACAATATTGTGGCCGGGTTTGCTGCTATGGGGTATTCTGCTTCCACTATGTTGTTCAAGGGCCTGAGGTCCTGGATGAAACGCCAAGACCCTCCTTTAGCTTTGCGCACTGGATATACAGCTGTGTTACATGGTGATTCTGATGGTACCAATATGCCATTGTTTATAAGGGCCGTTATTGTTTCATATATGCCCTCATCTGCCTCTTTTGATAGTGGGTATTGCTTCACTCTAGGGAGTATTGCACCTTTTTTCAATTTTATTCTTACTCCCCCTATACTCTTTATGCACCCCACGTCGTAGGGACTAGTAGTCCATAATGATGTTGGCACTTTTGCCATATCCTCCTCAAAGAAGGGAACTGGGGTGGATGTGGGTGCTTCAAGTGCCATTGCAATTTTCTGTGCCACTTGTTTGTATGTTACTCTTAGCCATATGTCTACACTCATCATAAATACCATTTCACCTTCTTCCTTTTCTTCTGAAAAGAGCTCCTCGTCTGACACCTGGGTGAGCCTGCATCCCTCTGCTAGGGCTATCACTGCCCTCCATGCTCTTCCTTCTCTGTCTTGGGCATGTACTGCGATATAATCAGCAGTTGCTATAATGCTCTCCATGCTCACTGAAATCACCTTTCCTTCAGGTTCATTGGCTGGTGTTTCTGGTCTAAACAAATAGGCTGTTGGTCTCCTCCAGATCTTTCCTTCTATTCCTGGCATCCTTGCGAATGCCATGTCTGTTCCGTACTGGAACAGTTCGCCATCTACTGGCTCAGCCCTAATCACTGTCTGTCCACAGTATGCTTGCATAATTTGTCGTGCAGTGAGCATGTTTATTCCTGGAGTGGAGCAAATTATGCCATCCTCCGTGACGGAGATCGTCATATTCAACCTGCTCATTATGTCTCTCCCCAGTATGTTTACTGGTGAGGCCCTAGAATATAAAAGCGGGACGGACATGTCATAATCCCCTATTGATAAGGGAATGTTATCAGTAAAGGGAACCAACCCCCTATCCCCAGAGAATCCTTGGGTGTTCATGGCTTCACCTGACATCTTAAATTTACCTTCCCTTATGCAAGACCGGGTCGCCCCGGTGTCAACAAGGAATGACAATTTTTTGTCACCTATCGTTACCTCTATGCGTGGTTCCTCCGCACTATTAGGTGTTACCGACAGGATGGGACACACCAAGGCCGTCTGTGGGCTGTCCTATTGTGGGTATAATGATTGACCACTTCCTGTGTAAGGGTTGTGTCCCAGGACCGTCACCCTTCCCAGTTATGTTTGCTGTAGTTGTGTATTGGTAGAGGTTATTTTATGGTCTTGAATTTGGGCAGGTTGCTGTCCTTGCTGCACTTGATGTTGCTGTGTTATCGCTACCTGTTGTTGTGGTAGTGAATATGTCTGTGGCTGTTGTTGTGTTACTAGTTGTTGCTGCACATTTCCCGGTTGCAGTGCCTGCTGTTGTTGGGTGTCCTGCTGTTCTCTTGTAGGCCCTTGTTGTCCCTGTTCTCCCCATGATGGTGTGCCTGGTCTCATTCTACAA
Source organism: Ambystoma mexicanum (assembly GCF_040938575.1). Classification (NCBI taxonomy): domain Eukaryota; kingdom Metazoa; phylum Chordata; class Amphibia; order Caudata; family Ambystomatidae; genus Ambystoma; species Ambystoma mexicanum. Next base: position 1,028,345,863 of record NC_090927.1, read on the forward strand.
GTGCGTGACATGTGCCCTAGTAATCCACAAATCCAACATACCGGCGGTTCCCTGTTCTGCCATGGAAAGCTCCCTGAATTGTCCTGGTACACTGGTTGCCCGGAGGGGTAGAAATTTATGAATCCTCCCCCTTGCTGTTGTGTGTTATAGCCGTATCCCCTCCCCCTCATCATTCCTCCCCTTCCCCTGTTGTAATTATAATATCCAGCTCCTGGCGTTGAGTATCCTCCTCCCATGTTAGTCGTGTATGGTTGGGGTGGTGGCAGCTGTTGTGCTACAATCTGTGATGGTTGTATTTGGGAGGGATCTTGTGCCGCCACTACTTGTGTGGGGTTTTGAGTCATTGTTGCAGGTGTAGTTATTAGTGCACCTTCCATCGTGTATTTAGTAAGTTTTTTCTGTACCAATTTAGCCTCTTCCGCTTTTCTATCCTCTTCCTTTTGTTTCATCTTTTCTTGCCATGTCCTACAATGATGTACTATCGTCAGCTGTATTTCTGGCCATGCTTTTGCTTCCATCCCCACTACCTTCTTCAGTTGTTTCTGAACTGCTTCCGGGAGCCCTTGTATTAGTATATGATAGAATATTGCTGGTGTTTTGTCCCATTGTTCTCTAGTTTCCATACGCCACTTCTCTTGAATTTCCTGGATATAACCAACAGGATCTTCGTTCTCACGCATCTTGCGTGAGGTAATTGCTCCTATGTCTGATGTGTCTGGGTACTGTACCCTCAGCGCTTGCCATAATGCATGTCTACAGTTTGCGAATGGTGCCCCATCGTGTGATGTGTTTGTTATTGTGACCCCGGGGAAGCCTGCTCTCTTCCAGATGTCATCTGCTGCATCCCCCAATATTGATATTAGAAGGCCCTTTACATCCCCCACTGCCAGTTTCTGTCCTGCGGTGTGTTTTTCCATTTCATATATCCATTTTCCCGCACCTCCACTTAATGATGGGAGCCTGCACTTTATATTTTCCTTGTCTGCATGCTTCCAAGGGACGTATTGTGGTCTAACCCCTCCCCTCTCCAGAAGTGGCATTAAGTTGTGTCCTGTTTGACCCCCTGGGTTCCACAAAATCGAGTCCGTGCACCCCTCCTCTTCTTCCGTGTCTTCTACATCGTCAATTGCGTCCATATTTCCCCTGCTCGTAATTGTTTCTCCTCCATCTCTTCCCCTTCTGTCATCATTTCCTTTATTTAATGTGGGCGTGTGTATTCGTTCTCCCTGCCTGCGTCCAGGGAGGTCTCTAAGCCTGCTTGCATAGGGTGTCAGTTCGTGGGGGAAGGGTGCGAGTTTAGGTGGGCATGTTGCACGTAATGAGTGTGGGGTGGTGGAGCATGTTGGAAGGGATGATGAGGGTGTAGCTGCACGTGTCTGCCTTCCCGCCATTCCTTGCGCTTCCCCCTCACTTCCCTCCAGTTCTTCCTTTCTCCTGCAGGCCCATGGTGATTCTCTATTTGTCCGGGTGATGTCTAATTTATCTAGGCTTTCCCTTTCACTATTTCTTCCTTCCTTCTCCACTCCTTCTTCTTCCTTACTACAAAAGTCATTCAGGAATGGCAACCCCCAATCTATCTTTTTCCCCCTAATCGTTACTGTTTTTAAGTCTATTAGATCCGTTCCTCCCGTTTCTTTTTTACCAATTGCTCCCCTTTGTGCTGATGTTGTTGCTACTTCTGTGTCTCTGTGTACATACCTCATTACTTCAATCTCCCCTCTCCTATCTTCTCTTTCCCCTTCATTTTTCTCCGCTATTTCTCTACCAATTTCCTCTCTTTTCTTTTTCAATTCCTCCATTACTTCACTACTCATCTTTTCCAATATCCTTTCATCTTCTTTCTTCCTTTCCCATCTCGCTCTTTCCCATTCTAATATACTCTCTATCATCCTCCCTTGTTCGTATTTCCTTGTCGATTCTGATAGTAATCTCCTCTTCCATATTGCCATTTCTTTTTCTTTCTCTTCTTCCTCTCTTTTCCTGTCACGCAGTGCTGCTCTGGATACCCTTTCTGCTACTGCCTTTACCCTTTCGGCTTCTCTCTTTTGCTCCTCAGTTCGTTCCCACATTTTTTCCAATTCATTCTTACTTTCTTTCCTTTCTCGTGCTCTCTCTCTTTCCTCTCTCTTGAGCTGCTTGATCAGTGCATTCTGCTCATCCCTTAATTCTGCTAATCGTTCCTCCAAAATCTCTTCCTTTTGTCGTAACAGCTCTTCCTCCTTTCTTTTCCCCTCTTCCCCTTTCATTTCACTCTTCCTGGTATTATCCTCGTCCATTTTCCTTACTGCCTCCTTCTCTTCTCCTGTTAATGAAACTCGTAATTTTAATAGTATCTGCGCAGCTACCCACTCATCATGTCCTATTTTCCGCGATCTGCTCTTCGCCAGTCCTCCCCTCCCCTGCGGGCATCTTCCTATGAGCTGATCCCGTCGTACTAGTCCGCTCCCCTTCCGTGTGGCCACCTGTAGCTGTATATGGTGGCGGGCTGTATGCCGGGTTCGAGTACCCCTCAGCCGCCTTTAATTGTTCTCTTGCTATTTCTCCTAGTTCTCTTAAAGGATACAACCCCCCTCCCTCCGTTGTCACTACCTTCGCTAGGGGTATATCGTTGCTCTGTTCCTTTTTTATTTCATTTTCGTTTGAGTTGTTACTCTTTTCTCCTCCCTCTTGTCCGTTCCCCGTGTTCTGTGTGCCTTCACTCTCTTTTTCCCCATTCTCTCCTTCCTCCTTAATCTTCGCTTCCGTTGTTTCCCCCATAGTGAACATTCCGTTTGGTCCTGGTCGGGACCCTTGGAACATCCTCCATAAGTTAAACACCTCCACGTGGTGTGTCAACTTCTTCCCCTTGTATGTGTTATGCAGATGGGTTAATAGTGAATGATGTTGGGTTTATGGATCGAAACTGCCATTAGGCAGCCATGGTGTCGTCATTTTGTTGTCCGTCCCCTGTGTCCATTCTATGCTGTATTTGATCAGTTTCTCCCTATGGGGTGACAGTGTTTTACATATGTGCTGCAGCGGGGTAGTAAGGGTGTTTCCCCACCCTCCCGATCCTGTCCCGTGTGACATAGTAGCACTTGAATTGTTATTCTCCCTCTATATAGTAGTGGTTATCTTGCTAATAGTGTACGCTATACAATTTCAGATCTTTACCTGGCCCCGTAATTTTGGGGACTTGCGATTGTCCGCTAAAACAAAATAGTAAAATATAGCATTTGCACTTGTATATTCTTTTCTTTCTTTTCTTCCTTTACCGAACAGCTTTACGGCCCCCTGCGGCCGAGGCGCACGTAGCCCCCTGCGGCTGCGTGCCCCGTGTGACGTTCTTGTACAGCCATCCCACTTTCTTTTACCCCTCCTCCTCTTTCTTCACTTGTCGTGGCCGGCGTTCTCCGTGCGCAGCCACGTCCCCCTTTTCACCTTGCCCCGATCTACTTGTTACCGTTTATCTCCGTCTCCATTCCCTTACCATTATTCTCTTCCCCACCACTCTCAGAAAAATGCCTCGCGTTCGAGATATCCTATGAAAGCCCAACTGGTGACGTCACCGATCTCTTCCAAAACTGCTGGTAAGTTCGTTTCATGTTTTTTAAAAGGCCAAAATATGCTTGCAATCCACCCCCGTTAATCCCACAGCTGTCCTCTTGTCACGCCTGGAACAAGGTAATCAACAATATAATCGGACTGCGCACACTGCGTCGCCTCGCGTGTGATACGCCCCTCGACAGGAGGGCTTAACCAGCCAATTATCTTCCGTATTAGGCAACCAGCTAGCTACCGCCTACAGGGAAACGTCATCTATCTTTCGAGTTTCCTGCTCGATCAATAGGGATCCTCATCTACTCATTGATCAATAATCACCAAATCGTAGGAAACCGCACACACACACACCCTTACACGTGGTCGCGACCTAGGCCAATCAGTTTCTACGAGCGGCCGCACGTGATGTTTTCGTGCTCCGCCCCCTCCTCTTCCGTAACGTAGCAGACTGCTCTTGCACTTGTCCAGCTACCATTCACTTCACCGTCAATACTAATTTATCAAACCTTCGCCGCGCACCTGTGTAACACCTCCCGCCTGCCGTATTCTATTCCTCCCCCGTCCCTCACAATTTCACATTGCTTGTTGGGCGTGGCATACTCCCAAAGTTCTCTTGATGCGGGGCCGCTCGACTGCGTGCACCCCTCCAAGCGGCTCGCCACCTCCCCTCGTCTGGACCACGTCTGGACACTCGCCAACCGCGGGCGGGATACTTCTCAACCGGTTCCCGAAGGCCAATATCCGGATTGCGCTGTCCGGTCTTCTCGCAGTTCCGCGATGGTCCTGTAGTCCTCAAAAGGGGGCAGCGGCAGAGGGGGCCGCGCCGCCGGGCCTCTTCGCAACGGGAGAACTCGGAAAAATAAAATAAAAGTAGTTCTTAAACAGATCTCAGCAGTGCCTCCAACTTGTCGGGGGGAAATTCTGCCGGGGTCAGCTGGCCGTCCACGGACCCCCGGGCAGGGAGGCCCCAACTCCTCCTGCGTGTCCCAAAAATGAGTATGAGGCACACGCAAGAAGCAAGGTGGTTCTGCTGTTTATTAAAAAATGGCAGGGATGGGTCAAGGATCGTACGCGTCCGTCCTGACTCTCTCTGTCTCTTCGTGGGGCTCGCAGGCCCTTTTTACCTCAGTATGACGCGCTACTCGCGTCACCTGGGAAAGTTAGCAAAAAACCTATCGCCACTCTGGATTGGTTCCTCGAGTGGTAGGGTTAGTATAGCATACGTATAGAGAACGCTGTTAGTGGTGGAGGGTCAGTCAGGTGGTATATTTGGGTTGTCCCTTCAATTAGATACATGAAAATTGTTACATGAAGACCCCTGAGGATTGGCTAATGTTAATGGCGTCAGTGATAAGTGCTCCATGTTCTGATTGGTCCAATCGCGAGCCCCCCAGTCTGGGACCATCGCTGTTCCCAGCTCGCGGTGCACCTATCATTTGCAACAATGTATAACTATGGGTATGTGCAGACAATGCGAGGATTTGTTCATATACTGGAGGGCAGACTACTCCCACCGCTGCAGATGTCCATTGAGTCACTTCATTGTTGCTGCCTGTGTCTCAAAACGTGGGATCCAGGCGCCTCCTTCCTCCTGGGTCTGGCCCTCTGTCAGGTTCGGCTTGGTCACGTGAGGAGAGACCGTGGTTGAGGCAGAATTCTGCACATTTAATATTGCATTTTCCACTGTGTGTCTGGCTTAGTTTGCAGGTGTGACCTTGGCTTCGGCTTGTGGCATGCGAGTTTGCAACATTGTGCCCTTGACTGTCTGTTCTCGCCGGGCTCACTCTGCAGGGTCAGCAATTGTACTCTTGCTCGTTCAATGTTCATGGAGGCTCTTGCTTGCGGCCTACTTGGGCCTGGTGCATAGGTGGGGATGTTTGATGCACGGCGCTTTAGGTTATGGTATCATATTGCTTTATCCCCAGTATCATGTCTTCGTTATATTTCTCATTGCAATGTATGGGTTAGGAGAAGCGTCAGCAAGCATTTTAGATGAGTTTGTTGTGCGTCTTGCGTTTCTGCATTTTGAAAAACCTATGTGAAAAATAATAAAGATGCGCGTCAGTGGGTGTGTCTGTCACCTAGGTCATAGCACTGAATATGTTCTTCGTGTGGATTGGTGTGGGAGTGTCCAGTGTGCATGTTTGCACGGGTGTGCTGACCGTTGGCTAGGTCGTCATGGCATCTCTAACAATGTGTTTATTTACTGTTGAATGGTTCAGTCGAGTTCATCCATGCCGCAGGTGTCGGCATGGGCAGGGCAGGCTGGTGGGCAGGCTGGTGGGCACATCCGTATGTTCCTGTACCAGGGTATTTGGTCGTGTGGTAGACAGGCAAACTCCTCTCGTGGCGGGTGTCTGGGCCGCGATCCTCTAGGCCAGGGGCGTGAGGGGATTGGTGGGAGCCTTTTGTTCCATTCTCCCACTTCAACCCAGTTCTGCAGGACTATGATGCGTTTAAAGCTTTGATGCAGCGGACCTTTCTGCATACAGAAAGCACCTTCTTGGCATCAGAAGATCTTCTTGATATTCGTCAAGGAAATTCAGATCTGTTGACGTACATTACCGCCTTTAAACAGGTGGCAGCCGAAGCGGGTTGGCAGGAGCAGGCTCAGTATGCCATTTTCCGGCGAGGTCTGAGAGAAGATTTAAAGGACGAACTAGCCAGGATAGAAAGACCCATATCCTTTGCTGAACTCCTGACGGCTACCCTCCGAATTGACTTCGGCATGACAGAACGACGCATGGAAAAGAAAAGAACCAAGATAAATGTACCCCCTCCTTCAGAGACTCACCTGACTACGTCCGTACCCTTCCAACGAACCACCAAGGAAGAGCCAATGCAAATTGGAATGGCTCGAGCCCCGCTCACACCAGAGGAACGCAAACAGCGCAGGGATGGAGGCCTATACATGTATTGCGGGGCATCTACACATATGTTACGAGACTGCCCGGATGTTCCACCCAGGAGGTGCCCTCGCTTGCCCTCGGTAAGTGTTGGGACTCACTACCGAGGGACAGGTCCAAGTCCTTATGCTCCTCTATCTGTCTCCTCGTCGGAAGTCTCAGATGACTCCCGTTTGATGGTTCTCACGGTGACTCTTAAATTAGAGTCAACTGAAGTGACTACCTTGGCTCTACTGGATTGTGGGGCAGCCGGCAATTTCATTGATACCCAATGGGCAGAACAAAAGGGTGTTAAAAGAATTGCCAAACAAGAAGACCAGAAAGTAGAAGGGGTGGACGGTGAACCTTTAAGCTCTGGCTTGATCACCCACACCACAGAAGAACTTACCTTGTGGATTCAACAACACTCAGAAAGGATCGTTTTTGATATCATCAGAGCTGCGCACTTCCCCATCATCCTGGGAATATGCTGGCTACGCAAACACAACCCCTATATTGAACGGTCAAGAAACTTACTGAATTTTCAGTCCACCTATTGCAAATCTGAGTGTTTACCCGAAACAAAATTTGAAACAGTCAAGACTACTAACTGCTGTGAGACCAAGACCGTCCATTGCTTGCCTCATTACCTAAAGGAGTTTACGGAGGTAGTTACAGAGAAGAAACCCATTGAGCTACCTCCACATCGTCCTGAGGATTGTAGCATCAAATTAACTCCGGGAGCTCTGGTACCATTCTGCAGAATGTTTCCGTTGTCATTAGAGGAGAAGCAATATCTCAGAGAATACTTGGACAGCAACATGGCCAATGGCCTCATAAGACCTTCTAAGTCTCCCGCAGGAGCCTCCATGTTCTTTATCTCTAAGAAAGAATCCAAGGAATTGAGGCCATGCATTGACTACAGAGGCCTAAATAAGGTCACTGTGAAGGATCGATATCCTATGCCTTTGATAACAGAGATCCTACAAGCTGTCCACGGAGCCAGGATTTTTACCAAACTTGATTTGAGAAATGCCTACCACCTTCTCCGCATAGAGAAAGGGGACGAATGGAAGACTGCCTTCCGGACTCCGTTCGGACTCTTTGAATATCAAGTGATGCCATTCGGTTTGGTAAATGCACCTTCAGTTTTTCAACGCTTTATGGACAGACTGTTTTCGGATTTGTTATGTCAAACCACTCTAGTATATCTCGACGATATCCTAGTATATTCCAACAGTCCTGAAGAACACGAAGGCCATGTCAAGGAGGTTTTCCGAAGACTTCGAGATAACCATTTATCGGTCAAACTTGCTAAATGTGTGTTTTCAGCTTCATCTATCCCCTATCTGGGATTTATCCTGTCTAACCAGGGTATTTCAATGGATCCCAACAAGGTGTCTTCCATACTAGAATGGCCTTCACCCTCTTCGGTAAAAGAAATGCAAAGGTTTCTGGGTTTGGCTAACTTTTATCAGAGGTTAATTTCTACTTTTTCTCAGAAGATCCTACCCATTACTTCACTTCTCAAGAAGTCCTCAATTCCATTCAAATGGTCCGCAGAGGCTGAAGACAGCTTTAAAGATCTTAAGAATGCATTTTGTACTGCACCCATCTTGCTGCAGCCTGATCAAGATCTGCCCTTCATCCTTGAAACCGACGCCTCATCTGCAGCCATAGGAACTGTCCTACTCCAAGAAATTCAGGGAGTCGAGCATCCAGTCACTTACTACTCGAAGACTCTTAACGACAGCCAAAGAAACTACTCTGTAATCGAACGTGAATTACTAGCCATGAAATCAGCCTGTGTGGAATGGCGTCATCTCCTTCAAGGAGGCAGACATCCATTTACAATCCGGACCGACCATAAGAACCTGCAGGTCCTGAAACAATTCGAGTGTTATAACACCCGACAGGCCTGTTGGGCTCATTTCTTCGCCCAATTTGATTTTCACATCACTTACATCCCTGGGAGATTGAATGTGCTGGCAGATTCTCTTTCACGTAGTTGTGATTATTCACCAGATTCAGACTCACCTCCTGAACTCATGTTCCCTCAACCTAAGTGTATCGGAATGGTTTACACATTTCTCATACAAGTAAAGGAAGAGTCGGGAGGGCGTTTTGAGGTTGAGAGACATCCCAAAGATCTGGCGTATGAAATAAGAGATGGTCTCTACTTGGTAAAGGGCAGACTCTACTTACCCACGCCCGCCTTTTGCAAGAAGGCCTTGAACTGGTGTCATGACTCTAAACTTGCAGGCCATCGAGGCGGAACAGGCACTCTTGAGTATCTCCAACGACACTTCTACTGGCCGAGAATGAAGGAGGATGTGGATCGTTATGTCCAGTCTTGTATCGTCTGTCTTCGAAGCAAGTCTTCCCGCCAACGACCGATCAGATTACTTGAACCTTGTGCAGTACCTGAAGGCCCTTGGAGCTCTATTTCAACTTATTTCATAGTGGATCTGCCCATTTTTCAGGGATGCACGTGTATTATGGTGGTAGTAGATTCATATTCCAAGATGGCTCACTTTTCCCCTTTGTCCGGAGTCCCTACAGCTGCCAGAATGGCTGATGTGTTCCTCCAAGATAGCTTCAGATTACACGGAATGCCCTCTAAGATCATCTCTGACAGGGGCAGTCAATACACCTTTCGCTTTTGGAAAGCCTTCTGTGAGCGGCTGGGAATTGAAAGAGCTCTCACTTCGGGTTTTCACCCGCAGTCCAATGGACAGACTGAGCGGCTAAATGGTACTCTTGAACAATACCTGAGGTGCTTTGCCAACTCCCAGCAGGACAATTGGTGCTCGTTATTGGCTTTGGCTGAATTCTCCTACAATAACTCTTTACATTCTGCTCTAGGGTTCAGTCCATTTTTCTGTACCTATGGCTACCATCCTCAGTCTATTCTTCCTATCTCCTGTCTCTCTACCAACGTGCCATCTGTAGATTCATCTCTCACTCTCCTTAGAGAAATACATAAGAAGGCATGGGAAAGCCTTAGGGCAGCGCAGGACCGGTACAGGTCTCAAGCCAATAAACACCGTCAACCTGTCCCTGGCTGGGGAGTGGGATCACAAGTCATGCTATCCACGAGATACCTCCCATGCTGGGCCCATCCATCCAAGCTTTCTCCTAAATTCTTAGGGCCTTTCAAGATTATTCAAAAGATCAACCCTGTGGCCTTTCGTCTCAAACTTCCAGACAGCCTTAACCGGGTTCATCCGGTCTTCCATTCATCACAACTTAAAGACTTTCATGTCGACACCTGGACTCGTCAAACTGAGAGAGTCACTATGCCTTTGGCTTCCTCTCAGGAAGAATATGAGGTAGCTCAGATTTGCGACTCCATGTACCGCAGAGGCAAATTGGAATATTTGGTACAATGGAAAGGCTTCCCATCCTCGGAGAACTCCTAGGAACCCATCTCCCATATTACAGCCCCTTCCCTGCTGCGCAAGTTCCATTTATTGCATCTAGGAAAACCAGGGGGAGGTGCCATAAGGAGGGGGCATACAGTCATGCCTGTGGAGCCGCTGGCGGTGCAGATACTAGCACATCATACGCTCCGTTCACCCATCACGTACTCCTTTAGCACCGTTCTAGTGTTGCGCGCTGACGTGACTCGGAAGCTTAAAGCCTTCCGCTTCCGGATCGCGGACGCGTTGCAATGCTTCCGGTTTCCTTGTTTCCGAGAGTGCTCTACGCTCTGTGCTTTTCGCAGCTTTCATGCTCGTGTATTTTCTCCGTCGGTCCCCGATCCCTATCGGGTTCCTTACTCCTCTCCTTCTAGCCTGTTCCTTTTAGCGCTGAGCTCTTTTCCCCCTATTATATCCGTTCCTCTTATCCCCCTTTTACTCTCCCTCCAGTCTTCTAGACCACCCCCGTCCCATATTACCTTTACTCTGTGTTCCTTACCTTTTCTCCATTCTGTCTTCCAGTTCTAGTCCCCTCCTTTGTTTTCTCTCATCTTCCTGCTGGATTCCATGTGTACCAGATCCCGGCCTGTTAATTCGGATTGTCTACTCTACCGCTTGGAAACCTTCTACAGTTGCTGTCAGTGTACCAGACCCTGGCCTGCTTTTGGACTGCCGACTACTGTTTCCTCAAGTGATCATCCTTCTCCTTTGGACTGCATTCCTCCGGAGCTCCTCCAGAATTTCTCCGCCGACCATCTCTTCTGCCTGGCCCCGTCTCAAGACTACATCTCAGGGGTCGCTCAGGGTTTTTTTGTGCCTTAGGGCTTTTTCCCCTTATTGGCGTTCCCGGAGGGAGGCCCCGGGCACCCTTTTTTGGGTAGCACGGTGGCTTCCTTCCGTGGCCGTCCTTATCTACACAAAAAAAAGGAGGGACCTAGAAGAAGAGGAGAGAAGGGTACGGAAAGGAAAGAAGAAGGTGAGGAGCCAGGTGAGGGTGGAGAATCAGAAACAATGTTCTCTGACGAGGATATCGCAGGTCCCAGTGACAGTCATAGAGTTGTTGTGCCGCAATTCATTTGGACCCTGCATATGTCATAACCATGGTGCATGTAGGCCTTTTATGCTGGAAAAGGAGGAACTTCAGGCAGGCAGAAGGCTCACCAGTGCCTCATGCCACCCTGCTCAATACACTGATTTCCGCCCTCAAAGAACCCTCTGTAGTGGTGGTTCTTAATTGCACAGCACACAGAAACAACACTGATGAAATCTCGCTGGGGAATGCAGCCGCTGATGCGGCATCCAAAGCTGCAGCATATCTCCCAGTGCCCAATACTGCTGAATATGTTATTGCAGCAGTTACCACAAGACAAGAAACAGACCGATATACAACCCTGCCCATAGCCCAGATAATTGAACTTGAGCACAGGGAACCACAGGAAGAACAAGGAATTTGGCTCAAGTGTGGGTATGTACAATCTCCTACTAACCTCTTATGGACACAGGAATGCACTGGGAAAGTAGTGATGCCCATAGAACTGCTACGCATGGCCCTTGAGCAATTGCTCTACCCTTCTCACAGTGCCTAACTATATATTACAGCAGACATCCAGGAGGATTGGTTAATACCTAATCTCCGAGAACATCTCTCCATAATGGTCATTGAATGTAAGTGTTCAGTACAGGGATGACACTCAGAACATTGCGAGGCACCCTGACCCGCCGGATTGGGCCATTCCGTGAGCTGCACATTGACTATGCAGACATGTGGAAGAGATGCAATGTCCATTCTCGAGGTGGATTGAGGCTGGTCAATGTGCTCACCCAGATGCCCAGTGTGCTGCCAAATTCCTTGTATGTGATGTTTTCCCCGATGGGGGGGTATGAGACGTTTTGAGATCCGACAACGGCACCCATTTTTTCAATGAAATCTTTAAAGAGATAACAGCATTATTAGGCATAAAGCACTGCATATGTTCGATTTACCACCCACAAGCAAATGGAGTGGTAGAATGGATCAATGGCCCCCTCAAAAGCAGGCTCTCCAAATTATGCAACACCCTGAAAAAGAATTTGGTACATTGCCTGCCCCTTTCCCTGTTCAATATACGCACTGAACCCAGCAAAGACCACCACCTCTCCCCCCATGAAATAGTAAATGGGAGATGCATGCAAAAGCCCATCTCCCCAGTGAGGAGGACATCAGATGCCGATAGAGCTGCTACCATTCTGGGGGAGGAATTCAAGCAATATTTGACACACCTAACCTGTGCGATCATGTGCATGTCACGACAGATGCTACAATCGCACCCAGAGGAAACAGAAAACACGATAGCACTGTCGGCTGACCCCACCCAAGCAGTTTTGCTGGGGGAGCTGGTGTAAGTCAGGAGTTTTGTGATAAATTAGAACAATCCCAGGTTCCATGGGCCCTACCGGGTTGTGTTTTCCACCCTTCTCTCCGATATTGGATACACCTATCAGACATTTGCAGGGCCCCACCCAATTCCACCCCAGCTACTGAAAATGAACGCAACAGATCTATCTCTTCTCATGTAGCTTAATGCTGACTATATAAGTGCATATACAAGAACTATACAAACACGCATTGCTGCTAATGGCATAAGCTAGTCCCCAATGTGTACCTCATTTATCCTCATCCCCTACAAACTCCCATTCCTTTGTCTTACCCATTCTTATTCCAATACAGGTGTTGCGAAGATGAAGACTTTGACATCAAATTATTCATTGCCTAATGATAGACGTATTGTTAGCACTACTAGAATGTATTCTTATCACTTGACGCCCATTTTGTTTACTTTTCTCATGTTTTTGTTAGGAATATATTGGGGGGCTTCTTGTATCTGGGCATGCCATCTAAAAGAAGAGGGGAACACGTGGAACTGTAATTTGAACAAAAGAACACCCTTTAACGTAACTGAATTGTCCCAAGCCTGAACCTGAAGGAAAATTTGAATGAAAGTGCAACCTTTAATTTAACTGAACAAGAAAATATAACCACATTATATGTATAATATGACCCCTACAAATGACAGCAACACCCGCATGACTGTGTGTACAAGTACAATTTTGAAGTATTACTTCCAAATATCAAAATCCTTTTGTGTAGTACAAATAATAGCGTAAATACCATGACCAGTAAAAGAAGATTGACAAAAAGACACATATAACAGCATAATGGTACAAAAGACAAGCAACCAAACCTAAATATGATGCATACCATGGCCTTGGCCTACATGCAGCTAAAGATATTCGTCATCCCGAACATTCCAACAGTCGGTATTCCGACATGAGTGCAGTGGGAAGGCAGGCAACTAATAGCAGTTGCTATGTGTGCTCCTTAATACTGCACATATCTAGGGCACCAAAGGTTCTAGTACCACAAGAAGTACCAATCATAGGGGCACAATGCCTAATTCATCTTGTGCTATGTGGGATCAGAGCACTTCCCAGGCACGCATTGTCCATTTGGAACTGGTTGATTCAGACACCCAGAAATGCAAAACGAGTCTGACCAAAACGAAATGGCTAAAACAGCCCTACCAGGTGATCAAAGGGGAAAAATGTGTTAACAACAAATGGCCTTGTAGGGTTTCCAGAAAAAAATAAACAGTGGCACTTGTGGAACAGACTTGCGCACAGACATGGACAGAGCACATCACAAAAATGACATGGATTGCAGCCATGGAGAAACCGGTTAAAGTGCACTAAGAAAATACTTGTGAACTGTGCTTTTTCAGTGAAGGAACTATTTCTTTCGGCTCAAACTAATGATGTAACAGGACTTTGCTGTTCCAACCTCAAGAAGGGAACCACACTGCTGATGGACTACTACTGAGTGTATGGCCAACAGGCATACTTGCACCTCTTACCATCCTAGAGGGGCTATTGTTCACTAGCTACGCTACACACAGCCCTGTCAGTAGTCCCAGAAGAACACCTGAAAGGGGGCCACTGCCTGATGAAGCACCCACAGTGCCCACAAAAATCAAAGCACTGCACATGATGCCACCATTAGACTTTTGCATCCTCCCAGAAAAAGAACCATATGGCCAACTGCAAAGGAAAAGTAGATCATCAGCTATCTATCAGAAGACTCAACAGAACTGCTCGCACAAATACCTGATGAATACAAGCTCTTTTCTTCAGGAGAGACACTTTTGCTACCTGGTGTGCAAGCACGAGCCAATGCTAATGGCTCCAGATAGTGTGTTGGGAGCTGATCCGGTTGGCTAATGGCACTGAGTAAGGTTTCAACCTTATAAGAGTCGAGCTGCGCGCCCTCAGGTTGATGACAATGCATAACCATTATGTGCTCGATCTTCTGACAGCAATGGAAGGTGGTGTTTGCAAAAAGATTGGGAGTTCATGTTGCACATTTGTACCTTCTGAAGATGCTGAAAATGGGACATTGTCACATGTTATTGCTGCAGTGCGTGATCTGGGGGTCAAGATTGAAAAGGAAGCTGGCATCCAAGAAGAAGATTGGTTCTCGCAGGCATTTATCTGGTCATCATCCTGGCTTGGAAAATGTGTGAAAATGCTGGTGCCCATCATCATGTTTGTCTTCCTCATCTTCTACACGTGCCAGTTAGGTCTCCAATGTTGTGCCAAAGTGGTGCCTAATAGTGCAATGATGATGGTTTCTATTGGCATTCCAAAGGTACCTCATGATACAAAGGAAGTAGAAGTGCAGGCGAATCACCCCATTCCTAACAATGGTCCCTATCCCTGTGGGAGACATAATTGACTGATTGCATGACACAACCATTATCCCTCCCCCTTACTTCGAAAATTACAAAGAAGTATGGGTTGACCTGGCCGGGGATGGGGTTGCATTTATATGACATGTACACCTGAGGACTATGCATGAGCAGGGGAAAGCTTGAGACATGTGTGTAGGGCCTGGATGCCGATAAAGAGAACATACCTCTATGAGGCTGCAGTGAGGTGGGAAAATGAGCACAAATATGGGGAAGAATTTGTTACTGTAGAAGTAACGAAAGGGAGGAATTTTGGGATGGAAATTAGTATATCCCACCCTCTTGCACTTTAAGGTGAGACAAATCCAGTATGAAGCTATGTAGTGTACAAGGGGGGAGAGGACCGTGCTATGAAATGGAAATAGCATAGCACAGTAGATGGTAGTTGTGGTAGATGCACAGGCTTGCATGGCCACACAGCATACATTTAGCTCCATGGAACAGTTCGACTAGGCCCAGATCATTCAGATGGGATGAGCCAGCACAGCCAGTTTTCACAGAAGCTTCCCCTTGTCCCTCCATTGTTGCAATAATTCAGTATCACTGGGAAGAATCAACCCTGCAAGGATGTGAGACAACACTGGGCTCCTTGCAGTGCCCATTCATCACAGCTGAACTTTAACAGACTTCTAACCCCACCCAGCCTACACAGAGCCATGGCCCTCATACCACTGATCCGATCCCCCACACCTGCATTCTAGAATAGGAAGTGACCCCATCCCCAATCATTAAAAAAATGGCCATAAAAGATCTAAGCATGTGCGACTGTTTCCCCTCTCCACATTGTATTATCCTTCATACATATTGTTATCTGGAATTAAATTGGTGCTATACTGGCAGTAGAATTCAAATAATCCATGCCTACGTACTGATGCATTATATATATGTATGTATACATATCTATCTATGTCGAAATGGGGAAATTAAAACGAGAGTGTAAAAAGGTATTTCTGGCACATTGGGCCTCATTCCGAGTTTGGAGCTTACCATGGAGTAATTAGCTCCATGGTTGCCTCTGAAACCGTCCCAAATCCGGCATGGTGAATGGAGTAATTACCGATCCATTCCAGGGTTGGAGGGACCGGTGATTCCCCATTCACCTTTTGCGTTTCCCTATTCCCATTTCCGCCCCATAGGGCTAAATGGGAATGGGGAAGGAGGTAATTACGGCACCGTAAATTACAGTACCGTAATTACCTCTGAGGTACCTTTGCGTGTCCCATACTTAACTCCTGCTAAAAGCAGGAGGTAAGGAAGGACCCGCAAAGGGACCTCGGAATACGGAGGTAAGGGATTACCGGCATCGGCACCCTTACCGGTGCCGGTAATTCCTTACCTCCAACCTCGGAATGACCCCGATTGAAATATAGTGGGCTTCTGGTAGCAAAAAAATAGCTGTGCCCTACAAATCAATGGAGACACTCTTTGAAATCTCAGCAAGTATACCTTTTTACTACATGTAGTCCAAAGTTTCTCTTACAATGTAAGCAAAGCCCAGCTCGGTAATATATCAGTCAAGATGATTGCTTCAATCACAAAAGAAAATGGTTTCCTATGTAATCTAAACTATTGCATTGCTCTAATTTATATTGTTTTATTTGTGTGATCTTGATTTTAGCCTTTTTCTTAGAGAATATTATTGAATTAGATGTACTAAATTTTATAATCAGCCCTCTTTCTACCATGAAGGTAGTATGTGTCTTCACCAGTTTAGTTAAGGGGGCTGATGTTCTTGATATGGCATCATCAGAATAACTGAAAATGTGGAGTTTCCTCTGTCCTACTTTAGGCCCATCAGATTTTAGTTTCCACAGATATATCGACAACACATTAGTATATGTATAAAACAGCAAATCCCCCAAGACCACAGCCTTGGTGCACTCCTCTGTTTATTTTGAAATCTTAGATTAGTACATAATTTATGCAATAATGTACCCATGCAGCATTATCGGTAAGGAGTTCTCAAATTATATTTGGTAAACAAGGAAGCGTGTTTGCACTTTGTAGATCAGTTTTTCAAATGGAAATAGGATTATTTACACATTTTGTACTGAAAATAGCACATAAGAGCCTCTTCTTGAATAACAGAAGGTAGATTTTACAGGAATAGAATCGTAGTACCATAATGACATACAACTATTACAGAAAACAACTTAGAAAAAAATGGTGAACAAACAACATACGCCTGTGATGTCTTACATATAACTTGCAAATTCACAAGGGGGGTCCTGGGAGTTCCTCTGCCAGACATTAGTCCTGGTTACGAGAGACTTACCCACAGTCTTTAGCTCACTATCTTTCACAGAGAAGAAATATCCCAAACATATCAGTCTTTGTCCTGCCCTGGGGCAGTCCAGCACCGAAATGCTAGGCAATTCTCCTCTGAACAAGAGTACCAACAGCATCCCCAGACACGTGTTTCGGTCTGGTTGGACCTCATCAGTAGGGAGGAGCTGTGCCTCTCTAAGAATAGTGAGCAAGGGGTCCACATCTGGATTCCCCTTGTAATTTAGGGTGAGACCCAAAGTTACTTAAATATGCAAATTCACAAGGGGGGACCTGGGAGTCCCTCTGCCAGACATTAGTCCTGGTTACGAGAGACTTACCCAGAGTCTTTAGCTCACTATCTTTCACAGGGAAGAAATATCCCAAACATATCAGTCTTTGTCCTGCCCTGGGGCAGTCCAGCACCGAAATGCTCGGCAATTCTCCTCTGAACAAGGGTACCAACAGCATCCCCAGACACGTGTTTCGGTCTGGTTGGACCGCATCAGTAGGGAGGAGCTGTGCCTCTCTAAGAATAGTGAGCAAGGGGTCCACATCTGGATTCCCCTTGTAATTTAGGGTGAGACCCAAAGTTACTTAAATATGCAAATTCACAAGGGGGGTCCTGGGAGTCCCTCTGCCAGACATTAGTCCTGGTTACGAGAGACTTACCCAGAGTCTTTAGATCACTATCTTTCACAGAGAAGAAATATCCCAAACATATCAGTCTTTGTCCTGCCCTGGGGCAGTCCAGTACCGAAATGCTAGGCAATTCCCCTCTGAACAAGAGTACCAACAGCATCCCCAGACACGTGTTTCGGTCTGGTTGGACCTCATCAGTAGGGAGGAGCTGTGCCTCTCTAAGAATAGTGAGCAAGGGGTCCACGTCTGGATTCCCCTCGTAATTTAGGGTGAGACCCAAAGTTACTTAAATTTGCAAATTCACAAGGGGGGTCCTGCGAGTCCCTCTGCCAGACATTAGTCCTGGTTACGAGAGACTTACCCAGAGTCTTTAGCTCACTATCTTTCACAGAGAAGAAATATCCCAAACATATCAGTCTTTGTCCTGCCCTGTGGCAGTCCAGCACCGAAATGCTAGGCAATTCTCCTCTGAACAAGAGTACCAACAGCATTCCCAGACACGTGTTTTGGTCTGGTTGGACCTCATAAGTAGGGAGGAGCTGTGCCTCTCTAAGAATAGTGAGCAAGGGGTCCACGTCTGGATTCCCCTAGTAATTTAGGGTGAGACCCAAAGTTACTTAAATATGCAAATTCACAAGGGGGGTCCTGGGAGTCCCTCTGCCAGACATTAGTCCTGGTTACGAGAGACTTACCCAGAGTCTTTAGCTCACTATCGTTCACAGAGGAGAAATATCCCAAACGTATCAGTCTTTGTCCTGCTCTGGGGCAGTCCAGCACCGAAATGCTAAGCAATTCTCCTCTGAACAAGAGTACCAACGGCATCCCCAGACACGTGTTTCGGTCTGGTTGGAACTCATCAGTAGGGTGGAGCTGTGCCTCTCTAAGAATAGTGAGCAAGGGGTCCATGTCTGGATTCCCCTAGTAATTTAGGGTGAGACCCAAAGTTACTTAAATATGCAAAATCACAAGGGGGGTCCTGGGAGTCCCTCTGCCAGACATTAGTCCTGGTTACGAGAGACTTACCCAGAGTCTTTAGCTCACTATCTTTCACAGAGAAGAAATATCCCAAACATCAGTCTTTGTCCTGCCCTGGGGCAGTCCAGCACCGAAATGCTAGGCGATTCTTCTCTGAACAAGAGTACCAACAGCATCCCCAGACACGTGGAGAATTGCCTAGCATTTCGGTGCTGGACTGCCCCAGGGCAGGACAAAGACTGATATGTTTGGGATATTTCTTCTCTGTGAAAGATAGTGAGCTAAACACTCTGGGTAAGTCTCTCATAACCAGGACTAATGTCTGGCAGAGGGACTCCCAGGACCGCCCTTGTTAATTTGCATATTCATGTAACTTTGGGTCTCACCCTAAATTACTAGTTGAATCCAGACGTGGACCCCTTGCTCACTACTCTTAGAGAGGCACAGCTCCTCCCTACTGATGAGGTCCAACACTCACGCCAAAAGAAGGAGTACGCACTGTAGCCGCTGTGAAGTAATCGCGTGTGTGAACCCCAATGTCTGGAAAACACACGCACCGCTTTCCACGAAAAGCACGTACAGAGTGATGGAAACCCATGTGGGACCTTCAACCCGTGCCGAGGTAAAAGCCCGCGCACACGTTACGTCACCTACGTGCTTATGCGCTAAGGGCCTTTCTTCGGAATTCACGGAAAAATGCTGTTTTCCACGTGCCAAATCACTCTGTATCAAGCTGACCACGCGACAACACACGGAAGACCACACTCCTGCCCAGAAGGCTGAATTATTGCCCCCCAGAGCCCCGAGCAGCCTCCCAAGAGCCATGTGCTGGTGCCTGCCTGCCGCCACCGTGCCCTGCGATTTGGTGCCTGCACATCTGCCATCTACAGGGGTCCAGTTGCTGTTACCACCCCTGCTGGAACAGAAGACTCCTGACTGGTGTTCCATCACTCCACAGCCTGCCCCAGGACCCAGTTGCCCACCCACACCTGCTTCGGGGGTTGCCATGTCTGACACATCACCTTCCGGCACCAGTGGCAACCCCCCAGCAGAGAGGCAGGGGGCTACCAGCTTCAGTGAAAAGGTATGCTGGTGGAGCAAGTTCTGAGGCATTATGATGCCCTCTTCACACCATTGCACTCTGAAAAGGAAGGACGGAAGAGGATCTGGAAGGACATAGTGGGTGCCATCAACGTAGAGTGGGTGGCACCCCACGACATCAAACACGTCCAGAAGCGCTGGGGGGACTACAAGTCCAGGACCCTCAAAAAGGCCCGGTGCCTCTTTGAAGCAGCGGATGCAGGGGGTCCAGCTTACCACCTAGCAGATGAGGTTCCTGGAGCGCATTCGCCCAGTGCTTCACCACCAGATCCTCAGGATGCAGGGCCGTCTGGACTGGAGCGATAAGTGGCCATGCATTCACGTTTAAAACAGTGCATGTTGCAGTGTGCTGGTAGTTAGCTACTTGGCTGCATGTGTGACATTGGTCATGTTTGGATGTGTGTGTGCAGGGACATGATGGTGCTGCATGTGAGTCCAGTCAGGCGTGACTCACATGGATAGTGTATGTGTCACAATGCATCATGCAGAGCAGCATGCGGAATGCACACATGTATGCATGCCTGTGTCTGTACTTTGACATGTTGGGGTGTGAGAGATGTGTGCTGCTGTCATGGACATGCATGATGTACATGTCCGTGTGTCTGAGTAGTGTGTGTGCCATGGATGCATGACACATGTCCGTGACAATGTGTTCATTCACTGATACAGCCTAGTCATCCTTGTATCCACTGTGTATGTGGGTATACAGGGCCAGATGCATGACCCTCCAGTGATGCGTGTGCATGTGATCAGCATGTCCCATGATGCATGTGAGTTTCAGCCCACCAGTGGATGTTTCTACGGTGCCGTGGACATAGATGCAAATGTTTGTTGCATGGGCCATGCCGGTTCCTGCATGTGTGTTGCCTGCATTGACCCATGTGTTGTTGGGAAACATGATGGAAGTGACGTTTGACAGTGCCACTTATGTGCTATTGCTTTCTGTCTAGGGGACTATTGTACAGTACCGTGATGCTTTTGTTCAATGTCTCCCTTTACACAGCGGCGAGTGAAGAAGAGGGCAGAGATGGCACTGTGGAGGAAAGCGGCAGGGATGCCTCCACCGGCCGACGACGCAAGGCCCAGTCACCCTCCCAGGAATTTCCTTCATCCGGGAGCGAGGGGACTGGTGCCGCGTCCGCCACTACGGCTGCAGCGTAAGGGGTGGGTGAGCCCCCACAGGGTGCTGCGATGGCGGAAGATTGGTGGTGTGTACAGAGGAGGAGGAGGCTGCTACAGAGCCGCACATGGGGCCTAATGGGGGTGGTACCACTGGTGCAAGTGGTGCAGTCCAAGGGTAGGGGCAGGAGGCAGCACAGGTCACAGTGGAGGGGCCTGTGTATGTCACTGTCCCTGACACTGTGACTGCATCACCATGCACCAGCAGGGATGCCCCGTCCCAGGCCCGTCCGCAGGTAGGGGGGAGGTCCACATCATCTGGCACTCCTCTACCTGTGGACGAGGGGACCCGTGACCGGATTGAATCCGTCCTGATTGGTGTCGCATGACATTCGTGATGACATGTGTGCTTCCGGAGGGACCATGCACATCATCACAAAGAACTGTGTGCCAACGTGGCCCAGTTGGGAGGGACTGTGGTCGGGGGTTTCCTCCATGTGTCGGCCAGTCTTGTGGCCCTCTCCTCCTCTGTGGATACTACATGCCAGTCGCTCTCCGTGCAGTCTTCTGGCCCAGATGCCACCATGTACCCCTGTGGACCTTCGCCAAACAACGCAGCCAGCCTGGTGGAGATCACATCCCTGTCGAGTCGGAGGTCGAGCAGGGTTGGCCACCTCACCAACTGGACCCCAGCAGATGGAGGATGTGCCGGCATCATCAGGCAGGGCACATGCACGACGGTGCCAGGGGATTCCATCAGCCCAGATGCCGTCATGGTGGCAGAGGCAGTTGCGTCGGAGGCAGCAGCAGGCTCAGTGTGAAAGGCATCAAGGCTCGGGGCCATCAACACCCCGGGGGCAGGCATCGGCCGAGGGGCAGGAGGACCCTGGACTGGGAGTGTCTTCCGTGAGCCAGCAAATAGATGCGGAGAGGCTGCGGGCGGAGAGGGCACGGCTGAGGATGGTCAGGGCGGAGAAGTCCATGCACTGGGCTTTGAGGCGGGCAGAGGGCCTCGAGGAAACTCGCAGGGAGTTGAGGGATTCCATGGCTGCATCCCTGCGAGACCTCAAGGCCAGGGAACAGGCCCGCCTCCAGAACATCGACATGGAGTTCGATGATGCCCTGGCCCGGAACACTACTAAATGAGCTGTGGGACTGGCCTGCCACCTTTGTAAATAGTTTTGTAGGTGTAGGTTTCCTTTCTTTCTTATTTTTCTTTGGGGCGCATGGACTATACCCCTCCTTTTTGTAAATAGTTGTTTATTAGGTAGGTTTTTTGTTGGGTTTCCTTTGGATTGTCGGGCTCATGGACCCTTGATTTTATATTTGTACATAGTTATGGACCAGATTTTACTGTATCATTTATGCCATGGATGAATGGTTTGCTTTTTTTTTTACTTTGGATTTTGGTTTATGGAGGACGCTTTGCAGCCATTTTACTTTGGATTTCATTGATTTCAGCATTCATTTTTTTGCCTTTATTTTGGACATCCAGACTTTTATTTATTCTTTTTTTTCTTGTGTGATTTCATTTAATTATTCCGTTTTGTATATAATACATTTTTATTTTTTAATTCATGTGTGGTCTTCTCTCATTGGTTTCGTGCATGTCACAATGTGGGTTTTCCTAGTGATGTGTCGCTATTGTGTGTATTCATGGCCATAGTCGTTGTTTTGGATCTGTCATGACATGGGGATTTCAATGTGGAGTGGATGGAATGCTTGGTTGGGTGTTTGGACTGGGGACACGTGGGGTGCGATTTGGGTGGCTATAAGGGCCATTGGTCTGGATTGCGATGGCGTGTTGGGTGGGGGACATGAGTCTGGGCCTGCTGGCAGGTGCCCGTCACTGGTGGTGGGGTGAGGGACCTGAGTTGGGGCCTGCTGGCAGGTGCCCGTCACTGAGGTGGGGTGGGGGACATGAGGCAGGGCCTGCTTGCAGGTGCCCGTCACTGGGGGTGGGGGAAATGAGTCGGGGCCTTCTGGCAAGTGCCCGTCACTGGGGGTGGGGGACATGTGTCGGGGCTCCCAAGTGCATGGTGCCATTTGGCCTGCCAGCGGGTCATGATCTGAGGTGATGGGCTGCCTGTGAGGCATGCCCAGGGGTGTAGGGCATGTGGAGGGGGGAGGGGCACACCCGGGAGGGCCCACACTGCCAAAATCGCGTGTAAAACTCCACACGCACCCCTCAGAATACACGTATCCCGCTCGCGCCAGGCAAATCGCGTGTAGAAATCCATGCGCACCCCTCGGAATACACGTATTTACTAACTCATTCTATTTACTTTACTCACTTTTAAATTAACATTTTTACTTCACCACCAAAACTCAATGATGACCCCTCTCTATGCGGACAGAAGTAGACAAGTCTTCCTGTAGTTGACAGAGTGTTTTCAAATGCCTGTTTTTCTGGCATTTATATTAAAAAATATGAAATGGAATGCTATATATAAAGACTTAAACAAAGATCTTTCCCTGAATTTCCGATGTTCTCATTGGGACACCTTAACCATAACAACCCTTTAATCAAGTTTTTTAGATGAATTTCACAGGCTTCTTATTAGGGCAACTTTACTCTAACGTCCCTTTAACAGTGCACATGTGCCCTTGATGGTTTGGCGCAAATGTGACAGTTTTTTTGTATTTCATTTTTTTAAATTTAGCAGAGAGCGAATGCCTCAGTACCAACATCTTTTACGCATCTCCCACTGTGCACAGCAAGTGGGGCCTTTCAGAAATGGAAAGCCACCTTTTTTCACCAGTGCAAGCTGTTCTAGCAGGAATTTCGGAGAAAAAAAACCGAAGGAATGATATTAGAAGGAGGAAAAGGCAGTTTGCCTTTTGGGGTGAGAGGATGGTGAAACAGTTCCAATAGCATAGCTGGCAGGGTTGGTAAGTGTTAGTGAATATTGTTTGTTTTTGTATGTTTGCAAGAAAAGTCACATCCTCACAATCTGTTTGTGTGATCAGTGACGTATCGACGAGAAGTCAAGTGAATATTGGAAGTGCGTCATGGGAATAGGTGGCCCTTTGACTTCAGGATGGATGTGAGGAGACAATGCATTGGAAATGGACACAATGAAAGTTAGGGTACCTTGGGGATTCTTTTTTTAAAAATTTACTTGAAATGTTGTTTTAACACAACAAAATTGGAGCACGCTGATGAAATTACAGATTCAATCTCAAAGGAAATCATAGGAAATAAAATGTGAAAGTAAAAAAATATTCTTGGACAATTCAAAGAAATATGACAAAAAAATGGATAGATGTATGTGTAATGCACACAAACAGGTATATATTTTAACTAAAGAGTCATTGTGGGGTAAGGTGGCCACATTCGATTGCCAGTGGCCCATGGACCTACTATGAGAGTCAGGCTTATTGGTTACTTCGGGTTTACTTTTTGCCATTCCCCCATCAATGTAACAACCCTGGAACATGGCACCACTAGTCCCCACTATTGCTTGGCCACCCTGGCTTATTACAGGGAACACCCAGAACCCTCACGTCTCAAGCTCACTTCCCCTATCACTTCCCCCACCCCAACCTCTTCCTCCCCTCACTTACAGCTCCTCATTTGACACTGGCCTGGCAAGTCCTGTCCCTTTTCACTTCCTAATATTTCTCAATGGACGTTTCACATTCATTACAATCATAACATTCACCACACAATAAAGGCCTGCACCTAACATTTCGCGAGTACATTGATGTTATAACATGATCATGAAGTTATAGTATTTACTGGCTTGCATGGTGACAGCGTTTGGCAATTAAAACACAAATAAACATTGCACAAGGGTTAGGGAGGCAAGATAAGTAGCTACATACTACAATCAGTGAGAAGGAAAAATGGGGAATGAGGGTGTATTGAAAAAAGTGAATGGGGCACTAAGACAGTTTGGGTGTCCGTAAAACAATGCTTTCTACTGGTAATCTCAATATAAACCTCGATGAATAACCATTCACAGGGGACCAGAGGTGTATTTCTGTTTTACAATTTTGTGCAGGTGGCTGACTTGTTGTCCGACGAGTGTTGGTATAGTGTGAGAATAAGTGCTAGTGTTTTAGGTCTGAGATTTAGTTACTGGCATCTCACCTATCGGTTAGGTGGAGGTCACCAGCTGGCGAGGGGGGTGCTCTTTAAAAGACTGCTTGGAGATAGACCATTTTTATTTCTGTTTGTATCTGTTGTACCAAGGTTTGGCCTTGAGTTGTGGATTTCGATTGTTTTGTGCCCAGTACTGCTGATGATCTTCTTCCATGTTTCAGTCTCTTGAACTTGGGTTGTGTCCGGTTGTTGTTTACTGTTGCTCATAGGTGTATCCTTGTGACACATGTTTGACATAGGTGTTCAGATGTCTGTCGCAGATTTGGATTATGTTCTAATGTTGAATCTATAGTTTTTTAAAAAATAGAATATTTGTGCCTATGGAAAGCCACGTTGATGCTATTTAGTCCCTTAGTTTAAGGCCTAGGATTTGTCTTGATGCTTTATTTTGAAATACCTATGGTAGATTAGATGGTTATGTAAACCTTAGTAAGGACAATTACAGTACCATCATAGTAGTACTAGGGTCTCAGTTGCATTGATTGTTGAAGGAAGAGATTTATTTATTTAAAATGTGGAACTCAAATTGCTGGACAAGGTAGTTAATCTGAATTTGGAGAGAGAGTTGGTTGTCTTGAGGAACTCCAAGATTTTAAACGTGTCCTGTTGGGATTCAAAGGGTGCCCATCAGGGAGGGTAAATCAAAAGGAATGTGTTGGGGGTTGGGAAGCCATCACAACAATGTTGGAAAGCCATGTATATATGATATGATAGGTTATTTATAACACTCTTAATGCCCAGAGGCTTCTAAGCGCGTACCCGGGGATCAAACCTGTGTTGCTCTGTGTTGTCTTGCTTCCAAGGCGAGAATGTTGCCCCTGAGCTGTCCTCCTGAGATCTATAAAGAGCAAACCGAGCTGGGAAGCAGCAGGGTGCTGTATATAGGGTGCACTACGGGGTTATGGGTCTGGAGCATAAGAGGATTTATGGGGTAGGTGTAGCAGAGTTACCTCAGATGGTTATGGGGATCAGGGGAGTGGGAGCACAGGTAGGGAAGAATTGAGTGAAGCAATCTGTGATTGCCAATTGTTATCTTAAATTTAAAGTCTTCAGGTCCTTCCCAATGTGTAGGACAACTAACAGAGTTGAAAAGAAACGTTTGCATCTTTTGACCACTGTCAGAATAGCAAACATCTGCTGGAAGGAACTACCCACCAACCACAACTATCACAACCAGACAGTGCATCAGGCACAATTGATGGATTCCCTTTTTCTATGCCGATTTTAACTTCAATAAAGATCTGAAGGAATGTTGTGCACCATATGTTAAGCGCTGGTGGCATTCCCTGTAGCATATATTCATTCAGAGTCATCTTTGCTTTCCGTAGCACCCTAGAGGTAAAGAAAATGTTGGTTAATTTATCATACAAGTGAATTGACATATTATGCATGTAATTCTTGATTGTACATTGCTTACCTTTGCAGTCATAATTACTTTGACAGGGATATGATTAATAGACCTGCACATAGAATCATAAAATCTGTTCAATATATACAGGCACTACGAATTGTGAAGGTATATATTATGCATATTAAAGGTGATACTCTTTAGTGGGCCATTTCTAATGGTGGGCAGCCTGACAAAAACTCCCTCTGACATGACTTCGAAGAGTCACATATTTGACCAGTTGGTTGACAGCACAGAATGAAGTGCCCTACTTTGTTGTACCTAGTGCCGCCTCATCTTGCTGCACTAGTTTACAATAACACTGGTCATGCTGTTGCACCTGTTTTGCCAAAAAAGCTCCTGCCAAATACATGTAGCTTTGTCCCTGCTGTGCCAACAGATTTTGTGTTATGGTAAGTGTGGTGGAACCTACATCACTTGTTGATGTGATGATCTGCTGGTTGTCTCTGTGTCAGTTCATTGACCTTTACAGTGGGCTAATGCAGCTATTGATCAATTGGCCAGCACTGTTCTTTCTGGTCAACACAACATCCATATTGTGTTTGTGATGTGTGTGTGTGTGTGTGTATGTATATATATATTTCCATAGGAAGAGCACTTTTTGGGCGGCTTATAACTTCGCTCCCCCTGGACGAATCCTCACGAATCCTTTTTAAAAATGACCAAAATGTAAGGCAAAAAAATTAGTGATATCTGTGTTCACTTCGCGGACGGACTTCCCTGTTCGCTCCGCGGACAGCACCCTGATTGGCCCATGGCCTTGCGTCATGTCCGCGGACATGTGACGTGTTTGCTGATTGGACGGCGAAGGGCGTGGAGCGCGTCAGATTTTCTGTGGCGCCCACCATCTTGTATTCGCCGTCGACCGCGTACAGCGCGGTGAAACGTGAATAAAAAATTGTATTTAGTGCCCTGTGTTGGTGTGTAAGAGCGTTTGGGGAGGGTGGGGGAGTATGAGATAGGTTCAATGTTTTGTTTTTTTATGTGCTAGACGTTTTTGTTGCGTTCGATTTGTCCGCGGAGAACACGGCTGTTCTGACATTTTGTAAATAAACTAAATGGTGGGGTGTTTAGAGGACGGAGTATGTGTCATTTTTGTTCGCAAGGAAGGTAAAAATGAGTTATGAACACTCGCGGTGTACTTAATTGTTCATAAATACACAAACTGGGGGTGTCCTCAGGACGCTGTCCGTATTGCAATCTGTCTAGTTGAATGTGTTCTAAGAACACTTGCGGTGTCCCGAAATGGTTGCAATTACACAAAATGGGGGTGTTCTGAGAACGTTGTTTGTATTGTTCGTTGTCAGGGTGAAAGTGTTTTAAGACCACTCCTTTTGTCCGCTAATAGTACAATTTCCTATGGGCGTCAACCGACTTTTTGTCCACTAAAGAGACGATAAATCCGGCTGGTGTGCACCGACATTATGTGATAATCCTATGACTGCCGCTATTGACCTGGCTGACTTGCTTTTGCGACACTAAATCATATCTCCGCCCCTAAGCCTGATATTATCAAAGCATTCATATTCCCCGCCTGTCACGGATGATGGGAACCAGCGGATTATCCTCCAAATCTGATAAATCAACGTCCACCTCCCCTTTCTCCTCACCTGTCTCTTTCGGAACGGTTTCTCATCTGGAGGTCTTGTTCTTGGGCTTCTTCTTCTTTGTGAAGAGGTACGGCCGTCCGCGGGAAGAAGCCACCCTGATCCCCTGATAGACAGGGAAGCAGCCGGCCCTCGTCCCGCAGAAACCAAGACGAGAGGAAAAAAGCAGCCGCTAAAAAAATCCTCTCGGATGTAGTTGGTACGGATGCTGTGCAGGAAGAGATGACTGGAGAGCCCGGGATATGCAGGAAAAAACCGGAGCAGGAGAATCAAGGTCAGTCTCTCGGTGCGGCAGAAAGCTGGATAGTCCGGAGATGCTAATACTGAACTAGGAGCAGTGCGAGGGACTGGAATGGAAGCACCGCCAGGAACCAGGAACGAGATCTGGGAGAAAGGAAGGGGAGGAAAAACCCCGAAAGGTAAGAGGGACGAGAGGACGGAAAGGCAGAAAAAGGGAAGGAAGGGGGAGAAGCTGAGTGAAAGGATACCGCGATAGAATCCGCAGAAAATGGCAACAGGAAAAGGCACGGAAAACAAAGTAGCACGGCAACCAGGAAAAGGAAACAAAGTTGCAACGCACAGAGCCCAGGAGAGGGCGTGGCTAAATACAGAAACAAGAGAAAAAGACTAGACCGGCAAACCAGGAAGTGAAAGGAAAAAACACAGAACAATCTAATGGCGCCGCCAACGCCAAGCCTTCCATAACCGCCAGCGACCACCAAAAGACGGCGGCATGACACCGCCTCTCTCCGTGACGTTACAGGGTGCGTCATCAAACGCGCCCAGTCCTCTCCAGTCTTAAGTGACTTTACACAGAACCCGGAAGACAACACATATTATGTCACAACACAGCGCGCCACAATTCGGAATATGAAACAGTGATTTAAAAGCAAACAGCAAGATTGTGAATTTTGTAAAGTACATTTATTTGACATCAAATATTTAGAGAATATTCAGCAATTTGCATTTGTCTTTGTTGTCGATCCGCAAAAGTTCATGTTGAGGCACGCGATGTTCCTTTGCGGTACAGAGGATGTTAGATCAGCTTACAACTCAGTGCGCCACAATTCGGAATATGAAACTGTGGTTTAAAAGTAAACATCAGGATTGTACATTTGGTAAAGTACATTTATTTCACATTAAATGTTTAGTGAATATTCAGCGATTTGCTATTGTCTCTGCTGTCGATCAGCAAAGGTTTATTTGGAGCCACCCGTTGTTCCTTTGCAGTAGGTAGGCTGTTGGTTTATGATAAAAGCAGTAAATGGTCGCTCTGATAATCGGAAGGTTGCTCCAAAAACGAGCCATTAGACCACCCTATCGGTTGGTATGTTGTTTGTAGCCGCTAGTACTGCGTAAGGGCATATTGGTCCTTGGCGATTGTCCCATAAAATGGTGAGGGTCATGAAGTTGCATATTTGGACCTGCACCTGGCAGTTGAAGACCCCATCCGCTGGAGTCTGTAAATCGTGACATAGGCAAAATGGGGCCCATACCAGTTTTAAAAAACATAAATTAGTCTCACCAGCCGATCTTCATTAAAAATCATCATTTTATTTATTAGGGCGTGAAACTATTTGCTATCGAAGATAGTGCAACGGAGTATGTTAATAATAAAATAATAATATTTTCCCATTCATATATCGCTAAGAACCGTGAGGTATCTAAGCGGTGCTTATTATTAACCACGGTGTGTGGTGCTCATTTATCGACCACGGAAGGATGAAAGGCTGAGTTTGGCCTTGCCGGCTTTCGAACTTGCGTTAGCAAGCTGTGCACGGTAGTCAAAGCGAGCGTTGTACTCGCTGTGCCATTTGACAGGCTACAGTGAAGTGGCACAGCGAGTAGAGCGCTTGACCGCCTATAGACCGGTTAAATTATTTTTATTAACCCGCCCTGTGTCGTCTGCCTTTTTCAGAGCCCTCTAAACAACAGGGGATCAATTCGGCGGTGATAGTGCGCGGTAGAAAACATTATGCCACTTTCAACGAACAAGTTCAACTTGAGCGGTCTTTAATGCTACGCTATTGTAATTATATTTAGTATAAAATAATCTAAAGGGTTACTTACAGTACAATTGCAATTTCCATTGTCTACGAGTGGTGCAGTCCCAAAATACGACTCTGCGTGTGCCAACGATCTTTCGCATAGTGATATAAAATATAAAAGTGGTTTTGTTTCATAAATTTCATCCTTATCTTCTCTTACGTTTTAGCAACACTCCTTCAAGAGAAGTCTTTCATCACAATCTCTGTCTGTCAAGGTCAAAACACAATACAACCTTATAGTGCGCTTCGTGAGCCTCTCCGGGGCCCGAGAAAAAAATGGAAGCAGCTGACCTTCACTGTGAACGAGCATAATTTCTTACTTTGCAACATTCTGTGTAAAGCCATCTGTGAGAAGTTGGTTTTTGCACGCCATGTTTGTATATTTTTTGCGTGATATTAAAAAAAGTTTGCTTAAAGGACGTTATGGTTTTAAGTACAGCCGAAAGACCCCTGAAAATCGCAAGTTATGGTAAGCTATGAAAAATAACTCGCGCCACCACCATGCACTGCTAAGACTAACACCCAGGACATCAAAGATGACATCGCAAATGTCATTGATGAAATCACTGATGACATCACATGTGTATGTACTTTTCATGGAATTTGTGTACTAGGGATTTTTATTATAATGTTGCGAAAAAAGTGTCAAGGATATTGCAATAAATATCATACCGTTATTAGTGCTTTGAACGATGCATTGATATAAATAGCATTGTATTATGGGATTCTATCTAGTATGCTGAGCTACTAACGGAGAAACATAGCATTGTGTGCAGAGTACAAGATGAAAGTATAACATTTGTAATGTTAATATGTTGAATAATGAAATGATAATTGTCCTGAAATGTTCGAAAATTCACAAAATGGGGGTGTTCTGAGGACGTTATTCGTATTGTGTGATTGCTTAGCTGTATGCAATGAGGGAATGGCACAGAGAGTAAAGTGGACGCCGTCTGCGGACACCGCGGCTGTTCGTGGACAGGGCGTGCTACATCCGGGTTTTTCCAGGAAATCCAACATGGAAAGAAGACTGTAAGGATCAGCCAATCAGATGTCGAGGTTGTGGATTTGTGTTGAAAGAGACTGTGTGTGGTGAAGATGGCAGAAGTGGAGAATGTCAGGGTGTTGGTGCTCGGAGATGTTTGTGCATGGTTTACAGCAGTACGCTGAATGCAGGCATGTTGCAAAGAACTTTGATGTGAAAGGAGTGGAGGTGGTGTGGAGCACTCTGCCTGATTGCAATGTACAGGGAATTGTACAAGTTTGTGAGGATATGGCCACGATGAACAGTCCGCATGTGGTAGTTTTGCACTATGGTGCTTTCCATTTGGGCAACGTCAGTGCCCCTACTTTGTTGGCTGATTTGGAATGCTTGGTTCAAGCCGTAATGAAGATCCTTCCAAATGCGAAAGTAATTTTTTCTGGATTACTACCTAGGGCAATATGGGACAATAGTTCAGTTTTTTGTCCTCAGCAAAACATTGCTAGGTCTGTCATCAACCGAGGTATGTGTGCCTTCATGCTTAGAGCTGGTATGTTCTTCTGTAACAATGAGAATATTGATGCCAGTAATGCTGTTAATTTTAAAGAAGATGGCATTTCTTTATCTTTTACGGGAAATGCCTTTCTATTTTGGAATGTAAGGGTTGCTTTGGAGAAGGTTATGTAAAGATTTTAGGAGTAAAGTAAGAAAAAAAACCAAGAAAAAAAATACAAAATAACAGGTGTCTGTCAAGCATCTGTAAAACTTTTTTTTTTAAAACGGCTCTTTTCAGAGCCAACTTCAAAGGGGAAATGGGGCACAATATTTAAATTTACATTCACCACGCTCAGATTTTTGATGTGTCCGCGGACATGGCGGTAGTCCGCAGACATGAAAATCACTACGAGGGGGGTTAGTATGTTCTATGTTACATGTATATGAAGTCAGGGATAGTATGGTTAAGTTATGCTACTAAAAACCTATGAAATTCAGTAAAAAACTTTGTTAAAGGGACGTTATGGTTAAGTTGCGCTACTAAAAAGCTATGAAATTCAGTAAAAAAAACTTTGTTAAAGGGACGTTATGGTTAAGTTGCGCTACTAAAAACCTATGAAAATCAGTGAAAAAACTTTGTTAAAGGGACGTTATGGTTCAAAGTAAAACCGAAAAACCCCTGAAATTCGGCAGTTATGGTAAGATAAGCAACCATAACTCGCACCTCCACCGTGCACTGCTAACACTAACACCCAGGACATCAAAGATGACATCACAAATGTCATTGATGACATCACTGATGACATCACATATGCATTTAACTTTCATGAAAAGTCTGTACAAGGGATTCTTAGTGTAATGTTAATTAAAAAAAGTGTCAAAGATTATTGGAATAAATATCAAGTGCTAATCAGTGCATTAAGCTATGCATTGATATAAATAGCATTCTATTATTAACTTCAATCCAGTATACTAAGGTCCTCATGTAGAAACATAGGCATTGTGTGCAGCATACATGATGGAGGTGCAATATTCATAAGCTTGCCATGTTGAATATTGAAATGATAACTGTTTTCATATTAGAGTTTTGCGTACAGTGAAACTTGTGATAAGTACGTAATAAAACCCACTTACTACATAATTGCATTATTATACACAAATCACAAAGAGACAATACCACATACAAATATGAATATATACAAGGGAATTGAAGTAGGAAAAAGAAACAGCAATAGTAGCAGAAAGTGTTCATAACCTAACTGATTACCTTTATGGAGAGAAATGATTGCTCTGTTTCAAAGCTGTTACTTACCCTATCTATATATATCACATGATGTGTCTGGACCCTAAGGAAAATAGTGTGAGTACAACATATAAAAATATGAGCATATATAGGGAAAGTACAGTAATAAAAAAACATCAAAAGTATCAGAAAGTGCTGATAAATCTACTGATAATTTTAATGCACAAAAAGGATTGCTGTCTTTCAAGGTTGTGACTTCTCCTATGTATATGTTTCATATGATATGACTGGACCATAAGGGAATTATTCTAAGAACATACTTGAAGGATAAGTCTACGAATATAGTAATTTACAATTTTTAGTTCCTGACTGTTACTGAAGAAAATCATGTGGCCTAGATATGTCAGGAAAGGAAAAAAAGGGAGAGCCAGCCACGTGATGTCATCAGTGATGTTATCAATGACATTTGTGATGTCATCTTTGATGTCCTGGGTGTTAGTGTTAGCAGTGCACGGTGGCGGCGTGAGTTATGGTTGCTTATCTTACCATAACTGCCGAATTTCAGGGGTTTTTCGGTTTTACTTTGAACCATAACGTC
This sequence comes from Ambystoma mexicanum, assembly GCF_040938575.1. Lineage (NCBI taxonomy): Eukaryota > Metazoa > Chordata > Amphibia > Caudata > Ambystomatidae > Ambystoma > Ambystoma mexicanum. The sequence goes on from NC_090927.1 coordinate 1,028,379,082, forward strand.
CCTTTAACAAAGTTTTTTCACTGAATTTCATAGGTTTTTAGTAGCACAACTTAACCATAACGTCCCTTTAACAACGTTTTTTTTACTAAATATATATATATGTATGTATATAAAAAACAGGGCCTGTGGTAGCGGGCCTGTAGTTATGGTTAAGTTGCTCAACCCATAGGTAGAGCACTTTTTGGGTGGCTTAGAACTTTGCCCACCCTGGACGAATCCTTACCAACTTTGCAAATACAGTATATTGCCCTGTCTGATTGATTCTACTAAGTTTGGTGAGGTTTCGCCAAAGGGGGGGGGGTCCCAACATTTCTGTTTTTTCCATAGACGCAACAGAAACAAAAATATGCTCACCTCTTCAGCCCAAACCGCTGGACGGATTTTCTCCATATTTACGGCAGGAGTGGTGCCTTGGTCCTGAAAGTGTGCTTTTATAAATTTTGTGTAAATCCGTCTAGTAGTTACTTTTAAAATGGCTCAAAAATAGTTTTGAAAAAATAGTGATATCTGGGTTTGGTCCGCTGGCTCACTTCCCTGTTTGGACAGGCATTCGATTGGCTCAGAGGCTGACGTGAGGTCTGCGGACATTGGGTGAGCCCGACGATTGGTCAATAAAAAACATGATGTGTGTCATATTTTCTGAAATGCCCGCCATGTCGGATCCGCGGACAGCCGCAACTGACAGAGGATGATCAGTGCGGAAAAAGTCTGGAAAACACATTTTGGGTCATTTGGTGTTGGGAAGAGGGGCTGGGAAGTGTGGAAAAATATGATATGGGGCTCTTTGTATAGGTGGAAAAAGAGCATACAGGTGGCACGGTATTCTGTGGATGCCATGGTAGTATGCAGACAGAGTCTAGGGCGGACAGCTTGAGAAACACATTTGGGGTTATTTGGTGACTGAAAGAGGGCTTGGTCAGGGTAGGTGAGTGAAATATAGATGATATGGGAATGTTTTCAAATGTGAAAAATAGGGTTGGTGGTTCATTTTTGATGTCTGCAGATGTCGTTGAATTGGGAGGGTGGAGGTTCAGGGCTAGTTGCGTTATTACAATATGTTTTATATGTCCTTGGTAATTATGGTTTAATTATGCTGTGGTGGTTGTGGCCAGTGGCTATATTCTTTGGTGCATGGCCATATAATGGTTGTGGCCAGTGGCCAGATTCTTTGGTGCATGGCCGTATTATGCTGTGGTGGTTTTGGCCACTTGCCACAGCCACCACAGGATAATACAGCCATGCACCCAATAATCCAGCCACTGGCCAAAACCATTATACTGGCCAGGCACCCAAGAATCTGGCTACTGGACACAACCATTATAATAATATGTTTATATAAATTGAATCTGGTCACTGGACACAACCATTATAATAGTATGTGTATAGTAATTATAGTGTAGAGGCAGTAAACCGTATTTGTAACATGGCGACATAATACAATTGAAGTGAAAAAGGTACTTATGATTGCTGTACCGTTGAGGGTATAGGTTGAGTTTGTTGTACATGGTAATGAAGAAGACATTGCATGCAATCCCACATATTCATGTACATTTTAAACCCCCATTATGGGTACATTCTAAGTACTATGTCTGGAACAAAATCACTGTTTGTTCTGCACAGTTGTTGTTTCTGTTTGCATAATAATTGGGAAAAAACCATACAGGATAATAAAAATAAAAAAGCGACTGCATTTATGTGAGTTTAAGTTTGACAGCATGTTTATTTGAAGTTTGCAGTACTTAATGGAATGTTTAAAGTGCACGATATGTGTATTTGTTGTTACAAGCAGTGTTGGAGTAAGAAGAATCATGATGGTGTATTTGCAATTAAGTGTCATGAAGGGTATTTCTGAAGTAGTTAGATTCCTGTTGGCCGATTCTAACCGTTTAGCTTTTCAGAAGTACTGTCTTTTTTTTAAAGGTATTTTTGAAATACTTAGATACCTGTTGGCGTAGTGAAACTGTTTTGCATTTGAAAAGCAGCATTGCACAAGTATAGATGTAGTTAGATGCCAGTTGGTGTATTCTAACTGTTGATAGTTTTACAGGTCAGTGACTAAATTTAGGTTTAAGGAATGTTAAGTTACATTTGTTAGATTGGCTGATAATCTCTGTTTTAGAGAAACAGAAGTGCCATTGCATTCAAACCAAGCACTTCTTTTTTTAATGTATGCAGTATAGTGAACTGCAGTTTCTGTGGCACCAGTGTGATAGCTTATGCCTACGGATGTGACGGTTTTCTTTCCACAATTATACTTGCCCGTGTGTGAAGCTAGTAAACTTGCAGTTGTTTTTGTTACCATTGGTATTGTACCCTAAAAGCATTAGTATCAGATATTGGCTATGTGAGTTTATCTGCATGGTGGAACAATTGTCTAAATTGCAACAAGTGCATAATATGCCATGATTTGCATTTTGCAACAGCTGATGAAATGGAATAGATTCACAATTTGTTATAGATCCATACACAAATCGTTCATTAGGAAATTGCTCTTGCGAAGATATGGTTTTAGAGAGTGCATTTGCATTTCCACATGTATGAAATTTGGAAGATTTCATTTATAGGTATGTTTTTGGTTTCCAGTGCTTGCAGTAAGTACATTAGAAATTCTTGTGGATCTTGCCTTGTGTTTATGGTAAATTGTACTATTCCTGTACATTAGTACAACTCTTGCTTTATTCATGAGACACTGCAAGTGTTTTTAGGATTATTTGTGGAATTTCTATGAAGGATGAGCATTTGCAAACACAACTGGTCTGAGCCGTTCAAATAAATATTTTGAACAATTGGTGGCAATTGGAACAGAAGATTGATTGCTACATTTGCATAGCAATTTACATTGGTTGTGTTGGAAAATTTAAATGGACCAGAGAGCTCCGTTTCTGTTTCATTTGCTGAACCTCCACTTCTTTTGTTAGAAGACATTTCTCTTTATATCTGCTGATGGATGTGCAGTTGTGTTTGCACTAGATAGTTTTGTGGTAGCACTGCTTGATGGAGCAGCAGTTGTTTTTCTTTGGTGGCATTTTTGGGAGATATCATATAAATTCTGTTTGCATTCATTTTCTTTTTAAAACTATAGTTTTTTGAGGAAGAGGGTACATATGTAGATGGGTTGTGCAGAGTACACGCAGTCTGTTGTACTCCAGGATGCAAGGAATGTCAGCCTTGACTTTGTTTGAATCAAAATTGACTAGGAATAGTCCTTCGAGTGTATTCAGATGTGAAAGTGCTACATAACTCATACCTTCTTTAAAGACTGTGCTGCCAATATCAACCAATGCGTGATCTAGGGTTAGACTTTGTGATTTGTGAATAGTGACTGCATATGCAAGAGACATAGAGAAATGTTCTCTGCGTACATACATATCTTTGCAAAGAAGGAATCGTGATGTTGAGCATCCTATACTTTTAAGTTTTTAAAGTTTTTCAAAGTGGATGCTGACAAACTGAATGTTGTTGTCATGTGGATACAACTGGAATCGAACAACGGTACCAATTGCTTCATTTACTAAACCTTGCTCTATGTCAAGGTAATGTTTAAGAAGTGCTCTGCAGTTAGACACAACATTAACATTTTCTCCTATCCAGCTGTGTTGGAGATATATTTTTCGAAGCTATTTAGTCATGATGTTGCTTGTTGACACATAGGGACCCACGAATAGTCCTTGTAATGAGGCGGTAGAGGGTTAATGGCGCCGGCAGCAATACCGGCGCCGTTAACCCTCTACCGCCTTCCTTGTAATGAGGCCCATTGTCTCATTGAATTGACTACAGCTTGCTGGGGTTGGCATTACGGACATGCTTGTTACATTTTGTTGTGCTAATTGTTCCATGACATCAGGAGCATATGTGTTATGCCCCTATAGCTCATGGATGAGTCTACTATTTAAGATAAATTGTGCATCTTTAGAAAGAAGACCAGTTCTAATGTGTTTTAAAATGTTAGCATAGGTGAGGTTGGCAGACTGACTCATGTTTTGAGACAGTTCTCTGTATTGGAAATGTTGCTAGAGGTTTACATTTCCTCTGCTGCCAAGTGTGTTGTGGAACTGTTTGTGTCCCAAGATTTCAAAAATAGGTTCACCTTTCATTGGTGTTAACTGTAGGAGATCTCAAAAAACAAGAACGTATTTTCCTCCAAAGAGTTAATCATAGTTCGTTTTTAGGTTTTTCTGGGTTTAATTAAAGCTAACATAAGGTTGGAAACCATGCTTACCTCATCTATTAGTATCATTTTAATTTGTTTCAGAATTCTGCATACTTCAGTAGCAGCTTCTGCTGATAGTTTGTAGTATTCTAATTTGTTTTGGTTTTCTACTGGAAGGCGCAGAAGTCGGTGTAAAGTAACACACCCTATGTTTTAGGCAGGTAAACATGTGTGGGCTATCACAGCAGCTGAAGGGTTGTTGTTTGTTAAGCTCTGTAGGAATTTGCTGATGATTTT